>NC_064624.1:51301170-51903057 GCF_023898315.1 Schistocerca nitens | reverse complement strand
GCACCACACATTTCAACATTTTACTATTACGGAGTGGTCCTTTTCTAGTTTTAATATCGTCTTCATTCAGATCTATTGAATCTGACACTGACAAGAACTCAGACACTGTCCTCATTGGCATGGATGAGGTTGTCCCTCATTTCGACTGACAATTTTTATTTTATTACGAGTAGCGAATCTTTATGGCAATGAAAATATTATCTTAAATTTCCGGTTTTGTAAGAAAAAATTTCCAGGTTAAACATCCCGTGACCAGTACTTCGTTAGAAAAGCTCTTCCAAACTCTCCGTTAGTACTGACCTGTTCGACCGCATCCACTGCCCGTAATATAGGGTCTTTCCGGCTACAGCATCATGCCACACGGCAAATTTTCTGAATTTTTAGACAACATAGTTCTATGGAAATAAACAGCGATTAATTTACGTATAATCAGTTTTTCAAAGTGACAGTCACAATCGCATTATTTATTTTGTTGCCAACCGGTTTCAACCCGTGATGGGGTCGTCTTCAATGCAATTTACACCATTTGGTCGCTCGCTGGAGTCGACACTCTGGCTGTCTACGGTTGGTTCAAAAATGGCTCTGAGCACTATGGGGCTTAACTTCTGAGGTCATCAGCCCCCTAGAACCTAGAACCACTTAAACCTAACTAACCTAAGGACACCGCACACATCCATGCCCGAGGCAGGATTCGAACCTGCGACCGTAGCGGTCGCGCAGTTCCAGACTGTAGCGCCCAGAACCGCTCGGACACCCCCGTCGGCTGTACAGTTGGTAGCTATATAGTTACCAACCGTACCTAGGCAGGGTGACGACTCCACCGAGCCACCAAATGGTGCAAATTGCCCTGAAGATGACCCCATCGCGGGTGGAAACCGGTTGGCGGCAAAATAAATAATGCGATTGTGACTGTCATTTTGAATAATTGACTAATTTTCTGAGATTCACTTCATGCTCTTGGCAAAACTCCACGAAATCCCCGTATGAAAACAACTGGATTCACAGATTTTCTCTCGTCAGTGAATACACTCCTGGAAATTGAAATAAGAACACCGTGAATTCATTGTCCCAGGAAGGGGAAACTTTATTGACACATTCCTGGGGTCAGATACATCACATGATCACACTGACAGAACCACAGGCACATAGACACAGGCAACAGAGCATGCACAATGTCGGCACTAGTACAGTGTATATCCACCTTTCGCAGCAATGCAGGCTGCTATTCTCTCATGGAGACGATCGTAGAGATGCTGGATGTAGTCCTGTGGAACGGCTTGCCATGCCATTTCCACCTGGCGCCTCAGTTGGACCAGCGTTCGTGCTGGACGTGCAGACCGCGTGAGACGACGCTTCATCCAGTCCCAAACATGCTCAATGGGGGACAGATCCGGAGATCTTGCTGGCCAGGTTAGTTGACTTACACCTTCTAGAGCACGTTGGGTGGCACGGGATACATGCGGACGTGCATTGTCCTGTTGGAACAGCAAGTTCCCTTTCCGGTCTAGGAATGGTAGAACGATGGGTTCGATGACGGTTTGGATGTACCGTGCACTATTCAGTGTCCCCTCGACGATGACCAGTGGTGTACGGCCAGTGTAGGAGATCGCTCCCCACACCATGATGCCGGGTGTTGGCCCTGTGTGCCTCGGTCGTATGCAGTCCTGATTGTGGCGCTCACCTGCACGGCGCCAAACACGCATACGACCATCATTGGCACCGAGGCAGAAGCGACTCTCATCGCTGAAGACGACACGTCTCCATTCGTCCCTCCATTCACGCCTGTCGCGACACCACTGGAGGCGGGCTGCACGATGTTGGGGCGTGAGCGGAAGACGGCCTAACGGTGTGCGGGACCGTAGCCCAGCTTCATGGAGACGGTTGCGAATGGTCCTCGCCGATACCCCAGGAGCAACAGTGTCCCTAATTTGCTGGGAAGTGGCGGTGCGGTCCCGTACGGCACTGCGTAGGATCCTACGGTCTTGGCGTGCATCCGTGCGTCGCTGCGGTCCGGTCCCAGGTCGACGGGCACGTGCACCTTCCGCCGACCACTGGCGACAACATCGATGTACTGTGGAGACCTCACGCCCCACGTGTTGAGCAATTCGGCGGTACGTCCACCCGGCCTCCCGCATGCCCACTATACGCCCTCGCTCAAAGTCCGTCAACTGCACATACGGTTCACGTCCACGCTGTCGCGGCATGCTACCAGTGTTAAAGACTGCGATGGAGCTCCGTATGCCACGGCAAACTGGCTGACACTGACGGCGGCGGTGCACAAATGCTGCGCAGCTAGCGCCATTCGACGGCCAACACCGCGGTTCCTGGTGTGTCCGCTGTGCCGTGCGTGTGATCATTGCTTGTACAGCCCTCTCGCAGTGTCCGGAGCAAGTATGGTGGGTCTGACACACCGGTGTCAATGTGTTCTTTTTTCCATTTCCAGGAGTGTAGTTGAAATTGCCTATGTTCGAGTGTTTTTTCTGCCATGAGCATTGGTCGCGTATAGGTTTGTGGGTGACAGTTCACCTGCAGCAGCATTTGCATTGCAATTCATGAATGCTCGATGCACCTGCGTGTTAGTCGTATTTGTAGACCTCGAGGCCTGTGGCATTTGCGCACCTCCTTCCACTGCCTTTGGTGTTTGCAGCGCCCCTCGAACCTCTTCTACATCTCGACTAAATTCCTTCACCGATTCGTTGACCTGCTCCCTCCGCTGGACATATTCAGGGCCTCTTTGTTTCTTTACTTCTTCCAACAATGCTTTCCATTCGGTTCTGGAGGGTAAATTGTCTGCTGATAAATTGCCTCCGGTTGCTTGTACGGTTTGTTGCACGCAAGACTCAACTTGCTTCTGTTTAATTCTGGCCCACCCTCCAAGTTTCCTAGAAAAAAAGTTTTCGTTGCTCTGTACAACTTACCCTTCGTAACCTGACGCCACGGCAGTAATATGTGTATTCAGTTGGTCTAATGTAGACCCAACTGTACCTTCAAATTCCTGCAAAGCCGTGATTTCGAGTGCCGCTGTGAGGCTATCTCTGTCGCACGTGACGTAATCTCTCCCAACTCCTGTTTGTCACCATATTGCCCACCTTAGTACTTACGTCAACCAGACTAGTACTTATTTCATTCACAGTAGCAGTCACAGTAGACAATATTGCAGCTAGTTCGTCTATTTTGTCTGTCTTCGTACTGATGTCATCTATTCTCTCTATCTCAGTAGTCATCTCATCTACTTCGTGGCCAAAAGACCATCTGTTCAGTATTTCCATTAAAGGATCCATATTCGACCTAGATGTAGCCATTGTCTCATCTGCAAAAGCTTCACTAGCTGGAGGAAAGTCCGAATGCTGTTCACTGTGAGTTTTTTAAAACTAGCCACGAGTCCTCACCATAACCCAGTAACAATAAACAAATATTGCACCTGACCTATCATCACACTGAATTTATAGTACACAAAAATCAAATAAAATACACATATAACATACAGCACTATAATGTATCTACAAATCGCTAACTACTAGAAAATACATACAATACATTACATGTTGTTGACAAACAGTTTGTATGTTAGAGGTACAGGAATCTGTAATCAAAGACAATACGCTGATATTTCCTGTATTAGTAACTGTTGGGTGTACAAGTTCGTTTGTGACGCAGGAGGCTGCTCGGCTACCGTGAGTACACCAGCTCTGCAGTTAGGACGAAACAAAATTATACAAAACTGAGATTACACACTGCACAAGTTTTGAACAATACAAATCTCCCAATAGGTTCTTCCAACAGTGCTGCAGAGACGAGTGTTTAATCGGGCGTGTAGTTAAACTTCAAGCACAAATTTCCAAAGTTCTTAAAATGATGAAATTGCTCACCTTTGAATAGACATTTATTTATAAGGTAGTGCGCTTCAACAAAACAACCATATTCGTATTTCTGTTCACAAGATATTACAGTTCAGCGTTTCAATAAACTTTATTCTCCAAGAAATTCCGTAATGGCTGCAGTGCAACAGTACGATTAAATCCTCTCCGACAACACGTCTTTCTATTCCAGTATCTCAAACCATATTAAAAAGTATTATTAATCGTGTGTCAAGGATGCTATATCAGCGAAGAGTGACATCGCCTAGACAGACATTATTTTCGCAGTCACTTTTGTTCGCTACGTTATTTGTCAAGCGCGCGTAGCATACAGTCTCCGCCGTAAAACGCAATCAACACACTTTATATCCACAGTCCATCTCCAAATTAGGACATTTCTCGTCTGTTAAGCCGGTTTGTGTAGTTACAAGCATAAAATATTCAATGATGACAACGAAGACATGGAGCAAAAATGGGAAAATTCAAAAACATCGTTAAAAATGCGTGAGACACAAACTTAAAAAAAATCGTTCAAAATGCCTTGGGCAAGTATGTTCCGAGCAAAGTCTTAAGGGATGGGAAAGGCCCACGGTGACTTAATAGCGTGTTAGAAAACTGCTCCGTACCAAAGACAGAAACTGCTCCGTACCAAAGACAGCTTCATCTCGGATTCAAAATGGTTCAAATGGCTCTGAGCACTATGGAACTTCTGAGGTCATCAGTCGCCTAGAACTTAGAACTACTGAAACCTAACTAACATAAGGACGTCACACACATCGATGCCCGAGGCAGGATTCAAACCTGCGACGCGGTTCCAGACTGTAGCGCCTAGAACCGCTCGGCCACAGCCGCCGGCATAGCGTTACGACCGGCTCTCAGATTCAAGGGAAGTCAAAACCCGGCTGATAAACGTAAGCTGAACGAGGCAAAAATGAGCGAAAGGAGATCAGTGAGAAAAGCGTTCGGTGACACTGAAAATAAAATTTCGTAACCCATCTCAGTAAACACCCTAAGAGGTTTTATGTGAAATCAGCGGTTCTAAACTACACTATGTGATCAAAATTATCCGGACACTCCCAAACACGTACATATTTCATATTAGGTGCATTGTACTATCACCTACTGCCAGGTACTCCATATCAGCGACCTCAGTAGTCATCAGACATCGTGAGAGAGCTGAATGGGGCGCTCCGCGGAACTCACGGACTTCGAACGTGTTCGGGTGATTGGGTGTCACTTGTGTTATACGTCTGTACGTGAGATTTCCTCACTTCTAAAGATCCCTAGCTGCACTGTTTCCGATATGATAGTGAAGTGGAAACGTGAAGGGACACGTACAGCTCAAAAACCTACAGGTCGACCTCGTCTGTTGACTCACAGAGACCACCGAGAGTTGAAGAGGGTTGTAACGTGTAATAGACAGAGATCTATCCAGACGATCACACAGAATTCTAACCTGCATCTTGAGCCAGAGCAAGGACTGTGACAGTTAGGCGGGAGGGGAGAAAAGTTGGATTTCATGGTCGAGCGGCGGCTCATAAGCCACACATCACGCCGGTAAATGCCGAACGACGCCTCGCTTGGTGTAAGGACCGTAATCATTGGACGAGTGAACAGTGAAAAACATTGTGTGGAGTGGCGAATCACGGTACACAATGTGGCTATCCGATGGCAAGGTGAGGGTATGGCGAATGCCCGGTGAACGTCATGTGCCAGCGTGTGTAGTGCCAACAGTAAGATTCGGAGGCGGTGGTGTTAATGGTGTGGTCGTGTATTTCATGGAGGGGGCTTTGCACCCCTTGTTCTTTTGCGTGGCACTATCACAGCACACGGCTAAATTGATATTTTAAGGACCTTCTTCCTGCCCACTGTTGAAGAGCAATTCGGGGATGGCGATTGCATCTTTCAACACGATGGAACAGCTGCTCATGATGCACGGCCTGTGGCGGAGTGGTTACACGACAATAACATCCCTGTAATGGACTGGCCTGCACAGAGTCCTGACCTGTATCGTACAGAACACCTCTGGGATGTTTCGGAACGCCGACTTCGTGCCAGGCCTCACCGACCGACATCGATACCTCTCCGCAGTGCAGCACTCCATGATGAATGGGCTGTCATTGCGCAATAAACCTTCCAACACGTGGCGAGAGTGGAAGGCGACATCAAAGCTACGGGTGTGCCAATACCATATTGAATTCCAGCATTACCTATGGCGAGCGCCACGAAATTGTAAGTCATTGTCAGCCAAGTGTCCGGATACTTTTGATCACATAGTGTATCTATTGATTCACGCAGAGATCATACTGGCACCGAAACGTAAGATAACAGAGAGATGGCCGAAATACTGAATTCAGTTTCCTAATTTGTTTCACCGCGGAAGATCGTAAAACAGTCCCTCCTTTCAATTGTCGTATGAACGGCGAAATGGCAGATTCTGAGATAACCGGTCACGGATTAGAAAAGCAACTATAATAGCTTAGTAGTGGGAAGGCATGAAGACCAGGTGAGGTACCTTAAGATTCTACAAAGATTATTATGCGGAAGAACTCGCTCCTCTTCTACCAGCAGTTTGTCGTAGATCTCTGGAGCATGGAATGGTACCTAGCGACTGGAAAAAAGCGCGGGTCATTCCCGTTTTCGAGAAGGACCGAACAACAGATGCACACAGTTATTCGCTGAGGTCAGTCAGTTGTAGAATTATGGAACATGTTTTATGCTGAAGAATAACGACGTTTTTGGAGAGCGAAAAATCTCCTCTGTAAAAATCGGATGGAATTCCGCATGCAGAGATCTTGTGAGACTCAGCTCGTTTTGTTGCTCCACGAGATCCACAGTGGTGTACAAAACGGCGCTCTGGTTGATGCTGTGTTCCTTGACTTTAGGAAGGCATCTGACACCGTTCCACGTGGCTGCTTGGAGGAAAAATACGAGCTTACCGAGCATTGCACCAGATTTGTGACTGGATCCAAGACTTGCTTGCAGATGGAACTGAACTCGTCGCTCTTAAAAGAGCAAATTCGACAGATGTGCAGGTAATTTCCGGAGTACGCCAAGGACGTGTTTTTGTACACAATGTACATCATCGCGCGTGGAGAAAGCGAAGTGCAGGGTGTGTCTGCACGGTGCATCGATCCGACTCTACTCGCAACCCTATTCAAGACTGAAACAGAAAAACAGATAAGCGGGAGACACTTACTAGAATAGCGAAATAACATGCTCCGAAAAAAGCAGACATTTCCGAAAGTCTGTTTAAACCGAAGTGGAAACTTTCTACTATTTTCTGTTAGTTGTGAGTATAAAGGGAAATGGTCTAATGTGTGGTACCTGTGTAAGAAAGTCGTCTATTGAGAGACACTACAGGAAACTGGTTTCAGAGTAGTAGGGTGAAAACACACGTGACGCCAGAGAGGAAGAATTAACGTAGTGGCCCACTCTTGCAGAAGACGATTCTGTATCCACAAATGGCAAGTACTTTGGCTTGTTCATGTTGGTTAAAAGTCCTACATAATGTAAAAGATACAAGAGACGTCGTAAATCGGTAAATAAAATAAATACAGATACGTAGCTTTCAGGGATGATAGCAAGAGTGCAGTGCTAACATTCGACATATCGTATGTTGAAATCTCACAAAGCGTTTCAAAGTTGTTAATTCAGACGTTCATTGTGTAAATATTTATTGAATGTGAAACATTAACTTCTGCAGTTTCAAAGAAACTCCTGAAGGTTGATGGTTCAGATGGCTCTGAACACTATGGGACTTAACATCTGAGGTCATCAGTCCCCTAGAACTTAGAACTATTTAAACCTAACTAACCTAAGGACATCACACTCATCCATACCCGAGGCAGGATTCGAACCTGCAACTGTAGCAGCAGCGCGGTTCCAGACTGAAGCGCCTAGAACCACTCGCCCACAGCGGCCGGCTTCTGAAGTTCGTTTTCATTCCTCTCAAATGTGTAATTTGTTTACGTTTCCGCTTTTATTATTCCTAACACAATCTTCTTACTTCAATTTAGGACGGAAAAGATGAAGGGCTGTAACGCTACGCGTATTTAGGCGTCGCAGTATCGGTACAGGTAAGCCGAGTTTGTTGTGCGGCTGAGCGCCATCCTCCCAGCAATGGCTTGCTTTGAGACGAACCGAATGATGGGTTCTCACAGTCCTTTGAGAGTCGATATCTATTTACAACGAAATATTAATGAGGCGTATGCAGTGATCACAACAACATTTCAATATGTTTAAAACCACGCAAGTTAATATTTCACAGTGAATAAATACATATACAATCCTTTCAATTAACAACTTTGAAGAATGATATTTTCACTCTGCAGCAGAGTGTGCGCTGGTATGAAACTTCCTAGCAGATGAAACCTGTGTGCCGGACCGAGACTCGAACTCGGGACATTTGCCTTTCGCAAAAGAGCTTCTGTGAAGTTTGGAAAGTAGGAGACGAGATACTGGTAGAAGTGAAGCTGTGAGGACAGGTATTGAGTCGTGCTTGGGTAGCTCAGATGGCAGAGCATTTGTTCGCGAAATGCAAAGGTCCCGAGTTTGAGTCTCGGTCCGGCACACAGTTTTAAACTGCTAGGAAGTTTCAACAACTTTGAAACTTCAACAGACGGTATCTCAGATGATAGCACTATGCTATTGCTATCATCCCTGAAAGTTACGTATCTGTATCCATTTTATTTATCGATTTACGACGCCTTTTATATCTTTTACATTACGCAAGTGTTTCATGGAACATCCTGTTCTCCACATTCACGCAGCAAATGAACACAGCATCTGTACCTCTCATGTTGCCATAGTTACGTTTTTATTTAATAAGCAGTTTACTATTTTGCCACTAACTTTATTTAAATGTTGACTGCAAGTGATATTAGAAAACTGTGCTTCATTACAGGTGTTCAGTCACATGTGTTGGCGGACACCGCAATTGAAAAGAACCAAAAGACGCCTCTGCCAAGAAGGCATAAGTAATTATTTAAACAATTTTTAGCGGCAATCTCTTGTCATTTAACGGCAGCGCACTCGCGGGTCTTTTTTTCTTTTTTCTTTATTGAATTTCGACGCCCCCCCGAAGGGGGCGGGCTGGCAGCAGCTTAGTACGCCGCTCTTCAGCCTACAGAATTTGTTTTAAAAAGATGAAGATAATAAATAATAAAAGCAGGCGATAAAATCGGTGACTTAAATGGTAAAATGGCGGAAAATTGTGGAACTTAAAACATAAAGCAAGGGGTTGCTGATGCTAATAAAATACACAGGAAGCAGACAGGTAAAATAATAGACAGACAACACGCACAAGAGATATAAAATTCACACCCAGCGACAGCATGATTTCTGTTCGCAACACTTTGGAAAGACGAAGAACACTGAACATTCACTTGAACATTGCACTAAAACGTTGGCACAAATATGACATACCACAGCCGAGGGCAGGTGGGGGGAACCTGGACAGATGATGGGAAAGAAAAGGGGGTGGAAGGAGAGGAAAAACGAAGTGGGGGGAGGCGGGAAAGGAGCCGATGGAGAACAAGGACCCATAAGGGGGGGGGTGCTGGGCAGACATGACAGGGAGTGGGGAAAGGCAGAGGAGGAGAATACAAAAGGACTCGGGGGGGGGGGGGGGAGAGGGGAGGCAGAGAGAGGTTGATAGAAAACAGGATGGAAGGGGGGAAGAGGGAGCCTGGGGAAAGGACAGAGGAAAGGATGGGGAGTGAGAATCAGAGTTCATAAGAGGGATAAATGGAGGGAGAGGGGGCATCATCCACGAGGGGGAGTTGACGGAACCCACCTTGCGAAAGCAGATGAAGGGTGCAGAGATGGAGGGTAGGGGGGACACAATGGTGAACGCGTGGCAGGGGGCGGGGTTGGACAGGGGACGAGCTACCAAGAGATGATGGGGATCAAGGCGGCGGGAGGTGTAGAGTATGCGGATATGTTCGAGAAATAGGAGCAGATGGGGGAAAAGAATGAGGTTGTAGAGGATCTGCATGGGGGCAGGAGGTGTATACGGAAGGCGAGGTGGAGCGCATGGCACTCGAGGATCTGGTGGGACTTATAGAATTTCGGAGGAGCGGATATACAGGCGGAACTGGCATAACAGAGGATGGGACCTATTAAGGATTTGTAGGTGCGGGCGCACTTGTGGAAGCATGTTCGGATATTTATTAATGAACAAAGCTTTACAAGTATTGTGAATTATCTGAGTGTAACAGGATGTTTGTCATAGTTCTTTATCTACACATTAATGTAATATACAGGTTTATTCTAAATGACAGGCCTTTTCAAAAATCCAAACTGAAGAAGCCTTATACGAATGAAACGAGGAAGTTTAAAAGTGTTTGGCAGGTGGCGGAGGGCGCGCTGTGATGGTTTCAGAAGCGGCCGGTAGAGTTCGCGCGGCAATAGGGCCGTCATTCCGCTTCACTCTCAGTTTCGATATCAGTGATTTCTGTAAATGCCACTTTTCGGTAATTGCCATTCTTAACTGCGATATGTCGCAGTTAATAGTCGCAGTTGACGAATTCACAACTTGTATCCCTCCGCCGACTTCTGATACTACCGTGATTAAGAGATTTCTGCGGCTTATGCAATTTCTATGACTTCTGCGATTTATCACCGTACGGATACGGATCCTCTACACCTCCCGTAAACTAGATCCCCCTCACCCACTTGTCTCTCACATCTTCTCCCACCCCCGTCCCCTGCCGCACCTGTATTTCCACATCCCGCCTGCTCTCTCCACTCTCCATACCCTCTCCCAAGGTGACTTCCGCCAGCTCCCCCCCCCCTGATGATGCCCTCCTCCCCTCCATCTACCCCTCCTACCAACTTTGATACTCCCTCCCTCTTCCTGTGTTTGTTCCTATGGGCACCCTCTCTCCCTTCCCTCCCGCTTCTCTCCCTCCTCCCCTTTGCCCCCTCCTCCCCCGGGCTTCCCCTACCCCCCATACCTTCATTCCTTCCCCCATCTCCTCTGCCATTGGCATCTCTGCTCTCCCCTCTCCCTCCCCCAACACCTTTTTTCCCCTCTTGGTGGGTCCCCGGATTCGCACACGTTAAGTGGACATTCGCGCCCGTGGATTATCGCCATCAGTTTTTCGTGTGTGTGCCGTCGTGTTTGTGATGTTTTTCGCCGCCCACGCTCCTTCGTTCACGTGTGTTGTCTAAATCATCAGTGTTTGTGCACAGTGCCAACAGTTTTATTGTTTTTCTTCGAGTGTGAACGGCTTCATGTTTTTTTTTATTACTGTGTCTACTGTTTTTTAACCACCATTATGTTACTTTTGTGTCTTCATTGATTTTTTCTCTTACTGTACTGCTTGTGGCTGAAGAGCGGAGTAAAGTTGCCGCTGCCAGCCCACCTTGTATGAGGTGCAAAATGACAGTAATGGAAAAAAAAAAATATCACCGTAGATCTTACATTGTCATAAGGCGCAAGTAACAAGTGAACTGTGTCAATGCAATCGAGAAATACGTTCTCGCCTGTATAAGCGATTATTTATGAGGGCGTAATGTAACGTTTCAGTAACCCAACTGACAAAAAGTTACCTGAAATGTTGTTATTAATATTTCTAACGATTCTTACTAAGTTTTTATATGGTATACGAAAGAAACGATTGCCTACAGACAAAATTTCATCTTAACAAAACAGTCAGTATTAAGTATGTTTTATGTATGTTCTTCCTTTGGCTTTAGTCTTATATTAATGGAACAAGTGTGAAATATTCATAGTGTGATGCTGAGGATAACATGAATACCACACAGAACCATAGAAGTTCATGTTTAAAATATGCTTTCTAACTACGTTGCTACGTCCAGAAGTATCTGAACCACATTGTCAGTCACTTGACATAGCAATAATTCAAAATATCAGTGACAGCAGAACTGGAAAAGTTGCGACAACGTGTTCGTCAGAAGTAAGATTTGTTCCTGCGTTTGTGAATGAACGTTGGGACATCGTTTATGCAAAGTGTGAAACCCCCCCTTCTCCCCCCTCAACTGCTATCCTCCCCAGAAGTATTAGCAAATGTATAATGTGAATTATATTAGTACCAGTATAAAAGTTAAATAATTCTCGTGGTTTTCCACACACAGTTCCCATTTCGATTACTCACTGCTTCATATACCCATCCACGTCTAGAAGTAATAGTGAAAATTCAAAACAACCCGTGAAGAATTCGCATCATGGAAGAGCCATAACTGATAACATAAGTGATGAGTATTGGTACAGTGTGGCATTGAGAAGTCGTTATGTGATATGAAAGGGATGATAAATTAATGTGAACTACACTGTGATTGCATTAAGAAAATTGCATTCTGATCTCTCATCACATCTCCAAAATTTTCTGCTGTGTATTTAGTGATAAAGACTTGCCAGAGTGTGATCATGATCCGTCGATCTCTCCTTCCTTGTATGTTCGTTGTGATGACAGAGTGCCCTGTAGCGTATCCCAAGACCTAGGTTAGGTTGCAAGATTCCGTTTTTAAGGTTGATGATCGGCAAGTGAAAACAGTGGAAAGAATTGATCTTACTATTTGACATTGGGAATAGTGCTAATGCAATATTTGAAAACGCCGACAAAAGTTTAACTGTGTATTGTACTGTCGGAAAAAAATTTCCGTCTTGTGAATACAGCTGTTAAACAGTTGGTAAAACTTACATATCAGACTGCATTTTTAGCAGTTTATGTACGATATATGTGTGTAATACGCATCAAAATACTCGTCGGAGCCTTATCCATTATCTGTATTTGAAATTATCGTGCAGTTTTAGCTGATGAAGAGTGTGTTTAAATATGTCACGAAAATTCCAGGCTACGCTATGGGTCTTCCTATTAGCACAACCATTATTCGGTCTTCACATTTCTCAAATGCACCAATTCTCAACTGAGTACAATTTTTTTTTCATAGCAAATTAGCTTCTTGGTTCATTTCTTCGACTATAAGGGTGTAATATTTCCATAATGTTCTTAGAACGAAGTACGGATGGAGGACAACAGATGGCATGCGGCATCTTATGTTAACTGCGCTTTTTAGTTGCTACTCGCGACTTCTAGCTGCGACTTGTCAAGGAAATAGCAAAAAAATGGTTCAAATGGCTCTGAGCACTATCGGACTTAACTTCTGAGGTCATCAGTCCCCTAGAACTTAGAACTACTTAAACCTAACTAACCTAAGGACATCACACACATCCATGCCCGAGGCAGGATTCGGAGCTGCGACCGTTGCGGTCGCGCGGTTCCAGACTGTAGCGCCTAGAACCGCTCGGCTACTCCGGCTAGCCGGAAATAGCAGTTCGACTCGATAGAGTGTCACAAAGAAAACAGTAGTACGAACTTAGGCCGTCGGATGGCATACGGCGTTGAATGATAACTGCGCTTTTTAGTTGCTACTTGCGAATTTTCACTGAAATCGCAGCTAGACCAGAGGATGACAGGAAGAAGTACGAAATTCGGCCAACATACGGCACACGGCGTGGAATGTTGACTGCGCATTTTAGCTGCTACTTGCGACATTTCACTGAAATCTTAGGTAGACAAAAGGTCCACAGGAAGATGTGGCTGAAATCGCAGCCAGATTCTATAAAGTTGTTATTGTGATATCTGTGAGTTCTCAATCACTGTGATTTATAAGAGGTACTCGATTTCTTGCTCATCCCCTACTGTCAGTTGTGAGTGAGATGGCGACTGTGGAGTACAAGGTTTTCTGCATTCTTGAGTTCGCAAATTGCAGTGCAGCGGGTATTTCGTACCAAATCCGGTATTCAACTACCAACTCGCCAAAGCATTAGCCGTTGGTTTAAGCAATTTAGACAGTCTGGGAGTGTGTGCAAAGGAAAAAACACATTCCGACCGCGTGTGTCAGAGGATGATGTCCGACGGATTCAAAAAAGTTTGATGTGCAGTCGCAGTAAGTGTAGCAATAGAGCCAGTCGAGAACTAGAAATACCCCAACCAACCGTATGGAAAGTTTGCTGTACAAGCCCTACCGATTGTAACTTGTGCAGGCTCTCAGTCCTTATGACCAAAAGAAGCGCCTCGAATTTTGAGGTTATGTGCAAGCAAATATGGATGGTGATGCATTTCTACATCGAGTAATTTTTAGCCACTATAGTGGAAAAGTCAACAGACACAATGTTCTCTTATGGGGTTTACGAAATGCACATTCACTATTGCAACACGAAAGGGACTCACCGAACATCAACATGTTCTGTGCCGTATCCCGAACAAAGGTTTATGGACCATTTTTCTTTGCCGAAAGAACTGTAATGGGAATCGTGTACTTGGACATGTTGAAAGAATGGCTGTTCCATCAACTTACGGAAGATTCCCAGTACTTCATTTCCCAACAGGATGGAGCTCCGCCCCATTGGCACCGTGACGTAATTACAAATTATTCAATTGACATCAAACATTATTAAAGAAACCCTTTGAAACTTCTTGTCATTGGTATAAAGCTTGTTCATTTTGTACATGAATAAATACGAAGCTTTGAAAATGGGTACGTCATTTACAATAACCCTGTTTTCGTGCACCTTTGATGAAAGTTTAGTCTGAGGATTTTGGTACCGTTCTCTTAACGCTCTCAGCTTTACTGCATTTGATAAGGGTACCTATTTTATGTGTGCATTTTAACTGAATATCGTAGGACCACTTCCCATTTAATTGACGTGTCCTTTCTTGAAAACACATTCTTCAGCCTAGTTCTCTGGCGTCTACATCAGCTACAGGCATTAGAACAGAACCCTTTTTCTTACAATTATTCATTTACCTTTTATTTTACATTTCTGTGTATTTCATTAATTCGCATTTATGGCCTGTGTATAGACTATTTTACTGCAGGATGACAGTTATGGGTTATTGTTTACAGCGAATTAGCTGTGGGGCATAAAAGCAGACGTTTGCGGCTCGCCCTTTGACTACATTGAGCTATTCTTTTTAAACATAGCCGTGCGTAGCCCCTATACGTAAAGTACGAGTTTGCTCGTATGGGATACTGCTTGGAACAGAACTACTCACAGTAGCAACCACTAGCTGCCATCGCAGGGTGTTGCGGAAGGACCCTTAGAGCTAGTTATGAAGTTGCTCCTAGTGTAATAAGAGTTGGGAAGACGATTATGGAAGGGCCACTGATTAAGAATATTTTGTTGGATGTAGTAGGCACAATACCAACGGCATTGCCGCTGTGGTAACACCGATTCCAGTCAGATCACCGAAGTGAAGCGCTGTCGGGCTGGGTCAGCACTTGGATGGCTGACCACCCAGTCTGCCAAACGCTGTTGGCAAGCGGGGTGCACTCAGCCCTTGTGAGGCAAACTGAGGAGCTACTTGATAGAGAAGTAGCAGCTCCGGTCTCGTAAACTGACATACAGCTGGGAGAGCGTCGTGCTGACCACATGCACCTCCATATCGGCTTCCAGTGACGTCCGTGAGCGAAGGATGACACGGCGGCCGGTCGGTACTGCTGGGCCTTCCAAGGCCTTTCTGGACGGAGTATTTTACTTTTAGTAGGGAGAATAAATCCCGCATTAGCTCCGGCATACGGCAGAACACCACTCTCAGCTAAGACAGTCTCTCGGCGAATCAGCAGTCTTGCCGGATTTTGGATGAACAGTTGGCAGACAAAATTGAAAACCCCCTCGCGTACTCCATCACACTTGATGAGTCCACAGATACTAAAGTGCGCGTCATTTACGATGGAGGCCGAGTTTAGGTTCGTTCTGCGCATCTGACATCACAAAACATGGTCAGCCAATGAACAGAGAACGACATAGCCAGAGCTCGACTGCAGTGCAGAGCACAGACGAGTGTCTTCAGTTTTAGAAACGTTCAGTCATAAATAAAGTAATTGAACCAAAGCAATGTCTTGATAGCAGACTTTCTTTTTTAGAAAGTTTGGAAAAAGCATTCTTTATACAAATTGCTCCATATTCTATTAATTAATTAAACCGAACCAGCAATAAGCCTCCTAATTCAGGCGATAGCAAGGAAAGGTGTTTGTATCATTCTCACTAACCGCTTTTTCGCAATAAAGAACAGCAGTAATTGTTTCTTTCCTATTGTACTTCGACGAAACGTGAGTAATTCATAGTCATACCAATAGTGTTTGTATTTTGCGTGCTAGTTTAAAGTTCTTCGGAAGATCCATTCAACGACAAGTTGTGTTAGCGTAATGGTTAAAGTGTTTGGCTGTTAAGTGAAAGGTTCTGTGTTCAAACCTTCTTTGGTGCCTAACATTTTCTTTATTTTAAAACAATATGGAAGTGTTTTACTTCATGAATTTTATTCGTTTGAATGTAATATTTTGAAAGTTCTAGTGGCAACTAAAATCGACCATACGGAAAGTATAGGCTATGGACTTTTACCTCTGCAAACTCTTCAAAATTTCATGCAATGGTTTACTACATCTAATGCTGCGTTGAACATCGAAACAAAATTAAGTCATTTATGGGGGGGGGGGGGGAGGTATCAGTCAAGATGTGTAAAAATCAATTTATTGGGCCAAATAGTTTTTGTGAAATCGAATGATAAGTGTGTCAAAGCAGTCTGAACACCATGTGTCTGCACAGGCGAGCAGTGCAGTGATGACAAAATCGCGCACAGCGCGGAATGCGGGGAGCGCGCCTCTGTAGCAGCGAAAGGGTTAATGCGGCCGTGGTGGCTTTACTTCATAAACTGCGCGCTCCCCCCTAAACGTAAGTTTGCGAACTATACTATACTATGGCGTTGCTTCTCTTAGCGCGTACAACTGGCAACGCAGCAATCTCCCGCGTCTGGGCGGGCATGCGCGAACCGCCAAGATAAAAGAACTGAACTATAGCGACATGGCTCAGTTAGCCATTTGTTTGCGTGGCGTGGACGACAGTCTACATGTATCGGAATAGTTCCTGGATTTGGTTTAGATGAGTGTCACTGTTGCAGGGGCGGATATTTTAGGACCAGCCGAGATGGCAGCTGAAGAAACAGGACTCAGTCGGGAAAAGCGGTTTCTTGTAACCATGGCGCAAGCAATGCATGGTGAAGTAAAAGGGTTTATTGGCCTACTGTGGAACATGCTTGACATGCCAAATTTCCCTTCCGTTCATTGTTTTGTACTCCAAAAGGATCGTGAAAATGTTACCAGTCTTCAGTCGGACTTCCTCGAAGAGCTCTGCGAAATAAATCTTAGTGAACACATCACCACAGACGAATTCAACGGGGAAGCAGGTATTGAATTTAAGACAGGACCGAGAGCAAAACGCGCTGTTGACCATATTCTGGAAGTCACCCCGGGGTCTGTCTCCTGCTGCTACAAAGTGAGAGAGTATACCAGGTGTAGAAGTACGAGACCGGAATTCCCCTATAGACGGTGTTAGCCGTCAGTGTAAGGCCCGTGAGGCCGCGTCTGCAGCGCCATGCTTCCTGTAACGGCTGACGAGGAATGTCAACACACAGTAACCCAAGTTCCATACGTCGGTGTCTGTCTCAAACCTGTACACATGCCGAGTTCAGTGCCTACGAAGTGAGAATCGCATCGAGGGCCTATCAAAGCTTTCGGAGAACACATTCTTAGGAAAAAACAGTGTTTCGAGTGGTTCAAAAAATTCAAAAGTGGTGATCTTGACGTGAGAAACGACGAGAGCGGGAAACCACCGAAAAAGTTCCAAGACAACGAATTGTAGGCTTTATTGGACGAAGATGATACTCAAACTCAACAGAAACTCGCGGAACTATTGCATATGCCGCAGAAAGCCGTTTCTCTTCTCTTGAATGCTATAGGAAAGGTGCGGAATGTGGGGAAATGGGTTCCACATCAACTGAATGAAAGACAGAAAGCAAATCGAAAGACCAGTTGTGAAATGCTACTACCCAGATACAAAAGAAAGTCGTTTCTTCATCGAATAGACGTCGTCGTCGTCGGCTGATACTCCTATCCGAGTTTTCATTTCTCTCCTGAGATTTCCTTTGTCACGGTTCAGGCGTGGAAGTGTCGTTGATGGCTTAGTAATCCAATGCTAGCATGGAACAGGTGGCCACAGACATTACAGCTGATGGAAGGTGGAGGACGTGGTTCAGCCTGGAGGAATTTACGTCTCCGGCTTTTGTCGTTCTCCATTCTTCGACGTTCCAGCTCAAAGTTTTGAAGAGCATTTGAGGCAACTGAGCGCCAGCGACTTCGGTCTTCTGCTATTGTGGACCAGTTACTCGGATCGATGTTCAAGTTTTTCAGATTTTACTTGTACTGATCCTCATAACGTTTGAGAGGGGCACCCCGTGGCCTTTTACCTGTGCTCACTTCGCTTTACAGCATTTGGCGTGGAAGTCTGTCATTTTTCATCCGCTGGACATGTCCGACCCATCTGAGTTGATGCCCAATGGTAAGAGCTTCCAAGCTATACATTTTTGCTTTCTCAAGAACAGCCGTGTTCGATATGAAGTCATCCCATTTCAGGTTCATGATATATCTTAGCTTCTGTTGGTTGAAGCGTCATAGTTTCTTCAGATCACAGCAATATAACGTCCAGGTTTCGCAACCATATAGAGGGTGGAAATGACTACAGCTTTGTACACCATCAGTTTGGTGTACGGTGTTAGGTCTTCATTCAGGAAGACACGCTTTGTAAGTCGTCCAAATGCTACATGCGCAGCACATAATCTATTCTCCACATCTTTTCCAGATGAGCAGTTATATGAAAGTATGCTTCCTAGGTAGAGGAAATGGTCCACTTGTTCCAAGGGTGTATCATAAATGGATATACTGAAATTAGGAACGGAGGAGCCAGGAGTTGGCTGCGCCATCACCTTTGTCTTTGGAATATTGATGGAGAGATAAAATCGTTCATATGCCCTGCTGAAGGAATCAACTGACAGCTGCAACTCTCCAGGTGAATGAGCTGGAGAAGCATTGTCATCAGCATACTGCAGCTCTGGCACACGAGTGGTTCTGGTGAACCTTTTTTAATGGAGCTTGGACTGGTTGAATAATCCTCTATCGAACCTGTACTTCAGTTCTATTCCTGCTTTGTTTACCGATGTCTCGTAAAGCATAGCTGCCAGATACAATGCAAATAATGTAGGTGCAAGAACGCATCCTTGTTTAAGCCCACTTGTTATTGGGAATTCAGGTGACGAAAAATGGATATATTTTGAGAATCCTAAGCATCGTAAATCCGACAAAGCATCGACATCCACTGCAAGACCAAATCGCCTTGGAAAGTAGATAATGCTCTGTGTTTGGAGCGATCAGAAGGGAGTCATCTATTGTGAGCTGCTAAAACCTGGTGAAACCGTCAACACTGACCACTACCAACAGTAAATGATCGATTTAAATCGGGCATTAAGTGGAAAAAGTCCGGAATATAGAAAAACGCCCACGGTAACGCCCCATCACACACAGCAAAACAGCTCCAGAAAACCATCGAGGCGTTCAGTTGGGAAACACTAGGGCATGCGGCTTATCATCCAGACTTGGCTCCGTCCAGTTATCATCTGTTTGCATCACTGGGACACGCTCTCGCTGAACAACGCTTCAATTGGTATGAAAATGTACGAAAATGGTTCACTGACTGCCTCGCTGCAAAAGAAGAACTTTTTTGGCATGGTATTCATAGCCTGACGGACAGGTAGGAGAAATGTATAAATAGCAATGGAAATTATTTTGAATACAATATTGTTTATCGGTTTCAAAAAACTGACGTTTAATTTTTGCAACTAAATTCTGGTTTCATACTTCGACAACTGGTATATACAATTCGAGACACTAAGCATCTTTTGACAGTGTTGACTGGAATACTCTCTTTCAAATTCTGAGGGTGGCAGGGGTAAAATACAGGGAGCGAAAAGCTATTTACAATCTGTACAGAAAGCAGATGGCAGTTATAAGAGTCGAGGGACATGAAAGGGAAGCAGTGGTTGGGAAGGGAGTGAGACAGGGTTGTAGCCTCTCCTCGATGCTATTCAATCCGCATATTGAGCAAGCAGTAAAGGAAACAAAAGAAAAGTTCGGAGTAGGCATTAAAATCCATGGAGAAGAAATAAAAACTTTGAGGTTCGCCGACGACATTGTAATTCTGTCAGAGACAGCAAAGGACCCGCAAGAGCAGTTGAACGGAATGGACAGTGTCTTGAAAGGAGGGTATAAGATGAACATCATCAAAAGCAAAACGAGGATAATGGAATGTTGTCGAATTAAGTCAGGTGATTCTGAGGGAATCAGATTAGGAAACGAGACACTTAAGGGGCTCCGGAACGCCCTATACTTGCAATGTTAAAATAACGCTTATAAATTACATCTTTCCTCACAAAGTATTTGAGGTAGGAAGTTGAACTTTTTACAGATTATTTATTGGAATATGGGCTACAATTTAACACAGGGATTTTACAAAATTTTAGTTCAGTTATTAAAGATGATTTTTTTTCAATTGTAATGAAAATTCACAACATTTAGTTGCAATTTTTTATTTATATATTCAAAAATATACAGTTTTTTGGCAAAAGGCTGTGTTAAATTATGCAGAAGGTACTGTGTAACATTTACTGAAAGTTTGAAACAAATATGTTTGGAAGGTCCTTAGAAAACATGTAATTAGTATGAGAAAACAAAAGTTTTGGGAATCGAGCGACAAAGATTGGATTAACATTTTAGTGCATTCCAGGTCCATAGGATGGATTATCTTCATCCTCTGCAAACTCCTCCTCCAGCTTCCTCTTGTTCCTCCTCCTGTTTACTCTTGCTTGTATTTCTAGACTCTTTACAGCCCTGTCTGCAGCCCGAAGGCGTTCCTTGTCTAAAGCAAGCATCGCTCGTACCATGTTAGAACCTATCTTCATTCCCATATTTCTAAATACCTTGCACCTTACAATGTTGCCATCATTGAAAGTCGCAACAGCATCATACACACCAAAGTGAAGTGTTTCTATTCCAAAAAATACAGTCTTGGGGATTCTCGACCATATAACACTATTTACACTTTCATCGGGGTTTTGAGTTTTTCCGTGAATACACTTTTTCAACAGTTCAGGTGCTGCTAAGTCTCTGAAAATAGGTTTTATCACCTCCATTATTGCATGAGGCAGATTATGCTTATGAGTGTACACTTCACCAGTTAGCAATCCTTTGTTATATTTACACCAACTGTCTTCTTCTTTGGGACACAAGCTATGTGGGATTTTCATTGGTTGAAGAAGTATGAAAAAAAAAGAGCCCAAACAGCCTTCTTCATTTCGTCGACACTTTGTGTATTTTGCCTAATAGCCATTCCATAATAGTTCTGTATTTTGTCAATTACACTGTCAGTTAACCTTCCCTTCCCATCCAACCCTTTACCATCACTGAGTTTTTGTTTTTTGTACGAAGCTTTCAGTCGCCGAAGTCTTGTTCCCATTCGCTTCTGTACGTGTCCAATACACTCAAATTTCTGCACTACAGCATCATCACCATAGGGCTTCAGTCCTTGAACATGTTTGAAACTTTTAGAATCACCGTCACCAAGGTAATTAACATATCGCACTTTATCACACGCCTCAGAAGGCTGGAATATACTGGCAACACCAGCCACTTCCATTCCTCCACTACTGCCACTATAGTTAGCTTTGCAATTATTTTCATGTGTGCCTTTATATTTTTGTGGACATCTACAATACTTTGATATTACTGCTACATCTAAAACATTCCCTGTATACATACTGGTGGCAGATACTACACCATGAAGAGATGTGTGTCCCCATTTATGCCAGGTACCATCGAACGCTGCAGTCAAATCTCTGTTACCATTATTTTCCATTACTGCCTCTTCCACAGCGTTCTTCATAGATTCTATACAGACATCTTCTACTTTAGACCCTATTAATTTATTATAGGTCGTAAACTTGGTTGGGGGATTTGGAAGATTCATGATGCCACAGAAAATTGCACCTGCAGTAGCACCCTTACCAACTGAACGCAAGGAATAAACAAATCTAATGTTCGTAGATTTTGCTACCATTTTCTTCAGTTGCAGTTACTGCAACACTGTTCCAAAAGGTGGTCATTTATGAACACTTATCACATTTCATTTGTATTTCACTAGCAAGTCCTACGTGCTTTATTATGGAGAGTTCCAGACCAACTTCACTACAATGAATACATCTTACACAGTTTGAAAAAATTCCTTTGAGAACCGACATATCAAATATTTCATTCACATCCGATTCGCCCATAAAACATTCATACTTTTCACTCATTGAACCAAGCTTCTTCTGTGAAGTATTTTCTTTCCCACTTTGACTGCTATGGGCAGGTGTACTTGAGAGGTTAGGTTCACTCACTTGGTTATCGTCTTTATTGTTTACAGTAATAACACATACCTTTGGCTTTCCAACATTTCTCCTTTTCTTAAAAGCCTTCAGAGGATTTCTAATAACTTTACTTTTACTCATTATTATACTTCAACAAAACAGGGACTCAAGAAACAGAATTAATTACGAATATTTTCGAGATAACGACAGAGTAAATAAACATGAAACAATCGACAATCACACCAGCGATATACACTCCTGGAAATGGAAAAAAGAACACATTGACACCGGTGTGTCAGACCCACCATACTTGCTCCGGACACTGCGAGAGGGCTGTACAAGCAATGATCACACGCACGGCACAGCGGACACACCAGGAACCGCGGTGTTGGCCGTCGAATGGCGCTAGCTGCGCAGCATTTGTGCACCGCCGCCGTCAGTGTCAGCCAGTTTGCCATGGCATACGGAGCTCCATCGCAGTCTTTAACACTGGTAGCATGCCGCGACAGCGTGGACGTGAACCGTATGTGCAGTTGACGGACTTTGAGCGAGGGCGTATAGTGGGCATGCGGGAGGCCGGGTGGACGTACCGCCGAATTGCTCAACACGTGGGGCGTGAGGTCTCCACAGTACATCGATGTTGTCGCCAGTGGTCGGCGGAAGGTGCACGTGCCCGTCGATCTGGGACCGGACCGCAGCGACGCACGGATGCACGCCAAGACCGTAGGATCCTACGCAGTGCCGTAGGGGACCGCACCGCCACTTCCCAGCAAATTAGGGACACTGTTGCTCCTGGGGTATCGGCGAGGACCATCCGCAACCGTCTCCATGAAGCTGGGCTACGGCCCCGCACACCGTTAGGCCGTCTTCCGCTCACGCCCCAACATCGTGCAGCCCACCTCCAGTGGTGTCGCGACAGGCGTGAATGGAGGGACGAATGGAGACGTGTCGTCTTCAGCGATGAGAGTCGCTTCTGCCTTGGTGCCAATGATGGTCGTATGCGTGTTTGGCGCCGTGCAGGTGAGCGCCACAATCAGGACTGCATACGACCGAGGCACACAGGGCCAAAACCCGGCATCATGGTGTGGGGAGCGATCTCCTACACTGGCCGTACACCACTGGTGATCGTCGAGGGGACACTGAATAGTACACGGTACATCCAAACCGTCATCGAACCCATCGTTCTACCATTCCTAGACCGGCAAAGGAACTTGCTGTTCCAACAGGACAATGCACGTCCGCATGCATCCCGTGCCACCCAACGTGCTCTAGAAGGTGTAAGTCAACTACCCTGGCCAGCAAGATCTTCGGATCTGTCCCCCATTGAGCATGTTTGGGACTGGATGAAGCGTCGTCTCACGCGGTCTGCACGTCCAGCACGAACGCTGGTCCAACTGAGGCGCCAGGTGGAAATGGCATGGCAAGCCGTTCCACAGGACTACATCCAGCATCTCTACGATCGTCTCCATGGGAGAATAGCAGCCTGCATTGCTGCGAAAGGTGGATATACACTGTACTAGTGCCGACATTGTGCATGCTCTGTTGCCTGTGTCTATGTGCCTGTGGCTCTGTCAGTGTGATCATGTGATGTATCTGACCCCAGGAATGTGTCAATAAAGTTTCCCCTTCCTGGGACAATGAATTCACGGTGTTCTTATTTCAGTTTCCAGGAGTGTATATTGAACCATCACAGGTTAGCCACAGCACATACTTTATCTCACATCACTAAAATGTACCTCATGAACACGGACGTTAATGATAACACAATTTGACAGCAGTTTAACAGCGCCACAGTGGGTCACGCCCATGTAGAACACATTTCAAAAATAATGTAAAAATAGTTGTAGTCTTCGGAATTGAATACATTATACATCTATTAAAAGGTAATAGTCTGCAGTTTCAGAAAACGCAAAAAATTAAAAATTGAACTTTTCATGATTTTGAGCCTTTCCGGAGCCCCTTAATTCGGCATTGTGCCTTTTGTATTCAATCGGGATGCGATTTCTGTGTTTCATGGTCACTGTGAAGGTCCAAGGGATACAGTAAACCTGCACTGGTGCATCAGAAGCTAATACTGGTCTCCCAGGAGCCGCTCAAAGCACAAACTCTTAGAAGATTCACTCTTCTTGTACTTCAGTCGGCATTGTGCCTTTTGTATTTAATCCCGATGCAATTACTGTGTTTCATGGTCAATGTGAAGGTCCAAGGGATACAGTAAACCTGCACTGGTACATTGGAAGCTAATACTGGTCTCCCAGGAGCCGCTCAAACCACAAACTCTTAGAAGATTCACTCTTCTTGTACATCAGTCGGCATTGTGCCTTTTGTATTCAATCCCGATACAACTTCTGTGTTTCATGGTCAATGTGAAGGTCCAAGGGATATAGTAAACCTGCACTGGTGCATCGGAAGCTAATACTGGTCTCCCAGGAGCCGCTCAGCGCACAAACTCTTAGAAGATTCACTCTTCTTGTACTTCAGTCGGCATTGTACCTTTTGTATTCAATCCCGATACAACTTCTGTGTTTCATGGTCACTGTGAAGGTCCAAGGGATACAGTAAACCTGCACTGGTGCATCGGAAGCTAATACTGGTCTCCCCGGAGCCGCTAAAAGCACAAACTCTTAGAAGATTCACTCTTCTTGTACTTCAGTCGGCATTGTGCCTTTTGTATTTAATCCCGATGCAATTTCTGTGCTTCATGGTCAATGTGAAGGTCCAAGGTATATAGTAAACCTGCACTGGTGCATCGGAAGCTAATAATGGTGTCCCAGGACCCGCTCAAAGCACAAACTCTTAGAAGATTCACTCTTCTTGTACTTCAGTCGGCATTGTGCCTTTTGTATTTAATCCCGATGCAATTTCTGTGTTTCATGGTCAATGTGAAGGTCCAAGGGATACAGTAAACCTGCACTGGTGCATCGGAAGCTAATACTGGTCTCCCAGGAGCCGCTCAAAGCACAAACTCTTAGAAGATTCACTCTTCTTGTACTTCAGTCGGCATTGTGCCTTTTGTATTCAATCCCGATACAACTTCTGTGTTTCATGGTCAATGTGAAGGTCCAAGGGATACAGTAAACCTGCACTGGTGCATCGGAAGCTAATACTGGTCCCCCAGGAGCCGCTCAAAGCACAAACTCTTAGAAGATTCACTCTTCTTGTACATAAGTCGGCATTGTGCCTTTTGTATTTAATCCCGATGCAATTTTTGTGTTTCATGGTCAATGTGAAGGTCCAAGGGATACAGTTAACCTGCACTGGTGCATCGGAAGCTAAAACTGGTCTTACAGGAGCCGCTCAAATCATAAACTCTTAGAAGATTCACTCTTCTTGTACTTCAGTCGGCATTGTGCCTTTTGTATTTAATCCCGATGCAATTTTTGTGTTTCATGGTCAATGTGAAGGTCCAAGGGATACAGTTAACCTGCACTGGTGCATCGGAAGCCAATACTGGTCCCCCAGGAGCCGCTCAAATCACAAATCCTTTGAAGATTCACTTTTCTTGTAGTTAATTCGAATTTGTGCTTTGTGTATTCAATCCTGATACAATTTCTGTCTTGCATTGTCAATGTGAATGTCCAAGGGATACCGTAAACCTGCACTGGTGCATCAGAATCTAATACTGGTCTCCCAGGAGCCGCTCAAAGCACAAACTCTTAGAAAATTCACTCTTCTTGTACTTAAGTCGGCATTGTGCCTTTTGAATTCAATCCCGATGCAATTTCTGTGTTTCATGGTCAATGTGAAGGTCCAAGGGTGACAGTAAACCTGCACTGGTGCATCGGAATCTAACACTGGTCTCCCAGGAGCCGCTCAAAACACAAACTCTTAGAAGATTCACTCTTCTTGTACTTAAGTCGGCATTGTCCTTCTTGTATTCAATCGCGATGCGCTTTCTGTGTTTCATGGTCAATGTGAAGGTCCAAGGGATACACTAAACATACACTGGTGCATCGGAAGCTAACACTGGACTTCCAGGAGCCGCTCAAAGCACAAACTCTTAGAAGATTCAGTCTTCTTGTACTTAAGGCGAATTTGTGCCTTTTGTATTCCATCCCGATACAATTTCTGTGCTTCATGGTCAATGTGAAGGTCCAAGGGATACAGCAAACCTGCACTGGTGCATCGCAATCTAACACTGGTCTCCCAGGAGCCGCTCAAAGCACAAACTCTTAGAAGATTCACTCTTCTTGTCGAATTTGTGCCTTTTGTATTCAATCCCAATACAATTTCTGATTTCATGGTCAATGTGAAGGTCCAAGGGATACAGTAAACCTGCACTTGTGCATCGGAATCTAACACTGGTCTCCCAGGAGCCGCTCAAGGCACAAACTCTTGGAAGATACACTCTTCTTGTACTTAAGTCGTCATTGTGCCTTTTGTATTCAATCCCGATGCAATTTCTGTGTTTCATGGTCAATTTGAAGGTCCAAGGGATACAGTAAACCTGCACTGGTGCATCGGAATCTAATACGGGTCTCCCAGGAGCCGCTCAAAGCACAAACTCTTAGAAGATTCACTCTTCTTGTACTTCAGTCAGCATTGTGCCTTTTGTATTCAATCCCGATACAACTTCTGTGTTTCACGGTCACTGTGAAGGTCCAAGGGATACAGTAAACCTGCACTGGTGCATCGGAAGCTAATACTGGTCTCCCCGGAGCCGCTCAAAGCACAAACTCTTAGAAGATTCACTCTTCTTGTACTTCAGTCGGCATTGTGCCTTTTGTATTTAATCCCGATGCAATTTCTGTGCTTCATGGTCAATGTGAAGGTCCAAGGTATACAGTAAACCTGCACTGGTGCATCGGAAGCTAAGAATGGTGTCCCAGGACCCGCTCAAAGCACAAACTCTTAGAAGATTCACTCTTCTTGTACTTCAGTCGGCATTGTGCCTTTTGTATATAATCCCGATGCAATTTCTGTGTTTCATGGTCAATGTGAAGGTCCAAGGGATACAGTAAACCTGCACTGGTGCATCGGAATCTAACACTGGTCTCCCAGGAGCCGCTCAAAGCACAAACTCTTAGAAGATTTACTCTTCTTGTACTTAAGTCGGCATTGTCCCTCTTGTATTCAATCGCGATGTGCTTTCTGTGTTTCATGGTCAATGTGAAGGTCCAAGGGATACACTAAACATACACTGGTGCATCGGAAGCTAACACTGGACTTCCAGGAGCCGCTCAAAGCACAAACTCTTAGAAGATTCAGTCTTCTTGTACTTAAGGCGAATTTGTGCCTTTTGTATTCCATCCCGATACAATTTCTGTGCTTCATGGTCAATGTGAAGGTCCAAGGGATACAGCAAACCTGCACTGGTGCATCGCAATCTAACACTGGTCTCCCAGGAGCCGCTCAAAGCACAAACTCTTAGAAGATTCACTCTTCTTGTACTTAAGTCGGCATTGTCCCTCTTGTATTCAATCGCGATGCGCTTTCTGTGTTTCATGGTCAATGTGAAGGTCCAAGGGATACAGTAAACCTGCACTGGTGCATCGGAAGCTAATACTGGTCCCCCAGGAGCCGCTCAAAGCACAAACTCTTAGAAGATTCACTCTTCTTGTACATAAGTCGGCATTGTGCCTTTTGTATTTAATCCCGATGCAATTTTTGTGTTTCATGGTCAATGTGAAGGTCCAAGGGATACAGTTAACCTGCACTGGTGCATCGGAAGCTAATACTGGTCTTACAGGAGCCGCTCAAATTATAAACTCTTAGAAGATTCACTCTTCTTGTACTTCAGTCGGCATTGTGCCTTTTGTATTTAATCCCGATGCATCTTTTGTGTTTCATGGTCAATGTGAAGGTCCAAGGGATACAGTTAACCTATACTGGTGCATCGGAAGCCAATACTGGTCCCCCAGGAGCCGCTCAAATCACAAATCCTTTGAAGATTCACTTTTCTTGTAGTTAATTCGAATTTGTGCTTTGTGTATTCAATCCTGATGCAATTTCTGTGTTGCATTGTCAATGTGAATGTCCAAGGGATACCGTAAACCTGCACTGGTGCATCAGAATCTAATACTGGTCTCCCAGGAGCCGCTCAAAGCACAAACTCTTAGAAAATTCACTCTTCTTGTACTTAAGTCGGCATTGTGCCTTTTGTATTCAATCCCGATGCAATTTCTGTGTTTCATGGTCAATGTGAAGGTCCAAGGGTGACAGTAAACCTGCACTGGTGCATCGGAATCTAACACTGGTCTCCCAGGAGCCGCTCAAAGCACAAACTCTTAGAAGATTCACTCTTCTTGTACTTAAGTCGGCATTGTACCTCTTGTATTCAATCGCGATGCGCTTTCTGTGTTTCATGGTCAATGTGAAGGTCCAAGGGATACACTAAACATACACTGGTGCATCGGAAGCTAACACTGGACTTCCAGGAGCCGCTCAAAGCACAAACTCTTAGAAGATTCAGTCTTCTTGTACTTAAGGCGAATTTGTGCCTTTTGTATTCCATCCCGCTACAATTTCTGTGCTTCATGGTCAATGTGAAGGTCCAAGGGATACAGCAAACCTGCACTGGTGCATCGCAATCTAACACTGGTCTCCCAGGAGCCGCTCAAAGGACAAACTCTTAGAAGATTCACTCTTCTTGTCGAATTTGTGCATTTTGTATTCAATCCCGATACGATTTCTGTGTTTCATGGTCACTGTGAAGGTGCAAGGGATACACTAAACCTGCACTGGTGCATCGGAATGTAACACTGGTCTCCCAGGAGCTGCTCAAAGCACAAACTCTTAGAAGATTCACTCTTCTTGTACTTAAGCCGAATTTGTGCCTTTTGTATTCAATCCCGATACAATTTCTGATTTCATGGTCAATGTGAAGGTCCAAGGGATACAGTAAACCTGCACTTGTGCATCGGAATCTAACACTGGTCTCCCAGGAGCCGCTCAAGGCACAAACTCTTAGGAGATTCACTCTTCTTGTACTTAAATCGAATTTGTGCCTTTTGTATTCAATCCCGATACAACTTCTGTGTTTCATGGTCAATGTGAAAGTCCAAGGGATACAGTAAACCTGCACTGGTGCATCGGAATGTAACACTAGTCTCCCAGGAGCAGCTCAAAGCACAAACTCTTAGAAGATTCACTCTTCTTGTACTTAAGTCGGCATTGTGCCTTTTGTATTCAATCCCGATGCAATTTCTGTGCTTCATGGTCAATGTGAAGGTCCAAGGGATACACTAAACCTGCACTGGTGCATTGGAAGCTAACACTGGACTTCCAGGAGCCGCTCAAAGCACAAACTCTTAGAAGATTCAGTCTTCTTGTACTTAAGGCGAATTTGTGCCTTTTGTATTCCATCCCGATACAATTTCTGTGTTTCATGGTCAATGTGAAGGTCCAAGGGATACAGAAAACCTGCACTGGTGCATCGCAATCTAACACTGGACATCCAGGAGCCGCTCAAAGCACAAACTCTTAGAAAATTCACTCTTCTTGTACTTAAGTCGAATTTGTGCGTTTTCTATTCAATCCCGATACGATTTCTGTGTTTCATGGTCACTGTGAAGGTGCAAGGGATACACTAAACCTGCACTGGAGCATCGGAATGTAACACTGGTCTCCCAGGAGCCGCTCAAAAGACAAACTCTTAGAAGATTCACTCTTCTTGTACTTGAGTCGAATTTGTGCATTTTGTATTCAATCCCGATACAATTTCTGTGTTTCATGGTCAATGTGAATGTCCAAGGGATACAGTAAACCTGCTCTGGTGCATCGGAATCTAACACTGGTCTCCCAGAAGCCGCTCAAAGCACAACCTCTTAGATAATTCACTCTTCCTGTACTTAAGTCGGCATTGTGCCTTTTGTATTCAATCGCGATGCGCTTTCTGTGTTTCATGGTCAATTTGAAAGTCCAAGGGATACACTAAACCTGCACTGGTGCATCAGAAGCTAATACGGGACTCCCAGGAGCCGCTCAAAGCACAAACTCTTAGAAGATTCACTCTTCTTGTAGTTAAGTCGAATTTGTGCTTTTTGTATTCTATCCCGATGCAATTTCTGTGTTGCATGGTCAATGTGAATGTCCAAGGGATACCGTAAACCTTTACTGGTGCATCAGAATCTAATACTGGTCTCCTAGGAGCCGCTCAAAGCACAAACTCTTAGAAGATTCACTCTTCTTGTAACTATGTCGGCATTGTGCATTTTGTATTCAATCCCGATGGAATTTCTTTGTTTCATGGTCAATGTGAAGGTCCAAGGTATACAGTAAACCTGCACTGGTGCATCGGAATCTAATACTGGTCTCCCAGGAGCCGCTCAAAGCACAACCTCTTAGAAAATTCACTCTTCTTGTACTGAAGTCGGCATTGTGCCTTTTGTATTCAATCCCGATGCAATTTCTGTGTTTCATGGTCACTGTGAAGGTCCAAGGGTGACAGTAAACCTGCACTGGTGCATCGGAATCTAATACTGGTCTCCCAGGAGCTGCTCAAAGCACAAACTCTTAGAAGATTCACTCTTCTTGTACTTAAGCCGAATTTGTGCCTTTTGTATTCAATCCCGATACAATTTCTGATTTCATGGCCAATGTGAAGGTCCAAGGGATACAGTAAACCTGCACTTGTGCATCGGAATCTAACACTGGTCTCCCAGGAGCCGCTCAAGGCACAAACTCTTGGAAGATACACTCTTCTTGTACTTAAGTCGGCATTGTGCCTTTTGTATTCACTCCCGATGCAATTTCTGTGTTTCATGGTCAATGTGAAGGTCCAAGGGATACAGTAAACCTGCACTGGTGCATCGGAATCTAATACGGGTCTCCCAGGAGCCGCTCAAAGCACAAACTCGTAGAAGATTGACTCTTCTTGTACTTAAGCCGAATTTGTGCCTTTTGTATTCAATCCCGATACAATTTCTGTGTTTCATGGTCAATGTGAAGGTCCAAGGGATACAGTAAACCTGCACTGGTGCATCGGAATCTAATACTGGTCTCCCAGGAGCCGCTCAAACACAACCTCTTAGAAAATTCACTCTTCTTGTACTTAAGTCGGCATTGTGCCTTTTGTATTCAATCCCGATGCAATTTCTGTGTTTCATGGTCAATGTGAAGGTCCAAGGGATACAGTAAACCTGCACTGGTGCATCGGAATGTAACACTGGTCTCCCAGGAGCCGCTCAAAGCACAAACCCTTAGAAGATTCACTCTTCTTGTACTTAAATCGAATTTGTGCCTTTTGTAATCAATCCCGATACAACTTCTGTGTTTCATGGTCAATGTGAAAGTCCAAGGGATACAGTAAACCTGCACTGGTGCATCGGAATGTAACACTAGTCTCCCAGGAGCCGCTCAAAGCACAAACTCTTAGAAGATTCACTCTTCTTGTACTTCAGTCGGCATTGTGCCTTTTGTATTCAATCCCGATGCAATTTCTGTGCTTCATGGTCAATGTGAAGGTCCAAGGGATACACTAAACCTGCACTGGTGCATCGGAAGCTAACACTGGACTTCCAGGAGCCGCTCAAAGCACAAACTCTTAGAAGATTCAGTCTTCTTGTACTTAAGGCGAATTTGTGCCTTTTGTATTCCATCCTGATACAATTTCTGTGTTTCATGGTCAATGTGAAGGTCCAAGGGATACAGAAAACCTTCACTGGTGCATCGCAATCTAACACTGGACATCCAGGAGCCGCTCAAAGCACAAACTCTTAGAAGATTCACTCTTCTTGTACTTAAGTCGAATTTGTGCGTTTTGTATTCAATCCCGATACGATTTCTGTGTTTCATGGTCACTGTGAAGGTGCAAGGGATACAGTAAACCTGCACTGGAGCATCGGAATTTAACACTGGTCTCCCAGGAGCCGCTCAAAAGACAAACTCTTAGAAGATTCACTCTTCTTGTACTTGAGTCGAATTTGTGCCTTTTGTATTCAATCCCGATACAATTTCTGTGTTTCATGGTCAATGTGAATGTCCAAGGGATACAGTAAACCTGCACTGGTGCATCGGAATCTAACACTGGTCTCCCAGAAGCCGCTCAAAGCACAAACTCTTAGATAATTCACTCTTCCTGTACTTAAGTCGGCATTGTGCCTTTTGTATTCAATCCCGATGCAATTTCTGTGTTTCATTGTCAATGTGAAGGTCCAAGGGATACAGTAAACCTGCACTGGTGCATCGAAATCTAATACTGGTCTCCCAGGAGCCACTCAAAGCACAAACTCTTACAAGATTCACTCTTCTTGTACTTAAGCCGAATTTGTGCCTTTTGTATTCAATCCCGATAAAATTTCTGTGTTTCATGGTCAATGTGAAGCTCCAAGGGAAACAGTAAACCTGAACTGGTGCATCGGAATCTAACACTGGTCTTACAGGAGCCGCTCAAGGCACAAACTCTTAGAAGATTCACTCTTCTTGTACTTAAGTCGGCATTGTGCCTTTTGTATTCAATCGCGATGCGCTTTCTGTGTTTCATGGTCAATTTGAAAGTCCAAGGGATACACTAAACCTGCACTGGTGCATCAGAAGCTAATACGGGACTCCCAGGAGCCGCTCAAAGCACAAACTCTTAGAAGATTCACTCTTCTTGTAGTTAAGTCGAATTTGTGCTTTTTGTATTCAATCCCGATGCAATTTCTGTGTTGCATGGTCAATGTGAATGTCCAAGGGATACCGTAAACCTTTACTGGTGCATCAGAATCTAATGCTGGTCTCCTAGGAGCCGCTCAAAGCACAAACTCTTAGAAGATTCACTCTTCTTGTAATTATGTCGGCATTGTGCATTTTGTATTCAATCCCGATGGAATTTCTGTGTTTCATGGTCAATGTGAAGGTCCAAGGTATACAGTAAACCTGCACTGGTGCATCGGAATCTAATACTGGTCTCCCAGGAGCCGCTCAAAGCACAACCTCTTAGAAAATTCACTCTTCTTGTACTTAAGTCGGCATTGTGCCTTTTGTATTCAATCCCGATGCAATTTCTGTGTTTCATGGTCAATGTGAAGGTCCAAGGTATACAGTAAACCTGCACTGGTGCATCGGAATCTAACACTGGTCTCCCAGGAGTCGCTCAAAACACAAACTCTTAGAAGATTCACTCTTCTTGTACTTAAGTCGGCATTGTCCCTCTTGTATTCAATCGCGATGCGCTTTCTGTGTTTCATGGTCAATGGGAAGGTCCAAGGTATACACTAAACCTGCACTGGTGTATCGGAAGCTAACACTGGACTTCCAGGAGCCGCTCAAAGCACAAACTCTTAGAAGATTCAGTCTTCTTGTACTTAAGGCGAATTTGTGCCTTTTGTATTCCATCACGATACAATTTCTGTGTTTCATGGTCAATGTGAAGGTCCAAGGGATACAGCAAACCTGCACTGGTGCATCGCAATCTAACACTGGTCTCCCAGGAGCCGCTCAAATCAAAAAACTCTTAGAAGATTCACTCTTCTTGTACTTAAGCCAAATTTTTGACTTTTGTATTCAATCCCGATACAATTTCTGTGTTTCATGGTCAATGTGAAGGTCCAAGGGATACAGTAAACCTGCACTGGTGCATCGGAATCTAATACTGGTCTCCCAGGAGCCGCTCAAAGCACAACCTCTTAGATAATTCACTCTTCCTGTACTTAAGTCGGCATTGTGCCTTTTGTATTCAATCCCGATGCAATTTCTGTGTTTCATGGTCAATGTGAAGGTCCAAGGGATACTGTAAACCTGCACTGGTGCATCGGAATCTAATACTGGTCTCCCAGGAGCCGCTCAAAGCACAAACTCTTAGAAGATTCACTCTTCTTGTACTTAAGTGTAATTTGTGCCTTTTGTATTCAATCCCGATACAATTTCTGTGTTTCATGGTCAATGTAAATGTCCAAGGGATACAGTAAACCTGCACTGGTGCATCGGAATCTAATACTGGTCTCCCAGGAGCCGCTCAAAACACAACCTCTTAGAAAATTCACTCTTCTTGTACTTAAGTCGGCATTGTGCCTTTTGTATTCAATCCCGATGCAATTTCTGTGTTTCATGGTCAATGTGAAGGTCCAAGGGATACAGTAAACCTGCACTGGTGCATCGGAATCTAACACTGGTCTCCCAGGAGCCGCTCAAAGCACAACTCTTAGAAGATTCACTCTTCTTGTACTTAAATCGAATTTGTGCCTTTTGTATTCAATCCCGATACAACTTCTGTGTTTCATGGTCAATGTGAAAGGCCAAGGGATACACTAAACCTGCACTGGTGCATCGGAAGCCAATACGGGTCTCCCAGGAGCCGCTCAAATCACAAATCCTTTGAAGATTCACTTTTCTTGTAATTAAGTCGAATTTGTGCTTTTTGTATTCAATCCCGATGCAATTTCTGTGTTGCATTGTCAATGTGAATGTCCAAGGGATACCGTAAACCTGCACTGGTGCATCAGAATCTAATACTGACCTCCCAGGAGGCGCTCAAAGCACAAACTCTTAGAAGAATCAGTCTTCTTGTACTTAAGGCGAATTTGTGCCTTTTGTATTCCATCCCGATACAATTTCTGTGTTTCATGGTAAATGTGAAGGTCCAAGGGATACAGCAAACCTGCACTGGTGCATCGCAATGTAACACTGGTCTCCCAGGAGCCGTTCAAAGCACAAACTCTTAGAAGATTCACTCTTCTTGTACTTAAGTCGAATTGGTGCCTTTTGTATTCAATCCCGATACGATTTCTGTGTTTCATGGTCACTGTGAAGGTGCAAGGGATACACTAAACCTGCACTGGATACATCGGAATGTAACACTGGTCTCCCAGGAGCCGCTCATAGGACAAACTCTTAGAAGATTCACTCTTCTTGTACTTAAGCCGAATTTGTGCCTTTTGTATTCAATCCCGATACAATTTCTGTGTTTCATGGTCAATGTGAATGTCCAAGGGATACAGTAAACCTGCACTGGTGCATCGGAATCTAATACTGGTCTCCCAGGAGCCGCTCAAAGCACAAACTCTTAGAAGATTCACTCTTCTTGTAATTAAGTCGGCATTGTGCCTCTTGTAATCAATCCCGATGCAATTTCTGTGTTTCATGGTCAATGTGAAGGTCCAAGGGATACAGTAAACCTGCACTGGTGCATCGCAATCTAACACTGGTCTCCCAGGAGCCGCTCAAAGCACAAACTCTTAGAAAATTCACTCTTCTTGTACTTAGGTCGGCATTGTGCCTTTTGTATTCAATCCCGATGCGCTTTCTGTGTTTCTTTGTCACTGTGAAGGCCCAAGGGAGACAATAAACCTGCACTGGTACATCGGAATCTAACACTGGTCTCCCAGGAGCCGCTCAAAGCACAAACTCTTAGAAGATTCACTCTTCTTGTACTTAAGTCGGCATTGTCCCTTTTGTATTCAATCGCGATGCGCTTTCTGTGTTTCATGGTCAATGTGAAGGTCCAAGGGATACACTAAACCTGCACTGGTGCATCGGAAGCTAACACTGGACGTCAACGAGCCTCTCAAAGCACAAACTCTTAGAAGATTCAGTCTTCTTGTACTTAAGGCGAATTTGTGCATTTTGTATTCCATCCCGATACAATTTCTGTGTTTCATGGTAAATGTCAAGGTCCAAGGGATACAGCAAACCTGCACTGGTGCATCGCAATGTAACACTGGTCTCCCAGGAGCCGTTCAAAGCACAAACTCTTAGAAGATTCACTCTTCTTGTACTTAGGTCGAATTGGTGCCTTTTGTATTCAATCCCGATACGATTTCTGTGTTTCATGGTCACTGTGAAGGTGCAAGGGATACACTAAACCTGCACTGGATACATCGGAATGTAACACTGGTCTCCCAGGAGCCGCTCATAGTACAAACTCTTAGAAGATTCACTCTTCTTGTACTTAAGCCGAATTTGTGCCTTTTGTATTCAATCCAGATACAATTTCTGTGTTTCATGGTCAATGTGAATGTCCAAGGGATACAGTAAACCTGCACTGGTGCATCGGAATCTAATACTGGTCTCCCAGGAGCCGCTCAAAGCACAAACTCTTAGAAGATTCACTCTTCTTGTACTTAAAACGCCATTGTGCCTTTTGTATTCAATCCCGATGCTATTTCTGTGTTTCATGCTCAATGTGAAGATCCAAGGGATACAGTAAACCTGCACTGGTGCATCGGAATCTAATACTGGAGTCCCACGAGCCGCTCGAAAGACAAACTCTTAGAAAATTCACTCTTCTTGTAATTAAGTCGGCGTTGTGCCTTTTGTATTCAATTGCGATGTAATTTCTGTGTTTCATGGTCAATGTGAAGGTCCAAGGGATACAGTAAACCTGCACTGGTGCATCGGAATCTAACACTGGTCTCCCAGGAGCCGCTCAAAGCACAAACTCTTAGAAGATTCACTCTTCTTGTACTTAAATCGAATATGTGCCTTTTGCATTCAATCGCGATACAATTTCTGTGTTTCATGGTCAATGTGAAGGTCCAAGGGATACAGTAAACCTGCACTGGTGCATCGGAATCTAACACTGGTCTCCCAGGAGCCGCTCAAAGCACAAACTCTTAGAAGATTCACTCTTCTTGTACTTAAGTCGGCATAGTCCCTTCCGAATTCAATCGCGTTGCGCTTTCTATGTTTCATGGTCTATGTGAAAGTCCAAGGGATACACTAAACCAGCACTGGTGCATCGGAAGCTGATACGGGTCTCCCAGGAGCCGCTCAAAGCACAAACTCTTAGAAGATTCACTCTTGTTGTAGTTAAGTCGAATTTGTGCTTTTTGTATTCAATCCCGATGCAAATTCTGTGTTTCATGGTCACTGTGAAGGTCCAAGGGAGACAGTAAACCTGCACTGGTGTATCGGAGTCTAACACTGGTCTCCCAGGAGCCGCTCAGAGCACAATCCCTTAGAATATTCACTCTTATTGTACTTAAATCGGCATTGTCCCTTTTATATTCAATCGCGATGCGCTTTCTGTGTTTCATGGTCAATGTGAATGTCCAAGGGATACCGTAAACCTTCACTGGTGCATCAGAATCTAATACTGGTCTCCTAGGAGCCGCTCAAAGCACAAACTCTTAGAAGATTCACTCTTCTTGTAATTATGTCGGCATTGTGCCTTTTGTATTCAATCCCGATGGAATTTCTGTGTTTCATGGTCAATGTGAAGGTCCAAGGGATACAGTAAACCTGCACTGGTGCATTGGAATCTAACACTGGTCTCCCCGGAGCCGCTCAAAGCACAAATTCTTAGAAAATTCACTCTTCTTGTACTTAAGTCGGCATTGTCCCTTTTGTATTCAATCGCGATGCGCTTTCTATGTTTAATGGTCAATGTGAAGGTACAAGGGATACAGTAAACCTGCACTGGTGCATCGGAAGCTAATACTGGTCCCCCAAGAGCCGCTCAAAGCACAAACTCTTAGAAGATTCAGTCTTCTTGTACTTCAGTCGGCATTGTGCTTTTTGTATTTAATCCCGATGCAATTTTTGTGTTTCATGGTCAATGTGAAGGTCCAAGGGATACAGTTAACATGCACTGGTGCATCGGAAGCTAATACTGGTCTTACAGGAGCCGCTCACAGCACAAACTCTTAGAAGATTCACTCTTCTTGTACTTCAGTCGACATTGTGCCTTTTGTATTTAATCCCGATGCAATTTTTGTGTTTCATGGTCAATGTGAAGGTCCAAGGGATACAGTTAACCTGCACTGGTGCATCGGAAGCCAATACTGGTCCCCCAGGAGCCGCTCAAATCAGAAATCCTTTGAAGATTCACTTTTCTTGTAGTTAAGTCGAATTTGTGCTTTTTGTATTCAATCCTGATGCAATTTCTTTGTTGCATTGTCAATGTGAATGTCCAAGGGATACCGTAAACCTGCACTGGTGCATCAGAATCTAATACTGGTCTCCCAGGAGCCGCTCAAAGCACAAACTCTTAGAAAGTTTACTCTTCTTGTACTTAAGTCGGCATTGTCGCTTTTGTATTCAATCGCGATGCGCTTTCTGTGTTTCATGGTCAATGTGAAGGTGCAAGGGATACACTAAACCTGCACTGGTGCATCGGAATGTAACACTGGTCTCCCAGGAGCCGCTCAAAGCACAAACTCTTAGAAGATTCACTCTTCTTGTACTTAAGCCGAATTTGTGCCTTTTGTATTCAATCCCGATACAATTTCTGATTTCATGGTCAATGTGAAGGTCCAAGGGATACAGTAAACCTGCACTTGTGCATCGGAATCTAACACTGGTCTCCCAGGAGCCGCTCAAGGCACAAACTCTTGGAAGATACACTCTTCTTGTACTTAAGTCGGCATTGTGCCTTTTGTATTCACTCCCGATGAAATTTCTGTGTTTCATGGTCAATGTGAAGGTCCAAGGGATACAGTAAACCTGCACTGGTGCATCGGAATCTAATACGGGTCTCCCAGGAGCCGCTCAAAGCACAAACTCTTAGAAGATTCACTCTTCTTGTACTTAAGCCGAGTTTGTGCCTTTTGTATTCAATCCCGATACAATTTCTGTGTTTCATGGTCAATGTGAAGGTCCAAGGGATACAGTAAACCTGCACTGGTGCATCGGAATCTAATACTGGTCTCCCAGGAGCCGCTCAAACACAACCTCTTAGAAAATTCACTCTTCTTGTACTTAAGTCGGCATTGTGCCTTTTGTATTCAATCCCGATGCAATTTCTGTGTTTCATGGTCAATGTGAAGGTCCAAGGGAAACAGTAAACCTGCACTGGTGCATCGGAATCTAACACTGGTCTCCCAGGAGCCGCTCAAAGCACAAACTCTTAGAAGATTCACTCTTCTTGTACTTAAATCGAATTTGTGCCTTTTGTATTCAATCCCGATACAACTTCTGTGTTTCATGGTCAATGTGAAAGTACAAGGGATACAGTAAACCTGCACTGGTGCATCGGAATCTAACACTAGTCTCCCAGGAGCCGCTCAAAGCACAAACTCTTAGAAGATTCACTCTTCTTGTACATAAGTCGAATTTGTGCCTTTTGTATTCAATCCCGATACGATTTCTGTGTTTCATGGTCACTGTGAAGGTGCAAGGGATACAGTAAACCTGCACTGGAGCATCGGAATTTAACACTGGTCTCCCAGGAGCCGCTCAAAAGACAAACTCTTAGAAGATTCACTCTACTTGTACTTAAGCCGAATTTGTGCCTTTTGTATTCAATTCCGATACAATTTCAGTGTTTCATGGTCAATGTGAATGTCCAAGGGATACAGTAAACCAGCACTGGTGCATCGGAATCTAACACTGGTCTCCCAGAAGCCGCTCAAAGCACAACCTCTTACATAATTCACTCTTCCTGTACTTAAGTCGGCATTGTGCCTTTTGTATTCAATCCCGATGCAATTTTTGTGTTTCATGGTCAATGGGAAGGTCCAAGGGATACAGTTAACCTGCACCGGTGCATCGGAAGCCAATACTGGTCCCCCAGGAGCCGCTCAAATCACAAATCCTTTGAAAATTCACTTTTCTTGTAGTTAAGTCGAATTTGTGCTTTTTGTATTCAATCCTGATGCAATTTCTACGTTGCATTGACAATGTGAATGTCCAAGGGATACCGTAAACCTGCACTGGTGCATCAGAATCTAATACTGGTCTCCCAGGAGCCGCTCAAAGCACAAACTCTTAGAAGATTCACTCTTCTTGTACTTAAGTCGGCATTGTCGCTTTTGTATTCAATCGCGATGCGCTTTCTGTGTTTCATGGTCAATGTGAAGGTGCAAGGGATACACTAAACCTGCACTGGTGCATCGGAATGTAACACTGGTCTCCCAGGAGCCGCTCAAAGCACAAACTCATAGAAGATTCACTCTTCTTGTACTTAAGCCGAATTTGTGCCTTTTGTATTCAATCCCGATACAATTTCTGATTTCATGGTCAATGTGAAGGTCCAAGGGATGCAGTAAACCTGCACTTGTGCATCGGAATCTAACACTGGTCTCCCAGGAGCCGCTCAAGGCACAAAATCTTGGAAGATACACTCTTCTTGTACTTAAGTCGGCATTGTGCCTTTTGTATTCACTCCCGATGCAATTTCTGTGTTTCATGGTCAATGTGAAGGTCCAAGGGATAAAGTAAACCTGCACTGGTGCATCGGAATCTAATACGGGTCTCCCAGGAGCCGCTCAAAGCACAAACTCTTAGAAGATTGACTCTTCTTGTACTTAAGCCGAATTTGTGCCTTTTGCATTCAATCCCGATACAATTTCTGTGTTTCATGGTCAATGTGAAGGTCCAAGGGATACAGTAAACCTGCACTGGTGCATCGGAATCTAATACTGGTCTCCCAGGAGCCGCTGAAAGCACAACTTCTTAGAAAATTCACTCTTCTTGTACTTAAGTCGGCATTGTGCCTTTTGTATTCAATCCCGATGCAATTTCTGAGTTTCATGGTCAATGTGAAGGTACAAGGGATACAGTAAACCTGCACTGGTGCATCGGGATCTAACACTGGTCTCCCAGGAGCCGCTCAAAGCACAACCTCTTAGATAATTCACTCTTCTTGAACTTAAGTCGGCATTGTGCCTTTTGTATTCAATCCCGATGCAATTTCTGTGTTTCATGGTAAATGTGAAGGTCCAAGGGATACAGTAAACCTGCACTGGTGCATCGGAATCTAATACTGGTCTCCGAGGAGCCGCTCAAAGCACAAACTATTAGAAGATTCACTCTTCTTGTACTTAAGCCGAATTTGTGCCTTTTGTATTGAATCCCGATACAATTTCTGATTTCATGGTCACTGTGAAGGTCCAAGGGATACAGTAAACCTGCACTGGTGCATCGGAATCCAACACTGGTCTCCTAGGAGCCGCTCAAATCACAAATTCTTAGAAGATTCACTCTTCTTGTACTTAAATCGAATTTGTGCTTTTGTATTCAATCCCGATACAACTTCTGTGATTCATGGTCAATGTGAAAGTCCAAGGGATACAGTAAACCTGCACTGGTGCACCGGAATCTAACACTAGTCTCCCAGGAGCCGCTCAAATCACAAACTCTTAGAACATTCACTCTTCTTGTACTTAAGTCGCCATTGTGCCTTTTGTATTCAATCCCGATGCAATTTCTGTGCTTCATGGTCAATGTGAAGGTCCAAGGGATACACTAAACCTGTACTGGTGCATCGGAAGCTAACACTGGACTTCCAGGAGCCTCTCAAAGCACAAACTCTTAGAAGATTCAGTCTTCTTGTACTTAAGGCGAATTTGTGCCTTTTGTATTCCATCCCGATACAATTTCTGTGTTTCATGGTCAATGTGAAGGTCCAAGGGATACAGCAAACCTGCACTGGTGCATCGCAATCTAACACTGGACATCCAGGAGCCGCTCAAAGCACAAACTCTTAGAAGATTCACTCTTCTTGTACTTAAGTCGAATTTGTGCCTTTTGTATTCAATCCCGATACGATTTCTGTGTTTCATGGTCACTGTGAAGGTACAAGGGATACAGTAAACCTGCACTGGAGCATCGGAATGTAACACTGGTCTCCCAGGAGCCACTCAAAAGACAAACTCTTAGAAGATTCACTCTTCTTGTACTTAAGCCGAATTTGTGCCTTTTGTATTCAATCCCGATACAATTTCTGTGTTTCATGGTCAATGTGAATGTCCAAGGGATACAGTAAACCTGCACTGGTGCATCGGAATCTAACACTGGTCTCCCAGAAGCCCCTCAAAGCACAACCTCTTAGATAATTCACTCTTCCTGTACTTAAGTCGGCATTGTGCCTTTTGTATTCAATCCCGATGCAATTTCTGTGTTTCATGGTCAATGTGAAGGTCCAAGGGATACAGTAAACCTGCACTGGTGCATCGGAATCTAACACTGGTCTTACAGGAGCCGCTCAAGGCACAAACTCTTAGAAGATTCACTCTTCTTGTACTTAAGTCGGCATTGTGCCTTTTGTATTCAATCGCGATGCGCTTTCTGTGTTTCATGGTCAATTTGAAAGTCCAAGGGATACACTAAACCTGCACTGGTGCATCAGAAGCTAATACGGGACTCCCAGGAGCCGCTCAAAGCACAAACTCTTAGAAGATTCACTCTTCTTGTAATTATGTCGGCATTGTGCCTTTTGTATTCAATCCCGATGGAATTTCTGTGTTTCATGGTCAATGTGAAGGTCCAAGGGATGCAGTAAACCTGCACTGGTGCATCGGAATCTAATACTGGTCTCCCAGGAGCCGCTCAAAGCACAACCTCTTAGAAAATTCACTCTTCTTGTACTTAAGTCGGCATTGTGCCTTTTGTATTCAATCCCGATGCAATTTCTGTGTTTCATGGTCACTGTGAAGGTCCAAGGGTGACAGTAAACCTGCACTGGTGCATCGGAATCTAACACTGGTCTCCCAGGAGCCGCTCAAAACACAAACTCTTAGAAGATTCACTCTTCTTGTACTTAAGTCGGCATTGTCCCTCTTGTATTCAATCGCGATGCGCTTTCTGTGTTTCATGGTCAATGGGAAGGTCCAAGGGATACACTAAACCTGCACTGGTGCATCGGAATCTAATACTGGTCTCGCAGGAGCCGCTCAAAGCATAACCTCTTAGAAAATTCACTCTTCTTGTACTTACGTCGGCATTTTGCCTTTTGTATTCAATCCCGATGCAATTTCTGAGTTTCATGGTCAATGTGAAGGTCCAAGGGATACAGCAACTTTGCACTGGTGCATCGGAATCTAATACTGGTCTCCCAGGAGCCGCTCAAAGCACAAACTCTTAGAAGATTAACTCTTCTTGTACTTAAGCCGAATTTGTGCCTTTTGTATTCAATCCCGATACAATTTCTGTGTTTCATGGTCAATGTGAAGGTCCAAGGGATACAGTAAACCTGCACTGGTGCATCGGAATTTTATACTGGTCTCCCAGGAGCCGCTGAAAGCACAACCTCTTAGAAAATTCACTCTTCTTGTACTTAAGTCGGCATTGTGCCTTTTATATTCAATCCCGATGCAATTTCTGTGTTTCATGGTCAATGTGAAGGTCCAAGGGATACAGTAAACCTGCACTGGTGCATCGGAATCTAGTACTGGCCTCCCAGGAGCCGCTCAAAGCACAAACTCTTAAAAGATTCACTCTTTTTTACTTAAGCCGAATTTGTGCCTTTTGTATTCAATCCCGATACAATTTCTGTGTTTCATGGTCAATGTGAAGGTCCAAGGGATACAGTAAACCTGCACTGGTGCATCGGAATCTAACACTGGTCTCCCAGGAGCCGCTCAAAGCACAACCTCTTAGATAATTCACTCTTCTTGAACTTAAGTCGGCATTGTGCCTTTTGTATTCAATTCCGATGCAATTTCTGTGTTTCATGGTAAATGTGAAGGTCCAAGGGATACAGTAAACCTGCACTGGTGCATCGGAATCTAATACTGGTCTCCGAGGAGAAGCTCAAAGCACAAACTCTTAGAAGATTCACTCTTCTTGTACTTTGTATTCAATCCCGATGCAATTTCTGAGTTTCATGGTCACTGTGAAGGTCCAAGGGATACAGTAAACCTGCACTGGTGCATCGGAATCCAACACTGGTCTCCCAGGAGCCGCTCAAATCACAAATTCTTAGAAGATTCACTCTTCTTGTACTTAAATCGAATTTGTGCTTTTGTATTCAATCCCGATACAACTTCTGTGATTCATGGTCAATGTGAAAGTCCAAGGGATACAGAAAACCTGCACTGGTGCACCGGAATCTAACACTAGTCTCCCAGGAGCCGCTCAAACCACAAACTCTTAGAAGATTCAATCTTCTTGTACTTAAGTCGGCATTATCCCTTTTGTATTCAATCGCGATGCGCTTTCTGTGTTTCATGGTCAATGTGAAAGGCTACGGGATACACTAAACCTGCACTGGTGCATCAGAAGCCAATACGGGTCTCCCAGGAGCCGCTCAAATCACAAATCCTTTGAAGATTCACTTTTCTTGTAGTTAAGTCGAATTTGTTCTTTTTGTATTGATTCCCGATGCAATTTCTGTGTTGCATTGTCAATGTGATTGTCCAAGGGATACCGTAAACCTGCACTGGTGCATCAGAATCTAATACTGGTCTCCCAGGAGCCGCTCAAAGCACAAACTGTTAGAAAATTCGCTCTTCTTGTAATTAAGTCGGCAATGTGCCTTTTGTATTCAATCCCGATGTAATTTCTGTGTTTCATGGTCAATGTGAAGATCCAAGGGATACAGTAAACCTGCACTGGTGCATCGGAATCTAACACTGGCCTCCCAGGAGCCGCTCAAAGCACAAACTCTTAGAAAATTCACTCTTCTTGTACTTAAGTCGGCATTGTGCCTTTTGCATTCAATCCCGATGCAATTTCTGTGTTTCATGGTCAATGTGAAGGTCCAAGGGATACAGTAAACCTGCACTGGTGCATCGGAATCTAACACTGGTCTCCCAGGAGCCGCTCAAAGCACAATCTCTTAGAAGATTCACTCTTCTTGTACTTAAGTAGGCATTGGCCCTTTTGTATTCAATCGCGATGCGCATTCTGTGTTTCACGGTCAATGTGAAGGTCCAAGGGATACACTAAACCTGCACTGGTGCATCGGAAGCTAACACTGGACTTCCAGAAGCCGCTCAAAGCACAAACTCTTAGAAGATTCACTCTTCTTGTACTTAAGGCGAATTTGTGCCTTTGGATTCCATCCCGATACAATTTCGGTGTTTCATGGTCAATGTGAAGGTCCAAGGGATACAGCAAACCTGCACTGGTGCATCGCAATCTAACACTGGTCTCCCAGGAGACGCTCAAAGCACAAACTCTTAGAAGATTCACTCTTCTTTTACTTAAGTCGGCATTGTGCCTTTTGTATTCAATCCCGATACGATTTCTGTGTTTCATGGTCACTGTGAAGGTGCAAGGGATACACTAAACCTGCACTGGTGCATCGGAATCTAACACTGGTCTCCCAGGAGCCGCTCAAAGCACAAACTCTTAGAAGATTCACTCTTCTTGTACTTAAGCCGAATTTATGCCTTTTGTATTCAATCCTGATACAATTTCTGTGTTTCATGGTCAATGTGAAGGTCCAAGGGATACAGTAAACCTGCTCTGGTGCATCGGAATCTAATACTGGTCTCCCAGGAGCCGCTCAAAGCACAAACTCTTAGAAGATTCACTCTTCTTGTACTTAAATCGAATTTGTGCCTTTTGTATTCAATGCCGATACAACTTCTGTGTTTCATGGTCAATGTGAAGGTCCAAGGGATACAGTAAACCTGCACTGGTGCATCGAAATCTAACACTAGTCTCCCAGGAGCCGCTCAAATCACAAACTCTTAGAACATTCACTCTTCTTGTACTTAAGTCGCCATTGTGCCTTTTGTATTCAATCCCGATGCAATTTCTGTGCTTCATGGTCAATGTGAAGGTCCAAGGGATACACTAAACCTGTACTGGTGCATCGGAAGCTAACACTGGACTTCCAGGAGCCGCTCAAAGCACAAACTCTTAGAAGATTCAGTCTTCTTGTACTTAAGGCGAATTTGTGACTTTTGTATTCCATCCCGATTCAATTTCTGTGTTTCATGGTCAATGTGAAGGTCCAAGGGATACAGCAAACCTGCACTGGTGCATCGCAATCTAACACTGGACATCCAGGAGCCGCTCAAAGCACAAACTCTTAGAAGATTCACTCTTCTTGTACTTAAGTCGAATTTGTGCCTTTTGTATTCAATCCCGATACGATTTCTGTGTTTCATGGTCACTGTGAAGGTGCAAGGGATACAGTAAATCTGCACTGGAGCATCGGAATGTAACACTGGTCTCCCAGGAGCCGCTCAAAAGACAAAATCTTAGAAGATTCACTCTTCTTGTACTTAAGCCGAATTTGTGCCTTTTGTATTCAATCCCGATACAATTTCTGTGTTTCATGGTCAATGTGAATGTCCAAGGGATACAGTAAACCTGCACTGGTGCATCGGAATCTAACACTGGTCTCCCAGAAGCCGCTCAAAGCACAACCTCTTAGATAATTCACTCTTCCTGTACCTAAGTCGGCATTGTGCCTTTTGTATTCAATCCCGATGCAATTTCTGTGTTTCATGGTCAATGTGAAGGTCCAAGGGATACAGTAAACCTGCACTGGTGCATCGAAATCTAATACTGGTCTCCCAGGAGCCGCTCAAAGCACAAACTCTTACAAGAATCACTGTTCTTGTACTTAAGCCGAATTTGTGCCTTTTGTATTCAATCCCGATAAAATTTCTATGTTTCATGGTCAATGTGATGCTCCAAGGGATACAGTAAACCTGCACTGGTGCATCGGAATCTAACACTGGTCTTACAGGAGCCGCTCAAGGCACAAACTCTTAGAAGATTCACTCTTCTTGTACTTAAGTCGGCATTGTGTTTTTTGTATTCAATCGCGATGCGCTTTCTGTGTTTCATGGTCAATTTGAAAGTCCAAGGGATACACTAAACCTGCACTGGTGCATCAGAAGCTAATACGGGACTCCCAGGAGCCGCTCAAAGCACAAACTCTTAGAAGATTCACTCTTCTTGTAATTATGTCGGCATTGTGCCTTTTGTATTCAATCCCGATGGAATTTCTGTGTTTCATGGTCAATGTGAAGGTCCAAGGGATGCAGTAAACCTGCACTGGTGCATCGGAATCTAATACTGGTCTCCCAGGAGCCGCTCAAATCACAACCTCTTAGAAAATTCACTCTTCTTGTACTTAAGTCGGCATTGTGCCTTTTGTATTCAATCCCGATGCAATTTCTGTGTTTCATGGTCACTGTGAAGGTCCAAGGGTGACAGTAAACCTGCACTGGTGCATCGGAATCTAACACTGGTCTCCCAGGAGCCGCTCAAAACACAAACTCTTAGAAGATTCACTCTTCTTGTACTTAAGTCGGCATTGTCCCTCTTGTATTCAATCGCGATGCGTTTTCTGTGTTTCATGGTCAATGGGAAGGTCCAAGGGATACACTAAACCTGCACTGGTGCATCGGAATCTAATACTGGTCTCCCAGGAGCCGCTCAAAGCACAACCTCTTAGAAAATTCACTCTTCTTGTACTTAAGTCGGCATTGTGCCTTTTGAATTCAATCCCGATGCAATTTCTGTGTTTCATGGTCAATGTGAAGGTCCAAGGGAGACAGTAAACCTGCACTGGTGCATCGGAATCTAACACTGGTCTCCCAGGAGCCGCTCAGAGCACAATCCCTTAGAAGATTCACTCTTCTTGTACTTAAGTAGGCATTGGCCCTTTTGTATTCAATCGCGATGCGCATTCTGTGTTTCACGGTCAATGTGAAGGTCCAAGGGATAAACTAAACCTGCACTGGTGCATCGCAATCTAACACTGGTCTCCCAGGAGACGCTCAAAGCACAAACTCTTAGAAGATTCACTCTTCTTTTACTTAAGTCGGCATTGTGCCTTTTGTATTCAATCCCGATACGATTTCTGTGTTTCATGGTCACTGTGAAGGTGCAAGGGATACACTAAACCTGCACTGGTGCATCGGAATCTAACACTGGTCTCCCAGGAGCCGCACAAAGCACAAACTCTTAGAAGATTCACTCTTCTTATACTTAAGCCGAATTTATGCCTTTTGTATTCAATCCTGATACAATTTCTGTGTTTCATGGTCAATGTGAAGGTCCAAGGGATACAGTAAACCTGCACTGGTGCATCGGAATCTAACACTGGTCTCCCAGGAGCCGCTCAAAGCACAAACTCTTAGAAGATTCACTCTTCTTGTACTTAGGTCGGCATTGTGCCTTTTGTATTCAATCCCGATGCAATTTCTGTGTTTCATGGTCACTGTGAAGGTCCAAGGGATACAGTAAACCTGCACTGGTGCATCGGAATCTAACACTGGTCTCCCAGGAGCCGCTCAAAGCACAACCTCTTAGATAATTCACTCTTCTTGTACTTAAGTCGGCATTGTGCCTTTTGTATTCAATCCCGCTGCAATTTCTGTTTTAAATGGTCAATGTGAAGGTCGAAGGGATACAGTAAACCGGCACTGGAGCATCGGAATCTATTACTGGTCTCCCAGCAGCCACTCAAAGTACTAACTCTTACAAGATTGACTCTTCTTGTACTTAAGCCGAATTTGTGCCTTTTGTATTCACTCCCGATACAATTTCTGTGTTTCATGGTCAATGTGAAGGGGTAAGGGATACAGTAAACCTGCACTGGTGCATCGGAATCTAATACTGGTCTCCCAGGAGCCGCTCAAAGCACAAACTCTTAGAAGATTCACTCTTGTTGTACTTAAATCGAATTTGTGCCTTTTGTATTCAATGCCGATACAACGTCTGTGTTTCATGGTCAATGTGAAAGTCCAATTGATACAGTAAACCTGCACTGGTGCATCGGAATCTAACACTAGTCTCCCAGGAGCCGCTCAAATCACAAACTCTTAGAACATTCACTCTTCTTGTACTTAAGTCGGCATTGTGCCTTTTGTATTCAATCCCGATGCAATTTCTGTGCTTCATGGTCAATGTGAAGGTCCAAGGGATACACTAAACCTGTACTGGTGCATCAGAAGCTAACACTGGACTTCCAGGAGCCGCTCAAAGCACAAACTCTTAGAAGATTCAGTCTTCTTGTACTTAAGGCGAATTTGTGCCTTTTGTATTCCATCCCGATACAATTTCTGTGTTTCATGGTCAATGTGAAGGTCCAAGGGATACAGCAAACCTGCACTGGTGCATCGCAATCTAACACTGGACATCCAGGAGCCGCTCAAAGCACAAACTCTTAGAAGATTCACTCTTCTTGTACTTAAGTCGATTTTGTGCCTTTTGTATTCAATCCCGATACGATTTCTGTGTTTCATAGTCACTGTGAAGGTGCAAGGGATACAGTAAACCTGCACTGGAGCATCGGAATGTAACACTGGTCTCCCAGGAGCCGCTCAAAAGACAAACTCTTAGAAGATTCACTCTTCTTGTACTTAAGCCGAATTTGTGCCTTTTGTATTCAATCCCGATACAATTTCTGTGTTTCATGGTCAATGTGAATGTCCAAGGGATACAGTAAACCTGAACTGGTGCATCGGAATCTAACACTGGTCTCCCAGAAGCCGCTCAAAGCACAACCTCTTAGATAATTCACTCTTCCTGTACTTAAGTCGGCATTGTGCCTTTTGTATTCAATCCCGATGCAATTTCTGTGTTTCATGGTCAATGTGAAGGTCCAAGGGATACAGTAAACCTGCACTATTGCATCGAAATCTAATACTGGTCTCCCAGGAGCCGCTCAAAGCACAAACTCTTACAAGATTCACTGTTCTTGTACTTAAGCCGAATTTGTGCCTTTTGTATTCAATCCCGATAAAATTTCTGTGTTTCATGGTCAATGTGAAGCTCCAAGGGATACAGTAAACCTGCACTGGTGCATCGGAATCTAACACTGGTCTTACAGGAGCCGCTCAAGGCACAAACTCTTAGAAGATTCACTCTTCTTGTACTTAAGTCGGCATTGTGCCTTTTGTATTCAATCGCGATGCGCTTTCTGTGTTTCATGGTCAATTTGAAAGTCCAAGGGATACACTAAACCTGCACTGGTGCATCAGAAGCTAATACGGGACTCCCAGGAGCCGCTCAAAGCACAAACTCTTAGAAGATTCACTCTTCTTGTAATTATGTCGGCATTGTGCCTTTTGTATTCAATCCCGATGGAATATCTGTGTTTCATGGTCAATGTGAAGGTCCAAGGGATGCAGTAAACCTGCACTGGTGCATCGGAATCTAATACTGGTCTCCCAGGAGCCGCTCAAAGCACAACCTCTTAGAAAATTCACTCTTCTTGTACTTAAGTCGGCATTGTGCCTTTTGTATTCAATCCCGATGCAATTTCTGTGTTTCATGGTCACTGTGAAGGTCCAAGGGTGACAGTAAACCTGCACTGGTACATCGGAATCTAACACTGGTCACCCAGGAGCCGCTCAAAACACAAACCCTTAGAAGATTCACTCTTCTTGTACTTAAGTCGGCATTGTCCCTCTTGTATTCAATCGCGATGCGTTTTCTGTGTTTCATGGTCACTGGGAAGGTCCAAGGGATACACTAAACCTGCACTGGTGCATCGGAATCTAATACTGGTCTCCCAGGAGCCGCTCAAAGCACAACCTCTTAGAAAATTCACTCTTCTTGTACTTACGTCGGCATTTTGCCTTTTGTATTCAATCCCGATGCAATTTCTGTGTTTCATGGTCAATGTGAAGGTCCAAGGGATACAGCAAACTTGCACTAGTGCATCGGAATCTAATACTGGTCTCCCAGGAGCCGCTCAAAGCACAAGCTCTTAGAAGATTAACTGTTCTTGTACTTAAGCCGAATTTGTGCCTTTTGTATTCAATCCCGATACAATTTCTGTGTTTCATGGTCAATGTGAAGGTCCAAGGGATACAGTAAACCTGCACTGGTGCATCGGAATCTAACACTGGTCTCCCAGGAGCCGCTCAAAGCACAACCTCTTAGATAATTCACTCTTCTTGAACTTAAGTCGGCATTGTGCCTTTTGTATTCAATTCCGATGCAATTTCTGTGTTTCATGGTAAATGTGAAGGTCCAAGGGATACAGTAAACCTGCACTGGTGCATCGGAATCTAATACTGGTCTCCGAGGAGCCGCTCAAAGCACAAACTCTTAGAAAATTCACTCTTCTTGTACTTAAGTCGGCATTGTCCCTTCTGTATTCAATCCCGATGCGCTTTCTGTGTTTCATGGACAATGTGAAGGTCCAAAGTATACACTAAACCTGCACTGGTGCATCGGAAGCTAATACGGGTCTCCCAGGAGCCGCTCAAAGCACAAACTCTTAGAAGATTCACTCTTCTCGTACTTAAGTCGAATTTGTGCTTTTTCTATTCAATCCCGATGCAATTTCTGTGTTTCATGGTCACTGTGAAGGTCCAAAGGAGACAATATACCTGCACTGGTGCATCGGAATCTAATACTGGTCTCACAGGAGCCGCTCAAAGCACAAACTCTTAGAAGATTCACTCTTCTTGTACTTAAGTCGGCATTGTCCCTTTTATATTCAATCGCGACGCGCTTTCTGTGTTTCATGGTCAATGTGAAGGTCCAAGGGATACACTAAACCTGCACTGGTGCACCAGAAGCTATTACTGGTCTCCCAGGAGCCGTTCAAAGCACAAACTCTTAGAAGAATAACTCTTCTTGTAGTTAAGTCGAATTTGTGCTATTTGTATTCAATCCCGATGCAATATCTGTGTTGCATGGTCAATGTGAATGTCCAAGGGATAGCGTAAACCTGCACTTGTGCATCGGAATCTAATACTGGTCTCCCAGGAGCCGCTCAAAGCACAAACTCTTAGAAGATTCACTCTTCTTGTACTTAAGTCGGCATTGTCCCTTTTGTATTCAATCGCGATGCGCTTTCTGTGTTTCATGGTCAATGTGAAGGTCCAAGGGATACACTAAACCTGCACTGGTGCATCGGAAGCTAATCCTGGTCTCCCAGGAGCCGCTCAAAGCACAAACTCTTAGAAGATTCACTCTTCTTGTACTTAAGTCGAATTTGCGCCTTTTGTATTCAATCCCGATACAATTTCTGTGTTTCATGGTCAATGAGAAGGTCCAAGGGATACACTAAACCTGCACTGGTGCATCGGAGGCTAATACTGGTCCCCCAGGAGCCGCTCAAACCACAAGCTCTTATCAGATTCACTCTTCTGTAGTTATGTCGAATTTGTGCCTATTGTATTCAATCCCGATGCAATTTCTGTATTTCATGGTCACTGTGAAGGTCCAAGGGATACAGTGAACCTGCCCTGGTTCATCGGAATCTAATACTGGTCTCCCAGGAGCCGCTCAAAGCACAAACTCTTAGAAGATTCACTCTTCTTGTACATAAGTCGAATTTGTGCCATTTGTATTCAATCCCGATACAATTTCTGTGTTTCATGGTCAATGTGAATGTCCAAGGGATACCGTAAACCTGCACTGGTGCATCGGAAAATAATACTGGTCTCCCAGGAGCCGCTCAAAGCACAAACTCTTAGAAAATTCACTCTTCTTGTACTTAAGTCGGCATTGTGCCTTTAGTATTCAATCCCAATACAATTTCTGCTTTCATGGTCAATGTGAAGGTCCAAGGGATACAGTAAACCTGCACTGGTGCATCGGAATCTAACACTGGTCTCCCAGGAGTCGCTCAAAGCACAAACTCTTAGAAGATTCACTCTTCTTGTACATAAGTCGGCATTGTCCCTTTTGTATTCAATCGCGATGCGCTTTCTATGTTTAATGGTCAATGTGAAGGTCCAAGGGATACAGTAAACCTGCACTGGTGCATCGGAATCTAATACTGGTTTCCCAGGAGCCGCTCAAAGCACAAACTCTTAGAAGATTCACTCTTCTTGTACTTAAGTCGGCATTGTCCCTTTTCTATTCAATCGCGATGCGCTTTCCGTGTCTCATGGTCAATGTGAAGGTCCTAGGGATACACTAAACCTGCACTGGTGCATCAGAAGCAAATACAGGTCTCCCAGGAGCCGCGCAAAGCACAAACTCTTAGAAGATTCACTCTTCTTGTAGTTAAGTCGAATTTGTGCCTTTTGTATTCAATCCCGATACAATTTCTGTGTTTCATGGTCAATGTGAATGTCCAAGGGAGACAATATACCTGCACTGGTGCATCGGAATCTAATACTGGTCTCACAGGAGCCGCTCAAAGCACAAACTCTTAGAAGATTCACTCTTCTTGTACTTAAGTCGAATTTGTGCCTTTTGTTTTCAATCCCGATACAATTTCTGTGTTTCATGGTCAATGTGAATGTCCAAGGGATACCGTAAACCTGCACTGGTGCATCGGAATCTAATACTGGTCTCCCAGGAGCCCCTCAAAGCACAAACTCTTAGAAAATTCACTCTTCTTGTACTTAAGTCGGCATTGTGCCTTTTGTATTCAATCCCGATACAATTTCTGATTTCATGGTCAATGTGAAGGTCCAAGGGATACACTAAACCTGCACTGGTGCATCGCAAGCAAATCCTGGTGTCCCAGGAGCCGCTCAAAGCACAAACTCTTAGGAGATTCACTCTTCTTGTACTTAAGTCGAATTTGTGCCTTTTGTATGCAATCCCGATATAATTTCTGTGTTTCATGGTCAATGTGAAAGTCCAAGGGATACACTAAACCCGCACAGGTGCATCGGAAGCTAATACTGGTCTCCCAGGAGCCGCTCAAAGCACAAACTCTAAGAAGATTCACTCTTCTTGTACTTAAGTCGGCATTGTCCCTTTTGTATTCAGTAGCGATGCGCTTTCTGTGTTTCATGGTCAATGTGAAGGTCCAAGGGATACACTAAACCTGCACTGGTGCATCGCAAGCTAATCCTGGTGTCCCAGGAGCCGCTCAAAGCACAAACTCTTAGAAGATTCACTCTTCTTGTACTTAAGTCGAATTTGTGCCTTTTGTATTCAATCCCGATACAATTTCTGTGTTTCATGGTCACTGTGAAGGTCCAAGGGAGACAGTAAACCTGCGCTAGTGCATCGGAATCTAACACTGGTCTCCCAGGAGGCGTTCAAATCACAAACTCTTAGAAGATTAACTCTTCTTGTACTTAAGCCGAATTTGTGCCTTTTGTATTCAATCCCGATGTAATTTCTGTGTTTCATGGTCAATGTGAAGGTCCAAGGGATACAGTAAACCTGCTCTGGTGCATCGGAATCTAATACTGGTCTCCCAGGAGCCGCTCAAAACACAAACTCTTAGAAAATTCACTCTTCTTGTACTTAAGTCGGCATTGTCCCTTCTGTATTCAATCCCGATGCGCTTTCTGTGTTTCATGGACAATGTGAAGGTCCAAAGTATACACTAAACCTGCACTGGTGCATCGGAAGCTAATACGGGTCTCCCAGGAGCCGCTCAAAGCACAAACTCTTAGAAGATTCACTCTTCTCGTACTTAAGTCGAATTTGTGCTTTTTCTATTCAATCCCGATGCAATTTCTGTGTTTCATGGACACTGTGAAGGTCCAAAGGAGACAATATACCTGCACTGGTGCATCGGAATCTAATACTGGTCTCACAGGAGCCGCTCAAAGCACAAACTCTTAGAAGATTCACTCTTCTTGTACTTAAGACGGCATTGTCCCTTCTGTATTCAATCGCGATGCGCTTTCTGTGTTTCATGGTCAACGTGAAAGTCCAAGGGATACACCAAACCTGCACTGGTGCATCGGAAGCTAATACGGGTCTCCCAGGAGCCGCTCAAAGCACAAAATCTTAGAAGATTCACTCTTCTTTAAGTTAAGTCGAATTTGTGCTTTTTGTATTCAATCCCGATGCAATTTCTGTGTTTCATGGTCACTGTGAAGGTCCAAGGGAGAAATTAAACCTGCACTAGTGCATCGGAAGCTAATACTGGTCTCCCAGGAGCCGCTCATAGCACAAACTCTTAGAAGATTCACTCTTCTTGTACTTAAGTCGGCATTGTCCCTTTTATATTCAATCGCGATGCGCTTTCTGTGTTTCATGGTCAATGTGAAGGTCCAAGGGATACACTAAACCTGCACTGGTGCATCGGAAGCTAATACTGGTCTCCCAGGAGCCGCTCATAGCACAAACTCTTAGAAGATTCACTCTTGTTGTGCTTAAAGCGAATTTGTGCCTTTTGTATTCAATCCCGATACAATTTCTGTGTTTCATGGTCAATGTGAAGGTCCAAGGGATACATTAAACCTGCACTGGTGCATCGCAATCTAACACTGGTCTCCCAAGAGCCGCTCAAAGCACAAACTCTTAGAAGATTCACTCTTCTTGTACTTAAGTCGAATTTGTGCCTTTTGTATTCAATCCCGATACAACTTCTATGCTTCATGGTCAATGTCCAAGGGATACAGTAAACCTGCACTGGTGCATCGGAATCCAACACTGGTCTCCCAGGAGCCGCTCAACGCACAAACTCTTAGAAGATTCACTCTTCTTTAAGTTAAGTCGAATTTGTGCTTTTTGTATTCAATCCCGATGCAATTTCTGTGTTTCATGGTCACTGTGAAGGTCCAAGGGAGAAATTAAACCTGCACTAGTGCATCGGAATCTAATACTGGCCTCCCAGGAGCCGCTCTTAGCACAAACTCTTAGAAGATTCACTCTTCTTGTACTTGAGTCGGCATTGTCCCTTTTATATTCAATCGCGCGCGCTTTCTGTGTTTCATGGTCAATGTGAAGGTCCAAGGGATACACTAAACCTGCACTGGTGCATCGGAAGCTAATACTGGTCTCCCAGGAGCCGCTCATAGCACAAACTCTTAGAAGATTCACTCTTGTTGTGCTTAAAGCGAATTTGTGAATTTTGTATTCAATCCCGATACAATTTCTGTGTTTCATGGTCAATGTGAAGGTCCAAGGGATACATTAAACCTGCACTGGTGCATCGCAATCTAACACTGGTCTCCCAAGAGCCGCTCAAAGCACAAACTCTTAGAAGATTCACTCTTCTTGTACTTAAGTCGAATTTGTGCCTTTTGTATTCAATCCCGATACAACTTCTATGCTTCATGGTCAATGTCCAAGGGATACAGTAAACCTGCACTGGTGCATCGGAATCCAACACTGGTCTCCCAGGAGCCGCTCAACGCACAAACTCTTAGAAGATTCACTCTTCTTGTACTTATGTCGGCATTGTCCCTTTTATATTCAATCGCGATGCGCTTTCTGTGTTTCATGGTCAATGTGAAGGTCCAAGGGATACACTAAACCTGCACTGGTGCACCAGAAGCTAATACTGGTCGCCCAGGAGCCGCTCTAAGCACAAACTCTTAGAAGAATCACTCTTCTTGTAGTTAAGTCGAATTTGTGGTTTTTGTATTCAATCCCGATGCAATTTCTGTGTTGCATGGTCAATGTGAAGATCCAAGGGATAGCGTAAACCTGCACTTGTGCATCGGAATCTAATACTGGTCTCCCAGGAGCCGCTCAAAGCACAAACTCTTAGAAGATTCACTCTTCTTGTACTTAAGTCGGCATTGTCCCTTTTGTATTAAATCGCGATGCGCTTTCTGTGTTTCATGGTCAATGTGCAGGTCCAAGGGATACACTAAACCTGCACTGGTGCATCGGAAGCAAATCCTGGTCTCCCAGGAGCCGCTCAAAGCACAACCTCTTAGAAAATTCACTCTTCTTGTACTTAAGTCGAATTTGTGCCTTTTGTATTCAATCCCGATACAATTTCTGTGTTTCATGGTCAATGTGAAGGTCCAAGGGACACACTAAACCTGCACTGGTGCATCGGAAGCTAATACTGGTCCCCCAGGAGCCGCTCAAACCACAAGCTCTTAGAAGATTCACTCTTCTTGTAGTTAAGTCGTATTTGTGCCTATTGTATTCAATCCCGATGCAATTTCTATGTTTCATGGTCACTGTGAAAGTCCAAGGGATTCAGTAAACCTGCCCTGGTGCATCGGAATCTAATACTCGTCTCCCAGGAGCCGCTCAAAGCACAAACTCTTAGAAGATTCACTCTTCTTGTACATAAGTCGAATTTGTGCCTTTTGTATTCAATCCCGATACAATTTCTGTGTTTCATGGTCAATGTGAATGTCCAAGGGATACCGTAAACCTGCAGTGGTGCATCGGAAACTAATACTGGTCTCCCATTAGCCGCTCAAAGCACAATCTCTTAGAAAATTCACTCTTCTTGTACTTAAGTCGGCATTGTGCCTTTTGTATTCAATCCCGATACAATTTCTGATTTCATGGTCAATGTGAAGGTCCAAGGAATACAGTAAGCCTGCACTGGTGCATCGGAATCTAACACTGGTCTCCCAGGATTCGCTCAAAGCACAAACTCTTATAAGATTCACTCTTCTTGTAGTTAAGTCGGTATTGTCCCTTTTGTATTCAATCGCGATGCGCTTTCTACGTTTAATGGTCAATGTGAAGGTCCAAGGGATACAGTAAACCTGCACTGGTGCATCGGAATCTAATACTGGTCACCCAGGAGCCGCTCAAATCACAAACTCTGAGAAGATTCACTCTTCTTGTACTTAAGTCGGCAATGTCCCTTTTGTATTCAATCGCGATGCGCTTTCCGTGTTTCATGGTCAATGTGAAGGTCCTAGGGATACACTAAACATGCACTGGTGCATCAGAAGCAAATACAGGTCTCCCAGGAGCCGCGCAAAGCACAAACTCTTAGAAGATTCACTCTTCTTGTAGGTAAGTCGAATTTGTGCCCTTTGTATTCAATCCCGATGCAATTTCTGTGTTTCGTGGTCACTGTGAAGGTCCAAGGGATGCAGCAAACCCGCACTGGTGCATCGGAATCTAATACTGGTCTCACGGGAGCCGCTCAAAGCACAAACTCTTAGAAGATTCACTCTTCTTGTACTTAAGTCGAATTTGTGTCTTTTGTATTCAATGCCGATACAATTTCTGTGTTTCATGGTCACTGTGAAGGTCCAAGGGATACAGTAAACCTGCACTGGTGCACGGAATCTAATACTGGTCTCCCAGGAGCCGCTCAAAGCACAAACTCTTAGAAGATTCACTCCTCTTGTACTTAAGTCGAATTTGTGCCTTTTGTATTCAATCCCGATACAATTTCTGTGTTTCATGGTCAATGTGAAGGTCCAAGGGATACACTAAACCTGCACTGGTGCATCGGAAGCTAATACTGGTCCCCCAGGAGCCGCTCAAACCACAAGCTCTTAGAAGATTCACTCTTCTTGTAGTTAAGTCGAATTTGTGCCTATTGTATTCAATCCCGATGCAATTTCTATGTTTCATGGTCACTGTGAAAGTCCAAGGGATACAGTAAACCTGCCCTGGTGCATCGGAATCTAATACTGGTCTCCCAGGAGCCGCTCAAAGCACAAACTCTTAGAAGATTCACTCTTCTTGTACATAAGTCGAATTTGTGCCTTTTGTATTCAATCCCGATACAATTTCTGTGTTTCATGGTCAATGTGAATGTCCAAGGGATACCGTAAACCTGCAGTGGTGCATCGGAAACTAATACTGGTCTCCCAGGAGCCGCTCAAAGCACAAACTCTTAGAAAATTCACTCTTCTTGTACTTAAGTCGGCATTGTGCCTTTTGTATTCAATCCCGATACAATTTCTGATTTCATGGTCAATGTGAAGGTCCAAGGGAGACAGTAAACCTGCGCTAGTGCATCGGAATCTAATACTGGTCTCCCAGGAGGCGTTCAAATCACAAACTCTTAGAAGATTAACTCTTCTTGTACTTAAGCCGAATTTGTGCCTTTTGTATTCAATCCCGATACAATTTCTGTGTTTCATGGTCAATGTGAAGGTCCAAGAGATACAATAATTCTGCACTGGTGCATCGGAATCTAATACTGGTCTCCCAGGAGCCGCTCAAAGCACAACCTCTTAGAAAATTCACTCTTCTTGTACTTAAGTCGGCATTGTGCCTTTTGTATTCAATCCCGATGCAATTTCTGTGTTTCATGGTCAATGTGAAGGTCCAAGGGATACAGCAAACCTGCACTGGTGCATCGGAATCTAATACTGGTCTCCCAGGAGCCGCTCAAAACACAAACTCTTAGAAAATTCACTCTTTTTGTACTTAAGTCGGCACTGTGCCTTTTGTATTCAATTCCGATGCAATTTCTGTGTTTCATGGTCAATGTGAAGGTCCAAGGGATACACTAAACCTGCACTGGTGCATCGGAAGCTAATCCTGGTCTCCCAGGAGCCGCTCAAAGCACAAACTCTTAGAAGATTCACTCTTCTTTAAGTCGAATTTGTGCTTTTTGTATTCAATCCCGATGCAATTTCTGTGTTTCATGGTCACTATGAAGGTCCAAGGGAGAAATTAAACCTCCACTAGTGCATCGGAATCTAACACTGGCCTCCCAGGAGCCGCTCAAAGCACAAACTCTTAGAAGATTCACTCTTCTTGTACTTAAGTCAGCATTGTCCCTTTTATATTCAATCGCGATGCGCTTTCTGTGTTTCATGGTCAATGTGAAGGTCCAAGGGATACACTAAACCTGCACTGGTGCATCGGAAGCTAATACTGGTCTCTCAGGAGCCGCTCAAAGCACAAACTCTTAGAAGATTCACTCTTCTTGTGCTTAAAGCGAATTTGTGCCTTTTGTATTCAATCCCGATACAATTTCTGTGTTTCATGGTCAATGTGAAGGTCCAAGGGATACATTAAACCTGCACTGTCGCATCGCAATCTAACACTGGTCTCCCAAGAGCCGCTCAAAGCACAAACTCTTAGAAGATTCACTCTTCTTGTACTTAAGTCGAATTTGTGCCTTTTGTATTCAATCCCGATACAACTTCTATGCTTCATGGTCAATGTCCAAGGGATACACTAAACCTGCACTGGTGCACCAGAAACTAATACTGGTCGCCCGGGAGCAGCTCAAAGCACAAACTCTTAGAAGATTCACTCTTCTTGTAGTTAAGTCGAATTTGTGCTTTTTGTATTCAATCCCGATGCAATTTCTGTGTTGCATGGTCAATGTGAATGTCCAAGGGATAGCGTAAACCTGCACTTGTGCATCGGAATCTAATACTGGTCTCCCAGGAGCCGCTCAAAGCACAAACTCTTAGAAAATTCACTCTTCTTGTACTTAAGTCGGCATAGTACATTTTGTATTCAATCGCGATGCAATTTCTGTGTTTCATGGTCACTGTGAAGGGCCAAGGGATACAGTAAACCTTCACTGGTGCATCGGAATCCAACACTGGTCTCCCAGGAGCCGCTCAAAGCACAAACTCTTAGAAGATTCACTCTTCTTGTACTTAAGTCGAATTTGTGTCTTTTGTATTCAATCCCGATTCAATTTCTGTGATTCATGGTCAATGTGAAGGTCCAAGGGATACACAAAACTGCACTGGTGCATCGGAAGCTAATCCTGGTCTCCCAGGAGCCGCTCAAAGCACAAACTCTTAGAAGATTCACTCTTCTTGTAGTTAAGTCGAATTTGTGGCTTTTGTATTCAATCCCGATACAATTTCTGTGTTTCATGGTCAATGTGAAGGTCCAAGGGATACACTAAACCTGCACTGGTGCATCGGAAGCAAATGCTGGTCCCCCAGGAGCCGCTCAAACCACAAGCTCTTACAAGATTCACTCTTCTTGTAGTTAAGTCGGATTTGTGCCTATTGTATTCAATCCCGATGCAATTTCTATGTTTCATGGTCACTGTGAAGGTCCAAGGAATACAGTAAACCTGCCCTAATGCATCGGAATCGAATACTGGTCTCCCAGGAGCCGCTCAAAGCACAAACTCATAGAAGATTCACTCTTCTTGTAGATAAGTCGAATTTGTGCCTTTTGTATTCAATCCCGATACAATTTCTGTATTTCATGGTCAATGTGAATGTCCAAGGGATACCGTAAACCTGCAGTGGTGCATCGGAAACTAATACTGGTCTCCCAGGAGCCGCTCAAAGCACAAACTCTTAGAAAATTCACTCTTCTTGTACTTAAGTCGGCATTGTGCCTTCTGCATTCAATCCCGATACAATTTCTGATTTCATGGTCAATGTGAAGGTCCAAGGGATACAGTAAACCTGCACTGGTGCATCGGAATCTAACACTGGTCTCCCAGGATTCGCTCAAAGCACAAACTCTTATAAGATTCACTCTTCTTGTAGTTAAGTCGGTATTGTCCCTTTTGTATTCAATCGCGATGCGATTTCTATGTTTAATGGTCAATGTGAAGGTGCAAGGGATACAGTAAACCTGCACTGGTGCATCGGAATCTAATACTGGTCTCCCAGGAGCCGCTCAAATCACAAATTCTTAGAAGATTCACTCTTCTTGTACTTAAGTCGGCAATGTCCCTTTTCTATTCAATCGCGTTGCGCTTTCCGTGTTTCATGGTCAATGTGAAGGTCCTAGGGATACACTAAACATGCACTGGTGCATCAGAAGCAAATACAGGTCTCCCAGGAGCCACGCAATGCACAAACTCTTAGAAATTTCACTCTTCTTGTAGTTAAGTCGAATTTGTGCCCTTTGTATTCAATCCCGATGCAATTTCTGTGTTTCATGGTCACTGTGAAGGTCCAAGGGATGCAGCAAACCCGCACTGGTGCATCGGAATCTAATACTGGTCTCCCGGGAGCCGCTCAAAGCACAAACTCTTAGAAAATTCACTCTTTTTGTACTTAAGTCGGCATTGTGCCTTTTGTATTCAATTCCGATGCAATTTCTGTGTTTCATGGTCAATGTGAAGGTCCAAGGGATACAATAAACCTGCACTGGTGCATCGGAATCTAATACTGGTCTCCCAGGAGCCGCTCAAAGCACAAACTCTTAGAAGATTCACTCTTCTTGTACTTAAGTCGGCATTGTCCCTTCTGTATTCAATCCCGATGCGCTTTCTGTGTTTCATGGTCAATGTGAAGGTCCAAAGTATACACTAAACCTGCACTGGTGCATCGGAAGCTAATATGGGTCTCCCAGGAGCCGCTCAAAGCACAAACCCTTAGAAGATTCACTCTTCTTGTAGTTAAGTAGAATTTGTGCTGTTTGTATTCAATCCCGTTGCAATTTCTGTGTTTCATGGTCACTGTGAAGGTCCAAGGGAGACAGTAAACCTACACTAGTGCATCGGAATCTAACACTGGTCTGCCAGGAGCCGCTCAAAGCACAAACTCTTAGAAGATTCACTCTTCTTGTACTTAAGTCGGCATTGCCCCTTTTATATTCAATCCCGATACAATTTCTGTGTTTCATGGTCAATGTGAAGGTCCAAGGGATACAGTAAAGCTGCACTGGTGCATCGCAATCTAACACTGGTCTCCCAATAGCCGCTCAAAGCACAAACTCTTAGATGATTCACTCTTCTCGTACATAAGTCGAATTTGTGCTTTTTGTATTCAATCCCGATGCAATTTCTGTGTTTCATGGTCACTGTGAAGGTCCAAGGGAGACAGTAAACCTGCACTGGTGCATCGGAATCTAATACTGGTCTCCCAGGAGCCGCTCAAAGCACAACCTCTTAGAAGATTCACTCTTCTTGTACTTAAGTCGGCATTGTCCCTTCTGTATTCAATCGCGATGCGCTTTCTGTGTTTCATGGTCAATGTGAAAGTCCAAGAGATACACTAAACCTGCACTGGTGCATCGGAAGCTAATACGGGTCTCCCAGGAGCCGCTCAAAGCACAAACTCTTAGAAGATTCACTCTTCTTTAAGTTAAGTCGAATTTGTGCATTTTGTATTCAATCCCGATGCAATTTCTGTGTTTCATGGTCACTGTGAAGGTCCAAGGGAGAAATTAAACCTGCACTAGTGCATCGGAATCTAACACTGGTCTGCCAGGAGCCGCTCAAAGCACAAACTCTTAGAAGATTCACTCTTCTTGTACTTAAGTCGGCATTGTCCCTTTTATATTCAATCGCGACGCGCTTTCTGTGTTTCATGGCCAATGTGAAGGGCCAAGGGATACACTAAACCTGCACTGGTGCATCGGAAGCTAATACTGGTCTCCCAGGAGCCGCTCAAAGCACAAACTCTTAGAAGATTCACTCTTCTTGTGCTTAAAGCGAATTTGTGCCTTTTGTATTCAATCCCGATACAATTTCTGTGTTTCATGGTCAATGTGAAGGTCCAAGGGATACAGTAATTCTGCACTGGTGCATCGCAATCTAACACTGGTCTCCCAAGAGCCGCTCAAAGCACAAACTCTTAGAAGATTCACTCTTCTTGTACTTAAGTCGAATTTGTGCCTTTTGTATTCAATCCCGATACAACTTCTGTGCTTCATGGTCAATGTCCAAGGGATACAGTAAACCTGCACTGGTGCATCGGAATCTAACACTGGTCTCCCAGGAGCCGCTCAAAGCACAAACTCTTAGAAAATTCACTCTTCTTGTACTTAAGTCGGCATAGTACATTTTGTATTCAATCCCGATGCAATTTCTGTGTTTCATGGTCACTGTGAAGGTCCAAGGGACACAGTAAACCTGCACTGGTGCATCGGAATCCAACACTCGTCTCCCAGGAGGCGTTCAAATCACAAACTCTTAGAAGATTAACTCTTCTTGTACTTAAGCCGAATTTGTGCCTTTTGTATTCAATCCCAATACAATTTCTGTGTTTCATGGTCAATGTGAAGGTCCAAGGGATACAGTAAACCTGCACTGGTGCATCGGAATCTAATACTGGTCTCCCAGGAGCCGCTCAAAGCACAACCTCTTAGAAAATTCACTCTTCTTGTACTTAAGTCGGCATTGTGCCTTTTGCATTCAATCCCGATGCAATTTCTGTGTTTCATGGTCAATGTGAAGGTCCAAGGGATACAGTAAACCTGCACTGGTGCATCGGAATCTAACACTGGTCTCCCAGGAGCCGCTCAAAGCACAAACTCTTAGAAAATTCACTCTTCTTGTACTTAAGTCGGCATTGTGCCTTCTGCATTCAATCCCGATACAATTTCTGATTTCATGGTCAATGTGAAGGTCCAAGGGATACAGTAAACCTGCACTGGTGCATCGGAATCTAACACTGGTCTCCCAGGATTCGCTCAAAGCACAAACTCTTATAAGATTCACTCTTCTTGTAGTTAAGTCGGTATTGTCCCTTTTGTATTCAATCGCGATGCGCTTTCTATGTTTAATGGTCAATGTGAAGGTGCAAGGGATACAGTAAACCTGCACTGGTGCATCGGAATCTAATACTGGTCTCCCAGGAGCCGCTCAAATCACAAATTCTTAGAAGATTCACTCTTCTTGTACTTAAGTCGGCAATGTCCCTTTTCTATTCAATCGCGTTGCGCTTTCCGTGTTTCATGGTCAATGTGAAGGTCCTAGGGATACACTAAACATGCACTGGTGCATCAGAAGCAAATACAGGTCTCCCAGGAGCCGCGCAATGCACAAACTCTTAGAAATTTCACTCTTCTTGTAGTTAAGTCGAATTTGTGCCCTTTGTATTCAATCCCGATGCAATTTCTGTGTTTCATGGTCACTGTGAAGGTCCAAGGGATGCAGCAAACCCGCACTGGTGCATCGGAATCTAATACTGGTCTCCCGGGAGCCGCTCAAAGCACAAACTCTTAGAAAATTCACTCTTTTTGTACTTAAGTCGGCATTGTGCCTTTTGTATTCAATTCCGATGCAATTTCTGTGTTTCATGGTCAATGTGAAGGTCCAAGGGATACAATAAACCTGCACTGGTGCATCGGAATCTAATACTGGTCTCCCAGGAGCCGCTCAAAGCACAAACTCTTAGAAGATTCACTCTTCTTGTACTTAAGTCGGCATTGTCCCTTCTGTATTCAATCCCGATGCGCTTTCTGTGTTTCATGGTCAATGTGAAGGTCCAAAGTATACACTAAACCTGCACTGGTGCATCGGAAGCTAATATGGGTCTCCCAGGAGCCGCTCAAAGCACAAACCCTTAGAAGATTCACTCTTCTTGTAGTTAAGTAGAATTTGTGCTGTTTGTATTCAATCCCGTTGCAATTTCTGTGTTTCATGGTCACTGTGAAGGTCCAAGGGAGACAGTAAACGTACACTAGTGCATCGGAATCTAACACTGGTCTGCCAGGAGCCGCTCAAAGCACAAACTCTTAGAAGATTCACTCTTCTTGTACTTAAGTCGGCATTGTCCCTTTTATATTCAATCCCGATACAATTTCTGTGTTTCATGGTCAATGTGAAGGTCCAAGGGATACAGTAAAGCTGCACTGGTGCATCGCAATCTAACACTGGTCTCCCAATAGCCGCTCAAAGCACAAACTCTTAGATGATTCACTCTTCTCGTACATAAGTCGAATTTGTGCTTTTTGTATTCAATCCCGATGCAATTTCTGTGTTTCATGGTCACTGTGAAGGTCCAAGGGAGACAGTAAACCTGCACTGGTGCATCGGAATCTAATACTGGTCTCCCAGGAGCCGCTCAAAGCACAACCTCTTAGAAGATTCACTCTTCTTGTACTTAAGTCGGCATTGTCCCTTCTGTATTCAATCGCGATGCGCTTTCTGTGTTTCATGGTCAATGTGAAAGTCCAAGAGATACACTAAACCTGCACTGGTGCATCGGAAGCTAATACGGGTCTCCCAGGAGCCGCTCAAAGCACAAACTCTTAGAAGATTCACTCTTCTTTAAGTTAAGTCGAATTTGTGCATTTTGTATTCAATCCCGATGCAATTTCTGTGTTTCATGGTCACTGTGAAGGTCCAAGGGAGAAATTAAACCTGCACTAGTGCATCGGAATCTAACACTGGTCTGCCAGGAGCCGCTCAAAGCACAAACTCTTAGAAGATTCACTCTTCTTGTACTTAAGTCGGCATTGTCCCTTTTATATTCAATCGCGACGCGCTTTCTGTGTTTCATGGCCAATGTGAAGGTCCAAGGGATACACTAAACCTGCACTGGTGCATCGGAAGCTAATACTGGTCTCCCAGGAGCCGCTCAAAGCACAAACTCTTAGAAGATTCACTCTTCTTGTGCTTAAAGCGAATTTGTGCCTTTTGTATTCAATCCCGATACAATTTCTGTGTTTCATGGTCAATGTGAAGGTCCAAGGGATACAGTAATTCTGCACTGGTGCATCGCAATCTAACACTGGTCTCCCAAGAGCCGCTCAAAGCACAAACTCTTAGAAGATTCACTCTTCTTGTACTTAAGTCGAATTTGTGCCTTTTGTATTCAATCCCGATACAACTTCTGTGCTTCATGGTCAATGTCCAAGGGATACAGTAAACCTGCACTGGTGCATCGGAATCTAACACTGGTCTCCCAGGAGCCGCTCAAAGCACAAACTCTTAGAAAATTCACTCTTCTTGTACTTAAGTCGGCATAGTACATTTTGTATTCAATCCCGATGCAATTTCTGTGTTTCATGGTCACTGTGAAGGTCCAAGGGACACAGTAAACCTGCACTGGTGCATCGGAATCCAACACTCGTCTCCCAGGAGGCGTTCAAATCACAAACTCTTAGAAGATTAACTCTTCTTGTACTTAAGCCGAATTTGTGCCTTTTGTATTCAATCCCAATACAATTTCTGTGTTTCATGGTCAATGTGAAGGTCCAAGGGATACAGTAAACCTGCACTGGTGCATCGGAATCTAATACTGGTCTCCCAGGAGCCGCTCAAAGCACAACCTCTTAGAAAATTCACTCTTCTTGTACTTAAGTCGGCATTGTGCCTTTTGTATTCAATCCCGATGAAATTTCTGTGTTTCATGGTCAATGTGAAGGTTCAAGGGATACAGCAAACCTGCACTGGTGCATCAGAAGCAAATACAGGTCTCCCAGGAGCTGCGCAAAGCACAAACTCTAAGAAGATTCACTCTTCTTGTACTTAAGTCGGCATTGTCCCTTCTGTATTCAATCGCGATGCGCTTTCTGTGTTTCATGGTCAATGTGAAGGTCCAAGGAATACAGTAAGCCTGCACTGGTGCATCGGAATCTAACACTGGTCTCCCAGGATTCGCTCAAAGCACAAACTCTTATAAGATTCACTCTTCTTGTAGTTAAGTCGGTATTGTCCCTTTTGTATTCAATCGCGATGCGCTTTCTACGTTTAATGGTCAATGTGAAGGTCCAAGGGATACAGTAAACCTGCACTGGTGCATCGGAATCTAATACTGGTCACCCAGGAGCCGCTCAAATCACAAACTCTGAGAAGATTCACTCTTCTTGTACTTAAGTCGGCAATGTCCCTTTTGTATTCAATCGCGATGCGCTTTCCGTGTTTCATGGTCAATGTGAAGGTCCTAGGGATACACTAAACATGCACTGGTGCATCAGAAGCAAATACAGGTCTCCCAGGAGCCGCGCAAAGCACAAACTCTTAGAAGATTCACTCTTCTTGTAGGTAAGTCGAATTTGTGCCCTTTGTATTCAATCCCGATGCAATTTCTGTGTTTCGTGGTCACTGTGAAGGTCCAAGGGATGCAGCAAACCCGCACTGGTGCATCGGAATCTAATACTGGTCTCACGGGAGCCGCTCAAAGCACAAACTCTTAGAAGATTCACTCTTCATGTACTTAAGTCGAATTTGTGTCTTTTGTATTCAATGCCGATACAATTTCTGTGTTTCATGGTCACTGTGAAGGTCCAAGGGATACAGTAAACCTGCACTGGTGCACGGAATCTAATACTGGTCTCCCAGGAGCCGCTCAAAGCACAAACTCTTAGAAGATTCACTCCTCTTGTACTTAAGTCGAATTTGTGCCTTTTGTATTCAATCCCGATACAATTTCTGTGTTTCATGGTCAATGTGAAGGTCCAAGGGATACACTAAACCTGCACTGGTGCATCGGAAGCTAATACTGGTCCCCCAGGAGCCGCTCAAACCACAAGCTCTTAGAAGATTCACTCTTCTTGTAGTTAAGTCGAATTTGTGCCTATTGTATTCAATCCCGATGCAATTTCTATGTTTCATGGTCACTGTGAAAGTCCAAGGGATACAGTAAACCTGCCCTGGTGCATCGGAATCTAATACTGGTCTCCCAGGAGCCGCTCAAAGCACAAACTCTTAGAAGATTCACTCTTCTTGTACATAAGTCGAATTTGTGCCTTTTGTATTCAATCCCGATACAATTTCTGTGTTTCATGGTCAATGTGAATGTCCAAGGGATACCGTAAACCTGCAGTGGTGCATCGGAAACTAATACTGGTCTCCCAGGAGCCGCTCAAAGCACAAACTCTTAGAAAATTCACTCTTCTTGTACTTAAGTCGGCATTGTGCCTTTTGTATTCAATCCCGATACAATTTCTGATTTCATGGTCAATGTGAAGGTCCAAGGGATACAGTAAACCTGCACTGGTGCATCGGAATCTAACACTGGTCTCCCAGGATTCGCTCAAAGCACAAACTCTTATAAGATTCACTCTTCTTGTAGTTAAGTCGGTATTGTCCCTTTTGTATTCAATCGCGATGCGCTTGCTATGTTTAATGGTCAATGTGAAGGTGCAAGGGATACAGTAAACCTGTACTGGTGCATCGGAATCTAATACTGGTCTCCCAGGAGCCGCTCAAATCACAAACTCTTAGAAGATTCACTCTTCTTGTACTTAAGTCGGCAATGTCCCTTTTCTATTCAATCGCGATGCGCTTTCTGTGTTTCATGGTCACTGTGAAGGTCCAAGGGAGACAGTAAACCTGCGCTAGTGCATCGGAATCTAATACTGGTCTCCCAGGAGGTGTTCAAATCACAAACTCTTAGAAGATTAACTCTTCTTGTACTTAAGCCGAATTTGTGCCTTTTGTATTCAATCCCGATACAATTTCTGTGTTTCATGGTCAATGTGAAGGTCCAAGAGATACAATAATTCTGCACTGGTGCATCGGAATCTAATACTGGTCTCCCAGGAGCCGCTCAAAGCACAACCTCTTAGAAAATTCACTCTTCTTGTACTTAAGTCGGCATTGTGCCTTTTGTATTCAATCCCGATGCAATTTCTGTGTTTCATGGTCAATGTGAAGGTCCAAGGGATACAGCAAACCTGCACTGGTGCATCGGAATCTAATACTGGTCTCCCAGGAGCCGCTCAAAACACAAACTCTTAGAAAATTCACTCTTTTTGTACTTAAGTCGGCACTGTGCCTTTTGTATTCAATTCCGATGCAATTTCTGTGTTTCATGGTCAATGTGAAGGTCCAAGGGATACACTAAACCTGCACTGGTGCATCGGAAGCTAATCCTGGTCTCCCAGGAGCCGCTCAAAGCACAAACTCTTAGAAGATTCACTCTTCTTTAAGTCGAATTTGTGCTTTTTGTATTCAATCCCGATGCAATTTCTGTGTTTCATGGTCACTATGAAGGTCCAAGGGAGAAATTAAACCTCCACTAGTGCATCGGAATCTAACACTGGCCTCCCAGGAGCCGCTCAAAGCACAAACTCTTAGAAGATTCACTCTTCTTGTACTTAAGTCAGCATTGTCCCTTTTATATTCAATCGCGATGCGCTTTCTGTGTTTCATGGTCAATGTGAAGGTCCAAGGGATACACTAAACCTGCACTGGTGCATCGGAAGCTAATACTGGTCTCTCAGGAGCCGCTCAAAGCACAAACTCTTAGAAGATTCACTCTTCTTGTGCTTAAAGCGAATTTGTGCCTTTTGTATTCAATCCCGATACAATTTCTGTGTTTCATGGTCAATGTGAAGGTCCAAGGGATACATTAAACCTGCACTGTCGCATCGCAATCTAACACTGGTCTCCCAAGAGCCGCTCAAAGCACAAACTCTTAGAAGATTCACTCTTCTTGTACTTAAGTCGTATTTGTGCCTTTTGTATTCAATCCCGATACAACTTCTATGCTTCATGGTCAATGTCCAAGGGATACACTAAACCTGCACTGGTGCACCAGAAACTAATACTGGTCGCCCAGGAGCAGCTCAAAGCACAAACTCTTAGAAGATTCACTCTTCTTGTAGTTAAGTCGAATTTGTGCTTTTTGTATTCAATCCCGATGCAATTTCTGTGTTGCATGGTCAATGTGAATGTCCAAGGGATAGCGTAAACCTGCACTTGTGCATCGGAATCTAATACTGGTCTCCCAGGAGCCGCTCAAAGCACAAACTCTTAGAAAATTCACTCTTCTTGTACTTAAGTCGGCATAGTACATTTTGTATTCAATCGCGATGCAATTTCTGTGTTTCATGGTCACTGTGAAGGGCCAAGGGATACAGTAAACCTTCACTGGTGCATCGGAATCCAACACTGGTCTCCCAGGAGCCGCTCAAAGCACAAACTCTTAGAAGATTCACTCTTCTTGTACTTAAGTCGGCATTGTCCCTTTTGTATTCAATCGCGATGCGCTTTATGTGTTTCATGGTCAATGTGAAGGTCCAAGGGATACACAAAACTGCACTGGTGCATCGGAAGCTAATCCTGGTCTCCCAGGAGCAGCTCAAAGCACAAACTCTTAGAAGATTCACTCTTCTTGTAGTTAAGTCGAATTTGTGGCTTTTGTATTCAATCCCGATACAACTTCTGTGTTTCATGGTCAATGTGAAGGTCCAAGGGATACACTAAACCTGCACTGGTGCATCGGAAGCTAATGCTGGTCCCCCAGGAGCCGCTCAAACCACAAGCTCTTACAAGATTCACTCTTCTTGTAGTTAAGTCGGATTTGTGCCTATTGTATTCAATCCCGATGCAATTTCTATGTTTCAGGGTCACTGTGAAGGTCCAAGGAATACAGTAAACCTGCCCTAATGCATCGGAATCGAATACTGGTCTCCCAGGAGCCGCTCAAAGCACAAACTCTTAGAAGATTCACTCTTCTTGTAGATAAGTCGAATTTGTGCCTTTTGTATTCAATCCCGATACAATTTCTGTATTTCATGGTCAATGTGAATGTCCAAGGGATACCGTAAACCTGCAGTGGTGCATCGGAAACTAATACTGGTCTCCCAGGAGCCGCTCAAAGCACAAACTCTTAGAAAATTCACTCTTCTTGTACTTAAGTCGGCATTGTGCCTTCTGCATTCAATCCCGATACAATTTCTGATTTCATGGTCAATGTGAAGGTCCAAGGGATACAGTAAACCTGCACTGGTGCATCGGAATCTAACACTGGTCTCCCAGGATTCGCTCAAAGCACAAACTCTTATAAGATTCACTCTTCTTGTAGTTAAGTCGGTATTGTCCCTTTTGTATTCAATCGCGATGCGCTTTCTATGTTTAATGGTCAATGTGAAGGTGCAAGGGATACAGTAAACCTGCACTGGTGCATCGGAATCTAATACTGGTCTCCCAGGAGCCGCTCAAATCACAAATTCTTAGAAGATTCACTCTTCTTGTACTTAAGTCGGCAATGTCCCTTTTCTATTCAATCGCGTTGCGCTTTCCGTGTTTCATGGTCAATGTGAAGGTCCTAGGGATACACTAAACATGCACTGGTGCATCAGAAGCAAATACAGGTCTCCCAGGAGCCGCGCAATGCACAAACTCTTAGAAATTTCACTCTTCTTGTAGTTAAGTCGAATTTGTGCCCTTTGTATTCAATCCCGATGCAATTTCTGTGTTTCATGGTCACTGTGAAGGTCCAAGGGATGCAGCAAACCCGCACTGGTGCATCGGAATCTAATACTGGTCTCCCGGGAGCCGCTCAAAGCACAAACTCTTAGAAAATTCACTCTTTTTGTACTTAAGTCGGCATTGTGCCTTTTGTATTCAATTCCGATGCAATTTCTGTGTTTCATGGTCAATGTGAAGGTCCAAGGGATACAATAAACCTGCACTGGTGCATCGGAATCTAATACTGGTCTCCCAGGAGCCGCTCAAAGCACAAACTCTTAGAAGATTCACTCTTCTTGTACTTAAGTCGGCATTGTCCCTTCTGTATTCAATCCCGATGCGCTTTCTGTGTTTCATGGTCAATGTGAAGGTCCAAAGTATACACTAAACCTGCACTGGTGCATCGGAAGCTAATATGGGTCTCCCAGGTGCCGCTCAAAGCACAAACCCTTAGAAGATTCACTCTTCTTGTAGTTAAGTAGAATTTGTGCTGTTTGTATTCAATCCCGTTGCAATTTCTGTGTTTCATGGTCACTGTGAAGGTCCAAGGGAGACAGTAAACCTACACTAGTGCATCGGAATCTAACACTGGTCTGCCAGGAGCCGCTCAAAGCACAAACTCTTAGAAGATTCACTCTTCTTGTACTTAAGTCGGCATTGTCCCTTTTATATTCAATCCCGATACAATTTCTGTGTTTCATGGTCAATGTGAAGGTCCAAGGGATACAGTAAAGCTGCACTGGTGCATCGCAATCTAACACTGGTCTCCCAATAGCCGCTCAAAGCACAAACTCTTAGATGATTCACTCTTCTCGTACATAAGTCGAATTTGTGCTTTTTGTATTCAATCCCGATGCAATTTCTGTGTTTCATGGTCACTGTGAAGGTCCAAGGGAGACAGTAAACCTGCACTGGTGCATCGGAATCTAATACTGGTCTCCCAGGAGCCGCTCAAAGCACAACCTCTTAGAAGATTCACTCTTCTTGTACTTAAGTCGGCATTGTCCCTTCTGTATTCAATCGCGATGCGCTTTCTGTGTTTCATGGTCAATGTGAAAGTCCAAGAGATACACTAAACCTGCACTGGTGCATCGGAAGCTAATACGGGTCTCCCAGGAGCCGCTCAAAGCACAAACTCTTAGAAGATTCACTCTTCTTTAAGTTAAGTCGAATTTGTGCATTTTGTATTCAATCCCGATGCAATTTCTGTGTTTCATGGTCACTGTGAAGGTCCAAGGGAGAAATTAAACCTGCACTAGTGCATCGGAATCTAACACTGGTCTGACAGGAGCCGCTCAAAGCACAAACTCTTAGAAGATTCACTCTTCTTGTACTTAAGTCGGCATTGTCCCTTTTATATTCAATCGCGACGCGCTTTCTGTGTTTCATGGCCAATGTGAAGGTCCAAGGGATACACTAAACCTGCACTGGTGCATCGGAAGCTAATACTGGTCTCCCAGGAGCCGCTCAAAGCACAAACTCTTAGAAGATTCACTCTTCTTGTGCTTAAAGCGAATTTGTGCCTTTTGTATTCAATCCCGATACAATTTCTGTGTTTCATGGTCAATGTGAAGGTCCAAGGGATACAGTAATTCTGCACTGGTGCATCGCAATCTAACACTGGTCTCCCAAGAGCCGCTCAAAGCACAAACTCTTAGAAGATTCACTCTTCTTGTACTTAAGTCGAATTTGTGCCTTTTGTATTCAATCCCGATACAACTTCTGTGCTTCATGGTCAATGTCCAAGGGATACAGTAAACCTGCACTGGTGCATCGGAATCTAACACTGGTCTCCCAGGAGCCGCTCAAAGCACAAACTCTTAGAAAATTCACTCTTCTTGTACTTAAGTCGGCATAGTACATTTTGTATTCAATCCTGATGCAATTTCTGTGTTTCATGGTCACTGTGAAGGTCCAAGGGACACAGTAAACCTGCACTGGTGCATCGGAATCCAACACTCGTCTTCCAGGAGGCGTTCAAATCACAAACTCTTAGAAGATTAACTCTTCTTGTACTTAAGCCGAATTTGTGCCTTTTGTATTCAATCCCAATACAATTTCTGTGTTTCATGGTCAATGTGAAGGTCCAAGGGATACAGTAAACCTGCACTGGTGCATCGGAATCTAATACTGGTCTCCCAGGAGCCGCTCAAAGCACAACCTCTTAGAAAATTCACTCTTCTTGTACTTAAGTCGGCATTGTGCCTTTTGTATTCAATCCCGATGAAATTTCTGTGTTTCATGGTCAATGTGAAGGTTCAAGGGATACAGCAAACCTGCACTGGTGCATCAGAAGCAAATACAGGTCTCCCAGGAGCTGCGCAAAGCACAAACTCTAAGAAGATTCACTCTTCTTGTACTTAAGTCGGCATTGTCCCTTTTGTATTCAATCGCGATGCGCTTTCTGTGTTTCATGGTCAATGTGAAGGTCCAAGGGATACACTAAACCTGCACTGGTGCATCGGAAACTAATCCTGGTCTCCCAGGAGCCGCTCAAAGCACAAAATCTTAGAAGATTCACTCTTCTTGTACTAAAGTCGAATTTGTGCCTTTTGTATTCAATCCCGATATAATTTCTGTGTTTCATGGTCAATGTGAAAGTCCAAGGGATACACTAAACCTGCACTGGTGCATCGGAAGCTAATACGGGTCTCCCAGGAGCCGCTCAAGGCACAAACTCTTAGATGATTCACTCTTCTTGTAGTTAAGTCGAATTTTAGCTTTTTGTATTCAATCCCGATGCAATTTCTGTGTTTCATGGTCACTGTGAAGGTCCAAGGGAGACAGTGAACCTGCGCTAGTGCATCGGAATCTAACACTGGTCTCCCAGGAGGCGTTCAAATCACAAACTCTTAGAAGATTACCTCTTCTTGTACTTAAGCCGAATTTGTGCCTTTTGTATTCAATCCCGATACAATTTCTGTGTTTCATGGTCAATGTGAAGATCCAAGGGATACAGTAATTCTGCACTGGTGCATCGGAATCTAATACTGGTCTCCCAGGAGCCGCTCAAAGCACAACCTCTTAGAAAATTCACTCTTCTTGTACTTAAGTCGGCATTGTGCCTTTTGTATTCAATCCCGATGCAATTTCTGTGTTTCATGGTCAATGTGAAGGTCCATGGGAAACAGCAAACCTGCACTGGTGCATCGGAATCTAATACTGGTCTCCCAGGAGCCGCTCAAAACACAAACTCTTAGAAAATTCACTGTTTTTGTACTTAAGTCGGCATTGTGCCTTTTGTATTCAATTCCGATGCAATTTCTGTGTTTCATGGTCAATTTGAAGGTCCAAGGGATATAATAAACCTGCACTGGTGCATCGGAATCTAATACTGGTCTCCCAGGAGCCGCTCAAAGCACAAACTCTTAGAAGATTCACTCTTCTTGTACTTAAGTCGGCATTGTCCCTTCTGTATTCAATCCCGATGCGCTTTCTGTGTTTCATGGTCAATGTGAAGGTCCAAAGTATACACTAAACCTGCACTGGTGCATCGGAAGCTAATACGGGTCTCCCAGGAGCCGCTCAAAGCACAAACTCTTAGAAGATTCACTCTTCTTGTAGTTAAGTCGAATTTGTGCTTTTTGTATTCAATCCCGTTGCAATTTCTGTGTTTCATGGTCACTGTGAAGGTCCAAGGGAGACAGTAAACCTACACTAGTGCATCGGAATCTAACACTGGTCTGCCAGGAGCCGCTCAAAGCACAAACTCTTAGAAGATTCACTCTTCTTGTACTTAAGTCGGCATTGTCCCTTTTATATTCAATCCCGATACAATTTCTGTGTTTCATGGTCAATGTGAAGGTCCAAGGGATACAGTAAAGCTGCACTGGTGCATCGCAATCTAACACTGGTCTCCCAAGAGCCGCTCAAAGCACAAACTCTTAGAAGATTCACTCTTCTCGTACATAAGTCGAATTTGTGCTTTTTGTATTCAATCCCGATGCAATTTCTGTGTTTCATGGTCACTGTGAAGGTCCAAGGGAGACATTAAACCTGCACTGGTGCATCGGAATGTAATACTGGTCTCCCAGGAGCCGCTCAAAGCACAAACTCTTAGAAGATTCACTCTTCTTGTACTTAAGTCGGCATTGTCCCTTCTGTATTCAATCGCGATGCGCTTTCTGTGTTTCATGGTCAATGTGAAAGTCCAAGGGATACACTAAACCTGCACTGGTGCATCGGAAGCTAATACGGGTCTCCCAGGAGCCGCTCAAAGCACAAACTCTTAGAAGATTCACTCTTCTTTAAGTTAAGTCGAATTTGTGCATTTTGTATTCAATCCCGATGCAATTTCTGTGTTTCATGGTCACTGTGAAGGTCCAAGGGAGAAATTAAACCTGCACTAGTGCATCGGAATCTAACACTGGCCTCCCAGGAGCCGCTCAAAGCAAAAACTCTTAGAAGATTCACTCTTCTTGTACTTAAGTCGGCATTGTCCCTTTTATATTCAATCGCGATGCGCTTTCTGTGTTTCATGGTCAATGTGAAGGTCCAAGGGATACACTAAACCTGCACTGGTGCATCGGAAGCTAATACTGGTCTCCCAGGAGCCGCTCAAAGCACAAACTCTTAGAAGATTCACTCTTCTTGTGCTTAAAGCGAATTTGTGCCTTTTGTATTCAATCCCGATACAATTTCTGTGTTTCATGGTCAATGTGAAGGTCCAAGGGATACAGTAATTCTGCACTGGTGCATCGCAATCTAACACTGGTCTCCCAAGAGCCGCTCAAAGCACAAACTCTTAGAAGATTCACTCTTCTTGTACTTAAGTCGAATTTGTGCCTTTTGTATTCAATCCCGATACAACTTCTGTGCTTCATGGTCAATGTCCAAGGGATACAGTAAACCTGCACTGGTGCATCGGAATCTAACACTGGTCTCCCAGGAGCCGCTCAAAGCACAAACTCTTAGAAAATTCACTCTTCTTGTACTTAAGTCGGCATAGTACATTTTGTATTCAATCCCGATGCAATTTCTGTGTTTCATGGTCACTGTGAAGGTCCAAGGGACACAGTAAACCTGCACTGGTGCATCGGAATCCAACACTCGTCTCCCAGGAGGCGTTCAAATCACAAACTCTTAGAAGATTAACTCTTCTTGTACTTAAGCCGAATTTGTGCCTTTTGTATTCAATCCCAATACAATTTCTGTGTTTCATGGTCAATGTGAAGGTCCAAGGGATACAGTAAACCTGCACTGGTGCATCGGAATCTAATACTGGTCTCCCAGGAGCCGCTCAAAGCACAACCTCTTAGAAAATTCACTCTTCTTGTACTTAAGTCGGCATTGTGCCTTTTGTATTCAATCCCGATGAAATTTCTGTGTTTCATGGTCAATGTGAAGGTTCAAGGGATACAGCAAACCTGCACTGGTGCATCAGAAGCAAATACAGGTCTCCCAGGAGCTGCGCAAAGCACAAACTCTAAGAAGATTCACTCTTCTTGTACTTAAGTCGGCATTGTCCCTTTTGTATTCAATCGCGATGCGCTTTCTGTGTTTCATGGTCAATGTGAAGGTCCAAGGGATACACTAAACCTGCACTGGTGCATCGGAAACTAATCCTGGTCTCCCAGGAGCCGCTCAAAGCACAAAATCTTAGAAGATTCACTCTTCTTGTACTAAAGTCGAATTTGTGCCTTTTGTATTCAATCCCGATATAATTTCTGTGTTTCATGGTCAATGTGAAAGTCCAAGGGATACACTAAACCTGCACTGGTGCATCGGAAGCTAATACGGGTCTCCCAGGAGCCGCTCAAGGCACAAACTCTTAGATGATTCACTCTTCTTGTAGTTAAGTCGAATTTTAGCTTTTTGTATTCAATCCCGATGCAATTTCTGTGTTTCATGGTCACTGTGAAGGTCCAAGGGAGACAGTGAACCTGCGCTAGTGCATCGGAATCTAACACTGGTCTCCCAGGAGGCGTTCAAATCACAAACTCTTAGAAGATTAACTCTTCTTGTACTTAAGCCGAATTTGTGCCTTTTGTATTCAATCCCGATACAATTTCTGTGTTTCATGGTCAATGTGAAGATCCAAGGGATACAGTAATTCTGCACTGGTGCATCGGAATCTAATACTGGTCTCCCAGGAGCCGCTCAAAGCACAACCTCTTAGAAAATTCACTCTTCTTGTACTTAAGTCGGCATTGTGCCTTTTGTATTCAATCCCGATGCAATTTCTGTGTTTCATGGTCAATGTGAAGGTCCATGGGAAACAGCAAACCTGCACTGGTGCATCGGAATCTAATACTGGTCTCCCAGGAGCCGCTCAAAACACAAACTCTTAGAAAATTCACTGTTTTTGTACTTAAGTCGGCATTGTGCCTTTTGTATTCAATTCCGATGCAATTTCTGTGTTTCATGGTCAATTTGAAGGTCCAAGGGATATAATAAACCTGCACTGGTGCATCGGAATCTAATACTGGTCTCCCAGGAGCCGCTCAAAGCACAAACTCTTAGAAGATTCACTCTTCTTGTACTTAAGTCGGCATTGTCCCTTCTGTATTCAATCCCGATGCGCTTTCTGTGTTTCATGGTCAATGTGAAGGTCCAAAGTATACACTAAACCTGCACTGGTGCATCGGAAGCTAATACGGGTCTCCCAGGAGCCGCTCAAAGCACAAACTCTTAGAAGATTCACTCTTCTTGTAGTTAAGTCGAATTTGTACTTTTTGTATTCAATCCCGTTGCAATTTCTGTGTTTCATGGTCACTGTGAAGGTCCAAGGGAGACAGTAAACCTACACTAGTGCATCGGAATCTAACACTGGTCTGCCAGGAGCCGCTCAAAGCACAAACTCTTAGAAGATTCACTCTTCTTGTACTTAAGTCGGCATTGTCCCTTTTATATTCAATCCCGATACAATTTCTGTGTTTCATGGTCAATGTGAAGGTCCAAGGGATACAGTAAAGCTGCACTGGTGCATCGCAATCTAACACTGGTCTCCCAAGAGCCGCTCAAAGCACAAACTCTTAGAAGATTCACTCTTCTCGTACATAAGTCGAATTTGTGCTTTTTGTATTCAATCCCGATGCAATTTCTGTGTTTCATGGTCACTGTGAAGGTCCAAGGGAGACATTAAACCTGCACTGGTGCATCGGAATGTAATACTGGTCTCCCAGGAGCCCCTCAAAGCACAAACTCTTAGAAGATTCACTCTTCTTGTACTTAAGTCGGCATTGTCCCTTCTGTATTCAATCGCGATGCGCTTTCTGTGTTTCATGGTCAATGTGAAAGTCCAAGGGATACACTAAACCTGCACTGGTGCATCGGAAGCTAATACGGGTCTCCCAGGAGCCGCTCAAAGCACAAACTCTTAGAAGATTCACTCTTCTTTAAGTTAAGTCGAATTTGTGCATTTTGTATTCAATCCCGATGCAATTTCTGTGTTTCATGGTCACTGTGAAGGTCCAAGGGAGAAATTAAACCTGCACTAGTGCATCGGAATCTAACACTGGCCTCCCAGGAGCCGCTCAAAGCAAAAACTCTTAGAAGATTCACTCTTCTTGTACTTAAGTCGGCATTGTCCCTTTTATATTCAATCGCGATGCGCTTTCTGTGTTTCATGGTCAATGTGAAGGTCCAAGGGATACACTAAACCTGCACTGGTGCATCGGAAGCTAATACTGGTCTCCCAGGAGCCGCTCAAAGCACAAACTCTTAGAAGATTCACTCTTCTTGTGCTTAAAGCGAATTTGTGCCTTTTGTATTCAATCCCGATACAATTTCTGTGTTTCATGGTCAATGTGAAGGTCCAAGGGATACAGTAATTCTGCACTGGTGCATCGCAATCTAACACTGGTCTCCCAAGAGCCGCTCAAAGCACAAACTCTTAGAAGATTCACTCTTCTTGTACTTAAGTCGAATTTGTGCCTTTTGTATTCAATCCCGATACAACTTGTGTGCTTCATGGTCAATGTCCAAGGGATACAGTAAACCTGCACTGGTGCATCGGAATCTAACACTGGTCTCCCAGGAGCCGCTCAAAGCACAAACTCTTAGAAAATTCACTCTTCTTGTACTTAAGTCGGCATAGTACATTTTGTATTCAATCCCGATGAAATTTCTGTGTTTCATGGTCACTGTGAAGGTCCAAGAGATACAGTAAACCTGCACTGGTGCATCGGAACCCAACACTGGTCTCCCAGGAGCCGCTCAAAGCACAAACTCTTTGAAGATTCACTCTTCTTGTACTTATGTCGGCATTGTCCCTTTTATATTCAATCGCGATGCGCTTTCTGTGTTTCATGGTCAATGTGAAGGTCTAAGGGATACACTAAACCTGCACTGGTGCACCAGAAGCTAATACGGGTCTCCCAGGAGCCGCTCAAGGCACAAACTCTTAGAAGATTCACTCTACTTGTAGTTAAGTCGAATTTGTGCTTTTTGTATTCAATCCCGATGCAATTTCTGTGTTTCATGGTCACTGTGAAGGTCCAAGGGAGACAGTAAACCTGCGCTAGTGCATCGGAATCTAACACTGGTCTCCCAGGAGGCGTTCAAATCACAAACTCTTAGAAGATTAACTCTTCTTGTATTTAAGCCGAATTTGTGCCTTTTGTATTCAATCCCAATACAATTTCTGTGTTTCATGGTCAATGTGAAGGTCCAAGGGATACAGTAAACCTGCACTGGTGCATCGGAATCTAATACTGGTCTCCCAGGAGCCGCTCAAAGCACAACCTCTTAGAAAATTCACTCTTCTTGTACTTAAGTCGGCATTGTGCCTTTTGTATTCAATCCCGATGAAATTTCTGTGTTTCATGGTCAATGTGAAGGTCCAAGGGATACAGCAAACCTGCACTGGTGCATCGGAATCTAATACTGGTCTCCCAGGAGCCGCTCAAAACACAAACTCTTAGAAAATTCACTCTTTTTGTACTTAGGTCGGCTATGTGCCTTTTGTATTCAATTCCGATGCAATTTCTGTGTTTCATGGTCAATGTGAAGGTCCAAGGGATACAATAAACCTGCACTGGTGCATCGGAATCTAATACTGGTCTCCCAGGAGCCGCTCAAAGCACAAACTCTTAGAAGATTCACTCTTCTTGTACTTAAGTCGGCATTGTCCCTTCTGTATTCAATCGCGATGCGCTTTCTGTGTTTCATGGTCAATGTGAAGGTCTAAAGTATACACTAAACCTGCACTGGTGCATCGGAAGCTAATACGGGTCTCCCAGGAGCCGCTCAAAGCACAAACTCTTAGAAGATTCACTCTTCTTGTACTTAAGTCGAATTAGTGCTTTTTGTATTCAATCCCGTTGCAATTTATGTGCTTCATGGTCACTGTGAAGGTCCAAGTGAGACAGTAAACCTACACTAGTACATCGGAATCTAACACTGGTCTGCCAGGAGTCGCTCAAAGCACAAACTCTTAGAAGATTCACTCTTCTTGTACTTAAGTCGGCATTGTTCCTTTTATATTCAATCCCGATACAATTTCTGTGTTTAATAGTCAATGTGAAGGTCCAAGGGATACAGTAAAGCTGCACTGGTGCATCGCAATCTAACACTGGTCTCCCAAGAGCCGCTCAAAGCACAAACTCTTAGAAGATTCACTCTTCTCGTACTTAAGTCGAATTTGTGCTTTTTGTATTCAATCCCGATGCAATTTCTGTGTTTCGTGGTCACTGTGAAGGTCCAAGGGAGACAGTAAACCTGCACTAGTGCATCGGAATCTAATACTGGTGTCCCAGGAGCCGCTCAAAGCACAAACTCTTAGAAGATTCACTCTTCTTGTACTTAAGTCGGCATTGTCCCTTCTGTATTCAATCGCGATGCGCTTTCTGTGTTTCATGGTCAATGTGAAAGTCCAAGGGATACACTAAACCTGCACTGGTGCATCGGAAGCTAATACGGGTCTCCCAGGAGCCGCTCAAAGCACAAACTCTTAGAAGATTCACTCTTCTTTAAGTTAAGTCGAATTTGTGCATTTTGTATTCAATCCCGATGCAATTTCTGTGTTTCATGGTCACTGTGAAGGTCCAAGGGAGAAATTAAACCTGCACTAGTGCATCGGAATCTAACACTGGCCTCCCAGGAGCCGCTCAAAGCACAACCTCTTAGAAAATTCACTCTTCTTGTACTTAAGTCGGCATTGTGCCTTTTGTATTCAATCCCGATGCAATTTCTGTGTTTCATGGTCAATGTGAAGGTCCATGGGAAACAGCAAACCTGCACTGGTGCATCGGAATCTAATACTGGTCTCCCAGGAGCCGCTCAAAACACAAACTCTTAGAAAATTCACTGTTTTTGTACTTAAGTCGGCATTGTGCCTTTTGTATTCAATTCCGATGCAATTTCTGTGTTTCATGGTCAATTTGAAGGTCCAAGGGATATAATAAACCTGCACTGGTGCATCGGAATCTAATACTGGTCTCCCAGGAGCCGCTCAAAGCACAAACTCTTAGAAGATTCACTCTTCTTGTACTTAAGTCGGCATTGTCCCTTCTGTATTCAATCCCGATGCGCTTTCTGTGTTTCATGGTCAATGTGAAGGTCCAAAGTATACACTAAACCTGCACTGGTGCATCGGAAGCTAATACGGGTCTCCCAGGAGCCGCTCAAAGCACAAACTCTTAGAAGATTCACTCTTCTTGTAGTTAAGTCGAATTTGTGCTTTTTGTATTCAATCCCGTTGCAATTTCTGTGTTTCATGGTCACTGTGAAGGTCCAAGGGAGACAGTAAACCTACACTAGTGCATCGGAATCTAACACTGGTCTGCCAGGAGCCGCTCAAAGCACAAACTCTTAGAAGATTCACTCTTCTTGTACTTAAGTCGGCATTGTCCCTTTTATATTCAATCCCGATACAATTTCTGTGTTTCATGGTCAATGTGAAGGTCCAAGGGATACAGTAAAGCTGCACTGGTGCATCGCAATCTAACACTGGTCTCCCAAGAGCCGCTCAAAGCACAAACTCTTAGAAGATTCACTCTTCTCGTACATAAGTCGAATTTGTGCTTTTTGTATTCAATCCCGATGCAATTTCTGTGTTTCATGGTCACTGTGAAGGTCCAAGGGAGACATTAAACCTGCACTGGTGCATCGGAATGTAATACTGGTCTCCCAGGAGCCGCTCAAAGCACAAACTCTTAGAAGATTCACTCTTCTTGTACTTAAGTCGGCATTGTCCCTTCTGTATTCAATCGCGATGCGCTTTCTGTGTTTCATGGTCAATGTGAAAGTCCAAGGGATACACTAAACCTGCACTGGTGCATCGGAAGCTAATACGGGTCTCCCAGGAGCCGCTCAAAGCACAAACTCTTAGAAGATTCACTCTTCTTTAAGTTAAGTCGAATTTGTGCATTTTGTATTCAATCCCGATGCAATTTCTGTGTTTCATGGTCACTGTGAAGGTCCAAGGGAGAAATTAAACCTGCACTAGTGCATCGGAATCTAACACTGGCCTCCCAGGAGCCGCTCAAAGCAAAAACTCTTAGAAGATTCACTCTTCTTGTACTTAAGTCGGCATTGTCCCTTTTATATTCAATCGCGATGCGCTTTCTGTGTTTCATGGTCAATGTGAAGGTCCAAGGGATACACTAAACCTGCACTGGTGCATCGAAAGCTAATACCGGTCTCCCAGGAGCCGCTCAAAGCACAAACTCTTAGAAGATTCACTCTTCTTGTGCTTAAAGCGAATTTGTGCCTTTTGTATTCAATCCCGATACAATTTCTGTGTTTCATGGTCAATGTGAAGGTCCAAGGGATACAGTAATTCTGCACTGGTGCATCGCAATCTAACACTGGTCTCCCAAGAGCCGCTCAAAGCACAAACTCTTAGAAGATTCACTCTTCTTGTACTTAAGTCGAATTTGTGCCTTTTGTATTCAATCCCGATACAACTTGTGTGCTTCATGGTCAATGTCCAAGGGATACAGTAAACCTGCACTGGTGCATCGGAATCTAACACTGGTCTCCCAGGAGCCGCTCAAAGCACAAACTCTTAGAAAATTCACTCTTCTTGTACTTAAGTCGGCATAGTACATTTTGTATTCAATCCCGATGAAATTTCTGTGTTTCATGGTCACTGTGAAGGTCCAAGAGATACAGTAAACCTGCACTGGTGCATCGGAACCCAACACTGGTCTCCCAGGAGCCGCTCAAAGCACAAACTCTTTGAAGATTCACTCTTCTTGTACTTATGTCGGCATTGTCCCTTTTATATTCAATCGCGATGCGCTTTCTGTGTTTCATGGTCAATGTGAAGGTCTAAGGGATACACTAAACCTGCACTGGTGCACCAGAAGCTAATACGGGTCTCCCAGGAGCCGCTCAAGGCACAAACTCTTAGAAGATTCACTCTACTTGTAGTTAAGTCGAATTTGTGCTTTTTGTATTCAATCCCGATGCAATTTCTGTGTTTCATGGTCACTGTGAAGGTCCAAGGGAGACAGTAAACCTGCGCTAGTGCATCGGAATCTAACACTGGTCTCCCAGGAGGCGTTCAAATCACAAACTCTTAGAAGATTAACTCTTCTTGTATTTAAGCCGAATTTGTGCCTTTTGTATTCAATCCCAATACAATTTCTGTGTTTCATGGTCAATGTGAAGGTCCAAGGGATACAGTAAACCTGCACTGGTGCATCGGAATCTAATACTGGTCTCCCAGGAGCCGCTCAAAGCACAACCTCTTAGAAAATTCACTCTTCTTGTACTTAAGTCGGCATTGTGCCTTTTGTATTCAATCCCGATGAAATTTCTGTGTTTCATGGTCAATGTGAAGGTCCAAGGGATACAGCAAACCTGCACTGGTGCATCGGAATCTAATACTGGTCTCCCAGGAGCCGCTCAAAACACAAACTTTTAGAAAATTCACTCTTTTTGTACTTAGGTCGGCTATGTGCCTTTTGTATTCAATTCCGATGCAATTTCTGTGTTTCATGGTCAATGTGAAGGTCCAAGGGATACAATAAACCTGCACTGGTGCATCGGAATCTAATACTGGTCTCCCAGGAGCCGCTCAAAGCACAAACTCTTAGAAGATTCACTCTTCTTGTACTTAAGTCGGCATTGTCCCTTCTGTATTCAATCGCGATGCGCTTTCTGTGTTTCATGGTCAATGTGAAGGTCTAAAGTATACACTAAACCTGCACTGGTGCATCGGAAGCTAATACGGGTCTCCCAGGAGCCGCTCAAAGCACAAACTCTTAGAAGATTCACTCTTCTTGTACTTAAGTCGAATTAGTGCTTTTTGTATTCAATCCCGTTGCAATTTATGTGCTTCATGGTCACTGTGAAGGTCCAAGTGAGACAGTAAACCTACACTAGTACATCGGAATCTAACACTGGTCTGCCAGGAGTCGCTCAAAGCACAAACTCTTAGAAGATTCACTCTTCTTGTACTTAAGTCGGCATTGTTCCTTTTATATTCAATCCCGATACAATTTCTGTGTTTAATAGTCAATGTGAAGGTCCAAGGGATACAGTAAAGCTGCACTGGTGCATCGCAATCTAACACTGGTCTCCCAAGAGCCGCTCAAAGCACAAACTCTTAGAAGATTCACTCTTCTCGTACTTAAGTCGAATTTGTGCTTTTTGTATTCAATCCCGATGCAATTTCTGTGTTTCGTGGTCACTGTGAAGGTCCAAGGGAGACAGTAAACCTGCACTAGTGCATCGGAATCTAATACTGGTGTCCCAGGAGCCGCTCAAAGCACAAACTCTTAGAAGATTCACTCTTCTTGTACTTAAGTCGGCATTGTCCCTTCTGTATTCAATCGCGATGCGCTTTCTGTGTTTCATGGTCAATGTGAAAGTCCAAGGGATACACTAAACCTGCACTGGTGCATCGGAAGCTAATACGGGTCTCCCAGGAGCCGCTCAAAGCACAAACTCTTAGAAGATTCACTCTTCTTTAAGTTAAGTCGAATTTGTGCATTTTGTATTCAATCCCGATGCAATTTCTGTGTTTCATGGTCACTGTGAAGGTCCAAGGGAGAAATTAAACCTGCACTAGTGCATCGGAATCTAACACTGGCCTCCCAGGAGCCGCTCAAAGCACAAACTCTTAGAAGATTCACTTTTCTTGTACTTAAGTCGGCATTGTCCCTTTTATATTCAATCGCGATGCGCTTTCTGTGTTTCATGGTCAATGTGAAGGTCCAAGGGATACACTAAACCTGCACTGGTGCATCGAAAGCTAATACTGGTCTCCCAGGAGCCGCTCAAAGCACAAACTCTTAGAAGATTCACTCTTCTTGTGCTTAAAGCGAATTTGTGCATTTTGTATTCAATCCCGATACAATTTCTGTGTTTCATGGTCAATGTGAAGGTCCAAGGGATGCATTAAACCTGCACTGGTGCATCGCAATCTAACACTGGTCTCCCAAGAGCCGCTCAAAGCACAAACTCTTAGAAGATTCACTCTTCTTGTACTTAAGTCGAATTTGTGCCTTTTGTATTCAATCCCGATACAACTTCTATGCTTCATGGTCAATGTCAAGGGATACAGTAAACCTGCACTGGTGCATCGGAATCTAACACTGGTCTCCCAGGAGCCGCTCAAAGCACAAACTCTTAGAAAATTCACTCTTCTTGTACTTAAGTCTGCATAGTACATTTTGTATTCAATCCCGATGCAATTTCCGTGTTTCATGGTCACTGTGAAGGTCCAAGGGATACAGTAAACCTTCACTGGTGCATCGGAATCCAACACTAGTCTCCCAGGAGCCGCTCAAAGCACAAACTCTTAGAAGATTCACTCTTCTTGTACTTAAGTCGGCATTGTCCCTTTTATATTCAATCGCGATGCGCTTTCTGTGTTTCATGGTCAATGTGAAGGTCCAAGGGATACACTAAACCTGCACTGGTGCACCAGAAGCTAATACTGGTCGCCCAGGAGCCGCTCAAAGCACAAACTCTTAGAAGAAACACTCTTCTTGTAGTTAAGTCGAATTTGTGCTTTTTGTATTCAATCCCGATGCAATTTCTGTGTTGCATGGTCAATGTGAATGTCCAAAGGATAGCGTAAACCTGCACTTGTGCATCGGAATCTAATACTGGTCTCCCAGGAGCCGCTCAAAGCACAAACTCTTAGAAAATTCACTCTTCTTGTACTTAAGTCGGCATAGTACATTTTGTATTCAATCCCGATGCAATTTCTGTGTTTCATGGTCACTGTGAATGTCCAAGGGATACAGTAAACCTTCACTGGTGCATCGGATCCAACACTGGTCTCCCAGGAGCCGCTCAAAGCACAAACTCTTAGAAGATTCACTCTTCTTGTACTTAAGTCGGCATTGTCCCTTTTGTATTCAATCGCGATGCGCTTTCTGTGTTTCATGGTCAATGTGAAGGTCCAAGGGATACACTAAACCTGCACTGGTGCATCGGAAGCTAATACTGGTCCCCCACGAGCCGCTCAAACCACAAGCTCTTAGAAGATTCACTCTTCTTGTAGTTAAGTCGAATTTGTGCCTATTGTATTCAATCCCGATGCAATTTCTGTGTTTCATGGTCACTGTGAAGGTCCAAGGGATACAGTAAACCTGCCCTGGTGCATCGGAATCCAATACTGGTCTCCCAGGAGCCGCTCAAAGCACAAATTCTTAGAAGATTCACTCTTCTTGTACATAAGTCGAATTTGTGCCTTTTGTATTCAATCCCGATACAATTTCTGTGTTTCATGGTTAATGTGAATGTCCGAGGGATACCGTAAACCTGCAGTGGTGCATGGGAAACTAATACTGGTCTCCCAGGAGCCGCTCAAAGCACAAACTCTTAGAAGATTCACTCTTCTTTAAGTTAAGTCGAATTTGTGCTTTTTGTATTCAATCCCGATGCAATTTCTGTGTTTCATGGTCACTGTGAAGGTCCAAGGGAGAAATTAAACCTGCACTAGTGCTTCGGAATCTAACACTGGCCTCCCAGGAGCCGCTCAAAGCACAAACTCTTAGAAGATTCACTCTTCTTGTACTTAAGTTGGCATTGTCCCTTTTATATTCAATCGCGATGCGCTTTTTTTGTTTCATGGTCAATGTGAAGGTCCAAGGGATACACTAAACCTGCACTGGTGCATCGGAATCTAACACTGGTCTCCCAGGAGCCGCTCAAAGCACAAACTCTTAGAAAATTCACTCTTCTTGTACTTAAGTTGGCATAGTACATTTTGTATTCAATCCCGATGCAATTTCTGTGTTTCATGGTCACTGTGAAGGTCCAAGGGATACAGTAGACCTGCACTGGTGCATCGGAATCCAACACTGGTCTCCCAGGAGCCGCTCAAAGCACAAACTCTTAGAAGATTCACTCTTCTTGTACTTATGTCGGCATTGTCCCTTTTATATTCAATCGCGATGCGCTTTCTGTGTTTCATGGTCAATGTGAAGGTCCAAGGGATACACTAAACCTGCACTGGTGCACCAGAAGCTAATACGGGTCTCCCAGGAGCCGCTCAAGGCACAGACTCTTAGAAGATTCACTCTTCTTGTAGTTAAGTCGAATTTGTGCTTTTTGTATTCAATCCCTATGCGCTTTCTGTGTTTCATGGTCAATGTGAAGGTCCAAGGGATACATTAAACCTGCACTGGTGCATCGCAATCTAACACTGGTCTCCCAAGAGCCGCTCAAAGCACAAACTCTTAGAAGATTCACTCATCTTGTACTTAAGTCGAATTTGTGCCTTTTGTATTCAATCCCGATACAACTTCTATGCTTCATGGTCAATGTTCAAGGGATACAGTAAACCTGCACTGGTGCATCGGAATCTAACACTGGTCTCCCAGGAGCCGCTCAAAGCACAACCTCTTAGAAAATTCACTCTTCTTGTACTTAAGTCGGCATTGTGCCTTTTGTATTCAATCCCGATGCAATTTCTGTGTTTCATGGTCAATGTGAAGGTCCAAGGGATACAGTAAACCTGCTCTGGTGCATCGGAATCTAATACTGGTCTCCCAGGAGCCGCTCAAAACACAAACTCTTAGAAAATTCACTCTTTTTGTACTTAAGTCGGCATTGTGCCTTTTGTATTCAATTCCGATGCAATTTCTGTGTTTCATGTTCAATGTGAAGGTCCAAGGGATACACTAAACCTGCACTGGTGCATCGGAATCTAATACTGGTCTCCCAGGAGCCGCTCAAAGCACAAACTCTTAGAAGATTCACTCTTCTTGTACTTAAGTCGGCATTGTCCCTTCTGTATTCAATCCCGATGCGCTTTCTGTGTTTCATGGTCAATGTGAAGGTCCAAAGTATACACTAAACCTGCACTGGTGCATCGGAAGCTAATACGGGTCTCCCAGGAGCCGCTCAAAGCACAAACTCTTAGAAGATTCACTCTTCTTGTACTTAAGTCGAATTTGTGCTTTTTGTATTCAATCCCGTTGCAATTTATGTGTTTCATGGTCACTGTGAAGGTCCAAGGGAGACAGTAAACCTACACTAGTGCATCGGAATCTAACACTGGTCTCCTAGGAGCCGCTCAAAGCACAAACTCTTAGAAGATTCACTCTTCTTGTACTTAAGTCGGCATTGTCCCTTTTATATTCAATCCCGATACAATTTCTGTTTCATGGTCAATGTGAAGGTCCAAGGGATACAGTAGAGCTGCACTGGTGCATCGCAATCTAACACTGGTCTCCCAAGAGCCGCTCAAAGCACAAACTCTTAGAAGATTCACTCTTCTCGTACTTAAGTCGAATTTGTGCTTTTTGTATTCAATCCCGATGCAATTTCTGTGTTTCATGGTCACTGTGAAGGTCCAAGGGAGACAGTAAACCTGCACTGGTGCATCGGAATCTAATACTGGTCTCCCAGGAGCCGCTCAAAGCACAAACTCTTAGAAGATTCACTCTTCTTGTACTTAAGTCGGCATTGTCCCTTCTGTATTCAATCGCGATGCGCTTTCTGTGTTTCATGGTCAATGTGAAAGTCCAAGGGATACACTAAACCTGCACTGGTGCATTGGAAGCTAATACGGGTCTCCCAGGAGCCGCTCAAAGCACAAACTCTTAGAAGATTCACTCTTCTTTAAGTTAAGTCGAATTTGTGCATTTTGTATTCAATCCCGATGCAATTTCTGTGTTTCATGGTCACTGTGAAGGTCCAAGGGAGAAATTAAACCTGCACTAGTGCATCGGAATCTAACACTGGCCTCCCAGGAGCCGCTCAAAGCACAAACTCTTAGAAGATTCACTCTTCTTGTACTTAAGTCGGCATTGTCCCTTTTATATTCAATCGCGATGCGCTTTCTGTGTTTCATGGTCAATGTAAAGGTCCAAGGGATACACTAAACCTGCACTGGTGCATCGAAAGCTAATACTGGTCTCCCAGGAGCCGCTCAAAGCACAAACTCTTAGAAGATTCACTCTTCTTGTGCTTAAAGCGAATTTGTGCCTTTTGTATTCAATCCCGATACAATTTCTGTGTTTCATGGTCAATGTGAAGGTCCAAGGGATACATTAAACCTGCACTGGTGCATCGCAATCTAACACTGGTCTCCCAAGAGCCGCTCAAAGCACAAACTCTTAGAAGATTCACTCTTCTTGTACTTAAGTCGAATTTGTGCCTTTTGTATTCAATCCCGATACAACTTCTATGCTTCATGGTCAATGTTCAAGGGATACAGTAAACCTGCACTGGTGCATCGGAATCTAACACTGGTCTCCCAGGAGCCGCTCAAAGCACAATCTCTTAGAAAATTCACTCTTCTTGTACTTAAGTCGGCATAGTATATTTTGTATTCAATCCCGATGCAATTTCTGTGTTTCATGGTCACTGTGAAGGTCCAAGGGATACAGTAAACCTTCACTGGTGCATCGGAATCCAACACTGGTCTCCCAGGAGCCGCTCAAAGCACAAACTCTTAGAAGATTCACTCTTCTTGTACTTAAGTCGGCATTGTCCCTTTTATATTCAATCGCGATGCGCTTTCTGTGTTTCATGGTCAATGTGAAGGTCCAAGGGATACAATAAACCTGCACTGGTGCACCAGAAGCTAATACTGGTCGCCCAGGAGCCGCTCAAAGCACAAACTCTTAGAAGAAACACTCTTCTTGTAGTTAAGTCGAATTTGTGCTTTTTGTATTCAATCCCGATGCAATTTCTGTGTTGCATGGTCAATGTGAATGTCCAAGGGATAGCGTAAACCTGCACTTGTGCATCGGAATCTAATACTGGTCTCCCAGGAGCCGCTCAAAGCACAAACTCTTAGAAAATTCACTCTTCTTGTACTTAAGTCGGCATAGTACATTTTGTATTCAATCCCGATGCAATTTCTGTGTTTCATGGTCACTGTGAAGGTCCAAGGGATACAGTAAACCTTCACTGGTGCATCGGATCCAACACTGGTCTCCCAGGAGCCGCTCAAAGCACAAACTCTTAGAAGATTCACTCTTCTTGTACTTAAGTCGAATTTGTGTCTTTTGTATTCAATCCCGATTCAATTTCTGTGTTTCATGGTCAATGTGAAGGTCCATGGGATACAGTAAACCTGCACTGGTGCATCGGAATCTAATACTGGTCTCCAAGGAGCCGCTCAAAGCACAAACTCTTAGAAGATTCACTCTTCTTGTACTTAAGTCGGCATTGTCCCTGTTGTATTCAATCGCGATGCGCTTTCTGTGTTTCATGGTCAATGTGAAGGTCCAAGGGATACACTGAACCTGCACTGGTGCATCGGAAGCTAATCCTGGTCTCCCAGGAGCCGCTCAAAGCACAAACTCTTAGAAGATTCACTCTTCTTGTACTTAAGTCGAATTTGTGCCTTTTGTATTCAATCCCGATGCAATTTCTGTGTTTCATGGTCAATGTGAAGGTCCAAGGGATACACTAAACATGCACTGGTGCATCGGAAGCTAATACTGGTCCCCCAGGAGCCGCTCAAACCACAAGCTCTTAGAAGATTCACTCTTCTTGTAGTTAAGTCGAATTTGTGCCTATTGTATTCAATCCCGATGCAATTTCTGTGTTTCATGGTCACTGTGAAGGTCCAAGGGATACAGTAAACCTGCCCTGGTGCATCGGAATCTAATACTGGTCTCCCAGGAGCCGCTCAAAGCACAAACTCTTAGAAGATTCACTCTTCTTTAAGTTAAGTCGAATTTGTGCTTTTTGTATTCAATCCCGATGCAATTTCTGTGTTTCATGGTCACTGTGAAGGTCCAAGGGAGAAATTAAACCTGCACTAGTGCTTCGGAATCTAACACTGGCCTCCCAGGAGCCGCTCAAAGCACAAACTCTTAGAAGATTCACTCTTCTTGTACTTAAGTCGGCATTGTCCCTTTTATATTCAATCGCGATGCGCTTTCTTTGTTTCATGGTCAATGTGAAGGTCCAAGGGATACACTAAAACTGCACTGGTGCATCGGAAGCAAATACTGGTCTCCCAGGAGCCGCTCAAAGCACAAACTCTTAGAAGATTCACTCTTCTTGTGCTTAAAGCGAATTTGTGCCTTTTGTATTCAATCCCGATACAACTTCTGTGCTTCATTGTCAATGTCCAAGGGATACAGTAAACCTGCGCTAGTGCATCGGAATCTAACACTGGTCTCCCAGGAGGCGTTCAAATCACAAACTCTTAGAAGATTAACTCTTCTTGTACTTAGGCCGATTTTGTGCCTTTTGTATTCAATCCCAATACAATTTCTGTGTTTCATGGTCAATGTGAAGGTCCAAGGGATACAGTAAACCTGCACTGGTGCATCGGAATCTAATACTGGACTCGCAGGAGCCGCTCAAAGCACAACCTCTTAGAAAATTCACTCTTCTTGTACTTAAGTCGGCATTGTGCCTTTTGTATTCAATCCCGATGCAATTTCTGTGTTTCATGGTCAATGTGAAGGTCCAAGGGATACAGTAAACCTGGTCTGGTGCATCGGAATCTAATACTGGTCTCCCAGGAGCCGCTCAAAACACAAACTCTTAGAAAAGTCACTCTTTTTGTACTTAAGTCGGCATTGTGCCTTTTGTATTCAATTCCGATGCAATTTCTGTGTTTCATGATCAATGTGAAGGTCCAAGGGATACAGTAAACCTGCACTGGTGCATCGGAATCTAATACTGGTCTCTGGGGAGCCGCTCAAAACACAAACTCTTAGAAGATTCACTCTTCTTGTACTTAAGTCGGCATTGTCCCTTCTGTATTCAATCCCGATGCGCTTTCTGTGTTTCATGGTCAATGTGAAGGTCCAAAGTATACACTAAACCTGCACTGGTGCATCGGAATCCAACACTGGTCTCCCAGGAGCCGCTCAAAGCACAAACTCTTAGAAGATTCACTCTTCTTGTAGTTAAGTCGAATTTGTGCCTATTGTATTCAATCCCGATGCAATATCTGTGTTTCATGGTCAATGTGAAGGTCCAAGGGATACAGTAAACCTACCCTGGTGCATCAGAATCTAATACTGGTCTCCCAGGAGCCGCTCAAAGCACAAACTCTTAGAAGATTCACTCTTCTTGTACATAAGTCGTATTTGTGCCTTTTGTATTCAATCCCGATACAATTTCTGTGTTTCATGGTTAATGTGAATGTCCAAGGGATACCGTAAACCTGCAGTGGTGCATCGGAAACTAATACTGGTCTCCCAGGAGCGGCTCAAAGCACAAACTCTTTAGAAAATTCACTCTTCTTGTACTTAAGTCGGCATTGTGCCTTTTGTATTCAATCCCGATACAATTTCTGATTTCATGGTCAATGTGAAGGTCCAAGGGATACAGTAAACCTGCACTGGTGCATCGGAATCTAATACTGGTCTCCCAGGAGCCGCTCAAAGCACAAACTCTAAGAAGATTCACACTTCTTGTACTTAAGTCGGCATTGTCCCTTTTGTATTCAATCGCGATGCGCTTTCTGTGTTTCATGGTCAATGTGAAGGTCCAAGGGATACACTAAACCTGCACTGCTGCATCGGAAGCTAATCCTGGTCTCCCAGGAGCCGCTCAAAGCACAAACTCTTAGAAGATTCACTCTTCTTGTACTTAAGTCGAATTTGTGCTTTTTGTATTCAATCCCGTTGCAATTTATGTGTTTCATGGTCACTGTGAAGGTCCAAGGGAGACAGTAAACCTACACTAGTTCATCGGAATCTAACACTGGTCTCCCAGGAGCCGCTCAATGCACAAACTCTTAGAGGATTCACTCTTCTTGTACTTAAGTCGGCATTGTCCCTTTTATATTCAATCCCGATACAATTTCTGTGTTTCATGGTCAATGTGAAGGCCCAAGGGATACAGTAAAGCTGCACTGGTGCATCGCAATCTAACACTGGTCTCCCAAGAGCCGCTCAAAGCACAAACTCTTAGAAGATTCACTCTTTTCGTACTTAAGTCGAATTTGTGCTTTTTGTATTCAATCCCGATGCAATTTCTGTGTTTCATGGTCACTGTGAAGGTCCAAGGGAGACAGTAAACCTGCACTGGTGCATCGGAATCTAATACTGGTCTCCCAGGAGCCGCTCAAAGCACAAACTCTTAGAAGATTCACTCTTCTTGTACTTAAGTCGGCATTGTCCCTTCTGTATTCAATCGCGATGGGCTTTCTGTGTTTCATGGTATATGTGAAAGTCCAAGGGATACACTAAACCTGCACTGGTGCATCGGAAGCTAATAAGGGTCTCCCAGGAGCCGCTCAAAGCACAAACTCTTAGAAGATTGACTCTTCTTTAAGTTAAGTCGAATTTGTGCATTTTGTATTCAATCCCGATGCAATTTCTATGTTTCATGGTCACTGTGAAGGTCCAAGGGAGAAATTAAACCTGCACTAGTGCATCGGAATCTAACACTGGCCTCCCAGGAGCCGCTCAAAGCACAAACTCTTAGAAGATTCACTCTTCTTGTACTTAAGTTGGCATTGTCCCTTTTATATTCAATCGCGATGCGCTTTCTGTGTTTCATGGTCAATGTGAAGGTCCAAGGGATACACTAAACCTGCAATGGTGCATCGGAAGCTAATACTGGTCTCCCAGGAGCCGCTCAAAGCACAAACTCTTAGAAGATTCACTCTTCTTGTGCTTAAAGCGAATTTGTGCCTTTTGTATTCAATCCCGATACAATTTCTGTGTTTCATGGTCAATGTGAAGGTCCAAGGGATACATTAAACCTGCACTGGTGCATCGCAATCTAACACTGGTCTCCCAAGAGCCGCTCATAGCACAAACTCTTAGAATATTCACTCTCCTTGTACTTAAGTCGAATTTGTGCCTTTTGTATTCAATCCCGATACAACTTCTATGCTTCATGGTCAATGTCCAAGAGATACAGTAAACCTGCACTGGTGCATCGGAATCTAATACTGGTCTCCCAGGAGCCGCTCAAAGCACAAACTCTTAGAAAATTCACTCTTCTTCTACTTAAGCGGCATAGTACATTTTTTATTCAATCCGGATGCAATTTCTGCGTTTCATGGTCACAGTGAAGGTCCAAGGGATACAGTAAACCTTCACTGGTGCATCGGAATCCAACACTGGTCTCCCAGGAGCCGCTCAAAGCACAAATTCTTAGAAGATTCACTCTTCTTGTACTTAAGTCGGCATTGTCCCTTTTATATTCAATCGCGATGCGCTTTCTGTGTTTCATGGTCAATGTGAAGGTCCAAGGGATACACTAAACCTGCACTGGTGCACCAGAAGCTAATACTGGTCGCCCAGGAGCCGCTCAAAGCACAAACACTTAGAAGAATCACTCTTCTTGTAGTTAAGTCGAATTTGTGCCTTTTGTATTCAATCCCGATGCAATTTCTGTGTTTGATGGTCAATGTGAAGGTCCAAGGGATACAATAAGCCTGCACTGGTGCATCGGAATCTAATACTGGTCTCCCAGGAGCCGCTCAAAGCACAACCTCTTAGAAAATTCACTCTTCTTGTACTTAAGTCGGCATTGTGCCTTTTGTATTCAATCCCGATGCAATTTCTGTGTTTCATGGTCAATGTGAAGGTCCAAGGGATACAATAAACCTGCACTGGTGCATCGGAATCTAATACTGGTCTCCCAAGAGGCGCTCAAAGCACAAACTCTTAGAAGATTCACTCTTCTTGTACTTAAGTCGAATTTGTGCCTTTTGTATTCAATCCCGATACAACTTCTGTGCTTCATGGTCAATGTCCAAGGGATACAGTAAACCTGCACTGGTGCATCGGAATCTAACACTGGTCTCCCAGGAGCCGCTCAAAGCACAAACTCTTAGAAAATTCACTCTTCTTGTACTTAAGTCGGCATAGTACGTTTTGTATTCAATCCCGATGCAATTTCTGTGTTTCATGGTCAATGTGAATGTCCAAGGGATACCGTAAACCTGCAGTGGTGCATCGGAAACTAATACCGGTCTCCCAGGAGCCGCTCAAAGCAAAAACTCTTAGAAAATTCACTCTTCTTGTACTTAAGTCGGCATTGTGCCTTTTGTATTCAATCCCGATACAATTTCTGATTTCATGGTCAATGTGAAGGTCCAAGGGATACAGTAAACCTGCACTGGTGCATCGGTATCTAACACTGGTCTCACATGATTCGCTCAAAGCACAAACTCTTATAAGATTCACTCTTCTTGTAGTTAAGTCGGCATTGTCCCTTTTGTATTCAATCGCGATGCGCTTTCTATGTTTAATGGTCAATGTGAAGGTCCAAGGGATACAGTAAACCTGCACTGGTGCTTCGGAATCTAATACTGGTCTCCCAGGAGCCGCTCAAATCACAAACTCTTAGAAGATTCACTCTTCTTGTACTTAAGTCGGCATTGTCCCTTTTCTATTCAATCGCGATACGCTTTCCGTGTTTCATGGTCAATGTGAAGGTCCTAGGGATACACTAAACATGCACTGGTGCATCAGAAGCAAATACAGGTCTCCCAGGAGCCGCGCAAAGCACAAACTCTTAGAAGATTCACTCTTCTTGTACTTAAGTCGAATTTGTGCCTTTTGTATTCAATCCCGATACAATATCTGATTTCATGGTTAATGTGAAGGTCCAAGGGATACACTAAACCTGCACTGGTGCATCGGAATCAAACACTGGTCTCCCAGGAGCAGCTCAAAGCACAAACTCTTAGAAGATTCACTCTTCTTGTAGTTGAGTCGAATTTGTGCCTTTTGTATTCAATCCCGATCCAATTTCTGTGTTTCATGGTCACTGTGAAGGGCCAAGGGATACAGTAAACCTGCACTGGTGCATCGGAATCTAATACTGGTCACTCAGGAACCGCTCAAAGCACAAACTCTTAGAAGATTCACTCTTCTTGTACTTAAGTCGAATTTGTGCCTTTTGTATTCAATCCCGATACAATTTCTGTATTTCATGGTCAATGTGAATGTCCAAGGGATACCGTAAACCTGCACTGGTGCATCGGAATCTAACACTGGTCTCCCAGGAGCCGCTCAAAGCACAAACTCTTAGAAAATTCACTCTTCTTGCACTTAAGTCGGCATTGTGACTTATGTATTCAATCCCGATATTATTTCTGTATTTCATGGTCAATGTGAATGTCCAACGGATACCGTAAACCAGCACTGGTGCATCGGAATCTAATACTGGTCACTCAGGAGCCGCTGAAACCACAAAATTTTAGAAGATTCACTCTTCTTGTACATAAGTCGAATTTGTGCCTTTTGTATTCAATCCCGATACAATTTCTGTATATCATGGTCAATGTGAATGTCCAAGGGATACCGTAAACCTGCACTGGTGCATCGGAATCTAATACTGGTCTCCCAGGAGCCGCTCAAAGCACAAACTCTTAGAAGATTCACTCTTCTTGTAGTTGAGTCGAATTTGTGCCTTTTGTATTCAATCCCGATTTAATTTCTGTGTTTCATGGTCAGTGTGAAGGTCCAAGGGATACAGTAAACCTGCACTGGTGCATCGGAATCTAATACTGGTCACTCAGGAACCGCTCAAAGCACAAACTCTTAGAAGATTCACTCTTCTTGTACTTAAGTCGAATTTGTGCCTTTTGTATTCAATCCCGATACAATTTCTGTATTTCATGGTCAATGTGAATGTCCAAGGGATACCGTAAACCTGCACTGGTGCATCGGAATCTAATACTGGTCTCCCAGGAGCCGCTCAAAGCACAAACTCTTAGAAGATTCACTCTTCTTGTACATAAGTCGAATTTTGCCTTTTGTATTCAATCCCGATACAATTTCTGTATTTCATGGTCAATGTGAATGTCCAAGGGATACCGTAAACCTGCACTGGTGCATCGGAATCTAATACTGGTCTCCCAGGAGCCGCTCAAAGCACTATAAGAAAATTCACTCTTCTTGCACTTAAGTCGGCATTGTGCCTTTTGTATTCAATCCCGATACAATATCTGATTTCATGGTTAATGTGAAGGTCCAAGGGATACACTAAACCTGCACTGGTGCATCGGAATCAAACACTGGTCTCCCAGGAGCAGCTCAAAGCACAAACTCTTAGAAGATTCACTCTTCTTGTAGTTGAGTCGAATTTGTGCCTTTTGTATTCAATCCCGATCCAATTTCTGTGTTTCATGGTCACTGTGAAGGGCCAAGGGATACAGTAAACCTGCACTGGTGCATCGGAATCTAATACTGGTCACTCAGGAACCGCTCAAAGCACAAACTCTTAGAAGATTCACTCTTCTTGTACTTAAGTCGAATTTGTGCCTTTTGTATTCAATCCCGATACAATTTCTGTATTTCATGGTCAATGTGAATGTCCAAGGGATACCGTAAACCTGCACTGGTGCATCGGAATCTAACACTGGTCTCCCAGGAGCCGCTCAAAGCACAAACTCTTAGAAAATTCACTCTTCTTGCACTTAAGTCGGCATTGTGACTTATGTATTCAATCCCGATATTATTTCTGTATTTCATGGTCAATGTGAATGTCCAACGGATACCGTAAACCAGCACTGGTGCATCGGAATCTAATACTGGTCACTCAGGAGCCGCTGAAACCACAAAATTTTAGAAGATTCACTCTTCTTGTACATAAGTCGAATTTGTGCCTTTTGTATTCAATCCCGATACAATTTCTGTATATCATGGTCAATGTGAATGTCCAAGGGATACCGTAAACCTGCACTGGTGCATCGGAATCTAATACTGGTCTCCCAGGAGCCGCTCAAAGCACAAACTCTTAGAAGATTCACTCTTCTTGTAGTTGAGTCGAATTTGTGCCTTTTGTATTCAATCCCGATTTAATTTCTGTGTTTCATGGTCAGTGTGAAGGTCCAAGGGATACAGTAAACCTGCACTGGTGCATCGGAATCTAATACTGGTCTCCCAGGAGCCGCTCAAAGCACAAACTCTCAGAAAATTCACTCTTCTTGCACTTAAGTCGGCATTATGACTTTTGTATTCAATCCCGATATTATTTCTGTATTTCATGGTCAATGTGAATGGCCAACGGATACCGTAAACCAGCACTGGTGCATCGGAATCTAATACTGGTCTCTCAGGAGCCGCTCAAAGCACAAACTCTTAGAAGATTGAGTTTTCTTGTACTTAAGTCGAATTTGTGCCTTTTGTATTCAATCCCGATACAATTTCTGTGTTTCATGGTCAATGTGAATGTCCAAGGGATACAGTAAACCTGCACTGGTGCATCGCAATCTAACACTGGTCTCCCAGGAGCCGCTCAAAGCACAAACTCTTAAAAGATTCACTCTTCTTGTACTTAAGTCGAATTTGTGCCTTTTGTATTCAATCCCGATACAGTTTCTTTGTTTCATGGTCAATGTGAAGGTTCAAGGGATACAGTAAACCTGCACTGGTGCATCGGAAGCTAATACTGGTCTCCCAGGAGCCGCTCAAAGCACAAACTCTTAGAAGATTCACTCTTCTTGTACTTAAGTCGGCATTGTCCCTTTTGTATTCAATCGCGATGCGCTTTCTGTGTTTCACGGTCAATGTGAAGGTCCAAGGGATACACTAAACCCGCACTGGTGCATCGGAATCTAACACTGGTCTCCCAGGAGCCGCTCAAAGCACAAACTCTTAGAAGATTCATTCTTCTTGTACATAAGTCGAATTTGTGCCTTTTGTATTCAATCCCGATACAATTTCTGTGTTTCATGGTCAATGTGAATGTCCAAGGGGTACCGTAATCCTGCACTGGTGCATCGGAATCTAATACTGGTCTCCCAGAAGCCGCTCAAAGCACAAACACTTAGAAAATTCTTTCTTCTTGTACTTAAGTCGGAATTGTGTCTTTTGTGTTCAATCCCGATAAAATTTCTGATTTCATGGTGAATGTGAAGGTCCAAGGGATACAGTAAACCTGCACTGGTGCATCGGAATCTAACACCGGTCTCCCAGGAGCCGCTCAAAGCCCAAACTCTTAGAAAATTCACTCTTCTTGTTCTTAAGTCGGCATTGTGCCTTTTGTATTCAATCCCGATGCAATTTCTGTGTTTCATGGTCAATGTGAAGGTCCAAGGGATACAGTAAACCTGCACTGGTGCATCGGAATCCAACAGTGGTCTCCCCGGAGCCGCTCAAATCACAAACTCTTAGAAGATTCACTCTTCCTGTACTTAAGTCGAGTTTGTGCCTTTTGTATTCAATCCCGATACAATTTCTGTGTTTCATGGTCAATGTGAATGTCCAAGGGATACCGCAAACCTGCACTGGTGCATCGGAATCTAACACTGGTCTCCCAGGAGCCGCTCAAAGACCAAACTCTTAGAAGATTCACTCTTCTTGTACTTAAGTCGAAATGGAATCTTTTGCATTCAATCCCGATACAATTTCTGTGTTTCATGGTCAATGTGAAGGTCCAATGGATACAGTAAACCTGCACTGGTGCATCGGAATCCAACACTGGTCTCCCAGGAGCCGCTCAAAGCACAAACTCTTAGAAGATTCACTTTTCTTGTACTAAGTCGGCATTGTCACTTTTGTATTCAATCGCGATGCGCTTTCTATGTTTATTGTCCATGTGAAGGTCCAAGGGATACAGTAAACCTGCACTGGTGCATCGGAATCTAATACTGATCTCCCAGGAGCCGCTTAAATGACAAACTCTTAGAAGATTCACTCTTTTTGTACTTAAGTCGGCATTGTCCCTTTTCTATTCAATCGCGATGCGCTTTCCGTGTTTCATGGTCAATGGGAAGGTCCTAGGTATACACTAAACCTGCAATGGTGCATCGGAAGCAAATACAGGTCTCCCAGGAGCCGCTCAAAGCACAAACTCTTAGAAGATTCACTCATCTTGTAGTTAAGTCGAATTTGTGCCTATTGTATTCAATCGCTATGCGCTTTCTGTGTTTCACGGTCAATGTGAAGGTCCAAGGGATACACTAAACCCGCACTGGTGCATCGGAATCTAACACTGGTCTCGCAGGAGCCGCTCAAAGCACAAACTCTTAGAAGATTCATTCTTCTTGTACATAAGTCGAATTTGTGCCTTTTGTATTCAATGCCGATACAATTTCTGTGTTTCATGGTCAATGTGAATGTCCAAGGGGTACCGTAATCCTGCACTGGTGCATCGGAATCTAATACTGGTCTCCCAGAAGCCGCTCAAAGCACAAACACTTAGAAAATTCACTCTTCTTGTACTTAAGTCGGAATTGTGTCTTTTGTGTTCAATCCCGATAAAATTTCTGATTTCATGGTGAATGTGAAGGTCCAAGGGATACAGTAAACCTGCACTGGTGCATCGGAATCTAACACCGGTCTCCCAGGAGCCGCTCAAAGCCCAAACTCTTAGAAAATTCACTCTTCTTGTTCTTAAGTCGGCATTGTGCCTTTTGTATTCAATCCCGATGCAATTTCTGTGTTTCATGGTCAATGTGAAGGTCCAAGGTATACAGTAAACCTGCACTGGTGCATCGGAATCCTACAGTGGTCTCCCAGGAGCCGCTCAAAGCACAAACTCTTAGAAGATTCACTCTTCCTGTACTTAAGTCGAGTTTGTGCCTTTTGTATTCAATCCCGATACAATTTCTGTGTTTCATGGTCAATGTGAATGTCCAAGGGATACCGCAAACCTGCACTGGTGCATCGGAATCTAACACTGGTCTCCCAGGAGCCGCTCAAAGACCAAACTCTTAGAAGATTCACTCTTCTTGTACTTAAGTCGAAATGGAATCTTTTGCATTCAATCCCGATACAATTTCTGTGTTTCATGGTCAATGTGAAGGTCCAAGGGATACAGTAAACCTGCACTGGTGCATCGGAATCCAACACTGGTCTCCCAGGAGCCGCTCTAAGCACAAACTCTTAGAAGATTCACTTTTCTTGTACTAAGTCGGCATTGTCACTTTTGTATTCAATCGCGATGCGCTTTCTATGTTTATTGTCCATGTGAAGGTCCAAGGGATACAGTAAACCTGCACTGGTGCATCGGAATCTAATACTGGTCTCCCAGGAGACGCTTAAATGACAAACTCTTAGAAGATTCACTCTTTTTGTACTTAAGTCGGCATTGTCCCTTTTCTATTCAATCGCGATGCGCTTTCCGTGTTTCATGGTCAATGGGAAGGTCCTAGGTATACACTAAACCTGCAATGGTGCATCGGAAGCAAATACAGGTCTCCCAGGAGCCGCTCAAAGCACAAACTCTTAGAAGATTCACTGTTCTTGTAGTTAAGTCGAATTTGTGCCTTTTGTATTCAATCCCGATGCAATTTCTGTGTTTCATGGTCACTGTGAAGGTCCAAGGGATACAGTAAACCTGCACTGGTGCATCGGAATCTAATACTGGTCTCCCAGGAACCGCTCAAAGCACAAACTCTTAGAAGATTCACTCTTCTTGTACTTAAGTCGAATTTGTGCCTTTTGTATTCAATCCCAATACAATTTCTGTGTTTCATGGTCACTGTGAAGGTCCAAGGTATACAGTAAACCTGCACTGGTGCATCGGAATCTAATACTGGTCTCCCAGGAGCCGCTCAAAGCACAAAATCTTAGAAGATTCACTCTTCTTGTACTTAAGTCGAATTTGTGCCTTTTGTATTCAATCCCAATACAATTTCTGTGTTTCATGGTCAATGTGAAGGTCCAAGGGATACAGTACACCTGCACTGGTGCATCGGAATCTAACACTGGTCTCCCAGGAGCCGCTCAAAGCACAACCTCTTAGGAAATTCACTCTTCTTGTACCTAAGTCAGCATTGTCCCTTTTGTATTCAATCGCGATGCGCTTTCTGTGTTTCATGGTCAATGTGAAGGTCCAAGAGATACACTAAACATTCACTGGTGCACCGGAAGCTAATACTGGTCCCCCAGGAGCCGCTCAAAGCACAAACTCTTTGAAAATTCACTCATCTTATATTTAAGTCGACATTGTGAATTTTAATATTCAATCCCGATGCAAATTCTGTGTTTCATGGTCAATGTGAAGGTCCAAGGGATACAGTAAATCTGCACTGGTGCATCGGAATCTAACACTGGTCCCCCAGGAGCCGCACAAATCACAAACTCTTAGAAGATTCACTCTTCTTGTACTTAAGTCGAATTTATGCCTTTTCTATTCAATCCCGATACAATTTCTGTGTTTCATGGTCAATGTGAAGGTCCAAGGGATAGAGTAAACCTGCACTGGTGCATCGGAATCTAACACTGGTCTCCCAGGAGCCACTCAAAGCACAAACTCTTAGAAAATTCACTCTTCTTGTACTTAAGTCGGCATTGTGATTTTTGTATTCAATCCCGATGCACTTTCTGTGTTTCATGGTCAATGGGAACGTCCAAGGGATACAGTAAACCTGCACTGGTGCATCAGAATCTAATACTGGTCTCCCAGGAGCCGCTCAAATCACAAACTCTTAGAAGATTCACTCTTCTTGTACTTAAGTCGGCATTGTCCCTTTTCTATTCAATCGCGATACGCTTTCCGTGTTTCATGGTCAATGTGAAGGTCCTAGGGATACACTAAACATGCACTGGTGCATCAGAAGCAAATACAGGTCTCCCAGGAGCCGCGCAAAGCACAAACTCTTAGAAGATTCACTCTTCTTGTACTTAAGTCGAATTTGTGCCTTTTGTATTCAATCCCGATACAATTTCTGTGTTTCATGGTCAATGGGATGGTCCTAGGGATACACTAAACCTGCACTGGTGCATCGGAAGCAAATACAGGTCTCCCAGGAGCCGCGCAAAGCACAAATTCTTAGAAGATTCACTCTTCTTGTACTTAAGTCGAATTTGTGCTTTTAGTATTCAATCCCGATGCAATTTCTTTGTTGCATGGTCAATGTGAATGTCCAAGGGATACCGTAAACCTGCACCGGTGCATCGGAATCTAATACTGGTCTCCCAGGAGCCGCTCAAAGCACAAACTCTTAGAAAATTCACTCTTCTTGTACTCAAGTCGGCATTGTGATTTTTGTATTCAATCCCGATGCAATTTCTGTGTTTCATGGTCAATGTGAGGATCCAAGGGATACAGTAAACCTGCACTGGTGCATCGGAATCTAACACTGGTCTCCCAGGATCCGCTCAAAGCATAAACTCTTAGAAGATTCACTCTTCTTGTACTTAAGTCGAATTTGTGCCTTTTGTATTCAATCGCGATACAATTTCTGTGTTTCATGGTCAATGTGAACGTCCAAGGGATACAGTAAAGCTGCCTTGGTGCATCGGAATCTAATACTGGTCTCCCAGGAGCCGCTCAAAGCACAAACTCTTAGAAGATTCACTCTTCTTGTACATAAGTCGAATTTTGCCTTTTGTATTCAATCCCGATACAATTTCTGTATTTCATGGTCAATGTGAATGTCCAAGGGATACCGTAAACCTGCACTGGTGCATCGGAATCTAATACTGGTCTCCCAGGAGCCGCTCAAAGCACTAACTCTAAGAAAATTCACTCTTCTTGCACTTAAGTCGGCATTGTGCCTTTTGTATTCAATCCCGATACAATATCTGATTTCATGGTTAATGTGAAGGTCCAAGGGATACACTAAACCTGCACTGGTGCATCGGAATCAAACACTGGTCTCCCAGGAGCAGCTCAAAGCACAAACTCTTAGAAGATTCACTCTTCTTGTAGTTGAGTAGAATTTGTGCCTTTTGTATTCAATCCCGATCCAATTTCTGTGTTTCATGGTCACTGTGAAGGCCCAAGGGACACAGTAAACCTGCACTGGTGCATCGGAATCTAATACTGGTCACTCAGGAACCGCTCAAAGCACAAACTCTTAGAAGATTCACTCTTCTTGTACTTAAGTCGAATTTGTGCCTTTTGTATTCAATCCCGATACAATTTCTGTATTTCATGGTCAATGTGAATGTCCAAGGGATACCGTAAACCTGCACTGGTGCATCGGAATCTAATACTGGTCTCCCAGGAGCCGCTCAAAGCACAAACTCTTAGAAAATTCACTCTTCTTGCACTTAAGTCGGCATTGTGACTTATGTATTCAATCCCGATATTATTTCTGTATTTCATGGTCAATGTGAATGTCCAACGGATACCGTAAACCAGCACTGGTGCATCGGAATCTAATACTGGTCACTCAGGAGCCGCTCAAAGCACAAAATTTTAGAAGATTCACTCTTCTTGTACATAAGTCGAATTTGTGCCTTTTGTATTCAATCCCGATACAATTTCTGTAATTCATGGTCAATGTGAATGTCCAAGGGATACCGTAAACCTGCACTGGTGCATCGGAATCTAATACTGGTCTCCCAGGAGCCGCTCAAAGCACAAACTCTTAGAAGATTCACTCTTCTTGTAGTTGAGTCGAATTTGTGCCTTTTGTATTCAATCCCGATTTAATTTCTGTGTTTCATGGTCAGTGTGAAGGTCCAAGGGATACAGTAAACCTGCACTGGTGCATCGGAATCTAATACTGGTCTCCCAGGAGACGCTTAAATGACAAACTCTTAGAAGATTCACTCTTTTTGTACTTAAGTCGGCATTGTCCCTTTTCTATTCAATCGCGATGCGCTTTCCGTGTTTCATGGTCAATGGGAAGGTCCTAGGTATACACTAAACCTGCAATGGTGCATCGGAAGCAAATACAGGTCTCCCAGGAGCCGCTCAAAGCACAAACTCTTAGAAGATTCACTGTTCTTGTAGTTAAGTCGAATTTGTGCCTTTTGTATTCAATCCCGATGCAATTTCTGTGTTTCATGGTCACTGTGAAGGTCCAAGGGATACAGTAAACCTGCACTGGTGCATCGGAATCTAATACTGGTCTCCCAGGAACCGCTCAAAGCACAAACTCTTAGAAGATTCACTCTTCTTGTACTTAAGTCGAATTTGTGCCTTTTGTATTCAATCCCAATACAATTTCTGTGTTTCATGGTCACTGTGAAGGTCCAAGGTATACAGTAAACCTGCACTGGTGCATCGGAATCTAATACTGGTCTCCCAGGAGCCGCTCAAAGCACAAAATCTTAGAAGATTCACTCTTCTTGTACTTAAGTCGAATTTGTGCCTTTTGTATTCAATCCCAATACAATTTCTGTGTTTCATGGTCAATGTGAAGGTCCAAGGGATACAGTACACCTGCACTGGTGCATCGGAATCTAACACTGGTCTCCCAGGAGCCGCTCAAAGCACAACCTCTTAGGAAATTCACTCTTCTTGTACCTAAGTCAGCATTGTCCCTTTTGTATTCAATCGCGATGCGCTTTCTGTGTTTCATGGTCAATGTGAAGGTCCAAGAGATACACTAAACATTCACTGGTGCACCGGAAGCTAATACTGGTCCCCCAGGAGCCGCTCAAAGCACAAACTCTTTGAAAATTCACTCATCTTATATTTAAGTCGACATTGTGAATTTTAATATTCAATCCCGATGCAAATTCTGTGTTTCATGGTCAATGTGAAGGTCCAAGGGATACAGTAAATCTGCACTGGTGCATCAGAATCTAACACTGGTCCCCCAGGAGCCGCACAAATCACAAACTCTTAGAAGATTCACTCTTCTTGTACTTAAGTCGAATTTATGCCTTTTCTATTCAATCCCGATACAATTTCTGTGTTTCATGGTCAATGTGAAGGTCCAAGGGATAGAGTAAACCTGCACTGGTGCATCGGAATCTAACACTGGTCTCCCAGGAGCCACTCAAAGCACAAACTCTTAGAAAATTCACTCTTCTTGTACTTAAGTCGGCATTGTGATTTTTGTATTCAATCCCGATGCACTTTCTGTGTTTCATGGTCAATGGGAACGTCCAAGGGATACAGTAAACCTGCACTGGTGCATCAGAATCTAATACTGGTCTCCCAGGAGCCGCTCAAATCACAAACTCTTAGAAGATTCACTCTTCTTGTACTTAAGTCGGCATTGTCCCTTTTCTATTCAATCGCGATACGCTTTCCGTGTTTCATGGTCAATGTGAAGGTCCTAGGGATACACTAAACGTGCACTGGTGCATCAGAAGCAAATACAGGTCTCCCAGGAGCCGCGCAAAGCACAAACTCTTAGAAGATTCACTCTTCTTGTACTTAAGTCGAATTTGTGCCTTTTGTATTCAATCCCGATACAATTTCTGTGTTTCATGGTCAATGGGATGGTCCTAGGGATACACTAAACCTGCACTGGTGCATCGGAAGCAAATACAGGTCTCCCAGGAGCCGCGCAAAGCACAAATTCTTAGAAGATTCACTCTTCTTGTACTTAAGTCGAATTTGTGCTTTTAGTATTCAATCCCGATGCAATTTCTTTGTTGCATGGTCAATGTGAATGTCCAAGGGATACCGTAAACCTGCACCGGTGCATCGGAATCTAATACTGGTCTCCCAGGAGCCGCTCAAAGCACAAACTCTTAGAAAATTCACTCTTCTTGTACTCAAGTCGGCATTGTGATTTTTGTATTCAATCCCGATGCAATTTCTGTGTTTCATGGTCAATGTGAGGATCCAAGGGATACAGTAAACCTGCACTGGTGCATCGGAATCTAACACTGGTCTCCCAGGATCCGCTCAAAGCATAAACTCTTAGAAGATTCACTCTTCTTGTACTTAAGTCGAATTTGTGCCTTTTGTATTCAATCGCGATACAATTTCTGTGTTTCATGGTCAATGTGAACGTCCAAGGGATACAGTAAAGCTGCCTTGGTGCATCGGAATCTAATACTGGTCTCCCAGGAGCCGCTCAAAGCACAAACTCTTAGAAGATTCACTCTTCTTGTACATAAGTCGAATTTTGCCTTTTGTATTCAATCCCGATACAATTTCTGTATTTCATGGTCAATGTGAATGTCCAAGGGATACCGTAAACCTGCACTGGTGCATCGGAATCTAATACTGGTCTCCCAGGAGCCGCTCAAAGCACTAACTCTAAGAAAATTCACTCTTCTTGCACTTAAGTCGGCATTGTGCCTTTTGTATTCAATCCCGATACAATATCTGATTTCATGGTTAATGTGAAGGTCCAAGGGATACACTAAACCTGCACTGGTGCATCGGAATCAAACACTGGTCTCCCAGGAGCAGCTCAAAGCACAAACTCTTAGAAGATTCACTCTTCTTGTAGTTGAGTAGAATTTGTGCCTTTTGTATTCAATCCCGATCCAATTTCTGTGTTTCATGGTCACTGTGAAGGCCCAAGGGACACAGTAAACCTGCACTGGTGCATCGGAATCTAATACTGGTCACTCAGGAACCGCTCAAAGCACAAACTCTTAGAAGATTCACTCTTCTTGTACTTAAGTCGAATTTGTGCCTTTTGTATTCAATCCCGATACAATTTCTGTATTTCATGGTCAATGTGAATGTCCAAGGGATACCGTAAACCTGCACTGGTGCATCGGAATCTAATACTGGTCTCCCAGGAGCCGCTCAAAGCACAAACTCTTAGAAAATTCACTCTTCTTGCACTTAAGTCGGCATTGTGACTTATGTATTCAATCCCGATATTATTTCTGTATTTCATGGTCAATGTGAATGTCCAACGGATACCGTAAACCAGCACTGGTGCATCGGAATCTAATACTGGTCACTCAGGAGCCGCTCAAAGCACAAAATTTTAGAAGATTCACTCTTCTTGTACATAAGTCGAATTTGTGCCTTTTGTATTCAATCCCGATACAATTTCTGTATTTCATGGTCAATGTGAATGTCCAAGGGATACCGTAAACCTGCACTGGTGCATCGGAATCTAATACTGGTCTCCCAGGAGCCGCTCAAAGCACAAACTCTTAGAAGATTCACTCTTCTTGTAGTTGAGTCGAATTTGTGCCTTTTGTATTCAATCCCGATTTAATTTCTGTGTTTCATGGTCAGTGTGAAGGTCCAAGGGATACAGTAAACCTGCACTGGTGCATCGGAATCTAATACTGGTCACTCAGGAACCGCTCAAAGCACAAACTCTTAGAAGATTCACTCTTCTTGTACTTAAGTCGAATTTCTGCCTTTTGTATTCAATCCCGATACAATTTCTGTATTTCATGGTCAATGTGAATGTCCAAGGGATACCGTAAACCTGCACTGGTGCATCGGAATCTAATACTGGTCTCCCAGGAGCCGCTCAAAGCACAAACTCTTAGACAATTCACTCTTCTTGCACTTAAGTCGGCATTATGACTTTTGTATTCAATCCCGATATTATTTCTGTATTTCATGGTCAATGTGAATGTCCAACAGATACCGTAAACCAGCACTGGTGCATCGGAATCTAATACTGGTCTCTCCGGAGCCGCTCAAAGCACAAACTCTTAGAAGATTCAGTTTTCTTGTACTTAAGTCGAATTTGTGCCTTTTGTATTCAATCCCGATACAATTTCTGTGTTTCATGGTCAATGTGAATGTCCAAGGGATAGAGTAAACCTGCACTGGTGCATCGCAATCTAACACTGGTCTCCCAGGAGCCGCTCAAAGCACAAACTCTTAAAAGCTTCACTCTTCTTGTACTTAAGTCGAATTTGTGCTTTTGTATTCAATCCCGATACAGTTTCTTTGTTTCATGGTCAATGTGAAGGTTCAAGGGATACAGTAAACCTGCACTGGTGCATCGGAAGCTAATACTGGTCACTCAGGAGCCGCTCAAAGCACAAAATTTTAGAAGATTCACTCTTCTTGTACATAAGTCGAATTTGTGCCTTTTGTATTCAATCCCGATACAATTTCTGTATTTCATGGTCAATGTGAATGTCCAAGGGATACCGTAAACCTGCACTGGTGCATCGGAATCTAATACTGGTCTCCCAGGAGCCGCTCAAAGCACAAACTCTTAGAAGATTCACTCTTCTTGTAGTTGAGTCGAATTTGTGCCTTTTGTATCCAATCCCGATTTAATTTCTGTGTTTCATGGTCAGTGTGAAGGTCCAAGGGATACAGTAAACCTGCACTGGTGCATCGGAATCCAACACTGGTCTCCCAGGAGCCGCTCAAAGCACAAACTCTTAGAAGATTCACTTTTCTTGTACTAAGTCGGCATTGTCACTTTTGTATTCAATCGCGATGCGCTTTCTATGTTTAATGTCCATGTGAAGGTCCAAGGGATACAGTAAACCTGCACTGGTGCATCGGAATCTAATACTGGTCTCCCAGGAGCCGCTTAAATGACAAACTCTTAGAAGATTCACTCTTTTTGTACTTAAGTCGGCATTGTCCCTTTTCTATTCAATCGCGATGCGCTTTCCGTGTTTCATGGTCAATGGGAAGGTCCTAGGTATACACTAAACCTGCAATGGTGCATCGGAAGCAAATACAGGTCTCCCAGGAGCCGCTCAAAGCACAAAGTCTTAGAAGATTCACTGTTCTTGTAGTTAAGTCGAAATTGTGCCTTTTGTATTCAATCCCGATGCAATTTCTGTGTTTCATGGTCACTGTGAAGGTCCAAGGGATACAGTAAACCTGCACTGGTGCATCGGAATCTAATACTGGTCTCCCAGGAACCGCTCAAAGCGCAAACTCTTAGAAGATTCACTCTTCTTGTACTTAAGTCGAAATTGTGCCTTTTGTATTCAATCCCAATACAATTTCTGTGTTTCATGGTCACTGTGAAGGTCCAAGGTATACAGTAAACCTGCACTGGTGCATCGGAATCTAATACTGGTCTCCCAGGAGCCGCTCAAAGCACAAACTCTTAGAAGATTCACTCTTCTTGTACTTAAGTCGAATTTGTGCCTTTTGTATTCAATCCCAATACAATTTCTGTGTTTCATGGTCAATGTGAAGGTCCAAGGGATACAGTACACCTGCACTGGTGCATCGGAATCTAACAGTGGTCTCCCAGGAGCCGCTCAAAGCACAACCTCTTAGGAAATTCACTCTTCTTGTACCTAAGTCAGCATTGTCCCTTTTGTATTCAATCGCGATGCGCTTTCTGTGTTTCATGGTCAATGTGAAGGTCCAAGAGATACACTAAACATTCACTGGTGCACCGGAAGCTAATACTGGTCCCCCAGGAGCCGCTCAAAGCACAAACTCTTTGAAAATTCACTCATCTTATATTTAAGTCGACATTGTGCATTTTAATATTCAATCCCGATGCAAATTCTGTGTTTCATGGTCAATGTGAAGGTCCAAGGGATACAGTAAATCTGCACTGGTGCATCGGAATCTAACACTGGTCCCCCAGGAGCCGCACAAAGCACAAACTCTTAGAAGATTCACTCTTCTTGTACTTAAGTCGAATTTATGCCTTTTCTATTCAATCCCGATACAATTTCTGTGTTTCATGGTCAATGTGAAGGTCCAAGGGATACAGTAAACCTGCACTGGTGCATCGGAATCTAACACTGGTCTCCCAGGAGCCACTCAAAGCACAAACTCTTAGAAAATTCACTCTTCTTGTACTTAAGTCGGCATTGTGATTTTTGTATTCAATCCCGATGCACTTTCTGTGTTTCATGGTCAATGTGAACGTCCAAGGGATACAGTAAACCTGCACTGGTGCATCAGAATCTAATACTGGTCTCCCAGGAGCCGCTCAAACACAAACTCTTAGAAAATTCACACTTCTTGTATTTAAGTCGACATTGTGCCTTTTGTATTCAATCCCGATGCAATTTCTGTGTTTCATGGTCAATGTGAATGTCCAAGGGACACAGTAAACCTGCACTGGTGCATCGGAATCTAACACTGGTCTCCCAGTAGCCGCTCAAAGCACAAACTCTTAGAAGATTCACTCTTCTTGTACTTAAGTCGAATTTGTGACTTTTGTATTCAATCCCGATGCAATTTCTGTGTTTCATGGTCACTGTGAAGGTCCAAGGGATACAGCAAACCTGCACTGGTGCATCGGAATCTAACACTGGTCTCCCAGGAGCCGCTCAAAGCACAAACTCTTAGAAAATTCACTCTTCTTGTACTTAAGTCGGCATTGTGATTTTTGTATTCAATCCCGATGCACTTTCTGTGTTTCATGGTCAATGTGAACGTCCAAGGGATACAGTAAACCTGCACTGGTGCATTGGAATCTAACAATGGTCTCCCTGGAGCCGCTCAAAGCACAAATTCTTAGTTGATTCACTCTTGTTGTACTTACGTCGGCATTGACCGTTTTGTATTCAATCGCGATGCGCTTTCTGTGTTTCATGGTCAATGTGAACGTCCAAGGGATACACTAAACCTGCACTGGTGCATGGGAAGCAAATACTGGTCCCCTAGGAGCCGCTCAAACCACAAACTCTTAGAAGATTCACTCTTCTTGTAGTTCAGTCGTATTTGTGCCTTTTGTATTCAATCCCGATGCAATTTCTGTGTTTAATGGTCACTGTGAAGGTCCAAGGGATACAGTAAACTTGCACTGGTGCATCGGAATCTAATACTGGTCTCCCAGGAGCCGCTCAAATCACAAACTCTTATGAAATTCACTCTTCTTGTACCTAAGTCGGCATTGTCCCTTTTGTATTCAATCGCGATGCGCTTTCTGTGTTTCATGGTGAATGTGAAGGTCCAAGGGATACACTAAACCTTCACTGGTGCACCGGAAGCTAATACTGGTCTCCCAAGAGCCGGTCAAAGCACAAACTCTTAGAAGAATCACTCGTCTTGTAGTTAAGTCGAGTATGTGCTTTTTGTATTCAATCCCGATGCAATTTCTTTGTTGCATGGTCAATGCGAATGTCCAAGGGATACCGTAAACCTGCACCGGTGCATCGGAATCTAATACTGGTCTCCCGGGAGCCGCTCAAAGCACAAACTCTTAGAAGATTCACTCTTCTTGTACTTAAGTCGTCATTGTCCCTTTTGTATTCAATCGCGAAGCGCTATCTGTGTTTCACGGTCAATGTGGAGGTCCAAGGGATACACTAAACCTGCACGGGTGCATCGGAAGCTAATCCTAGTCTCCCAGGAGCCGCTCAAATCACAAACTCTTAGAAGATTCACTCATCTTGTAGTTAAGTCGAATTTGTGCCTATTGTATTAAGTCCCGATGCAATTTCTGTGTTTCATGGTCACTGTGAAGGTCCAAGGGATACAGTAAACCTGCACTGGTGCATCAGATCCTAATACTGGTCTCCCAGAAGCCTCTCAAAGCACAAATTCTTAGAAGATTCACTCTACTTGTACTTAAGTCTAATTTGTGCCTTTTGTATTCAATCCCGATACAATTCCTGTGTTTCATGGTCAATGTGAATGTCCAAGGGATACCGTAATCCTGCATTGGTGCATCGGAATCTAACACCGGTCTCCCAGGAGCCGCTCAAAGCACAAACTCTTAGAAAATTCACTTTTCTTGTACTTCAGTCGGCATTGTGCCTTTTGTATTCAATCCCGATGCAATTTCTGTGTTTCATGGTCAATGTGATGGTCCAAGGGATACAGTAAACCTGCACTGGTGCATCGGATTCCAACAGTGGTCTCCCAGGAGCCGCTCAAAGCACAAACTTAGAAGATTCACTCTTCCTGTACTTAAGTCGAGTTTGTGCCTTTTGTATTCAATCCCGATACAATTTCTGTGTTTCATGGTCAATGTGAATGTCCAAGGGATACCGCAAACCTGCACTGGTGCATCGGAATCTAATACTGGTCTCCCAGGAGCCCCTCAAAGCACAAACTCCTAGAAGATTCACTGTTCTTGTACTTAAGTCGAGTTTGTGCTTTTTGTATTCAATCCCGATACAATTTCTGTGTTTCATGGTCAATGTGAATGTCCAAGGGATACCGCAAACCTGCACTGGTGCATCGGAATCTAACACTGGTCTCCCAGGAGCCGCTCAAAGACCAAACTCTTAGAAGATTCACTCTTCTTGTAGTTAAGTCGAATTTGTGCCTTTTGTATTCAATCCCGATACAATTTCTGTGTTTCATGGTCACTGTAAAGGTCCAAGGGATACAGTAAACCTGCACTGGTGCATCGGAATCTAATACTGGTCTCCCAGGAACCACTCAAAGCACAAACTCTGAGAAGATTCACTCTTCTTGTAGTTAAGTCGAATTTGTGCCTTTTGTATTCACCCCGATGCAATTTATGTGTTTCATGGTCACTGTGAAGGTCCAAGGGATACAGTAAACCTGCACTGGTGCATCGGAATCTAATACTGGTCTCCCAGGAGCCGCTCAAAGCACAAACTCTTAGAAGATTCACTCTTCTTGTACTTAAGTCGAATTTGTGCCTTTTGTATTCAATCCCAATACAATTTCTGTGTTTCATGGTCAATGTGAAGGTCCAAGGGATACAGTAAACTTGCACTGGTGCATCGGAATCTAACACTGGTCTCCCAGGAGCCGCTCAAAGCACAAACTCTTAGAAGATTCACTCTTCTTGTACTTAAGTCGAATTTGTGCATTTTGTATTCAATCCCGATACAATTTCTGTGTTTCATGGTCAATGTGAAGGTCCAAGGGATACAGTAAACCTGCACCGGTGCATCGGAATCTAACACTGGTCTCCCAGGAGCCGCTCAAGGCACAAACTCATAGAAAATTCACTCTTCTTGTACTTAAGTCGGCATTGTGAATTTTGTATTCAATCCCGATGCACTTTCTGTGTTTCATGGTCAATGTGAACGTCCAAGGGATACAGTAAACCTGCTCTGGTGCATCAGAATCTAATACTGGTCTCCCAGGAGCAACTCAAACACAAACTCTTAGAAAATTCACTCCTCTTGTATTTAAGTCGACATTGTTCCTTTTGTATTCAATCCCGATGCATTTTCTGTGTTTCATGGTCAATGTGAAGGTCCAAGGGACACAGTAAACCTGCACTGGTGCATCGGAATCTAACACTGGTATCCCAGGAGCCGCTCAAAGCACAAACTCTTAGAAGGTTCACTATTCTTGTACTTAAGTAGAATTTGTGCTTTTTTATTCAATCCCGATACAATATCTGTGTTTCATTGTCAATGTGAAGGTCCAAGGGATACACTAAACCTGCACTGGTGCATCTGAATCTAACACTGGTCTCCCACGAGCCGCTCAAAGCAGAAATTCTTCGAAGATTCACTCTTCTTGTACTTTAGTCGGCATTGTCCCTTTTGTATTCAATCGCGATGCGCTCTCTGTGTTTCATGGTCAATGTGAAGGTCCAAGGGATACAGTAAACGTGCACTGGTGCATCAGAATCCAACACTGGACTCCCAGGAGCCGCTCAAAGCACAAACTCTTAGAAGATTCACTCTTCTTGTACTTAAGTCGGCATTGTCCCTTTTGTATTCAATCGCGATGCGCTTTCTGTGTTTCATGGTGAATGTGAAGGTCCAAGGGATACACTAAACCTTCACTGGTGCACCGGAAGCTAATACTGGTCTCCCAGGAGCCGCTCAAAGCACAAACTCTTAGAAGAATCACTCGTCTTGTAGTTAAGTCGAGTTTGTGCTTTTTGTATTCAATCCCGATGCAATTTCTTTGTTGCATGGTCAATGTGAATGTCCAAGGGATACCGTAAACCTGCACCGGTTCATCGGAATCTAATACTGGTCTCCCAGGAGCCGCACAAAGCACAAAATTTTTGAAAATTCACTCTTCTTGTATTTAAAACGACATTATGCCTTTTGTATTCAATCCCGATGCAATTTCTGTGTTTCATGGTCAATGTGAATGTCTAAGGGATACAGTAAACCTGCACTGGTGCATCGCAATCCAACAGTGGTCTCCCAGGAGCCGCTCAAAGCACAAACTCTTAGAAGATTCACTCTTCTTGTACTTAAGTCGAGTTTGTGCCTTTTGTATTCAATCCCGATACAATTTCTGTGTTTCATGGTCAATGTGAATGTCCAAGGGATACCGCAAACCTGCACTGGTGCATCGGAATCCAACACTGGTCTCCCAGGAGCCGCTCAAAGGCCAAACTCTTAGAAGATTCACTCTTCTTGTACTTAAGTCGAATTTGTGTCTTTTGTATTCAATCCCGTTACAATTTCTGTGTTTCATGGTCAATGTGAAGGTCCAAGGGATACAGTAAACCTGCACTGGTGCATCAGAATCCAACACTGGTATCATAGGAGCCGCTCAAAGCACAAACTCTTAGAAGATTCACTCTTCTTGTACTTAAGTCGGCATTGTCCCTTTTGTATTCAATCGCGATGCGCTTTCTATGTTTAATGTCCATGTGAAGGTCAAAAGGATACAGTAAACCTGCACTGGTGCCTTGGAATCTAATACTGGTCTCCCAGGAGCCGCTCAAATCACAAACTCTTAGAAGATTCACTCTTTTTGTACTTAAGTCTGCATTGTCCTTTTCTATTCAATCGCGATGCGCTTTCCGTGATTCATGGTCAATGGGAAGGTCCTAGGGATACACTAAACTTGCACTGGTGCATCGGAAGCAAATACAGGTCTCCCAGGAGCCGCTCGAAGCACAAACTCTTAGAAGATTCACTGTTCTTGTAGTTAAGTCGAATTTGTGCCTTTTGTATTGAATCCCGATGCAATTTCTGTGTTTCATGGTCACTGTGAAGGTCCAAGGGATACAGTAAACCTGCACTGGTGCATCGGAATCTAATACTGGTCTCCCAGGAACCGCTCAAAGCACAAACTCTTAGAAGATTCACTCTTCTTGTAGTTAAGTCGAATTTGTGCCTTTTGTATTCAATCCCGGTGCAATTTCTGTGTTTCATGGTCACTGTGAAGGTCCAAGGGATACAGTAAACCTGCACTGGTGCATCGGAATCTAATACTGGTCTCCCAGGAACCGCTCAAAGCACAAACTCTTAGAAGATTCACTCTTCTTGTACTTAAGTCGAATTTGTGCCTTTTGTATTCAATCCCAATACAATTTCTGTGTTTCATGGTCAATGTGAAGGTCCAAGGGATACAGTAAACCTGCACTGGTGCACCGGAATTTAACACTGGTCTCCCAGGAGCCGCTCAAAATACAAGCTCTTAGACAATTCACTCTTCTCGTACTTAAGTCGGCATTGTGATTTTTGTATTCAATCTCGATGCAATTTCTGCGTTTCATGGTCAATGTGAATGTCCAAGGGATACCGCAAACCTGTACTGGTGCATCGCAATGCAACAGTGGTCTCCCAGGAGCCGCTCAAAGCACAAACTCTTAGAAGATTCACTCTTCTTGTACTTAAGTCGAGTTTGTGCCTTTTGTATTCAATCCCGATACAATTTCTGTGTTTCATGGTCAATGTGAATGTCCAAGGGATACCGCAAACCTGCACTGGTGCATCGGAATCTAACACTGGTCTCCCAGGAGCCACTCAAAGACCAAACTCTTAGAAGATTCACTCTTCTTGTACTGAAGTCGAATTTGTGTCTTTTGTATTCAATCCCGATATAATTTCTGTGTTTCATGGTCAATGTGAAGGTCCAAGGGATACAGTAAACCTGCACTGGTGTATCGGAATCCAACACTGGTCTCCCAGGAGCCGCTCAACCAAAAACTCTTAGAAGATTCACTCTTCTTGTAGTTAAGTCGGCATTGTCCCTTTTGTATTCAATCGCGATGCGCTTTCTATGTTTAATGTCCATGTGAAGGTCCAAGGGATACAGTAAACCTGCACTGGTGCATCGGAATCTAATACTGGTCTCCCAGGAGCCGCTCAAATCACAAACTCTTAGAAGATTCACTGTTTTTGTACTTAAGTGTGCATTGTCCCTTTTCTATTCAATAGCGTTGCGCTTTCCGTGATTCATGGTCAATGGGAAGCTCCTAGGGATACACTAAACCTGCACTGGTGCATCGGAAGCAAATACAGGTCTCCCAGGAGCCGCTCGAAGCACAAACTCTTAGAAGATTCACTCTTCTTGCAGTTAAGTCGAATTTGTGCCTTTTGTATTCAATCCCGATGCAATTCCTGTGTTTCATGGTCACTGTGAAGGTCCAAGGGATACAGTAAACCTGCACTGGTGCATCGGAATCTAATACTGGTCTCCCAGGAACCGCTCAAAGCACAAACTCTTAGAAGATTCACTCTTCTTGTAGTTAAGTCGAATTTGTGCCTTTTGTATTCAATCCCGATGCAATTTCTGTGTTTCATGGTCACTGTGAAGGTCCAAGGGATACAGTAAACCTGCACTGGTGCATCGGAAGCAAATACAGGTCTCCCAGGATCCGCTCGAAGCACAAACAATTAGAAGATTCACTGTTCTTGTAAAGTCGAATTTGTGCCTTTTGTATTCAATCCCGATGCAATTTCTGTGTTTCATGGTCACTGTGAATGTCCAAGGGATACAGTAAACCTGCACTTGTGAATCGGAATCTAATACTGGTCTCCCAGGAGCCGCTCAAAGCACAAACTCTTAGAAAATTCACTCTTCTTGTACTTAAGTCGGCATTGTGATTTTTGTATTCAATCTCGATGCAATTTCTGTGGTTCATGGTCAATGTGAGGGTCCAAGGGGTACAGTAAACCTGCACTGGTGCATCAGAATCTAATACTGGTCTCCCAGGAGCCGCTCAAAGCACAAACTCCTTGAAAATTCCCTCATCTTATATTTAAGTCGACATTGTGCATTTTGTATTCAATCCCGATGCAAATTCTGTGTTTCATGGTCAATGTGCAGGTCCAAGCGATACAGTAAATCTGCACTGGTGCATCGGAATCTAACACTGGTCTCCCAGGAGCCGCTCAAAGCACAAACTCTTAGAAGATTCACTCTTCTTGAACTTAAGTCGAATTTGTGCCTTTTGTATTCAATCCCGATACAATTTCTGTGTTTCATGGTCAATGTGAAGGTCCAAGGGATACAGTAACCCTGCAGTGGTGCATCGGAATCTAATACTGGTCTCCCAGGAGCCGCTCATAGAACAACCTGTTAAAAAATTCACTCTTCTTGTACTTAAGTCGGCATTGAGCGTTTTGTATTATATCCCGATACAATTTCTGTGTTTCATGGTCAATGTGAAGGTCCAAGTGATACAGTAAACCTGCACTGGTGCATCGGAATCTAACACTGGTCTCCCAGGAGCCGCTCAAAGCACAAACTCTTAGAAAATTCACTCTTCTTGTACTTAAGACGGCATTGTGTTTTTTGTATTCAATCCCGATGCACTTTCTGTGTTTCATGGTCAATGTGAACGTCCAAGGGATACAGTAAACCTGCACTGGTGCATCAGAATCTAATACTGGTCTCCCACGAGCCGCTCAAAGCACAAACTCTTAGAAGATTCAATCTTCTTGTACTTAAGTCGAATTTGTGCCTTTGGTATTCAATCCCGATAGAATTTCTGTGTTTCATGGTCAATGTGAAGGTCCAAGGGATACAGTAAACCTGCACTGGTGCATCGGAATCTAACACTGGCATCCCAGGAGCCGCTCAAAACACAAACACTTAGGAAATTCACCCTTCTTGTACCTAAGTCATCATTGTCCCTTTAGTATTCAATCGCGATGCGCTTTCTGTGTTTCATGGTCAATGTGAAGGTCGAAGGGATACACTAAACCTGCACTGGTGCATCCGAAGCTAATACTGGTCTCCCAGGAGCCGCTCAAAGCACAAACTCTTAGAAGAATCACTCGTCTTGTAGTTAAGTCAAGTTTGTGCTTTTTGTATTCAATCCCGATGCACTTTCTTTGTTGCATGGTCAATGTGAATGTCCAAGGGATACCGTAAACCTGCACCGGTGCATCGGAATCTAATACTGGTCTCCCAGGAGCCGCTCAAAGCACAAACTCTTAGAAAATTCACTCTTCTTGTACATAATTCGGCATTGTGATTTTTGTATTCAATCCCGATGCACTTCCTGTGTTTCATGGTCAATGTGAACGTCCAAGGGATACAGTAATTCTGCACTGGTGCATCAGAATCTAATACTGGTCTCCCAGGAGCCGCTCAAACACAAACTCTTAGAAAATTCACTCTTCTTGTATTTAAGTCGACATTGTGCCTATTGTATTCAATCCCAATGCAATTTCTGTGTTTCATGGTCAATGTGAAGGTCCAAGGGATACACTAAACCTGCACTGGTGCATCGGAAGCTAATCCTGGTCTCCCAGGAGCCGCTCAAAGCACAAACTCTTAGAAGATTCACTCTTCTTGTACTTAAGTCGAATTTGTGCCTTTTGTATTCAATCCCGATACAATTTCTGTGTTTCATGGTCAATGTGAAGGTCCAAGGGATACAGTAAACCTGCACTGGTGCATCGGAATCTAACACTGGTCTCCCACGAGCCGCTCAAAGCACAAACTCTTCGAAGATTCACTCTTCTTGTACTTAAGTCGGCATTGTCCCTTTTGTATTCAATCGCGATGCGCTCTCTGTGTTTCATGGTCAATGTGAAGGTCCAAGGGATACAGTAAACCTGCACTGGTGCATCAGAATCCAACACTGGTCTCCCAGGAGCCGCTAAAAGCACAAACTCTTAGAAGATTCACTCTTCTTGTACTTTAGTCGAATTTGTGCCTTTTGTATTCAATCCCGATGCAATTTCTGTGTTTCATGGTCACTGTGAAGGTCCAAGGGATACAGTAAACCTGCACTGGTGCATCAGAATCTAATACTGGTCTCCCAGGAGCCGCTCAAACACAAACTCTTAGAAAATTCACTCTTCTTGTATTTAAGTCGACATTGTGCCTTTTGTATTGAATCCCGATGCAATTTCTGTGTTTCATGGTCAATGTGAAGGTCCAAGGGACACAGTAAACCTGCACTGGTGCATCGGAATCTAACACTGGTCTCCCAGGAGCCGCTCAAAGCACAAACTCTTAGAAGATTCACTCTTCTTGTACTTAAGTCGAATTTGTGCCTTTTGTATTCAATCCCGATACAATTTCTGTGTTTCATGGTCAATGTGAAGGTCCAAGGGATACAGTAAACCTGCACTGGTGCATCGGAATCTAACACTGGTCTCCCACGAGCTGCTCAAAGCACAAACTCTTCGAAGATTCACTCTTCTTGTACTTAAGTCGGCATTGTCCCTTTTGTATTCAATCGCGATGCGCTCTCTGTGTTTCATGGTCAATGTGAAGGTCCAAGGGATACAGTAAACCTGCACTGGTGCATCAGAATCCAACACTGGTCTCCCAGGAGCCGCTAAAAGCACAAACTCTTAGAAGATTCACTCTTCTTGTACTTTAGTCGAATTTGTGCCTTTTGTATTCAATCCCGATGCAATTTCTGTGTTTCATGGTCACTGTGAAGGTCCAAGGGATACAGTAAACCTGCACTGGTGCATCAGAATCTAATACTGGTCTCCCAGGAGCCGCTCAAACACAAACTCTTAGAAAATTCACTCTTCTTGTATTTAAGTCGACATTGTGCCTTTTGTATTGAATCCCGATGCAATTTCTGTGTTTCATGGTCAATGTGAAGGTCCAAGGGACACAGTAAACCTGCACTGGTGCATCGGAATCTAACACTGGTCTCCCAGGAGCCGCTCAAAGCACAAACTCTTGGAAGAATCACTCGTCTTGTAGTTAAGTCGAGTTTGTGCTTTTTGTATTCAATCCCGATGCAAGTTCTTTGTTGCATGGTCAATGTGAATGTCCAAGGGATACCGTAAAACTGCACCGGTGCATCGGAATCTAATACTGGTCTCCCAGGAGCCGCTCAAACACAAACTCTTAGAAAATTCACTCTTCTTGTACTAAAATCGGCATTGTGATTTTTGTATTCAATCCCGATGCACTTTCTGTGTTTCATGGTCAATGTGAACGCCCAAGGGATACAGTAAACCTGCACTGGTGTATCAGAATCTAATACTGGTCTCCCATGAGCCGCTCAAACACAAACTCTTAGAAAATTCGCTCTTCTTGTATTTAAGTCGACATTGTGCCTTTTGTATTCAATCCCGATGCAATTTCTGTGTTTCATGGTCAATGTGAAGGTCCAAGGGACACAGTAAACCTGCACTGGTGCATCGGAATCTAACACTGGTCTCCCAGGAGCCGCTCAAAGCACAAACTCTTAGATGATTCACTCTTCTTGTACTTAAGTCGAATTGGTGCATTTTTTATTCAATCCCGATACAATTTCTGTGTTTCATGGTTAATGTGAGGGTCCAAGGGATACACTAAACCTGCACTGGTGCATCGGAAGCTAATCCTGGTCTCCCAGGAGCCGCTCAAAGCACAAACTCTTAGAAGATTCACTCTTCTTGTACTTAAGTCGAATTTGTGCCTTTTGTATTCAATCCCGATACAATTTCTGTGTTTCGTGGTCAATGTGAAGGTCCAAGGCATACAGTAAACCTGCACTGGTGCTTCGGAATCTAACACTGGCATCCCAGGAGCCGCTCAAAGCACAAACTCTTAGAAGATTCACTCTTCTTGTACTTAAGTCGGCATTGTCCCTTTTGTATTCAATCGCGATGCGCTTTCTGTGTTTCATGGTCAATGTGAAGGTCCAAAGGATACACTAAACCTGCACTGGTGCATCGGAAGCTAATACTGGTCTCCCAGGAGCCACTCAAAGCGCAAACTCTTAGAAGATTCACTCTTCTTGTAGTTATGTCGAATTTGTGCCTTTTGTATTAAATCCCGATGCAATTTCTGTGTTTCATGGTCAATGTGAAGGTCCAAGGGACACAGTAAACCTGCACTGGTGCATCGGAATCTAACACTGGTCTCCCAGGAGCCGCTCAAAGCACAAACTCTTAGAAGATTCACTCTTCTTGTACTTATGTCGAATTTGTGCCTTTTGTATTCAATCCCGATACAATTTCTGTGTTTCACGGTCAATGTGAAGGTCCAAGGGATACAGTAAACCTGCACTGGTGCATCGGAATCTAACACTGGCATCCCAGGAGCCGCTCAAAGCACAAACTCTTAGGAAATTCACTCTTCTTGTACCTAAATCGGCATTGTCCCTTTTGTATTCAATCGCGATGCGCTTTCTGTGTTTCATGGTCAAGGTGAAGGTCGAAGGGATACACTAAACCTGCACTGGTGCATCGGAAGCTAATACTGGTCTCCCAGGAGCCGCCCAAATCACAAACTCTTAGAAGAATCACTCGTGTTGTAGTTGAGTCGAGTTTGTGCTTTCTGTATTCAATCCCGATGCAATTTCTTTGTTGCATGGTCAATGTGAATGTCCAAGGGATACCGTGAACCTGCACCGGTGCATCGGAATCTAATACTGGTCTCCCAGGAGCCGCTCAAAGCACAAACTCTTAGAAAATTCACTCTTCTTGTACTAAAGTCGGCATTGTGATTTTTGTATTCAATCCCGATGCATTTTCTGTGTTTCATGGTCAATGTGAACGTCCAAGGGATACAGTAAACCTGCACTGGTGCATCAGAATCTGATACTGGTCTCCCAGGAGCCGCTCAAACTCAAACTCTTAGAAAATTCACTCTTCTTGTATTTAAGTCGACATTGTGCCTTTTGTATTCAATCCCGATGCAATTTCTGTGTTTCATGGTCAATGTGAAGGTCCAAGGGACACAGTACACCCGCACTGGTACATCGGAATCTAACACTGGTCTCCCAGGAGCCGCTCAAAGCACAAACTCTTAGAAGATTCACTGTTCTTGTACTTAAGTCGAATTTGTGCCTTTTTTATTCAATCCCGATACAATTACTGTGTTTCATGGTCAATGTGAAGGTCCAAGGGATACACTAAACCTGCACTGGTGCATCGGAAGCTAATCGTGGTCTCCCAGGAGCCGCTCAAAGCACAAACTCTTAGAAGATTCACTCTTCTTGTACTTAAGTCGGATTTGTGCCTTTTGTATTCAATCCCGATACAATTTCTGTGTTTCATGGTCAATGTGAAGGTCCAAGGGATACAGTAAACCTGCACTCGTGCATCGGAATCTAACACTGGTCTCCCAGGAGCCGCTCAAAGCACAAACTCTTAGAAGATTCACTCTTCTTGTACTTATGTCGAATTTGTGCCTTTTGTATTCAATCCCGATACAATTTCTGTGTTTCGTGGTCAATGTGAAGGTCCAAGGGATACAGTAAACCTGCACTGGTGCATCGGAATCTAACACTGGTCTCCCAGGAGCCGCTCAAAGCACAAACTCTTAGAAGATTCACTCTTCTTGTACTTAAGTCGGCATTGTCCCTTTTGTATTCAATCGCGATGCGCTTTCTGTGTTTCATGGTCAATGTGAAGGTCCAAAGGATACACTAAACCTGCACTGGTGCATCGGAAGCTAATACTGGGCTCCCAGGAGTCACTCAAAGCGCAAACTCTTAGAAGATTCACTCTTCTTGTAGTTATGTCGAATTTGTGCCTTTTGTATTCAATCCCGATGCAATTTCTGTGTTTCATGGTCACTGTGAAGGTCCAAGGGATACAATAATCCTGCACTGGTGCATCAGAATCTAATACTGGTCTCCCAGGAGCCGCTCAAACACAAACTCTTAGAAAATTCACTCTTCTTGTATTTAAGTCGACATTGTGCCTTTTGTATTGAATCCCGATGCAATTTCTGTGTTTCATGGTCAATGTGAAGGTCCAAGGGACACAGTAAACCTGCACTGGTGCATCGGAATCTAACACTGGTCTCCCAGGGGCCGCTCAAAGCACAAACTCTTAGAAGATTCACTCTTCTTGTACTTAAGTCGAATTTGTGACTTTTGTATTCAATCCCGATACAATTTCTGTGTTTCTTGGTCAATGTGAAGGTCCAAGGGATAAAGTAAACCTGCACTGGTGCATCGGAATCTAACACTGGCATCCCAGGAGCCGCTCAAAGCACAAACTCTTAGGAAATTCACTCTTCTTGTACCTAATTCGGCATTGTCCCTTTTGTATTCAATCGCGATGCGCTTTCTGTGTTTCATGCTCAAGGTGAAGGTCGAAGGGATACAGTAAACCTGCACTGGTGCATCGGAAGCTAATACTGGTCTCCCAGGAGCCGCTCAAAGGACAAACTCTTAGAAGAATCACTCGTCTTGTAGTTAAGTCGAGCTTGTGCTTTTTGTATTCAATCCCGATGCAAGTTCTTTGTTGCATGGTCAATGTGAATGTCCAAGGGATACCGTAAACCTGCACCGGTGCATCGGAATCTAATACTGGTCTCCCAGGAGCCGCTCAAACACAAACTCTTAGAAAATTCACTCTTCTTGTACTAAAGTCGGCATTGTGATTTTTGTATTCAATCCCGATGCACTTTCTGAGTTTCATGGTCAATGTGAACGCCCAAGGGATACAGTAAACCTGCACTGGTGTATCAGAATCTAATACTTGTCTCCCATGCGCCGCTCAAACACAAACTCTTACAAAATTCGCTCTTCTTGTATTTAAGTCGACATTGTGCCTTTTGTATTCAATCCCGATGCAATTTCTGTGTTTCATGGTCAATGTGAAGGTCCAAGGGACACAGTAAACCTGCACTGGTGCATCGGAATCTAACACTGGTCTCCCAGGAGCCGCTCAAAGCACAAAGTCTTAGATGATTCACTCTTCTTGTACTTAAGTCGAATTGGTGCATTTTTTATTCAATCCCGATACAATTTCTGTGTTTCATGGTTAATGTGAGGGTCCAAGGGATACACTAAACCTGCACTGGTGCATCGGAAGCTAATCCTGGTCTCCCAGGAGCCGCTCAAAGCACAAACTCTTAGAAGATTCACTCTTCTTGTACTTAAGTCGAATTTGTGCCTTTTGTATTCAATCCCGATACAATTTCTGTGTTTCGTGGTCAATGTGAAGGTCCAAGGGATACAGTAAACCTGCACTGGTGCATCGGAATCTAACACTGGTCTCCCAGGAGCCGCTCAAAGCACAAACTCTTAGAAGATTCACTCTTCTTGTACTTAAGTCGGCATTGTCCCTTTTGTATTCAATCGCGATGCGCTTTCTGTGTTTCATGGTCAATGTGAAGGTCCAAAGGATACACTAAACCTGCACTGGTGCATCGGAAGCTAATACTGGTCTCCCAGGAGCCACTCAAAGCGCAAACTCTTAGAAGATTCACTCTTCTTGTAGTTATGTCGAATTTGTGCCTTTTGTATTCAATCCCGATGCAATTTCTGTATTTCATGGTCACTGTGAAGGTCCAAGGGATACAGTAAACCTGCACTGCTGCATCGGAATCTAATTCTGTTCTCCCAGGAGCCGCCCAAAGCACAAACTCTTAGAAGAATCACTCTTCTTGTACTTAAGTCGGCATTGTCCCTTTTCTATTCAATCGCGACGCGCTTTCCAAGTTTCATGGTCAATGTGAAGTTCCAAGGGCTACCGTAAACCTGCACTGGTGCATCGGAATCTAATACTGGTCTCCCAGGAGCCGCTCAAAGCACAAACTCTTAGAAAATTCACTCTTCTAGTACTTAAGTCGGCATTGTGCCCTTGTATTCAATCCCGATGCAATTTCTGATTTCATGGTCAATGTGAAGGTCCAAGGGATACAGTAATCCTGCACTTGTGCATCGGAATCTAACACTGGCATCCCAGGAGCCGCTCAAAGCACAAACTCTTAGAAGATTTACTCTTCTTGTACTTAAGACGGCATTGTCCCTTTTGTATTCAATCGCGATGCGCTTTCTGTGTTTCATGGTCAATGTGAAGGTCCAAAGGATACACTAAACCTGCACTGGTGCATCGGAAGCTAATACTGGTCTCCCAGGAGCCACTCAAAGCGCAAACTCCTAGAAGATTCACTCTTCTTGTAGTTAAGTCGAATTTGTGCTTTTGTATTCAATCCCGATGCAATTTCTGTGTTTCATGGTCACTGTGAAGGTCCAAAGGATACAGTAAACCTGCACTGGTGCATCAGAATCTAATACTGGTCTCCCAGGAGCCGCTCAAACACAAGCTCTTAGAAAATTCACTCTTCTTGTATTTAAGTCGACATTGTGCCTTTTGTATTAAATCCCGATGCAATTTCTGTGTTTCATGGTCAATGTGAAGGTCCAAGGGACACAGTAAACCTGCACTGGTGCATCGGAATCTAACACTGGTCTCCCAGGAGCCGCTCAAAGCACAAACTCTTAGAAGATTCACTCTTCTTGTACTTATGTCGAATTTGTGCCTTTTGTATTCAATCCCGATACAATTTCTGTGTTTCATGGTCAATGTGAAGGTCCAAGGGATACAGTAAACCTGCACTGGTGCATCGGAATCTAACACTGGCATCCCAGGAGCCGCTCAAAGCACAAACTCTTAGGAAATTCACTCTTCTTGTACCTAAATCGGCATTGTCCCTTTTGTATTCAATCGCGATGCCCTTTCTGTGTTTCATGGTCAAGGTGAAGGTCGAAGGGATACACTAAACCTGCACTGGTGCATCGGAAGCTAATACTGGTCTCCCAGGAGCCGCCCAAATCACAAACTCTTAGAAGAATCACTCGTGTTGTAGTTGAGTCGAGTTTGTGCTTTCTGTATTCAATCCCGATGCAATTTCTTTGTTGCATGGTCAATGTGAATGTCCAAGGGATACCGTGAACCTGCACCGGTGCATCGGAATCTAATACTGGTCTCCCAGGAGCCGCTCAAAGCACAAACTCTTAGAAAATTCACTCTTCTTGTACTAAAGTCGGCATTGTGATTTTTGTATTCAATCCCGATGCATTTTCTGTGTTTCATGGTCAATGTGAACGTCCAAGGGATACAGTAAACCTGCACTGGTGCATCAGAATCGGATACTGGTCTCCCAGGAGCCGCTCAAACTCAAACTCTTAGAAAATTCACTCTTCTTGTATTTAAGTCGACATTGTGCCTTTTGTATTCAATCCCGATGCAATATCTGTGTTTCATGGTCAATGTGAAGGTCCAAGCGACACAGTACACCCGCACTGGTACATCGGAATCTAACACTGGTCTCCCAGGAGCCGCTCAAAACACAAACTCTTAGAAGATTCACTGTTCTTGTACTTAAGTCGAATTTGTGCCTTTTTTATTGAATCCCGATACAATTTCTGTGTTTCATGGTCAATGTGAAGGTCCAAGGGATACACTAAACCTGCACTGGTGCATCGGAAGCTAATCGTGGTCTCCCAGGAGCCGCTCAAAGCACAAACTCTTAGAAGATTCACTCTTCTTGTACTTAAGTCGGATTTGTGCCTTTTGTATTCAATCCCGATACAATTTCTGTGTTTCATGGTCAATGTGAAGGTCCAAGGGATACAGTAAACCTGCACTGGTGCATCGGAATCTAACACTGGTCTCCCACGAGCCGCTCAAACCACAAACTCTTAGAAGATTCACTCTTCTTGTACTTAAGTTGAATTTGTGCCTTTTGTATTCAATCCCGATACAATTTCTGTGTTTCGTGGTCAATGTGAAGGTCCAAGGGATACAGTAAACCTGCACTGGTGCATCGGAATCTAACACTGGTCTCCCAGGAGCCGCTCAAAGCACAAACTCTTAGAAGATTCACTCTTCTTGTACTTAAGTCGGCATTGTCCCTTTTGTATTCAATCGCGATGCGCTTTCTGTGTTTCATGGTCAATGTGAAGGTCCAAAGGATACACTAAACCTGCACTGGTGCATCGGAAGCTAATACTGGTCTCCCAGGAGCCACTCAAAGCGCAAATTCTTAGAAGATTCACTCTTCTTGTAGTTATGTCGAATTTGTGCCTTTTGTATTCAATCCCGATGCAATTTCTGTGTTTCATGGTCACTGTGAAGGTCCAAGGGATACAGTTAACCTGCACTGCTGCATCGGAATCTAATTCTGTTCTCCGAGGAGCCGCTCAAAGCACAAACTCTTAGAAGATTCACTCTTCTTGTACTTAAGTCGAATTTGTGCCTTTTGTATTCAATCCCAATACAGTTTCTGTGTTTCATGGTCAATGTGAAAGTCCAAAAGATACCGTAAAACCTGCACTGGTGCATCGGAATCTAATACTGGTCTCCCAGGAGCCGCTCAAAGCACAAACTCTTAGAAGAATCACTCTTCTTGTACTTAAGTCGGCATTGTCCCTTTTGTATTCAATCCCGATGCAATTTCTGTGTTTCATGGTCAATGTGAAGGTCCAAGGGACACAGTAAACCTGCACTGGTGCATCGGAATCTAACACTGGTCTCCCAGGAGCCACTCAAAGCAAAACCTCTTAGAAAATTCACTCTTCTTGTACTTAAGTCGGCATTGTGCCTTTTGTATTCAATCCCGATACAATTTCTGTGTTTCATGGTCATTGTGAAGGTCCAAGGGATACAGTAAACCTGCACTGGTGCATCGGAATCTAATACTGGTCTCCCAGGAGCCGCTCATAGAACAACCTGTTGGAAAATTCACTCTTCTTGTACTTAAGTCGGCATTGTGCCTTTTGTATTCAATCCAAATACAATTTCTGTGTTTCATGGTCAATGTGAAGGTCCAAGGGATACACTAAACCTGCACTGGTGCATCGGAAGCTAATCGTGGTCTCCCAGGAGCCGCTCAAAGCACAAACTCTTAGAAGATTCACTGTTCTTGTAGTTAAGTCGAATTTGTGCCTTTTGTATTCAATCCCGATGCAATTTCTGTGTTTCAGGGTCACTGTGAAGGTCCAAGGGATACAGTAAACCTGCACTGCTGCATCGGAATCTAATACTGGTCTCCCAGGAACCACTCAAAGCACAAACTCTTAGAAGATTCACTCTTCGTGTACTTAAGTCGAATTTGTGCCTTTTGTATTCAATCCCGATACAATTTCTGTGTTTCATGGTCAATGTGAATGTCCAAGGGATACAGAAAACCTGCACTGGTGCAACGGAATCTAACACTGGTCTCCCAGGAGCCGCTCAAAGCACAAACGCTTAGGAAATTCACTCTTCTTGTACCTAAGTCGGCATTGTCCTTTTGTATTCAATCACGATGCGCTTTCTATGTTTAATGGGCAATGTGAAGGTACAAGGTGCATCGCACTGGTGCATCGCAATCTAACACTGGTCTCCCAGGAGCCGCTCAAAGCACAAACTCTTAGAAGATTCACTCTTCTTGTACTTAAGTCGAATTTGTGCCTTTTTTATTCAATCCCGATACAATTTCTGTGTTTCATGGTCAATGTGAAGGTCCAAGGGATACAGTAAACCTGCACTGGTGCATTGGAATCTAACACTGGTCTCCCCGGAGCCGCTCAAAGCACAAATTCTTAGAAAATTCACTCTTCTTTTACTTAAGTCGGCATTGTCCCTTTTGTATTCAATCGCGATGCGCTTTCTATGTTTAATGGTCAATGTGAAGGTACAAGGGATACAGTAAACCTGCACTGGTGCATCGGAATCTAATACTGGTCTCCCAGGAACCGCTCAAAGCACAAACTCTTAGAAGATTCACTCTTCTTGTAGTTAAGTCGAATTTGTGCCTTTTGTATTCAATCCCGTCAATGTGAAGGTCCAAGGGATACAGAAAACCTGCACTGGTGCAACGGAATCTAACACTGGTCTCCCAGGAGCCGCTCAAAGCACAAACGCTTAGGAAATTCACTCTTCTTGTACCTAAGTCGGCATTGTCCTTTTGTATTCAATCACGATGCGCTTTCTGTGTTTCATGGTCATTGTGAAGGTCCAAGGGATACACTAAAACTTCACTGGTGCACCGGAAGCTAATACTGGTCTCTCAGGACCCGCTCAAAGCACAAACTCTTAGAAGATTCACTCTTCTTGTAGTTAAGTCGAATTTGTGCCTTTTGTATTCAATCCCGATGCAATTTCTGTGTTTCATGGTCACTGTGAAGGTCCAAGGGATACAGTAAACCTGCACTGGTGCATCGGAATCTAATTCTGATCTCCCAGGAACCGCTCAAAGCACAAACTCTTAGAAGATTCACTCTTCTTGTAGTTAAGTCGAATTTGTGCCTTTTGTATTCAATCCCGATGCAATTTCTGTGTTTCATGGTCACTGTGAAGGTCCAAGGGATACAGTAAACCTGCACTGCTGCATCGGAATCTAATTCTGTTCTCCGAGGAGCCGCTCAAAGCACAAACTCTTAGAAGATTCACTCTTCTTGTACATAAGTCGAATTTGTGCCTTTTGTATTCAATCCCGATACAGTTTCTGTGTTTCATGGTCAATGTGAAAGTCCAAAAGATACCGTAAAACCTGCACTGGTGCATCGGAATCTAATACTGGTCTCCCAGGAGCCGCTCAAAGCACAAACTCTTAGAAGAATCACTCTTCTTGTACTTAAGTCGGCATTGTCCCTTTTGTATTCAATCCCGATGCAATTTCTGTGTTTCATGGTCAATGTGAAGGTCCAAGGGACACAGTAAACCTGCACTGGTGCATCGGAATCTAACACTGGTCTCCCAGGAGCCGCTCAAAGCACAAACTCTTAGAAGATTCACTCTTCTTGTACTTAAGTCGGCATTGTCCCTTTTGTATTCAATCGCGATGCGCTTTCTGTGTTTCATGGTCAATGTGAAGGTCCAAGGGATACACTAAACCTTCACTGGTTCATCGGAAACTAATACTGGTCCCCCAGGAGCCGCTCAAAGCACAAGCTCTTAGAAGATTCACTCTTCTTGTAGGTAAGTCGAATTTGTGCCTATTGTATTCAATCCCGTTGCAATTTCTGTGTTTCATGGTGACTGTGAAGGTCCAAGGGATACAGTAAACCTGCCCTGGTTCATCGGAATCTAATACTGGTCTCCCAGGAGCTGCTCAAAACACAAACTCTTAGAAGATTCACTCTTCTTGTAGTTAAGTCGAATTTGTGCCTTTTGTATTCAATCCCGATGCAATTTCTGTGTTTCATGGTCACTGTGAAGGTCCAAGGGATACAATAAACCTGCACTGGTGCATCGGAATCTAACACTGGTCTCCCAGGAGCCGCTCAAAGCACAAAGTATTAGAAAATTCACTCTTCTTGTACTTAAGTCGGCATTGTGCCTTATGTAGTCAATCCCGATACAATTTCTGTGTTTCATGGTCAATGTGAAGGTCCAAGGGATACAGTAAACCTGCACTTGTGCATCGGAATCTAACACAGGTCTCCCAGGAGCCGCTCAAACACAAAGTATTAGAAAATTCACTCTTCTTGTACTTAAGTCGGCATTGTGCCTTTTGTATTCAATCGCGATGCGCTTTCTATGTTTAATGGGCAATGTGAAGGTACAAGGGATACAGTAAACCTGCACTGGTGCATCGGAATCTAATACTGGTCTCCCAGGAGCCGCTCAAAGCACAAACCCTTTGAAGATTCACTCTTTTTGTACGTAAGTCGGCATTGTCCCTTTTCTATTCAATCGCGATGCGCTTTAAGTGTTTCATGGTCAATGGGAAGGTCCTAGGGATACACTAAACCTGCACTGGTGCACCGGAAGCAAATACAGGTTTCCCAGGAGACGCTCAAAGCACAAACTCTTAGAAGATTCACTGTTCTTGTAGTTAAGTCGAATTTGTGCCTTTTGTATTCAATCCCGATGCAATTTCTGTGTTTCAGGGTCACTGTGAAGGTCCAAGGGATACAGTAAACCTGCACTGCTGCATCGGAATCTAATACTGGTCTCCCAGGAACCACTCAAAGCACAAACTCTTAGAAGATTCACTCTTCGTGTACTTAAGTCGAATTTGTGCCTTTTGTATTCAATCCCGATACAATTTCTGTGTTTCATGGTCAATGTGAATGTCCAAGGGATACAGTAAACCAGCACTGGTGCATCGCAATCTAACACTGGTCTCCCAGGAGCCGCTCAAAGCACAAACTCTTAGAAGATTCACTCTTCTTGTACTTAAGTCGAATTTGTGCCTTTTTTATTCAATCCCGATACAATTTCTGTGTTTCATGGTCAATGTGAAGGTCCAAGGGATACAGTAAACCTGCACTGGTGCATTGGAATCTAACACTGGTCTCCCCGGAGCCGCTCAAACCACAAATTCTTAGAAAATTCACTCTTCTTGTACTTAAGTCGGCATTGTCCCTTTTGTATTCAATCGCGATGCGCTTTCTATGTTTAATGGTCAATGTGAAGGTACAAGGGATACAGTAAACCTGCACTGGTGCATCGGAATCTAATACTGGTCTCCCAGGAACCGCTCAAAGCACAAACTCTTAGAAGATTCACTCTTCTTGTAGTTAAGTCGAATTTGTGCCTTTTGTATTCAATCCCGATACAATTTCTGTGTTTCATGGTCAATGTGAAGGTCCAAGGGATACAGAAAACCTGCACTGGTGCAACGGAATCTAACACTGGTCTCCCAGGAGCCGCTCAAAGCACAAACTCTTAGGAAATTCACTCTTCTTGTACCTAAATCGGCATTGTCCCTTTTGTATTCAATCGCGATGCGCTTTCTGTGTTTCATGGTCAAGGTGAAGGTCGAAGGGATACACTAAACCTGCACTGGTGCATCGGAAGCTAATACTGGTCTCCCAGGAGCCGCCCAAATCACAAACTCTTAGAAGAATCACTCGTCTTGTAGTTGAGTCGAGTTTGTGCTTTCTGTATTCAATCCCGATGCAATTTCTTTGTTGCATGGTCAATGTGAATGTCCAAGGGATACCGTGAACCTGCACCGGTGCATCGGAATCTAATACTGGTCTCCCAGGAGCCGCTCAAAGCACACTCTCTTAGAAAATTCACTCTTCTTGTACTAAAGTCGGCATTGTGATTTTTGTATTCAATCCCGATGCATTTTCTGTGTTTCATGGTCAATGTGAACGTCCAAGGGATACAGTAAACCTGCACTGGTGCATCAGAATCTGATACTGGTCTCCCAGGAGCCGCTCAAACTCAAACTCTTAGAAAATTCACTCCTCTTGTATTTAAGTCGACATTGTGCCTTTTGTATTCAATCCCGATGCAATTTCTGCGTTTCATGGTCAATGTGAAGGTCCAAGGGACACAGTACACCCGCACTGGTACATCGGAATCTAACACTGGTCTCCCAGGAGCCGCTCAAAGCACAAACTCTTAGAAGATTCACTGTTCTTGTACTTAAGTCGAATTTGTGCCTTTTTTATTCAATCCCGATACAATTTCTGTGTTTCATGGTCAATGTGAAGGTCCAAGGGATACACTAAACCTGCACTGGTGCATCGGAAGCTAATCGTGGTCTCCCAGGAGCCGCTCAAAGCACAAACTCTTAGAAGATTCACTCTTCTTGTACTTAAGTCGGATTTGTGCCTTTTGTATTCAATCCCGATACAATTTCTGTGTTTCATGGTCAATGTGAAGGTCCAAGGGATACAGTAAACCTGCACTGGTGCATCGGAATCTAACACTGGTCTCCCAGGAGCCGCTCAAAGCACAAACTCTTAGAAGATTCACTCTTCTTGTACTTATGTCGAATTTGTGCCTTTTGTATTCAATCCCGATACAATTTCTGTGTTTCGTGGTCAATGTGAAGGTCCAAGGGATACAGTAAACCTGCACTGGTGCATCGGAATCTAACACTGGTCTCCCAGGAGCCGCTCAAAGCACAAACTCTTAGAAGATTCACTCTTTTTGTACTTAAGTCGGCATTGTCCCTTTTGTATTCAATCGCGATGCGCTTTCTGTGTTTCATGGTCAATGTGAAGGTCCAAAGGATACACTAAACCTGCACTGGTGCATCGGAAGCTAATACTGGGCTCCCAGGAGTCACTCAAAGCGCAAACTCTTAGAAGATTCACTCTTCTTGTAGTTATGTCGAATTTGTGCCTTTTGTATTCAATCCCGATGCAATTTCTGTCTTTCATGGTCACTGTGAAGGTCCAAGGGATACAATAATCCTGCACTGGTGCATCAGAATCTAATACTGGTCTCCCAGGAGCCGCTCAAACACAAACTCTTAGAAAATTCACTCTTCTTGTATTTAAGTCGACATTGTGCCTTTTGTATTGAATCCCGATGCAATTTCTGTGTTTCATGGTCAATGTGAAGGTCCAAGGGACACAGTAAACCTGCACTGGTGCATCGGAATCTAACACTGGTCTCCCAGGAGCCGCTCAAAGCACAAACTCTTAGAAGATTCACTCTTCTTGTACTTAAGTCGAATTTGTGACTTTTGTATTCAATCCCGATACAATTTCTGTGTTTCTTGGTCAATGTGAAGGTCCAAGGGATAAAGTAAACCTGCACTGGTGCATCGGAATCTAACACTGGCATCCCAGGAGCCGCTCAAAGCACAAACTCTTAGGAAATTCACTCTTCTTGTACCTAATTCGGCATTGTCCCTTTTGTATTCAATCGCGATGCGCTTTCTGTGTTTCATGGTCAAGGTGAAGGTCGAAGGGATACAGTAAACCTGCACTGGTGCATCGGAAGCTAATACTGGTCTCCCAGGAGCCGCTCAAAGGACAAACTCTTAGAAGAATCACTCGTCTTGTAGTTAAGTCGAGCTTGTGCTTTTTGTATTCAATCCCGATGCAAGTTCTTTGTTGCATGGTCAATGTGAATGTCCAAGGGATACCGTAAACCTGCACCGGTGCATCGGAATCTAATACTGGTCTCCCAGGAGCCGCTCAAACACAAACTCTTAGAAAATTCACTCTTCTTGTACTAAAGTCGGCATTGTGATTTTTGTATTCAATCCCGATGCACTTTCTGAGTTTCATGGTCAATGTGAACGCCCAAGGGATACAGTAAACCTGCACTGGTGTATCAGAATCTAATACTTGTCTCCCATGCGCCGCTCAAACACAAACTCTTAGAAAATTCGCTCTTCTTGTATTTAAGTCGACATTGTGCCTTTTGTATTCAATCCCGATGCAATTTCTGTGTTTCATGGTCAATGTGAAGGTCCAAGGGACACAGTAAACCTGCACTGGTGCATCGGAATCTAACACTGGTCTCCCAGGAGCCGCTCAAAGCACAAAGTCTTAGATGATTCACTCTTCTTGTACTTAAGACGAATTGGTGCATTTTTTATTCAATCCCGATACAATTTCTGTGTTTCATGGTTAATGTGAGGGTCCAAGGGATACACTAAACCTGCACTGGTGCATCGGAAGCTAATCCTGGTCTCCCAGGAGCCGCTCAAAGCACAAACTCTTAGAAGATTCACTCTTCTTGTACTTAAGTCGAATTTGTGCCTTTTGTATTCAATCCCGATACAATTTCTGTGTTTCGTGGTCAATGTGAAGGTCCAAGGGATACAGTAAACCTGCACTGGTGCATCGGAATCTAACACTGGTCTCCCAGGAGCCGCTCAAAGCACAAACTCTTAGAAGATTCACTCTTCTTGTACTTAAGTCGGCATTGTCCCTTTTGTATTCAATCGCGATGCGCTTTCTGTGTTTCATGGTCAATGTGAAGGTCCAAAGGATACACTAAACCTGCACTGGTGCATCGGAAGCTAATACTGGTCTCCCAGGAGCCACTCAAAGCGCAAACTCTTAGAAGATTCACTCTTCTTGTAGTTATGTCGAATTTGTGCCTTTTGTATTCAATCCCGATGCAATTTCTGTATTTCATGGTCACTGTGAAGGTCCAAGGGATACAGTAAACCTGCACTGCTGCATCGGAATCTAATTCTGTTCTCCCAGGAGCCGCCCAAAGCACAAACTCTTAGAAGAATCACTCTTCTTGTACTTAAGTCGGCATTGTCCCTTTTCTATTCAATCGCGACGCGCTTTCCAAGTTTCATGGTCAATGTGAAGTTCCAAGGGCTACCGTAAACCTGCACTGGTGCATCGGAATCTAATACTGGTCTCCCAGGAGCCGCTCAAAGCACAAACTCTTAGAAAATTCACTCTTCTAGTACTTAAGTCGGCATTGTGCCCTTGTATTCAATCCCGATGCAATTTCTGATTTCATGGTCAATGTGAAGGTCCAAGGGATACAGTAATCCTGCACTTGTGCATCGGAATCTAACACTGGCATCCCAGGAGCCGCTCAAAGCACAAACTCTTAGAAGATTTACTCTTCTTGTACTTAAGACGGCATTGTCCCTTTTGTATTCAATCGCGATGCGCTTTCTGTGTTTCATGGTCAATGTGAAGGTCCAAAGGATACACTAAACCTGCACTGGTGCATCGGAAGCTAATACTGGTCTCCCAGGAGCCACTCAAAGCGCAAACTCCTAGAAGATTCACTCTTCTTGTAGTTAAGTCGAATTTGTGCTTTTGTATTCAATCCCGATGCAATTTCTGTGTTTCATGGTCACTGTGAAGGTCCAAAGGATACAGTAAACCTGCACTGGTGCATCAGAATCTAATACTGGTCTCCCAGGAGCCGCTCAAACACAAGCTCTTAGAAAATTCACTCTTCTTGTATTTAAGTCGACATTGTGCCTTTTGTATTAAATCCCGATGCAATTTCTGTGTTTCATGGTCAATGTGAAGGTCCAAGGGACACAGTAAACCTGCACTGGTGCATCGGAATCTAACACTGGTCTCCCAGGAGCCGCTCAAAGCACAAACTCTTAGAAGATTCACTCTTCTTGTACTTATGTCGAATTTGTGCCTTTTGTATTCAATCCCGATACAATTTCTGTGTTTCATGGTCAATGTGAAGGTCCAAGGGATACAGTAAACCTGCACTGGTGCATCGGAATCTAACACTGGCATCCCAGGAGCCGCTCAAAGCACAAACTCTTAGGAAATTCACTCTTCTTGTACCTAAATCGGCATTGTCCCTTTTGTATTCAATCGCGATGCCCTTTCTGTGTTTCATGGTCAAGGTGAAGGTCGAAGGGATACACTAAACCTGCACTGGTGCATCGGAAGCTAATACTGGTCTCCCAGGAGCCGCCCAAATCACAAACTCTTAGAAGAATCACTCGTGTTGTAGTTGAGTCGAGTTTGTGCTTTCTGTATTCAATCCCGATGCAATTTCTTTGTTGCATGGTCAATGTGAATGTCCAAGGGATACCGTGAACCTGCACCGGTGCATCGGAATCTAATACTGGTCTCCCAGGAGCCGCTCAAAGCACAAACTCTTAGAAAATTCACTCTTCTTGTACTAAAGTCGGCATTGTGATTTTTGTATTCAATCCCGATGCATTTTCTGTGTTTCATGGTCAATGTGAACGTCCAAGGGATACAGTAAACCTGCACTGGTGCATCAGAATCGGATACTGGTCTCCCAGGAGCCGCTCAAACTCAAACTCTTAGAAAATTCACTCTTCTTGTATTTAAGTCGACATTGTGCCTTTTGTATTCAATCCCGATGCAATTTCTGTGTTTCATGGTCAATGTGAAGGTCCAAGCGACACAGTACACCCGCACTGGTACATCGGAATCTAACACTGGTCTCCCAGGAGCCGCTCAAAGCACAAACTCTTAGAAGATTCACTCTTCTTGTACTTAAGTCGGATTTGTGCCTTTTGTATTCAATCCCGATACAATTTCTGTGTTTCATGGTCAATGTGAAGGTCCAAGGGATACAGTAAACCTGCACTGGTGCATCGGAATCTAACACTGGTCTCCCACGAGCCGCTCAAACCACAAACTCTTAGAAGATTCACTCTTCTTGTACTTAAGTTGAATTTGTGCCTTTTGTATTCAATCCCGATACAATTTCTGTGTTTCGTGGTCAATGTGAAGGTCCAAGGGATACAGTAAACCTGCACTGGTGCATCGGAATCTAACACTGGTCTCCCAGGAGCCGCTCAAAGCACAAACTCTTAGAAGATTCACTCTTCTTGTACTTAAGTCGGCATTGTCCCTTTTGTATTCAATCGCGATGCGCTTTCTGTGGTTCATGGTCAATGTGAAGGTCCAAAGGATACACTAAACCTGCACTGGTGCATCGGAAGCTAATACTGGTCTCCCAGGAGCCACTCAAAGCGCAAATTCTTAGAAGATTCACTCTTCTTGTAGTTATGTCGAATTTGTGCCTTTTGTATTCAATCCCGATGCAATTTCTGTGTTTCATGGTCACTGTGAAGGTCCAAGGGATACAGTTAACCTGCACTGCTGCATCGGAATCTAATTCTGTTCTCCGAGGAGCCGCTCAAAGCACAAACTCTTAGAAGATTCACTCTTCTTGTACTTAAGTCGAATTTGTGCCTTTTGTATTCAATCCCAATACAGTTTCTGTGTTTCATGGTCAATGTGAAAGTCCAAAAGATACCGTAAAACCTGCACTGGTGCATCGGAATCTAATACTGGTCTCCCAGGAGCCGCTCAAAGCACAAACTCTTAGAAGAATCACTCTTCTTGTACTTAAGTCGGCATTGTCCCTTTTGTATTCAATCCCGATGCAATTTCTGTGTTTCATGGTCAATGTGAAGGTCCAAGGGACACAGTAAACCTGCACTGGTGCATCGGAATCTAACACTGGTCTCCCAGGAGCCACTCAAAGCAAAACCTCTTAGAAAATTCACTCTTCTTGTACTTAAGTCGGCATTGTGCCTTTTGTATTCAATCCCGATACAATTTCTGTGTTTCATGGTCATTGTGAAGGTCCAAGGGATACAGTAAACCTGCACTGGTGCATCGGAATCTAATACTGGTCTCCCAGGAGCCGCTCATAGAACAACCTGTTGGAAAATTCACTCTTCTTGTACTTAAGTTGGCATTGTGCCTTTTGTATTCAATCCAAATACAATTTCTGTGTTTCATGGTCAATGTGAAGGTCCAAGGGATACACTAAACCTGCAGTGGTGCATCGGAAGCTAATCGTGGTCTCCCAGGAGCCGCTCAAAGCACAAACTCTTAGAAGATTCACTGTTCTTGTAGTTAAGTCGAATTTGTGCCTTTTGTATTCAATCCCGATGCAATTTCTGTGTTTCAGGGTCACTGTGAAGGTCCAAGGGATACAGTAAACCTGCACTGCTGCATCGGAATCTAATACTGGTCTCCCAGGAACCACTCAAAGCACAAACTCTTAGAAGATTCACTCTTCGTGTACTTAAGTCGAATTTGTGCCTTTTGTATTCAATCCCGATACAATTTCTGTGTTTCATGGTCAATGTGAATGTCCAAGGGATACAGAAAACCTGCACTGGTGCAACGGAATCTAACACTGGTCTCCCAGGAGCCGCTCAAAGCACAAACGCTTAGGAAATTCACTCTTCTTGTACCTAAGTCGGCATTGTCCTTTTGTATTCAATCACGATGCGCTTTCTATGATTAATGGGCAATGTGAAGGTACAAGGTGCATCGCACTGGTGCATCGCAATCTAACACTGGTCTCCCAGGAGCCGCTCAAAGCACAAACTCTTAGAAGATTCACTCTTCTTGTACTTAAGTCGAATTTGTGCCTTTTTTATTCAATCCCGATACAATTTCTGTGTTTCATGGTCAATGTGAAGGTCCAAGGGATACAGTAAACCTGCACTGGTGCATTGGAATCTAACACTGGTCTCCCCGGAGCCGCTCAAAGCACAAATTCTTAGAAAATTCACTCTTCTTTTACTTAAGTCGGCATTGTCCCTTTTGTATTCAATCGCGATGCGCTTTCTATGTTTAATGGTCAATGTGAAGGTACAAGGGATACAGTAAACCTGCACTGGTGCATCGGAATCTAATACTGGTCTCCCAGGAACCGCTCAAAGCACAAACTCTTAGAAGATTCACTCTTCTTGTAGTTAAGTCGAATTTGTGCCTTTTGTATTCAATCCCGTCAATGTGAAGGTCCAAGGGATACAGAAAACCTGCACTGGTGCAACGGAATCTAACACTGGTCTCCCAGGAGCCGCTCAAAGCACAAACGCTTAGGAAATTCACTCTTCTTGTACCTAAGTCGGCATTGTCCTTTTGTATTCAATCACGATGCGCTTTCTGTGTTTCATGGTCATTGTGAAGGTCCAAGGGATACACTAAAACTTCACAGGTGCACCGGAAGCTAATACTGGTCTCTCAGGACCCGCTCAAAGCACAAACTCTTAGAAGATTCACTCTTCTTGTAGTTAAGTCGAATTTGTGCCTTTTGTATTCAATCCCGATGCAATTTCTGTGTTTCATGGTCACTGTGAAGGTCCAAGGGATACAGTAAACCTGCACTGGTGCATCGGAAGCTAATTCTGATCTCCCAGGAACCGCTCAAAGCACAAACTCTTAGAAGATTCACTCTTCTTGTAGTTAAGTCGAATTTGTGCCTTTTGTATTCAATCCCGATGCAATTTCTGTGTTTCATGGTCACTGTGAAGGTCCAAGGGATACAGTAAACCTGCACTGCTGCATCGGAATCTAATTCTGTTCTCCGAGGAGCCGCTCAAAGCACAAACTCTTAGAAGATTCACTCTTCTTGTACATAAGTCGAATTTGTGCCTTTTGTATTCAATCCCGATACAGTTTCTGTGTTTCATGGTCAATGTGAAAGTCCAAAAGATACCGTAAAACCTGCACTGGTGCATCGGAATCTAATACTGGTCTCCCAGGAGCCGCTCAAAGCACAAACTCTTAGAAGAATCACTCTTCTTGTACTTAAGTCGGCATTGTCCCTTTTGTATTCAATCCCGATGCAATTTCTGTGTTTCATGGACAATGTGAAGGTCCAAGGGACACAGTAAACCTGCACTGGTGCATCGGAATCTAACACTGGTCTCCCAGGAGCCGCTCAAAGCACAAACTCTTAGAAGATTCACTCTTCTTGTACTTAAGTCGGCATTGTCCCTTTTGTATTCAATCGCGATGCGCTTTCTGTGTTTCATGGTCAATGTGAAGGTCCAAGGGATACACTAAACCTGCACTGGTTCATCGGAAACTAATACTGGTCCCCCAGGAGCCGCTCAAAGCACAAGCTCTTAGAAGATTCACTCTTCTTGTAGGTAAGTCGAATTTGTGCCTATTGTATTCAATCCCGTTGCAATTTCTGTGTTTCATGGTGACTGTGAAGGTCCAAGGGATACAGTAAACCTGCCCTGGTTCATCGGAATCTAATACTGGTCTCCCAGGAGCTGCTCAAAACACAAACTCTTAGAAGATTCACTCTTCTTGTAGTTAAGTCGAATTTGTGCCTTTTGTATTCAATCCCGATGCAATTTCTGTGTTTCATGGTCACTGTGAAGGTCCAAGGGATACAATAAACCTGCACTGGTGCATCGGAATCTAACACTGGTCTCCCAGGAGCCGCTCAAAGCACAAAGTATTAGAGAATTCACTCTTCTTGTACTTAAGTCGGCATTGTGCCTTATGTAGTCAATCCCGATACAATTTGTGTGTTTCATGGTCAATGTGAAGGTCCAAGGGATACAGTAAACCTGCACTTGTGCATCGGAATCTAACACAGGTCTCCCAGGAGCCGCTCAAACACAAACTATTAGAAAATTCACTCTTCTTGTACTTAAGTCGGCATTGTGCCTTTTGTATTCAATCGCGATGCGCTTTCTATGTTTAATGGGCAATGTGAAGGTACAAGGGATACAGTAAACCTGCACTGGTGCATCGGAATCTAATACTGGTCTCCCAGGAGCCGCTCAAAGCACAAACCCTTTGAAGATTCACTCTTTTTGTACGTAAGTCGGCATTGTCCCTTTTCTATTCAATCGCGATGCGCTTTAAGTGTTTCATGGTCAATGGGAAGGTCCTAGGGATACACTAAACCTGCACTGGTGCACCGGAAGCAAATACAGGTTTCCCAGGAGACGCTCAAAGCACAAACTCTTAGAAGATTCACTGTTCTTGTAGTTAAGTCGAATTTGTGCCTTTTGTATTCATTCCCGATGCAATTTCTGTGTTTCAGGGTCACTGTGAAGGTCCAAGGGATACAGTAAACCTGCACTGCTGCATCGGAATCTAATACTGGTCTCCCAGGAACCACTCAAAGCACAAACTCTTAGAAGATTCACTCTTCGTGTACTTAAGTCGAATTTGTGCCTTTTGTATTCAATCCCGATACAATTTCTGTGTTTCATGGTCAATGTGAATGTCCAAGGGATACAGTAAACCAGCACTGGTGCATCGCAATCTAACACTGGTCTCCCAGGAGCCGCTCAAAGCACAAACTCTTAGAAGATTCACTCTTCTTGTACTTAAGTCGAATTTGTGCCTTTTTTATTCAATCCCGATACAATTTCTGTGTTTCATGGTCAATGTGAAGGTCCAAGGGATACAGTAAACCTGCACTGGTGCATTGGAATCTAACACTGGTCTCCCCGGAGCCGCTCAAACCACAAATTCTTAGAAAATTCACTCTTCTTGTACTTAAGTCGGCATTGTCCCTTTTGTATTCAATCGCGATGCGCTTTCTATGTTTAATGGTCAATGTGAAGGTACAAGGGATACAGTAAACCTGCACTGGTGCATCGGAATCTAATACTGGTCTCCCAGGAACCGCTCAAAGCACAAACTCTTAGAAGATTCACTCTTCTTGTAGTTAAGTCGAATTTGTGCCTTTTGTATTCAATCCCGATACAATTTCTGTGTTTCATGGTCAATGTGAAGGTCCAAGGGATACAGAAAACCTGCACTGGTGCAACGGAATCTAACACTGGTCTCCCAGGAGCCGCTCAAAGCACAAACGCTTAGGAAATTCACTCTTCTTGTACCTAAGTCGGCATTGTCCTTTTGTATTCAATCACGATGCGCTTTCTGTGTTTCATGGTCATTGTGAAGGTCCAAGGGATACACTAAAACTTCACTGGTGCACCGGAAGCTGATACTGGTCTCTCAGGACCCGCTCAAAGCACAAACTCTTAGAAGACTCACTCTTCTTGTAGTTAAGTCGAATTTGTGCCTTTTGTATTCAATCCCGATGCAATTTCTGTGTTTCATGGTCACTGAGAAGGTCCAAGGGATACAGTAAACCTGCACTGGTGCATCGGAATCTAATTCTGATCTCCCAGGAACCGCTCAAAGCACAAACTCTTACAAGATTCACTCTTCTTGTAGTTAAGTCGAATTTGTGCCTTTTGTATTCAATCCCGATGCAATTTCTGTGTTTCATGGTCACTGTGAAGGTCCAAGGGATACAGTAAACCTGCACTGCTGCATCGGAATCTAATTCTGTTCTCCGAGGAGCCGCTCAAAGCACAAACTCTTAGAAGATTCACTCTTCTTGTACATAAGTCGAATTTGAGCCTTTTGTATTCAATCCCGATACAGTTTCTGTGTTTCATGGTCAATGTGAAAGTCCAAAAGATACCGTAAAACCTGCACTGGTGCATCGGAATCTAATACTGGCCTCCCAGGAGCCGCTCAAAGCACAAACTCTTAGAAGATTCACTCTTCTTGTACTTAAGTCGGCATTGTCCCTTTTGTATTCAATCGCGATGCAATTTCTGTGTTTCATGGTCAATGTGAAGGTCCAAGGGACACAGTAAACCTGCACTGGTGCATCGGAATCTAACACTGGTCTCCCAGGAGCCGCTCAAAGCACAAACTCTTAGAAGATTCACTCTTCTTGTACTTAAGTCGGCATTGTCCCTTTTGTATTCAATCGCGATGCGCTTTCTGTGTTTCATGGTCAATGTGAAGGTCCAAGGGCTACCGTAAACCTGCACTGGTTCATCGGAAACTAATACTGGTCCCCCAGGAGCCGCTCAAAGCACAAGCTCTTAGAAGATTCACTCTTCTTGTAGGTAAGTCGAATTTGTGCCTATTGTATTCAATCCCGTTGCAATTTCTGTGTTTCATGGTGACTGTGAAGGTCCAAGGGATACAGTAAACCTGCCCTGGTTCATCGGAATCTAATACTGGTCTCCCAGGAGCTGCTCAAAACACAAACTCTTAGAAGATTCACTCTTCTTGTAGTTAAGTCGAATTTGTGCCTTTTGTATTCAATCCCGATGCAATTTCTGTGTTTCATGGTCACTGTGAAGGTCCAAGGGATACAATAAACCTGCACTGGTGCATCGGAATCTAACACTGGTCTCCCAGGAGCCGGTCAAAGCACAAACTATTAGAAAATTCACTCTTCTTGTACTTAAGTCGGCATTGTGCCTTATGTATTCAATCCCGATACAATTTCTGTGTTTCATGGTCAATGTGAAGGTCCAAGGGATACAGTAAACCTGCACTTGTGCATCGGAATCTAACACTGGTCTCCCAGGAGCCGCTCAAACACAAACTATTAGAAAATTCACTCTTCTTGTACTTAAGTCGGCATTGTCCCTTTTCTATTCAATCGCGATGCGCTTTAAGTGTTTCATGGTCAATGGGAAGGTCCTAGGGATACACTAAACCTGCACTGGTGCACCGGAAGCAAATACAGGTCTCCCAGGAGACGGTCAAAGCACAAACTCTTAGAAGATTCACTGTTCTTGTAGTTAAGTCGAATTTGGGCCTTTTGTATTCAATCCCGATGCAATTTCTGTGTTTCAGGGTCACTGTGAAGGTCCAAGGGATACAGTAAACCTGCACTGCTGCATCGGAATCTAATACTGGTCTCCCAGGAACCACTCAAAGCACAAACTCTTAGAAGATTCACTCTTCGTGTACTTAAGTCGAATTTGTGCCTTTTGTATTCAATCCCGATACAATTTCTGTGTTTCATGGTCAATGTGAATGTCCAAGGGATACAGTAAACCTGCACTGGTGCATTGGAATCTAACACTGGTCTCCCCGGAGCCGCTCAAAGCACAAATTCTTAGAAAATTCACTCTTCTTGTACTTAAGTCGGCATTGTCCCTTTTGTATTCAATCGCGATGCGCTTTCTATGTTTAATGGTCAATGTGAAGGTACAAGTATACAGTAAACCTGCACTGGTGCATCGGAATCTAATACTGGTCTCCCAGGAACCGCTCAATGCACAAACTCTTAGAAGATTCACTCTTCTTGTAGTTAAGTCGAATTTGTGCCTTTTGTATTCAATCCCGATACAATTTCTGTGTTTCATGGTCAATGTGAAGGTCCAAGGGATACAGAAAACCTGCACTGGTGCAACGGAATCCAACACTGGTCTCCCAGGAGCCGCTCAAAGCACAAACGCTTAGGAAGTTCACTCTTCTTGTACCTAAATCGGCATTGTCCTTTTGTATTCAATCACGATGCGCTTTCTGTGATTCATGGTCATTGTGAATGTCCAAGGGATACACTAAACCTTCACTGGTGCACCGGAAGCTAATACTGGTCTCTCAGGAACCGCTCAAAGCACAAACTCTTAGAAGATTCACTCATCTTGTAGTTAAGTCGAATTTGTGCCTTTTGAATTCAATCCCGATGCAATTTCTGTGTTTCATGGTCACTGTGAAGGTCCAAGGGGTACAGTAAACCTGCACTGGTGCATCGGAATCTAATACTGGTCTCCCCGGAGCCGCTCAAACCACAAATTCTTAGAAAATTCACTCTTCTTGTACTTAAGTCGGCATTGTCCCTTTTGTATTCAATCGCGATGCGCTTTCTATGTTTAATGGTCAATGTGATGGTACAAGGGATACAGTAAACCTGCACTGGTGCATCGGAATCTAATACTGGTCTCCCAGGAACCGCTCAAAGCACAAACTCTTAGAAGATTCACTCTTCTTGTAGTTAAGTCGAATTTGTGCCTTTTGTATTCAATCCCGATACAATTTCTGTGTTTCATGGTCAATGTGAAGGTCCAAGGGATACAGAAAACCTGCACTGGTGCAACGGAATCTAACACTGGTCTCCCAGGAGCCGCTCAAAGCACAAACGCTTAGGAAATTCACTCTTCTTGTACCTAAGTCGGCATTGTCCTTTTGTATTCAATCACGATGCGCTTTCTGTGTTTCATGGTCATTGTGAAGGTCCAAGGGATACACTAAAACTTCACTGGTGCACCGGAAGCTGATACTGGTCTCTCAGGACCCGCTCAAAGCACAAACTCTTAGAAGATTCACTCTTCTTGTACTTAAGTCGAATTTGTGCCTTTTGTATTCAATCCCGATACAATTTCTGTGTTTCATGGTCAATGTGAAGGTCCAAGGGATACAGTAAACCTGCACTGGTGCATCGGAATCTAATACTGGTCTCCCAGGAGCCGCTCATAGAACAACCTGTTGGAAAATTCACTCTTCTTGTACTTAAGTCGGCATTGTGCCTTTTGTATTCAATCCAAATACAATTTCTGTGTTTCATGGTCAATGTGAAGGTCCAAGGGATACACTAAACCTGGTGCATCGGAAGCTAATCGTGGTCTCCCAGGAGCCGCTCAAAGCACAAACTCTTAGAAGATTCACTCTTCTTGTAGTTAAGTCGAATTTGTGCCTTTTGTATTCAATCCCGATGCAATTTCTGTGTTTCATGGTCACTCTGAAGGTCCAAGGGATACAGTAAACCTGCACTGGTGCATCGGAATCTAATACTGGTCTCCCAGGAACCGCTCAAAGCACAAACTCTTAGAAGATTCACTCTTCTTGTAGTTAAGTCGAATTTGTGCCTTTTGTATTCAATCCCGATACAATTTCTGTGTTTCATGGTCAATGTGAAGGTCCAAGGGATACAGAAAACCTGCACTGGTGCAACGGAATCTAACACTGGTCTCCCAGGAGCCGCTCAAAGCACAAACGCTTAGGAAATTCACTCTTCTTGTACCTAAGTCGGCATTGTCCTTTTGTATTCAATCACGATGCGCTTTCTGTGTTTCATGGTCATTGTGAAGGTCCAAGGGATACACTAAAACTTCACTGGTGCACCGGAAGCTGATACTGGTCTCTCAGGATCCGCTCAAAGCACAAACTCTTAGAAGATTCACTCTTCTTGTAGTTAAGTCGAATTTGTGCCTTTTGTATTCAATCCCGATGCAATTTCTGTGTTTCATGGTCACTGTGAAGGTCCAAGGGATACAGTAAACCTGCACTGGTGCATCGGAATCTAATTCTGATCTCCCAGGAACCGCTCAAAGCACAAACTCTTAGAAGATTCACTCTTCTTGTAGTAAAGTCGAATTTGTGCCTTTTGTATTCAATCCTGATGCAATTTCTGTGTTTCATGGTCACTGTGAAGGTCCAAGGGATACAGTAAACCTGCACTGCTGCATCGGAATCTAATTCTGTTCTCCGAGGAGCCGCTCAAAGCACAAACTCTTAGAAGATTCACTCTTCTTGTACATAAGTCGAATTTGTGCCTTTTGTATTCAATCCCGATACAGTTTCTGTGTTTCATGGTCAATGTGAAAGTCCAAAAGATACCGTAAAACCTGCACTGGTGCATCGGAATCTAATACTGGCCTCCCAGGAGCCGCTCAAAGCACAAACTCTTAGAAGAATCACTCTTCTTGTACTTAAGTCGGCATTGTCCCTTTTGTATTCAATCACGATGCAATTTCTGTGTTTCATGGTCAATGTGAAGGTCCAAGGGACACAGTAAACCTGCACTGGTGCATCGGAATGTAACACTGGTCTCCCAGGAGCCGCTCAAAGCACAAACTCTTCGAAGATTCACTCTTCTTGTACTTAAGTCGGCATTGTCCCATTTGCATTCAATCGCGATGCGCTTTCTGTGTTTCATGGTCAATGTGAAGGTCCAAGGGATACACTAAACCTGCACTGGTTCATCGGAAACTAATACTGGTCCCCCAGGAGCCGCTCAAAGCACAAGCTCTTAGAAGATTCACTCTTCTTGTAGGTAAGTCGAATTTGTGCCTATTGTATTCAATCCCGTTGCAATTTTTGTGTTTCATGGTCACTGTGAAGGCCCAAGGGATACAGTAAACCTGCCCTGGTTCATCGGAATCTTATACTGGTCTCCCAGGAGCTGCTCAAAACACAAACTCTTAGAAGATTCACTCTTCTTGTAGTTAAGTCGAATTTGTGACTTTTGTATTCAATCCCGATGCAATTTCTGTGTTTCATGGTCACTGTGAAGGTCCAAGGGATACAATAAACCTGCACTGGTGCATCGGAATCTAACACTGGTCTCCCAGGAGCCGCTCAAAGCACAAACCCTTAGAAAATTCACTCTTCTTGTACTTAAGTCGGCATTGTGCTTTATGTATTCAATCCCGATACAGTTTCTGATTTCATGGTCAATGTGAAGGTCCAAGGGATACAGTAAACCTGCACTTGTGCATCGGAATCTAACACTGGTCTCCCAGGAGCCGCTCAAACACAAACTATTAGAAAATTCACTCTTCTTGTACTTAAGTCGGCATTGTCCCTTTTGTATTCAATCGCGATGCACTTTCTATGTTTAATGGGCAATGTGAAGTTACAAGGGATACAGTAAACCTGCACTGGTGCATCGGAATCTAATACTGGTCTCCCAGGAGCCGCTCAAAGCACAAACCCTTTGAAGATTCACTCTTTTTGTACGTAAGTCGGCATTGTCCCTTTTCTATTCAATCGCGATGCGCTTTAAGTGTTTCATGGTCAATGGGAAGGTCCTAGGGATACACTAAACCTGCACTGGTGCACCGGAAGCAAATACAGGTCTCCCAGGAGACCCTCAAAGCACAAACTCTTAGAAGATTCACTGTTCTTGTAGTTAAGTCGAATTTGTGCCTTTTGTATTCAATCCCGATGCAATTTCTGTGTTTCAGGGTCACTGTTAAGGTCCAAGGGATACAGTAAACCTGCACTGCTGCATCGGAATCTAATACTGGTCTCCCAGGAACCACTCAAAGCACAAACTCTTAGAAGATTCACTCTTCGTGTACTTAAGTCGAATTTGTGCCTTTTGTATTCAATCCCGATACAATTTCTGTGTTTCATGGTCAATGTGAATGTCCAAGGGATACAGTAAACCAGCACTGGTGCATCGCAATCTAACACTGGTCTCCCAGGAGCCGCTCAAAGCACAAACTCTTAGAAGATTCACTCTTCTTGTACTTAAGTCGAATTTGTGCCTTTTTTATTCAATCCCGATACAATTTCTGTGTTTCATGGTCAATGTGAAGGTCCAAGGGATACAGTAAACCTGCACTGGTGCATTGGAATCTAACACTGGTCTCCCCGGAGCCGCTCAAAGCACAAATTCTTAGAAAATTCACTCTTCTTGTACTTAAGTCGAATTTGTGCCTTTTGTATTCAATCCCGATACAATTTCTGAGTTTCATGGTCAATGTGAAGGTCCAAGGGATACAGTAAACCTGCACTGGTGCATCGGAATCTAATACTGGTCTCCCAGGAATCGCTCAAAGCACAAACTCTTAGAAGATTCACTCTTCTTGTAGTTAAGTCGAATTTGTGCCTTTTGTATTCAATCCCGATACAATTTCTGTGTTTCATGGTCAATGTGAAGGTCCAAGGGATACAGAAAACCTGCACTGGTGCAACGGAATCCAACACTGGTCTCCCAGGAGCCGCTCAAAGCACAAACGCTTAGGAAGTTCACTCTTCTTGTACCTAAGTCGGCATTGTCCTTTTGTATTCAATCACGATGCGCTTTCTGTGTTTCATGGTCATTGTGAAGGTCCAAGGGATACACTATACCTTCACTGGTGCACCGGAAGCTAATACTGGTCTCTCAGGACCCGCTCAAAGCACAAACTCTTAGAAGATTCACTCTTCTTGTAGTTAAGTCGAATTTGTGCCTTTTGTATTCAATCCCGATACAATTTCTGTGTTTCATGGTCAATTTGAATGTCCAAGGGAAACCGGAAACCTGCACTGGTGCATCGGAATCTAATACTGGTCTCCCAGGAGCCGCTCATAGAACAACCTGTTGGAAAATTCACTCTTCTTGTACTTAAGTCGGCATTGTGCCTTTTGTATTCAATCCAAATACAATTTCTGTGTTTCATGGTCAATGTGAAGGTCCAAGGGATACACTAAACCTGCACTGGTGCATCGGAAGCTAATCGTGGTCTCCCAGGAGCCGCTCAAATCACAAACTCTTAGAAGATTCACTCTTCTTGTACTTAAGTCGAATTTGTGCCTTTTGTATTCAATCCCGATACAATTTCTGTGTTTCATGGTCAATGTGAAGTCCAAGGGATACAGTAAACCTGCACTGGTGCATCGAAATCTAACACTGGTCTCCCACGAGCCGCTCAAAGCACAAACTCTTAGAAGATTCACTCTTCTTGTACTTAAGTCGAATTTGTGCATTTGTATTCAATCCCGATACAATTTCTGTGTTTCGTGGTCAATGTGAAGGTCCAAGGGATACAGTAAACCTGCACTGGTGCATCGGAATCTAAGGCTGGCATTCCAGGAGCCGCTCAAAGCACAAACTCTTAGAAGATTCACTCTTCTTGTACTTAAGTCGGCATTGTCCCTTTTGTATTCAATCGCGATGCGCTTTCTGTGTTTCATGGTCAATGTGAATGTCCAAAGGATACACTAAACCTGCACTGGTGCATCGGAAGCTAATACTGGTCTCCCAGGAGCCACTCAAAGCTCAAATTCTTAGAAGATTCACTCTTCTTGTAGTTATGTCGAATTTGTGCCTTTTGTATTCAATCCCGATGCAATTTCTGTGTTTCATGGTCACTGTGAAGGTCCAAGGGATACAGTAAACCTGCACTGCTGCATCGGAATCTAATTCTGGTCTCCGAGGAGCCGCTCAAAGCACAAACTCTTAGAAGATTCACTCTTCTTGTACATAAGTCGAAATTGTGCCATTTGTATTCAATCCCGATACAGTTTCTGTGTTTCATGGTCAATGTGGAAGTCCAAAAGATACCGTAAAACCTGCACTGGTGCATCGGAATCTAATACTGGTCTCCCAGGAGCTGCTCAAAACACAAACTCTTAGAAGATTCACTCTTCTTGTAGTTAAGTCGAATTTGTGCCTTTTGTATTCAATCCCGATGCAATTTCTGTGTTTCATGGTCACTGTGAAGGTCCAAGGGATACAATAAACCTGCACTGGTGCATCGGAATCTAACACTGGTCTCCCAGGAGCCGCTCAAAGCACAAACTCTTAGAAGATTCACTCTTCTTGTACTTAAGTCGGCATTGTCCCTTTTGTATTGAATCCCGATGCAATTTCTGTGTTTCATGGTCAATGTGAAGGTCCAAGGTTCAAATGGCTCTGAGCACTATGGGACTCAACTGCTGTGGTCATTAGTCCCCTAGAACTTAGAACTACTTAAACCTAACTAACCTAAGGACATCACAAACATCCATGCCCGAGGCAGGATTCGAACCTGCGACCGTAGCAGTCGCACGGTTCCGGACTGCGCGCCTAGAACCGCGAGACCACCGCGGCCGGCGAAGGTCCAAGGGACACAGTAAACCTGCACTGGTGCATCGGAATCTAACACTGGTCTCCCAGGAGCCACTCAAAGCAAAACCTCTTAGAAAATTCACTCTTCTTGTACTTAAGTCGGCATTGTGCCTTTTGTATTCAATCCCGATGCAATTTCTGTGTTTCATGGTCATTGTGAAGGTCCAAGGGATACAGTAACCTGCACTGGTGCATTGGAATCTAACACTGGTCTCCCAGGAGCCGCTCAAAGCACAAACTCTTAGAAGATTCACTCTTCTTGTACTTAAGTCGGCATTGTCCCTTTTGTATTCAATCGCGATGCGCTTTCTGTGTTTCATGGTCAATGTGAAGTTCCAAGGGATACACTAAACCTGCACTGGTTCATCGGAAACTAATACTGGTCCCCCAGGAGCCGCTCAAAGCACAAGCTCTTAGAAGATTCACTCTTCTTGTAGGTAAATCGAATTTGTGCCTATTGTATTCAATCCCGATGCAATTTCTGTGTTTCATGGTCACTGTGAAGGTCCAAGGGATACAGTAAACCTGCTCTGGTTCATCGGAATCTAATACTGGTCTCCCAGGAGCTGCTCAAAACACAAACTCTTAGAAGATTCACTCTTCTTGTAGTTAAGTCGAATTTGTGCCTTTTGTATTCAATCCCGATGCAATTTCTGTGTTTCATGGTCACTGTGAAGGTCCAAGGGATACAATAAACCTGCACTGGTGCATCGGAATCTAACACTGGTCTCCCAGGAGCCGCTCAAAGCACAAACTCTTAGAAAATTCACTCTTCTTGTACTTAAGTCGAGTTTGTGCCTTTTGTATTCAATCCCGATACAATTTCTGTGTTTCATGGTCAATGAGAAGGTCCTAGGGATACACTAAACCTGCACTGGTGCATCGGAAGCAAATACAGGTCTCCCAGGAGCCGCTCAAAGCACAAACTCTTAATAGATTCACTCTTCTTGTAGTTAAGTCGAATTTGTGCCTTTTGTATTCAATCCCGATGCAATGTCTGTGTTTCATGGTCACTGTGAATGTCCAATGGATGCAGTAAATCTGCACTGGTGCATCGGAATCTAATACTGGTCTCCCAGGAGCCGCTCAAAGCACAAACTCTTAGAAGCTTCACTCTTCTTGTACTTAAGTCGAATTTGTGGCTTTTGTATTCAATCCCGATACAATTTCTGTGTTTCATGCTCAATGTGAATGTCCAAGGGCTACCGTAAACCTGCACTGGTGCATTGGAATCTAACACTGGTCTCCCCGGAGCCGCTCAAAGCACAAATTCTTAGAAAATTCACTCTTCTTGTACTTAAGTCGAATTTGTGCCTTTTGTATTCAATCCCGATACAATTTCTGTGTTTCATGGTCAATGTGAAGGTCCAAGGGATACAGTAAACCTGCACTGGTGCATCGGAATCTAATACTGGTCTCCCAGGAATCGCTCAAAGCACAAACTCTTAGAAGATTCACTCTTCTTGTAGTTAAGTCGAATTTGTGCCTTTTGTATTCAATCCCGATACAATTTCTGTGTTTCATGGTCAATGTGAAGGTCCAAGGGATACAGAAAACCTGCACTGGTGCAACGGAATCCAACACTGGTCTCCCAGGAGCCGCTCAAAGCACAAACGCTTAGGAAGTTCACTCTTCTTGTACCTAAGTCGGCATTGTCCTTTTGTATTCAATCACGATGCGCTTTCTGTGTTTCATGGTCATTGTGAAGGTCCAAGGGATACACTAAACCTTCACTGGTGCACCGGAAGCTAATACTGGTCTCTCAGGACCCGCTCAAAGCACAAACTCTTAGAAGATTCACTCTTCTTGTAGTTAAGTCGAATTTGTGCCTTTTGTATTCAATCCCGATACAATTTCTGTGTTTCATGGTCAATTTGAATGTCCAAGGGAAACCGGAAACCTGCACTGGTGCATCGGAATCTAATACTGGTCTCCCAGGAGCCGCTCATAGAACAACCTGTTGGAAAATTCACTCTTCTTGTACTTAAGTCGGCATTGTGCCTTTTGTATTCAATCCAAATACAATTTCTGTGTTTCATGGTCAATGTGAAGGTCCAAGGGATACACTAAACCTGCACTGGTGCATCGGAAGCTAATCGTGGTCTCCCAGGAGCCGCTCAAATCACAAACTCTTAGAAGATTCACTCTTCTTGTACTTAAGTCGAATTTGTGCCTTTTGTATTCAATCCCGATACAATTTCTGTGTTTCATGGTCAATGTGAAGTCCAAGGGATACAGTAAACCTGCACTGGTGCATCGAAATCTAACACTGGTCTCCCACGAGCCGCTCAAAGCACAAACTCTTAGAAGATTCACTCTTCTTGTACTTAAGTCGAATTTGTGCATTTGTATTCAATCCCGATACAATTTCTGTGTTTCGTGGTCAATGTGAAGGTCCAAGGGATACAGTAAACCTGCACTGGTGCATCGGAATCTAAGGCTGGCATTCCAGGAGCCGCTCAAAGCACAAACTCTTAGAAGATTCACTCTTCTTGTACTTAAGTCGGCATTGTCCCTTTTGTATTCAATCGCGATGCGCTTTCTGTGTTTCATGGTCAATGTGAATGTCCAAAGGATACACTAAACCTGCACTGGTGCATCGGAAGCTAATACTGGTCTCCCAGGAGCCACTCAAAGCTCAAATTCTTAGAAGATTCACTCTTCTTGTAGTTATGTCGAATTTGTGCCTTTTGTATTCAATCCCGATGCAATTTCTGTGTTTCATGGTCACTGTGAAGGTCCAAGGGATACAGTAAACCTGCACTGCTGCATCGGAATCTAATTCTGGTCTCCGAGGAGCCGCTCAAAGCACAAACTCTTAGAAGATTCACTCTTCTTGTACATAAGTCGAAATTGTGCCATTTGTATTCAATCCCGATACAGTTTCTGTGTTTCATGGTCAATGTGGAAGTCCAAAAGATACCGTAAAACCTGCACTGGTGCATCGGAATCTAATACTGGTCTCCCAGGAGCTGCTCAAAACACAAACTCTTAGAAGATTCACTCTTCTTGTAGTTAAGTCGAATTTGTGCCTTTTGTATTCAATCCCGATGCAATTTCTGTGTTTCATGGTCACTGTGAAGGTCCAAGGGATACAATAAACCTGCACTGGTGCATCGGAATCTAACACTGGTCTCCCAGGAGCCGCTCAAAGCACAAACTCTTAGAAGATTCACTCTTCTTGTACTTAAGTCGGCATTGTCCCTTTTGTATTGAATCCCGATGCAATTTCTGTGTTTCATGGTCAATGTGAATGTCCAAGGGACACAGTAAACCTGCACTGGTGCATCGGAATCTAACACTGGTCTCCCAGGAGCCACTCAAAGCAAAACCTCTTAGAAAATTCACTCTTCTTGTACTTAAGTCGGCATTGTGCCTTTTGTATTCAATCCCGATGCAATTTCTGTGTTTCATGGTCATTGTGAAGGTCCAAGGGATACAGTAACCTGCACTGGTGCATTGGAATCTAACACTGGTCTCCCAGGAGCCGCTCAAAGCACAAACTCTTAGAAGATTCACTCTTCTTGTACTTAAGTCGGCATTGTCCCTTTTGTATTCAATCGCGATGCGCTTTCTGTGTTTCATGGTCAATGTGAAGGTCCAAGGGATACACTAAACCTGCACTGGTTCATCGGAAACTAATACTGGTCCCCCAGGAGCCGCTCAAAGCACAAGCTCTTAGAAGATTCACTCTTCTTGTAGGTAAATCGAATTTGTGCCTATTGTATTCAATCCCGATGCAATTTCTGTGTTTCATGGTCACTGTGAAGGTCCAAGGGATACAGTAAACCTGCTCTGGTTCATCGGAATCTAATACTGGTCTCCCAGGAGCTGCTCAAAACACAAACTCTTAGAAGATTCACTCTTCTTGTAGTTAAGTCGAATTTGTGCCTTTTGTATTCAATCCCGATGCAATTTCTGTGTTTCATGGTCACTGTGAAGGTCCAAGGGATACAATAAACCTGCACTGGTGCATCGGAATCTAACACTGGTCTCCCAGGAGCCGCTCAAAGCACAAACTCTTAGAAAATTCTCTCTTCTTGTACTTAAGTCGAGTTTGTGCCTTTTGTATTCAATCCCGATACAATTTCTGTGTTTCATGGTCAATGAGAAGGTCCTAGGGATACACTAAACCTGCACTGGTGCATCGGAAGCAAATACAGGTCTCCCAGGAGCCGCTCAAAGCACAAACTCTTAATAGATTCACTCTTCTTGTAGTTAAGTCGAATTTGTGCCTTTTGTATTCAATCCCGATGCAATGTCTGTGTTTCATGGTCACTGTGAATGTCCAATGGATGCAGTAAATCTGCACTGGTGCATCGGAATCTAATACTGGTCTCCCAGGAGCCGCTCAAAGCACAAACTCTTAGAAGCTTCACTCTTCTTGTACTTAAGTCGAATTTGTGGCTTTTGTATTCAATCCCGATACAATTTCTGTGTTTCATGCTCAATGTGAATGTCCAAGGGCTACCGTAAACCTGCACTGGTGCATCGGAATTTAATGCTGGTCTCCCAGGAGCCGCTCAAAGCACAAACTCTTAGAAAATTCACTCTTCTTGTACTTAAGTCGGCATTGTGCCTTATGTATTCAATCCCGATACAATTTGTGATTTCATGGTCAATGTGAAGGTCCAAGGGATACAGTAAACCTGCACTTGTGCATCGGAATGTAACACTGGTCGCCCAGGAGCCGCTCAAACACAAACAATTAGAAAATTCACTCCTCTTGTACTTAAGTCGGCATTGTCGCTTTTGTATTCAATCGCGATGCGCTTTCTATGTTTAATGGGCAATGTGAAGGTACAAGGGATACAGTAAACCTGCACTGGTGCATCGGAATCTAATACTGGTCTCCCAGGAGCCGCTCAAAGCACAAACCATTTGAAGATTCACTCTTTTTGTACTTAAGTCGGCATTGTCCCTTTTCTGTTCAATCGCGATGCGCTTTAAGTGTTTCATGGTCAATGGGAAGGTCCTAGGGATACACTAAACCTGCACTGGTGCACCGGAAGCAAATACAGGTCTCCCAGGAGCCGCTCAAAGCACAAACTCTTAGAAGATTCACTGTTCTTGTAGTTAAGGCGAATTTGTGCCTTTTGTATTCAATCCCGTTGCAATTTCTGTGTTTCATGGACAATGTGAAGGTCCAAGGGATACAGAAAACCTGCACTGGTGCAACGGAATCTAACACTGGTCTCCCAGGAGCCGCTCAAAGCACAAACGCTTAGGAAATTCACTCTTCTTGTACCTAAGTCGGCATTGTCCTTTTGTATTCAATCACGATGCGCTTTCTGTGTTTCATGGTCATTGTGAAGGTCCAAGGGATACACTAAACCTTCACTGGTGCACCGGAAGCTAATACTGGTCTCCCAGGACCATCTCAAAGCACAAACTCTTAGAAGATTCACTCTTCTTGTAGTTAAGTCGAATTTGTGCATTTTGTATTCAATCCCGATGCAATTTCTGTGTTTCATGGTCACTGTGAAGGTCCAAGGGATACAGTAAACCTGCACTGGTGCATCGGAATCTAAATCTGGTCTCCCAGGAACCGCTCAAAGCACAAACTCTTAGAAGATTCACTCTTCTTGTAGTTAAGTCGAATTTGTGCCTTTTGTATTCAATCCCGATGCAATTTCTGTGTTTCATGGTCACTGTGAAGGTCCAAGGGATACAGTAAACCTGCACTGGTGCATCGGAATCTAATACTGGTCTCCCAGGAGCCGCTCAAAGCACAAACTCTTAGAAGATTCACTCTTCTTGTACTTAAGAAGAATTTGTGCCTCTTGTATTCAATCCCAATACAATTTCTGTGTTTCATGGTCAATGTGAAGGTCCAAGGGATACAGTAAACCTGCACTGGTGCATCGGAATCCAACACTGGTCTCCCAGGAGCCGCTCAAAGCACAAACTCTTAGAAGATTCACTCTTCTTGTACTTAAGTCGAATTTGTGCCTTTTGTATTCAATCCCGATACAATTTCTGTGTTTCATGGTCAATGTGAAGGTCCAAGGGATACAGTAAACCTGCACTGGTGCATCGGAATCTAATACTGGTCTCCCAGGAGCCGCTCATAGAACAACCTGTTAGAAAATTCACTCTTCTTGTACTTAAGTCGGCATTGTGCCTTTTGTATTCAATCCCGATACAATTTCTGTGTTTCATGGTCATTGTGAAGGTCCAAGGGATACAGTAAACCTGCACTGGTGCATCGGAATCTAATACTGGTCTCCCAGGAGCCGCTCATAGAACAACCTGTTGGAAAATTCACTATTCTTGTACTTAAGTCGGCATTGTGCCTTTTGTATTCAATCCAAATACAATTTCTGTGTTTCATGTTCAATGTGAAGGTCCAAGGGATACAGTAAACCTGCACTGGTGCATCGGAATCTAACACTGGGCTCCCAGGAGCCGCTCAAAGCACAAACTCTTATTAAATTTATTCTTCTTGTACTTAAGTCGGCATTGTGATTTTTGTATTCAATCCCGATGCACTTTCTGTGTTTCATGGTCAATATGAACGTCCAAGGGATACATTAAACCTGCACTGGTGCATCAGAATCTAATACTGGTCTCCCAGGAGCCGCTCAAACACAAACTCTTAGAAAGTTCACTCTTCTTGTATTTAAGTCGACATTGTGCCTTTTGTATTCAATCCCGATGCAATTTCTGTGTTTCATGGTCAATGTGAAGGTACAAGGGATACAGTAAACCTGCACTGGTGCATCGGAATCTAACACTGGCATTCCAGGAGCCGCTCAAAGCACAAACTCTTAGAAGATTCACTCTTCTTGTAGTTAAGTCGAATTTGTGCCTTTTGTATTCAATCCCGATACAATTTCTGTGTTTCATGGTCAATGTGAAGGTCCAAGGGATACAGAAAACCTGCACTGGTGCAACGGAATCTAACACTGGTCTCCCAGGAGCCGCTCAAAGCACAAACGCTTAGGAAATTCACTCTTCTTGTACCTAAGTCGGCATTGTCCTTTTGTATTCAATCACGATGCGCTTTCTGTGTTTCATGGTCATTGTGAAGGTCCAAGGGATACACTAAACCTTCACTGGTGCACCGGAAGCTAATACTGGTCTCCCAGGACCATCTCAAAGCACAAACTCTTAGAAGATTCACTCTTCTTGTAGTTAAGTCGAATTTGTGCCTTTTGTATTCAATCCCGATGCAATTTCTGTGTTTCATGGTCACTGTGAAGGTCCAAGGGATACAGTAAACCTGCACTGGTGCATCGGAATCTAAATCTGGTCTCCCAGGAACCGCTCAAAGCACAAACTCTTAGAAGATTCACTCTTCTTGTAGTTAAGTCGAATTTGTGCCTTTTGTATTCAATCCCGATACAATTTCTGTGTTTCATGGTCAATGTGAAGGTCCAAGGGATACAGAAAACCTGCACTGGTGCAACGGAATCTAACACTGGTCTCCCAGGAGCCGCTCAAAGCACAAACGCTTAGGAAATTCACTCTTCTTGTACCTAAGTCGGCATTGTCCTTTTGTATTCAATCACGATGCGCTTTCTGTGTTTCATGGTCATTGTGAAGGTCCAAGGGATACACTAAACCTTCACTGGTGCACCGGAAGCTAATACTGGTCTCCCAGGACCATCTCAAAGCACAAACTCTTAGAAGATTCACTCTTCTTGTACTTAAGAAGAATTTGTGCCTCTTGTATTCAATCCCAATACAATTTCTGTGTTTCATGGTCAATGTGAAGGTCCAAGGGATACAGTAAACCTGCACTGGTGCATCGGAATCTAACACTGGCATTCCAGGAGCCGCTCAAAGCACAAACTCTAAGGAAATTCACTCTTCTTGTACCTAAGTCGGCATTGTCCATTTTCTATTCAATCGCGATGCGCTTTCGGTGTTTCATGGTCAATGTGAAGGTCGCAGGGATACCGTAAACCTGCACCGGTGCATCGGAATCTAATACTGGTCTCCCAGGAGCCTCTCAAACACAAACTCTTCGAAAATTCACTCTTCTTGTATTTAAGTCGACATTGTGCCTTTTGTATTCAATCCCGATGCAATTTCTGTGTTTCATGGTCAATGTGAAGGTCCAAGGGACACAGTAAACCTGCACTGGTGCATCGGAATCTAACACTGGTCTCCCAGAAGCCGCTCAAAGCACAAACTCTTAGAAGATTCACTCTTCTTGTACTTAAGTCGAATTTGTGCCTTTTTTATTCAATCCCGATACAATTTCTGTGTTTCATGGTCAATGTGAAGGTCCAAGGGATACACTAAACCTGCCCTGGTGCATCGGAAGCTAATCCTGGTCTCCCAGGAGCCGCTCAAAGCACAAACTCTTAGAAGATTCACTCTTCTTGTACTTTAGTCGAATTTGTGACTTTTGTATTCAATCCCGATACAATTTCTGTGTTTCATGGTCAATGTGAAGGTCCAAGGGATACAGTAAACCTGCACTGGTGCATCGGAATCTAACACTGGTCTCCCAGGAGCCGCTCAAAGCACAAACTCTTCGAAGGTTTCACTCTTCTTGTACTTAAGTCGGCATTGTCGCTTTTGTATTCAATCGCGATGCGCTTTCTGTGTTTCATGGTCAATGTGAAGGTCCAAGGGATACACTAAACCTGCCCTGGTGCATCGGAAGCTAATCCTGGTCTCCCAGGAGCCGCTCAAAGCACAAACTCTTAGAAGATTCACTCTTCTTGTACTTTAGTCGAATTTGTGACTTTTGTATTCAATCCCGATACAATTTCTGTGTTTCATGGTCAATGTGAAGGTCCAAGGGATACAGTAAACCTGCACTGGTGCATCGGAATCTAACACTGGTCTCCCAGGAGCCGCTCAAAGCACAAACTCTTAGAAGATTCACTCATCTTGTACTTAAGTCGAATTTGTGCCTTTTGTATTCAGTCCCGATACAATTTCTGTGTTTCGTGGTCAATGTGAAGGTCCAAGGGATACAGTAAACCTGCACTGGTGCATTGGAATCTAACACTGGCATCCCAGGAGCCGCTCAAAGCACAAACTCTTAGAAGATTCACTCTTCTTGTACTTAAGTGGGCATTGTCCCTTTTGTATTCAATCGCGATGCGCTTTCTGTGTTTCATGGTCAATGTGAAGGTCCAAAGGATACACTAAACCTGCACTGGTGCATCGGAAGCTAATACTGATCCCCAGGAGCCACTCAAAGCGCAAACTTTTAGAAGATTCACACTTCTTGTAGTTAAGTCGAATTTGTGCCTTTTGTATTCAATCCCGATGCAATTTCTGTGTTTCATGGTCACTGTGAAGGTCCAAGGGATACAGTAACCTGCACTGGTGCATTGGAATCTAACACTGGTCTCCCAGGAGCCGCTCAAAGCACAAACTCTTAGAAGATTCACTCTTCTTGTACTTAAGTCGGCATTGTCCCTTTTGTATCCAATCGCGATGCGCTTTCTGTGTTTCATGGTCAATGTGAAGGTCCAAGGGATACACTAAACCTGCACTGGTTCATCGGAAACTAATACTGGTCCCCGAGGAGCCGCTCAAAGCACAAGCTCTTTGAAGATTCACTCTTCTTGTAGGTAAGTCGAATTTGTGCCTATTGTATTCAATCCCGATGCAATTTCTGTGTTTTATGGTCACTGTGAAGGTCCAAGGGATACAGTAAACCTGCCCTGGTTCAACGGAATCTAATACTGGTCTCCCAGGAGCTGCTCAAAACACAAACTCTTAGAAGATTCACTCTTCTTGTAGTTAAGTCGAATTTGTGCCTTTTGTATTCAATCCCGATGCAATTTCTGTGTTTCATGGTCACTGTGAAGGTCCAAGGGATACAATAAACCTGCACTGGTGCATCGGAATCTAACACTGGTCTCCCTGGAGCCGCTCAAAGCACAAACTCTTAGAAAATTCACTCTTCTTGTACTTAAGTCGAGTTTGTGCCTTTTGTATTCAATCCCGATACAATTTCTGTGTTTCATGGTCACTGTGAAGGTCCAAGGGATGCAGTAAATCTGCACTGGTGCATCGGAATCTAATACTGGTCTCCCAGGAGCCGCTCAAAGCACAAACTCTTAGAAGCTTCACTCTTCTTGTACTTAAGTCGAATTTGTGCCTTTTGTATTCAATCCCGATACAATTTCTGCATTTCATGGTCAATGTGAATGTCCAAGGGCTACCGTAAACCTGCACTGGTGCATCGGAATCTAATACTGGTCTCCCAGGAGCCGCTCAAAGCACAAACTCTTAGAAAATTCACACTTCTTGTACTTAAGTCGGCATTGTGCCTTTTGTATTCAATCACGATACAATTTCTGATTTCATGGTCAATGTGCAGGTCCAAGGGATACAGTAAACCTGCACTTGTGCATCGGAATCTAACACTGGTCTCCCAGGAGCCGCTCAAACACAAACTATTAGAAAATTCACTCTTCTTGTACTCAAGTCGGCATTGTCCCTTTTGCATTCAATCGCGATGCGCTTTCTATGTTTAATGGGCAATGTGAAGGTACAAGGGATACAATAAACCTGCACTGGTGCATCGGAATCTAATACTGGTCTCCCAGGAGCCGCTCAAAGCACAAACCCTTTGAAGATTCACTCTTTTTGTACTTAAGTCGCCATTGTCCCTTTTCTATCCAATCGCGATGCGCTTTAAGTGTTTCATGGTCAATGGGAAGGTCCTAGGCATACACTTAACCTGCACTGGTGCACCGGAAGCTAATACAGGTCTCCCAGGAGCCGCTCAAAGCACAAATTCTTAGAAGATTCACTGTTCTTGTAGTTAAGTCGAATTTGTGCCTTTTGTATTCAATCCCGATACAATTTCTGTGTTTCATTGTCAATGTGAAGGTCCAAGGGATACAGTAAACCTGCACTGGTGCATCGCAATCTAACACTGGTCTCCCAGGTGCCGCTCAAAACACTAACTCTTAGAAGATTCACTCTTCTTGTACTTAAGTCGAATTTGTGCCTTTTGTATTCAATCCCGATACAATTTCTGTGTTTCATGGTCAATGTGAAGGTCCAAGGGATACAGTAAACCAGCACTGGTGCATTGGAATCTAACACTGGTCTCCCCGGAGCCGCTCAAAGCACAAATTCTTAGAAAATTCACTCTTCTTGTACTTAAGTCGGCATTGTCCCTTTTGTATTCAATCGCGATGCGCTTTCTATGTTTAATGGTCAATATGAAGGTACAAGGGATACAGTAAACCTGCACTGGTGCATCGGAATCTAATACTGGTCTCCCAGGAACCGCTCAAAGCACAAACTCTTAGAAGATTCACTCTTCTTGTAGTTAAGTCGAATTTGTGCCTTTTGTATTCAATCCCGATACAATTTCAGTGTTTCATTGTCAATGTGAAGGTCCAAGGGATACAGAAAACCCGCACTGGTGCAACGGAATCTAACACTGGTCTCCCAGGAGCCGCTCAAAGCACAAACGCTTAGGAAATTCACTCTTCTTGTACCTAAGTCGGCATTGTCCTTTTGTATTCAATCACGATGCGCTTTCTGTGTTTCATGGTCATTGTGAAGGTCCAAGGGATACACTAAACCTTCACTGGTGCATCGGAATCTAATACTGGTCTCCCAGGAGCCGCTCATAGAACAACCTGTTTGAAAATTCACTCTTCTTGTACTTAAGTCGGCATTGTGCCTTTTGTATACAATCCAAATACAATTTCTGTGTTTCATGTTCAATGTGAAGGTCCAAGGGATACAGTAAACCTGCACTGGTGCATCGGAATCTAACACTGGGCTCCCAGGAGCCGCTCAAAGCACAAACTCTTATTAAATTTATTCTTCTTGTACTTAAGTCGGCATTGTGATTTTTGTATTCAATCCCGATGCACTTTCTGTGTTTCATGGTCAATATGAACGTCCAAGGGATACATTAAACCTGCACTGGTGCGTCAGAATCTAATACTGGTCTCCCAGGAGCCGCTCAAACACAAACTCTTAGAAAATTCACTCTTCTTGTATTTAAGTCGACATTGTGCCTTTTGTATTCAATCCCGATGCAATTTCTGTGTTTCATGGTCAATGTGAAGGTCCAAGGGACACAGTAAACCTGCACTGGTGTATCGGAATCTAACACTGGTCTCCCTGGAGCCGCTCAAAGCACAAACTCTTAGAAGATTCACTCTTCTTATACTTAAGTCGAATTTGTGCCTTTTTTATTCAATCCCGATACAATTTCTGTGTTTCATGGTCAATGTGAAGGTCCAAGGGATACAGTAAACCTGCACTGGTGCATCGGAATCTAACACTGGCACCCAGGAGCCGCTCAAAATACAAACTCTAAGGAAATTCACTCTTCTTGTACCTAAGTCGGCATTGTCCATTTTGTATTCAATCGCGATGCGCTTTCTGTGTTTCATGGTCAATGTGAAGGTCGAAGGGATACCGTAAACCTGCACCAGTGCATCGGAATCTAATACTGGTCTCCCAGGAGCCTCTCAAAGCACAAACTCTTAGAAAATTCTCTCTTCTTGTACTTAAGTCGGCATTGTGATTTTTGTATTCAATCCCGATGCACTTTCTGTGTTTCATGGTCAATGTGAACGTCCAAGGAATACAGTAAACCTGCACTGGTGCATCAGAATCTAATACTGGTCTCCCAGGAGCCGCTCAAACACAAACTCTTAGAAATTTCACTCTTCTTGTATTTAAGTCGACATTGTGCCTTTTGTATTCAATCCCGATGCAATTTCTGTGTTTCATGGTCAATGTGAAGGTCCAAGGGACACAGTAATCTTGCACTGGTGCATCGGAATCTAACACTGGTCTCCCAGGAGCCGCTCAAAGCACAAACTCTTCGAAGATTCACTCTTCTTGTACTTAAGTCGGCATTGTCCCTTTTGTATTCAATCGCGATGCGCTTTCTGTGTTTCATGGTCAATGTGAATGTCCAAGGGATACAGTAAACCTGCACTGGTGCATCGGAATCTAGCACTGGTCTCCCAGGAGCCGCTCAAAGCACAAACTCTTCGAAGATTCACTCTTCTTGTACTTAAGTCGGCATTGTCCCTTTTGTATTCAATCGCGATGCGCTTTCTGTGTTTCATGGTCAATGTGAAGGTCCAAGGGATACAGTAAACCTGCACTGGTGCATCGGAATCTAACACTGGTCTCCCAGGAGCCGCTCAAAGCACAAACTCTTAGAAGATTCACTCTTCTTGTACTTAAGTCGAATTTGTGCCTTTTGTATTCAATCCCGATACAATTTCTATGTTTCGTGGTCAATGTGAAGGTCCAAGGGATACAGTAAACCTGCACTAGTGCATTGGAATCTAATGCTGGTCTCCCAGGAGCCGCTCAAACACAAACTCTTAGAAAATTCACTCTTCTTGTATTTAAGTCGACATTGTGCCTTTTGTATTCAATCCCGATGCAATTTCTGTGTTTCATGGTCAATGTGAAGGTCCAAGGGACACAGTGAACCTGCACTGGTGTATCGGAATCTAACACTGGTCTCCCAGGAGCCGCTCAAAGCACAAACTCTTAGAAGATTCACTCTTCTTGTACTTAAGTCGGCATTGTCCCTTTTGTATTCAATCGCGATGCGCTTTCTGTGTTTCATGGTCAATGTGAAGGTCCAAGGGATACACTAAACCTGCACTGGTTCATCGGAAACTAATACTGGTCCCCGAGGAGCCGCTCAAACCACAAGCTCTTTGAAGATTCACTCTTCTTGTAGGTAAGTCGAATTTGTGCCTATTGTATTCAATCCCGATGCAATTTCTGTGTTTTCTGGTCACTGTGAAGGTCCAAGGGATACAGTAAACCTGCCCTGGTTCATCGGAAACTAATACTGGTCTCCCAGGAGCTGCTCAAAACACAAACTCTTAGAAGATTCACTCTTCTTGTAGTTAAGTCGAATTTGTGCCTTTTGTATTCAATCCCGATGCAATTTCTGTGTTTCTTGGTCACTGTGAAGGTCCAAGGGATACAATAAACCTGCACTGGTGCATCGGAATCTAACACTGGTCTCCCTGGAGCCGCTCAAAGCACAAACTCTTAGAAAATTCACTCTTCTTGAACTTAAGTCGAGTTTGTGCCTTTTGTATTCAATCCCGATACAATTTCTGTGTTTCATGGTCACTGTGAAGGTCCAAGGGATGCAGTAAATCTGCACTGGTGCATCGGAATCTAATACTGGTCTCCCAGGTGCCGCTCAAAGCACAAACTCTTAGAAGATTCACTCTTCTTGTAGTTAAGTCGAATTTAAGCCTTTTGTATTCAATCCCGATACAATTTCTGTGTTTCATTGTCAATGTGAAGGTCCAAGGGATACAGAAAACCCGCACTGGTGCAACGGAATCTAACACTGGTCTCCCAGGAGCCGCTCAAAGCACAAACGCTTAGGAAATTCACTCTTCTTGTACCTAAGTCGGCATTGTCCTTTTGTATTCAATCACGATGCGCTTTCTGTGTTTCATGGTCATTGTGAAGGTCCAAGGGATACACTAAACCTTCACTGGTGCACCGGAAGCTAATACTGGTCTCCCAGGACCCGCTCAAAGAACAAACTCTTAGAAGATTCACTCTTCTTGTAGTTAAGTCGAATATGTGCCTTTTGTATTCAATCCCGATACAATTTCTGTGTTTCATGGTCAATGTGAAGGTCCAAGGGATACAGTAAACCTGCATTGGTGCATCGGAATCTAATACTGGTCTCCCAGGAGCCGCTCATAGAACAACCTGTTAGAAAATTCACTCTTCTTGCACTTAAGTCGGCATTGTGCCTTTTGTATACAATCCAAATACAATTTCTGTGTTTCATGTTCAATGTGAAGGTCCAAGGGATACAGTAAACCTGCACTGGTGCATCGGAATCTAACACTGGGCTCCCAGGAGCCGCTCAAAGCACAAACTCTTATTAAATTTATTCTTCTTGTACTTAAGTCGGCATTGTGATTTTTGTATTCAATCCCGATGCACTTTCTGTGTTTCATGGTCAATATGAACGTCCAAGGGATACATTAAACCTGCACTGGTGCATCAGAATCTAATACTGGTCTCCCAGGAGCCGCTCAAACACAAACTCTTAGAAAATTCACTCTTCATGTATTTAAGTCGACATTGTGCCTTTTGTATTCAATCCCGATGCAATTTCTGTGTTTCATGGTCAATGTGAAGGTCCAAGGGATACACTAAACCTGCCCTGGTGCATCGGAAGCTAATCCTGGTCTCCCTGGAGCCGCTCAAAGCACAAACTCTTAGAAGATTCACTCTTCTTATACTTAAGTCGAATTTGTGCCTTTTTTATTCAATCCCGATACAATTTCTGTGTTTCATGGTCAATGTGAAGGTCCTTGGGATACAGTAAACCTGCACTGGTGCATCGGAATCTAACACTGGCACCCAGGAGCCGCTCAAAATACAAACTCTAAGGAAATTCACTCTTCTTGTACCTAAGTCGGCATTGTCCATTTTGTATTCAATCGCGATGCGCTTTCTGTGTTTCATGGTCAATGTGAAGGTTGAAGGGATACCGTAAACCTGCACCGGTGCATCGGAATCTAATACTGGTCTCCCAGGAGCCTCTCAAAGCACAAACTCTTAGAAAATTCTCTCTTCTTGTACTTAAGTCGGCATTGTGATTTTTGTATTCAATCCCGATGCACTTTCTGTGTTTCATGGTCAATGTGAACGTCCAAGGCATACAGTAAACCTGCACTGGTGCATCAGAATCTAATACTGGTCTCCCAGGAGCCGCTCAAACACAAACTCTTAGAAAATTCACTCTTCTTGTATTTAAGTCGACATTGTGCCTTTTGTATTCAATCCCGATGCAATTTCTGTGTTTCATGGTCAATGTGAAGGTCCAAGGGACACAGTAAACTTGCACTGGTGCATCGGAATCTAACACTGGTCTCCCAGGAGCCGCTCAAAGCAGAAACTCTTCGAAGATTCACTCTTCTTGTACTTAAGTCGGCATTGTCCCTTTTGTATTCAATCGCGATGCGCTTTCTGTGTTTCATGGTCAATGTGAAGGTCCAAGGGATACAGTAAACCTGCACTGGTGCATTGGAATCTAACACTGGTCTCCCAGGAGCCGCTCAAAGCACAAACTCTTCGAAGATTCACTCTTCTTGTACTTAAGTCGGCATTGTCCCTTTTGTATTCAATCGCGATGCGCTTTCTGTGTTTCATGGTCAATGTGAAGGTCCAAGGGATACAGTAAACCTGCACTGGTGCATCGGAATCTAACACTGGTCTCCCAGGAGCCGCTCAAAGCACAAACTCTTAGAAGATTCACTCTTCTTGTACTTAAGTCGAATTTGTGCCTTTTGCATTCAATCCCGATACAATTTTTATGTTTCGTGGTCAATGTGAAGGTCCAAGGGATACAGTAAACCTGCACTGGTGCATTGGAATGTAATACTGGTCTCCCAGGAGCCGCTCAAACACAAACTCTTAGAAAATTCACTCTTCTTGTATTTAAGTCGACATTGTGCCTTTTGTATTCAATCCCGATGCAATTTCTGTGTTTCATGGTCAATGTGAAGGTCCAAGGGACACAGTAAACCTGCACTGGTGTATCGGAATCTAACACTGGTCTCCCTGGAGCCGCTCAAAGCACAAACTCTTAGAAGATTCACTCTTCTTGTACTTAAGTCGAATTTGTGCCTATTTTATTCAATCCCTATACAATTTCTGTGTTTCATGGTCAATGTGAAGGTCCAAGGGATACAGTAAACCTGCACTGGTGCATCGGAATCTAACACTGGCATCCCAGGAGCCGCTCAAAGCACAAACTCTAAGGAAATTCACTCTTCTTGTACATAAGTCGGCATTGTCCATTTTGTATTCAATCGCGATGCGCTTTCGGTGTTTCATGCTCAATGTGAAGGTCGAAGGGATACCGTAAACCTGCACCGGTGCATCGGAATCTAATACTGGTCTCCCAGGAGCCTCTCAAAGCACAAACTCTTAGAAAAATCTCTCTTCTTGTACTTAAGTCGGCATTGTGATTTTTGTATTCAATCCCGATGCACTTTCTGTGTTTCATGGTCAATGTGAACGTCCAAGGGATACAGTAAACCTGCACTGGTGCATCAGAATCTAATACTGGTCTCCCAGGAGCCGCTCAAACACAAACTCTTAGAAAATTCACTCTTCTTGTATTTAAGTCGACATTGTGCCTTTTGTATTCAATCCCGATGCAATTTCTGTGTTTCATGGTCAATGTGAAGATCCAAGGGACACAGTAAACCTGCACTGGTGCATCGGAATCTAACACTGGTCTCCCAGGAGCCGCTCAAAACACAAACTCTTCGAAGATTCACTCTTCTTGTACTTAAGTCGGCATTGTCCCTTTTGTATTCAATCGCGATGCGCTTTCTGTGTTTCATGGTCAATGTGAACGTCCAAGGGATACAGTAAACCTGCACTGGTGCATCGGAATCTAACACTGGTCTCCCAGGAGCCGCTCAAAGCACAAACTCTTCGAAGATTCACTCTTCTTGTACTTAAGTCGGCATTGTCCCTTTTGTATTCAATCGCGATGCGCTTTCTGTGTTTCATGGTCAATGTGAAGGTCCAAGGGATACAGTAAAGCTGCACTGGTGCATCGGAATCTAACACTGGTCTCCCAGGAGCCGCTCAAAGCACAAACTCTTAGAAGATTCACTCTTCTTGTACTTAAGTCGAATTTGTGCCTTTTGTATTCAATCCCGATACAATTTCTGTGTTTCGTGGTCAATGTGAAGGTCCAAGGGATACAGTAAACCTGCTCTGGTGCATTGGAATCTAACACTGGCATCCCAGGAGCCGCTCAAAGCACAAACTCTTACAAGATACACTCTTCTTGTACTTAAGTCGAATTTGTGCATTTTTTATTCAATCCCGATACAATTTCTGTGTTTCATGGTCAATGTGAAGGTCCAAGGGATACACTAAACCTGCCCTGGTGCATCGGAAGCTAATCCTGGTCTCCCCGGAGCCGCTCAAAACACAAACTCTTAGAAGATTCACTCTTCTTGTACTTAAGTCGAATTTGTGACTTTTGTATTCAATCCCGATACAATTTCTGTGTGTCATGGTCAATGTGAAGGTCCAAGGGATACAGTAAACCTGCACTGGTGCATCGGAATCTAACACTGGTCTCCCAGGAGCCGCTCAAAGCACAAACTCTTCGAAGATTCACTCTTCTTGTACTTAAGTCGGCATTGTCCCTTTTGTATTCAATCGCGATGCACTATCTGTGTTTCATGGTCAATGTGAAGGTCCAAGGGATACAGTAAACTTGCACTGGTGCATCGGAATCTAACACTGGTCTCCCAGGAGCCGCTCAAAGCACAAACTCTTAGAAGATTCACTCTTCTTGTACTTAAGTCGAATTTGTGCCTTTTGTATTCAATCCCGATACAATTTCTGTGTTTCGTGGTCAATGTGAAGGTCCAAGGGATACAGTAAACCTGCACTGGTGCATTGGAATCTAACACTGGCATCCCAGGAGCCGCTCAAAGCACAAACTCTTAGAAGATTCACTCTTCTTGTACTTAAGTCGGCATTGTCCCTTTTGTATTCAATCGCGATGCGCTTTCTGTGTTTCATGGTCAATGTGAAGGTCCAAGGGATACACTAAACCTGCACTGGTTCATCGGAAACTAATACTGGTCCCCCAGGAGCCGCTCAAAGCACAAGCTCTTAGAAGGTTCACTCTTCTTGTAGGTAAGTCGAATTTGTGCCTATTGTATTCAATCCCGATGCAATTTCTGTGTTTCATGGTCACTGTGAAAGTCCAAGGGATACAGTAAACCTGCCCTGGTTCATCGGAATCTAATACTGGTCTCCCAGGAGCTGCTCAAAACACAAACTCTTAGAAGATTCACTCTTCTTGTAGTTAAGTCGAAGTTGTGCCTTTTGTATTCAATCCCGATGCAATTTCTGTGTTTCATGGTCACTGTGAAAGTCCAAGGGATACAATAAACCTGCACTGGTGCATCGGAATCTAACACTGGTCTCCCAGGAGCCGCTCAAAGCACAAACTCTTAGAAAATTCACTCTTCTTGTACTTAAGTCGAGTTTGTGCCTTTTGTATTCAATCCCGATACAATTTCTGCGTTTAATGGTCAATGAGAAGGTCCTAGGGATACACTAAACCTGCACTGGTGCATCGGAAGCCAATACAGGTCTCCCAGGAGCCGCTCAAAGCACAAACTCTTAGAAGATTCACTCTTCTTGTAGTTAAGTCGGCATTGTCCCTTTTGTATTCAATCGCGATGCGCTTTCTATGTTTAATGGGCAATGTGAAGGGACAAGGGATACAGTAAACCTGCACTGGTGCATCGGAATCTAATACGGGTCTCCCAGGAGCCGCTCAAAGCACAAACCCTTTGAAGATTCACTCTTTTTGTACTTAAGTCTTCATTGTCCCTTTTCTATTCAATCGCGATGCGCTTTAAGTGTTTCATGGTCAATGGGAAGGTCCTAGGGATACACTAAACCTGCACTGGTGCACCGGAAGCAAATACAGGTCTCCCAGGAGCCGCTCAAAGCACAAACTCTTAGAAGATTCACTGTTCTTGTAGTTAAGTCGAATTTGTGCCTTTTGTATTCAATCCCAATGCAATTTCTGTGTTTCAGGATCACTGTGAAGGTCCAAGGGATACAGTAAACCTGCACTGGTGCATCGGAATCTAATACTGGTCTCCCAGGAACCACCCAAACCACAAACTCTTAGAAGATTCACTCTTCTTGTACTTAAGTCGAATTTGTGCCTTTTGTATTCAATCCCGATACAATTTCTGTGTTTCATGGTCAATGTGAATGTCCAAGGGATACAGTAAACCTGCACTGGTGCATCGGAATCTAATACTGGTCTCCCAGGAACCGCTCAAAGCACAAACTCTTAGAAGATTCACTCTTCTTGTAGTTAAGTCGAATTTGTGCCTTTTGTATTTAATCCCGATACAATTTCTGTGTTTCATGGTCAATGTGAAGGTCCAAGGGATACAGAAAACTTGCACTGGTGCAACGGAATCTACCACTGGTCTCCCAGGAGCCGCTCAAACACAAACGCTTAGGAAATCACTCTTCTTGTACCTAATTCGGCATTGTCCTTTTGTATTCAATCACGATGCGCTTTCTGTGTTTCATGGTCATTGTGAAGGTCCAAGGGATACACTAAACCTTCACTGGTGCACCGGAAGCTAATACTGGTCTCCCAGGACCCGCTCAAAGCACAAACTCTTAGAAGATTCACTCTTCTTGTAGTTAAGTCGAATTTGTGGCTTTTGTATTCAATCCCGATGCAATTTCTGTGTTTCATGGTCACTGCGAAGGTCCAAGGGATACAGTAAACCTGCAATGGTGCATCGGAATCTAATTCTGGTCTCCCAGGAACCGCTCAAAGCACAAACTCTTAGAAGATTCACTCTTCCTGTAGTTAAGTCGAATTTGTGCCTTTTGTATTCAATCCCGATGCAATTTCTGTGTTTCATGTTCACTGTGAAGGTCCAAGGGATACAGTAAACCTGCACTGGTGCATCGGAATCTAATACTGGTCGCCCAGGAGCCGCTCAAGGGGAGTTGGAATGCCCTATCTCGCCAATGTTAAATTTGCTAACTTTGTGTACCTTTTTCTTTGGAACTATTATCTTCAGAACTTTGAAATTCTGGCAGAGGTTTTCAGCATATATTGTGAGCCCACTGAACTAGAACCAATGTTTTCTTTTTGTTGGTATAGTATTTATGAATTTTTTACCATTAAGCCATTTTTTATTGGAAAAAGTATAACATAAACTTCCCTAGTTCAGAGAATAAGCCAGTTCTTGTCATGATTCTAGTTCAGTGGCCTCTTTGAACTGTTTTGCAGCATTTCTGAAAATTTGAATGTTGTTGGTTGAGTGGTTTATGAGATAAAGGTACATGTAACACTAAAAATGTCAAATGCCAGAAAATGCGATTAAAGTAATTTATTATGAAAATTCACAAATACCTTTTATTCTATTATCAAAAGTGTCCAGCAGAGTAATCAGGGTCATCTTCTAGTTCTTCTTCTTCACCTAGAAGCTTTCTTCTCCTTGCTGCCCTTGCTTTTTTTGTATTAAATTCAGCTGCATACTGAGCCTTCCTTACTCGCACGCTGTCCAGAAGCTGAAGACCTCTGATGGTGTTGATACCAGGAGCAATGCCGAGCCTTGCCATGACCTTTAGCCTACCCATATGACCATCATTGAATGAAATAACAGCATCACTGACTCCCCATTTCAATGTTTTTATCCCAACAAATACATTCTTAGGTACACGAGTCCAAATGAGGTTGTTGAACGACTCGTTTTGATTCTGGGTACAACCATGAAGACATTTTCGCAGAAGATCAGGATGCCCCAAGTCTCTATATATTGGTTTAATTACTTCCATAACAGCCAATGGAATATAATTTTTATGGTGATAAGGATCCCCAGTAGCTTGAGATTTTCTATAATTGCACCATGACTGAGGACCATCTGGACAAGCAAAATGTTGAGGATTATCATCAGTTGATGATCGATGTAAATATGTGGCCCATACAGCTTGTCTCATTTCCTGCAAATTATTTGCATTATTTCTTATTGCCATACCATAGTATTGTTGTAATTCATTTATAATTTTATCTGACAGGCGACCTCTAATGGTTTTACCATCTGACAAAATTTTGTCCTTCAGATTCTGTTTCAGTTTCCTTAGACGAGTGCCCATTCGTTTCTGAACATGACCGACACATTCTAGTTTAGTTATTGTCTTATTGACATATGGCATGGATTCTGTAACACTTTTGTATGCCTTGGAGTCCCCATCTCCAAGGAATTTTGTGTAAAATACTCCCCGTTCTTTTTCTGATCTGCTAAACATTTTCACAGCAGCGGCAGCCTCCATGCCTCCACTCGTACCTTCATAATTCTTGCTACATATGTGAGCTGCTTCTATCTTACCAGATGCACAATGGTAACAATGTTTAGTGAGCACTTCATAGTCCAAAACTTTACCGCTGTCCACACTAGTAACAGTAGCAACAGCATTTTTGGATGTGTGACCCCTTTTCTGCCAGGTTCCATCAAAAGCAACAGGGATATCTGGGTTTCCTTCATTTATATATTTTGCTTCACTGGCAGCAGCTTTCATTGATAAATCTGCTACAGACTGAACAGCATCTCCTATCACTTCAGTGTAATTGTCAATTTTAGCAGGTGGAGGTGGAAGATTCATTATGGCACAAAATGTTTGAGCAGCAGTATGTCCTTTACCAATTGCTCTCATTGCATACATTAGCCTGATATTACTCTCAAACAAATTGCTACTGCATGTTTTAGAGCTCCAAAAACAGGTCTCATTTTCACAACTGGCACAAACTATAGCAATTTTGCAGGAAAGTCCTATAGATTTTGTTATGTTCATATCAAAAGAACCTCCACAAAGATTACAACACAAACATTTCTTCATAAACTCAGTAAAAACAGGAAAGTCGACTAAAACATATTGTTCATTAGAAGCTTCATCTGTAATTTCACTTGCACAGTTTGATAACTTCTTTTTTGATGCACTGGTGGGCGTGTCTCCTTCACACATCTCAGCTGTACAAACGTCAGAACTTTCACCAGCATCAACAGGTGCTGAAGCAGAATCACTTGAACAAACGTTATTTGTAAATCTATTACCGCGAAACTTTCGCTTTTTAAATAATGATGCACTCCTAGGCATCGTAGAAACTACGCACTCACCACTGAAAGTCAAAACAAGACAGATAACAAACTCCAAATGAGCGACAAACTAAACTCGAGGCTCAAAACAAACACTCACAGATCAAAAACTGAACAATAAACACAGCTAGTCGTAAAAACAATGGTACCTATGGAAGGATCAAAGATTCTACAACTGAAGAGTGAAATCCACAGCCTTCTATATGTAATGTTTTCGGAAATGCGAAGATTTAAATGTGTACAAATCACAAGATGGGTAACTTTGCTGGGCGCACATGTAATTTTGAAAAATTAAATAAAAATACTTCCAATTGGAATTTCTTAACAAATTTTGCACCATTTTAAGCAGAAAATTTCAAATTAAGTTATAAGGTTAAAAACTGAAAATGTGAATTTTTTCCATTTTCCGGCATTCCAACTCCCCTCAAAGCACAAACTCTTAGAAGATTCACTCTTCTTGTAGTTAAGTCGAATTTATGCCTCTTGTATTCAATCCCAATACAATTTCTGTGTTACATGGTCAATGTGAAGGTCCAAGGGATACAGTAAACCTGCACTGGTGCATCGGAATCTAACACTGGTCTAACAGGAGCCGCTCAAACACAAACTCTTAGAAGATTCACTCTTCTTGTACTTAAGTCGAATTTGTGCCTTTTGTATTCAATCCCGATACAATTTCTGTGTTTCATGGTCAATGTGAAGGTCCTAGGGATACAGTAAACCTGCACTGGTGCATCGGAATTTAATACTGGTCTCCCAGGAGCCGCTCATAGAACAACCTGTTAGAAAATTCACTCTTCTTGTACTTAAGTCGGCATTGTTCCTTTTGTATTCAATCCCGATACAATTTCTGTGTTTCATGGTCATTGTGAAGGTCCAAGGGATACAGTAAACCTGCACTGGTGCATCGGAATCTAATACTGGTCTCCCAGGAGCCGCTCATAGAACAACCTGTTGGAAAATTCACTCTTCTTGTACTTAAGTCGGCATTGTGCCTTTTGTATACAATCCAAATACAATTTCTGTGTTTCATGTTCAATGTGAAGGTCCAAGGGATACAGTAAACCTGCACTGGTGCATCGGAATCTAACACTGGTCTCCCAGGAGCCGCTCAAAGCACAAACTCTTAGAAGATTCACTCTTCTTGTACTTAAGTCGAATTTGTGCCTTTTGTATTCAATCCCGATGCAATTTCTGTGTTTCATGGTCACTGTGAAGGTCCAAGGGATACAATAAACCTGCACTGGTGCATCGGAATCTAACACTGGTCTCCCAGGAGCCGCTCAAAGCACAAACTCTTAGAAAATTCACTCTTCTTGTACTTAAGTCGAGTTTGTGCCTTTTGTATTCAATCCCGATACAATTTCTGCGTTTCATGGTCGATGAGAAGGTCCTAGGGATACACTAAACCTGCACTGGTGCATCGGAAGCCAATACAGGTCTCCCAGGAGCCGCTCAAAGCACAAACTCTTAGAAGATTCACTCTTCTTGTAGTTAAGTCGGCATTGTCCCTTTTGTATTCAATCGCGATGCGCTTTCTATGTTTAATGGGCAATGTGAAGGTACAAGGGATACAGTAAACCTGCACTGGTGCATCGGAATCTAATACGGGTCTCCCAGGAGCCGCTCAAAGCACAAACCCTTTGAAGATTCACTCTTTTTGTACTTAAGTCTTCATTGTCCCTTTTCTATTCAATCGCGATGCGCTTTAAGTGTTTCATGGTCAATGGGAAGGTCCTAGGGATACACTAAACCTGCACTGGTGCACCGGAAGCAAATACAGGTCTCCCAGGAGCCGCTCAGAGCACAAACTCTTAGAAGATTCACTGTTCTTGTAGTTAAGTCGAATTTGTGCCTTTTGTATTCAATCCCAATGCAATTTCTGTGTTTCAGGGTCATTGTGAAGGTCCAAGGGATACAGTAAACCTGCACTGCTGCATCGGAATCTAATACTGGTCTCCCAGGAACCACCCAAACCACAAACTCTTAGAAGATTCACTCTTCTTGTACTTAAGTCGAATTTGTGCCTTTTGTATTCAATCCCGATACAATTTCTGTGTTTCATGGTCAATGTGAATGTCCAAGGGATACAGTAAACCTGCACTGGTGCATCGGAATCTAATACTGGTCTCCCAGGAACCGCTCAAAGCACAAACTCTTAGAAGATTCACTCTTCTTGTAGTTAAGTCGAATTTGTGCCTTTTGTATTCAATCCCGATACAATTTCTGTGTTTCATGGTCAATGTGAAGGTCCAAGGGATACAGAAAACTTGCACTGGTGCAACGGAATCTACCACTGGTCTCCCAGGAGCCGCTCAAAGCACAAACGCTTAGGAAATCACTCTTCTTGTACCTAATTCGGCATTGTCCTTTTGTATTCAATCACGATGCGCTTTCTGTGTTTCATGGTCATTGTGAAGGTCCAAGGGATACACTAAACCTTCACTGGTGCACCGGAAGCTAATACTGGTCTCCCAGGAACCGCTCAAAGCACAAACTCTTAGAAGATTCACTCTTCTTGTAGTTAAGTCGAATTTGTGGCTTTTGTATTCAATCCCGATGCAATTTCTGTGTTTCATGGTCACTGCGAAGGTCCAAGGGATACAGTAAACCTGCACTGGTGCATCGGAATCTAATTCTGGTCTCCCAGGAACCGCTCAAAGCACAAACTCTTAGAAGATTCACTCTTCCTGTAGTTAAGTCGAATTTGTGCCTTTTGTATTCAATCCCGATGCAATTTCTGTGTTTCATGTTCACTGTGAAGGTCCAAGGGATACAGTAAACCTGCACTGGTGCATCGGAATCTAATACTGGTCGCCCAGGAGCCGCTCAAAGCACAAACTCTTAGAAGATTCACTCTTCTTGTAGTTAAGTCGAATTTATGCCTCTTGTATTCAATCCCAATACAATTTCTGTGTTACATGGTCAATGTGAAGGTCCAAGGGATACAGTAAACCTGCACTGGTGCATCGGAATCTAACACTGGTCTAACAGGAGCCGCTCAAAGCACAAACTCTTAGAAGATTCACTCTTCTTGTACTTAAGTCGAATTTGTGCCTTTTGTATTCAATCCCGATACAATTTCTGTGTTTCATGGTCAATGTGAAGGTCCAAGGGATACAGTATACCTGCACTGGTGCATCGGAATCTAACACTGGCATCCCAGGAGCCGCTCAAAGCACAAACTCTAAGGAAATTAACTCTTCTTGTACCTAAGTCGGCATTGTCCATTTTGTATTCAATCGCGATGCGCTTTCGGTGTTTCATGGTCAATGTGAAGGTCGAAGGGATACCGTAAACCTGCACCCGTGCATCGGAATCTAATACTGGTCTCCCAGGAGCCTCTCAAAGCACAAACTCTTAGAAAATTCTCTCTTCTTGTACTTAAGTCGGCATTGTGAATTTTGTATTCAATCCCGATGCACTTTCTGTGTTTCATGGTCAATGTGAACGTCCAAGGGATACAGTAAACCTGCACTGGTGCATCAGAATCTAATACTGGTCTCTCAGGAGCCGCTCAAACACAAACTCTTAGAAAATTCACTCTTCTTGTATTTAAGTCGACATTGTGCCTTTTGTATTCAATCCCGATGCAATTTCTGTGTTTCATGGTCAATGTGCAGGTCCAAGGGACACAGTAAACCTGCACTGGTGCATCGGAATCTAACACTGGTCTCCCAGGAGCCGCTCAAAGCACAAACTCTTCGAAGATTCACTCTTCTTGTACTTATGTCGGCATTGTCCATTTTGTTTTCAATCGCGATGCGCTTTCTGTGTTTCATGGTCAATGTGAAGGTCCAAGGGATACAGTAAACCTGGACTGGTGCATCGGAATCTAACACTGGTCTCCCAGGAGCCGCTCAAAGCACAAACTCTTCGAAGATTCACTCTTCTTGTACTTAAGTCGGCATTGTCCCTTTTGTATTCAATCGCGATGCGCTTTCTGTGTTTCATGGTCAATGTGAAGGTCCAAGGGATACAGTAAACCTGCACTGGTGCATCGGAATCTAACACTGGTGTCCCAGGAGCCGCTCAAAGCACAAACTCTTAGAAGATTCACTCTTCTTGTACTTAAGTCGAATTTGTGCCTTTTGTATTCAATCCCGATACAATTTCTGTGTTTCGTGGTCAATGTGAAGGTCCAAGGGATACAGTAAACCTGCACTGGTGCATTGGAATCTAATACTGGTCTCCCAGGAGTCGCTCAAACACAAATTCTTAGAAAATTCACTCTTCTTGTATTTAAGTCGACATTGTGCCTTTTGTATTCAATCCCGATGCAATTTCTATGTTTCATGGTCAATGTGAAGGTCCAAGGGACACAGTAAACCTGCACTGGTGTATCGGAATCTAACACTGGTCTCCCTGGAGCCGTTCAAAGCACAAACACTTAGAAGATTCACTCTTCTTGTACTTAAGTCGAATTTGTGCCTTTTTTATTGAATCCCGATACAATTTCTGTGTTTCATGGTCAATGTAAAGGTCCAAGGGATACAGTAAACCTGCACTGGTGCATCGGAATCCAACACTGGCATCCCAGGAGCCGCTCAAAGCACAAACTCTAAGGAAATTCACTCTTCTTGTACCTAAGTCGGCATTGTTCATTTTGTATTCATTCGCGATGCGCTTTCGGTGTTTCATGGTGAATGTGAAGGTCGAAGGGATACCGTAAACCTGCACCGGTGCATCAGAATCTAATACTGGTCTCCCAGGAGCCTCTCAAAGCACAAACTCCTAGAAAAATCTCTCTTCTTGTACTTAAGTCGGCATTGTGATTTTTGTATTCAATCCCGATGCACTTTCTGTGTTTCATGGTCAATGTGAAGGTCCAAGGGATACACTAAACCTGCACTGGTGCATCGGAATCTAACACTGGTCTCCCAGGATCCGCTCAAAACACAATCTGTTAGAAGATTCACTCTTCATGTACTTAAGTCGGCATTGTGCCTTTTGTATTCAATCCCGATGCAATTTCTGTGTTTCATGGTCAATGTGAAGGCCCAAGGGATACAGTAAACCTGCACTGGTGCATCGGAATCTAACACTGGTCTCCCATTAGCCGCTCAAAGCACAAACTCTTAGAAGATTCACTCTTCTTGTACTTAAGTCGGCATTGTACATTTTGTATTCAATCCCGATGCGATTTCTGTGTTTCATGGCCAATGTGAAGGTCCAAGGGATACAGTAAACCTGCACTGGTGCATCGGATTCTAACACTGGTCTCCCAGGAGCCGCTCAAAGCACAAACTCTTAGAAGATTCACTCTCCTTGTACTTAAGTCGAATTTGTGCCTTTTGTATTCAATCCCGATACAATTTCTGTGTTTCATGGTCAATGTGAAGGTCCAAGGGATACAGTAAACCTGCAGTGGTGCATCGGAATCTAACATAGGTCTCCCAGGAGCCCCTGAAAGCACAAACTCTTAGATGATTCACTCTTCTTGTACTTAAGTCGGCATTGTCCCTTTTGTATTCAATCGCGATGCGCTTTCTGTGTTTCATGGTCAATGTGAAGGTCCAAGGGATACACTAAACCTGCACTGGTGCATCGGAAGCTAATACTGGTCTCCCAGGAGCCGCTCAAAGCACAAAATATTAGATGATTCACTCTTCTTGTAGTTAAGTCGAATTTGTGCCTTTTGTATTCAATCCCGATGCAATTTCTGTGTTTCATGGTCAATGTGAAGGTCCAAGGGATACAGTAAACCTGCACTGGTGCATCGGAATCTAACACTGGTCTCCCAGGTGCCGTTTAAAATACAAACTCTTAGAAGATTTACTCTTCTTGTACTTAACTGGAATTTGTGCCTTTTGCATTCAATCCCGATACAATTTCTGTGTTTCATGGTCAATGTGAAGGTCCAAGGGATACAGTAAACCTGCACTGGTGCATCGGAATCTAACACTGGTCTCCCAGGAGCCGCTCAAAGCACAAACTCTTAGAAGATTCACTCTTCTGGTACTTAAGTCGGCATTGTCCCTTTTGTATTCAATCGCGATGCGCTTTCTGTGTTTCATGGTCAATGTGAAGGTCCAAGGGATACATTAAACCTGCACTGGTGCATCGGAAGCTAATACTGGTCTCCCAGGAGCCGCTCAAAGCACAAACTCTTATAAGATTCACTCTTCTTGTACTTAAGTCGAATTTGTGAATTTTGTGTTCAATCACGATACAATTTCTGTGTTTCATGGTCAATGTGAAGGTCCAAGGGATACATTAAACCTGCACTGGTGCATCGGAAGCTAATACTGGTCTCCCAGGAGCCGCTCAAAGCACAAACTCTTAGAAGATTCACTCTTCTTGTACTTAAGTCGGCATTGTCCCTTTTGTATTTAATCGCGATGCGCTTTCTGTGTTTCATGGTCAATGTGAAGGTCCAAGGGATACACTAAACCTGCACTGGTGCATCGGAAGCTAATACTGGTCTCCCAGGAGCCGCTCAAAGCACAAACTCCTAGAAGATTCACTCTTCTTGTAGTTAAGTCGAATTTGTGCTTTTTGTATTCAATCCCGATGCAATTTCTGTGTTTCATGGTCAATGTGAAGGTCCAAGGGATACAGTAAACCTGCACTGGTGCATCGGAATCTAATACTGGTCTCCCAGGAGCCTCTCAAAGCACAAACTCTTTGAAGATTCACTCTTCTTGTAGTTAAGTAGGCATTGTGCATTTTGTATTCAATCCCGATGCAATTTCTGTGTTTCATGGTCAATGTGAAGCTCCAAGGGATACAGTAAACCTGCACTGGATCATCGGAATCTAATACTGGTCTCCTAGCTGCCGCTCTAAGCACAAACTCTTAGTAGATTCACTCTTCTTGTACTTAAAGTAGTAAAGGAGTTTTGCTGTTTGGGGAGCAAAATAACTGATGATGGTCGAAGTAGAGAGGATATAAAATGTAGACTGGCAAAGGCAAGGAAAGCGTATCTGAAGATGAGAAATTTGTTAACATCGGGTATTGATTTAAGTGTCAGGAAGTCGTTTCTGAAAGTATTTGTATGTAGTGTACCCATGTATGTAACTGAAACATGGACGAGAAATAGTTTAGATAAGAAGAGAATAGAAGCTTTGGAAAGGTGGTGCTACAGGAGAACGCAGAAGATTAGATGGGTAGATCACATAACTAATGAGAAGGTATTGAATAGAATTGGGGAGAAGAGTATTTTGCGGCACAACTTGACTAGAAGAAGGGATCGGTTGGTAGGACATGTTCTGAGGCATCAAGGGATCACCAATTTAGTACTGGAGGGCAGCGTGGAGGATAAAAGTCGTAGAGGGAGACTAAGAGATGAATATACTAAACTGATTCATAAGGATGTAGGTTGCAGTAGGTACTGGGAGATGAAGAAGCTTGCACAGGATAGAGTAGCATGGAGAGCTGCATCAAACCAGTCTCTGGACTGAAGACCACTGCAACAACAACAACAAGCATCATGGACCGAAGCAGTGCAAAAGTGTCTCACCGGTGCGGCCTAGACCATCCCCCGTGATACTTCTGTACAGTAGTTACTACGTCTTTACTGGAGTCGGAGTTAAGAAACTCCATATAGTTTATAGGTAGATAGTTGAAACTTAATGCAAACATAACATAGATGATGAGACTTTCTCGGTCTGCAGTATCTGGGAGACTTACACGTACACCTGTCAATTTTCGGTTATTCTTATTACCCTAGTCCACAAACTGCAGAACACAACACAACAATTTTTCTGTAAGTTAACTGACGCCACATGGAAGCAAGTGGAACAAATTAATGTGGAACACATTGTAAATACTGCTTGTTGCGTCTAATACATGTAAACACTGTAGCACAGGGTCGAATATGCGATCCATTCTGTCGTTGTTTGTCGTCGCTGTTTGGCGTCGACTATATTGGCGAGTCACTTGCTTACAGCTTGTACTAAAGTACTCCAAATCTGATGTCCCACCTCCGTGCACATTTGTCTACCTGAAAGGACCTATGAATCTCACGAACGCCCAAAAAGGGCTTCAAATGTTATGTGATTTTGTTGGGGTTTGTGATAGTCCTTGCTTTAGTATATCTGTGCTGCCAGTCGATTGTCTCTATCTGATCGGCTGTAGAGGAACACCATCTAGACCCATGCTGCTTGATGTATGCTGCATCAATTACACTGTCTGCAATGTATAAGGAACATATGGCAAGTGGTCGGAGGAAAAGTCGTTCATCAGCGCCACCTATCATGGAAACGATGCATCTCCACACCTTTTTTCTCCATTTGCAGTTAGGAATCTGTCCCTGAAATTAGTCGGTTTTATTAATGTTGACCATGTAACTCTCTCTCTCTCTCTCTCTCTCTAAGTGTGTGTGTGGGTGTGGGTGTGTGTGTGTACTTTCTTTCTTGCGCACCATGTGCATGAATAATTTTTTTGTACGCCGTGTGTGTGTTAAATGTATTAGCTGTACATTGGGGTAAGTTCCACTGCTGCTAGCCACATCATTAGTTTGGTGTCATGCCTCATAGGGAAGGTATGAATGAGTATTTCATGTCAAGTGCAGCTAAAAAGTATAACTCATTCAACTGTGCTACAAGTATTCCAAGCTACTGGACGGGAGGGTTATAAATAAAAATTGTGTGTCAAGTGTAGTTAAAATGTATAAATCTGTCAACTGTGGTATTCCAAGCTACTGGAAGAGTGAAAGTGCATCAACTGCTTGTAAAATGTGCTGCAAGTATTCCATGCTGTTGAAAGGCATATCACCTGAAGATGAATACATAACCTGTAAGGCATACTTTGGATATATTATCCTGCAAACTGTAACTTTAATTTTTGTAAATATTTTTTTAAACAGTTTTTGTACCTGAAAAGGAATATATCATCTAAATGTCACACATGTGAAGCTTATTTTTTTTCTGTTTAGATCAAATTATTATGAGCTAGTCCAACATGTGGGCTACAATTTTTGTAAGAAAAAACATTATCTCCAATTCATTTTGATGAACAAATAAATAAAGTTGGTAAACTCTAGTCATTTGCTTTCTATCATTGTGCCCTGCCATATACTAAGTTGTTTACAATGTGGAGCTACATCTGCATTATGCATGTCCTTTCTATCAGGAGAGATACATTTACACTTCGTTGAAACTGTTGAAATATGAAGACCTGCACCTGTCAGACAGATAGAGGAGTAGACATGGCACTATCTCTGTGAAGCAAGTCACAGGTGAGTTGGTCACCTGATGCTGCCTGGCCTTATAGTAGCCGACAGCGCCACACATCGCTCTGCTGCCTGGCCCATGGCAGGCAGCAGTTGATACTGTGACAGCCCTGTAGCACCTGCTCAGTTACTGCAGATGGTGGAGGGACATTACCCTCCTGCTGTTATGTTAAAGATAAGTAAGACGTGTATATATCTATTGTCTATTGTCAAACAATTTATGAAAGATGTTTATATTTTATTAATAGGATTAAGTAGGCATAATTAATATTTGTCATGTTGGAAATAATTGTGGTAGCAGGGAATGTCTGCACCATGCTATTGTTGGCAAGAGAGACAGCACATTGATATAATTTTAAAATGGGCGGGAGAGACCGCGTATGGTTACATTTTAAGAAAGGAGCGGGAAAGACCGCGCATTGATACATTTTGTAATGGTAGCAGGGATTGTCTGCACCAGAAAGCATTGTTGGCAGGAGAGACCGCAGTTTAGCGTTCGTAGGAAGTTAGTAGTAAGCGAGATGTGAAGCGAGTCGGTAGCAGATCTGAAGCGAGAGGTTGAGAGGAGCGGTGTGCCTGCCAGCCACCAGCTGTGATTTACAAGAGATTATAAACGGATGTACAGAGACATCAGCTAACTATTATAATAAGAGGAACTAATATTATTGAATTAATTTTTTGAGAAACTCGAGACTACTGAAGGTATGTTTGCGCATTGCCAGTTGTAAGATGATTGTAAAAAGTAAGTCCCTTTTGAACGTTTGTAAAATCATTTCCTTCAGAATATAATTAACTTTTGCCAGCAATATTGTATTTCTAATTATAATCCATCCCAAAAACCATCAACGTAAAACTTTGCAAAATTTTTGTTGTTGTCAAGAAAAAGTTTAACTATGAATTACGTAACTTCAGTCAAATTAATTAAAGAATAACGTCAGCTTTGCTATTAAAGAATAACGTCAGCTTTGGTAATAAATACAGCCACTTATTATGAAAGCCCACCAGCAGCTAATATAGTAAAACAGAGTAAGTATATTCATGTCGCAGTTCGATGTAGAAGTCAGATGGCGATCCAGTAACAGTAAGAAAGGTAAGGAACAGTTTTAGGTTATTGCAGGTAACGAGTGAGGGCCACACGACGACGAGACATTCTATGTTTCGTCGAAATAATCCGAAAATCACTTTTAAAAAGCAGGAATTATATTTGTACACTAAGACTGAGAAAGAGAATAAATTTCAAAGGGAGGATATCATTTGTTATTATTAAGCAAGAGATAGAAATCCTAAGGAAAGGTAGAAGGGAACGTTGCGAAACAAAAGAGATATAGAGGAGACGGTTGTTGCTTAACAAGAGAGATACAGAGGAGACGGGAAGCGAAAAAATTCAAACTTAGACATAGGTCAAGCAGTATGCAGGAACTCTGTAAGTAACCCTCTGGCGCTGAGTAAAGAATAGCTTGGTAAAACATGTTAACTAGGTCAGCAGACTGGCATGCTTTGTCCATCAGACAGGCCTCGACCAGTAGTAAAAACAAATGGTCTTTGTCTTACGTGGTAATCTGACATCACAGTGCCAGTATTCCAGGAGCTGGAATACATGGAGCTAGTGCCAGTATTTCAGGTGATTCATCATGGCCAGTCTTCCACATCAGCCATCTTGAATTGTACACTTAGGGCAACACCCCTACTTCCAAAGTAATGTCAGAGTGGGACGAAAGCCCATTGGCAGCGCAGTTGGGGTGTTTTTTGAATTCCCTACAAATTTTTGAATGTGCCGCAATTTTTCAATTTCCCACCATTTTACATATAGGGCAGTTGGCCTTGTCGCTAACCTGGCAGCAATGTACTCTTTACTCGAACACCTGTAGTCTACCTACACTCCTGGAAATTGAAATAAGAACACCGTGAATTCATTGTCCCAGGAAGGGAAAACTTTATTGACACATTCCTGGGGTCAGATACATCACATGATCAAACTGACAGAACCACAGGCACATAGACACAGGCAACAGAGCATGCAAATGTTGGCACTAGTACAGTGTATATCCACCTTTCGCAGCAATGCAGGCTGCTATTCTCCCATGGAGACGATCGTAGAGATGCTGGATGTAGTCCTGTGGAACGGCTTGCCATGCCATTTCCACCTGGCGCCTCAGTTGGACCAGCGTTCGTGCTGGACGTGCAGACCGCGTGAGACGACGCTTTATCCAGTCCCAAACATGCTCAATGGAGGACAGATCCGGAGATCTTGCTGGCCAGGGTAGTTGACTTACACCTTCTAGAGCATGTTGGGTGGCACGGGATACATTCGGACGTGCATTGTCCTGTTGGAACAGCAAGTTCCCTTGCCGGTCTAGGAATGGTAGAACGATGGGTTCGATGACGGTTTGGATGTACCGTGCACTATTCAGTGTCCCCTCGACGATCACCAGTGGTGTACGGCCAGTGTAGGAGATCGCTCCCCACACCATGATGCCGGGTGTTGGCCCTGTGTGCCTCGGTCGTACGCAGTCCTGATTGTGGCGCTCACCTGCACGGCGCCAAACACGCATACGTCCATCATTGGCACCAAGGCAGAAGCGACTCTCATCGCTGAAGACGACACGTCTCCATTCGTCCCTCCATTCACGCCTGTCGCGACACCACTGGAGGCGGGCTGCACGATGTTGGAGCGTGAGCGGAAGACGGCCTAACGGTGTGCGGGACCGTAGCCCAGCTTCATGGAGACGGTTGCGAATGGTCCTCGCCGATACCCCAGGAGCAACAGTGTCCCTAATTTGCTGGGAAGTGGCGGTGCGGTCCCCTACGGCACTGCATAGGATCCTACGGTCTTGGCGTGCATCCGTGCGTCGCTGCGGTCCGTTCCCAGGTCGACGTGCACGTGCACCTTCCGCCGACCACTGGCGACAACATCGATGTACTGTGGAGACCTCACGCCCCACGTGTTGAGCAATTCGGCGGTACGTCCACCCGGCCTCCCGCATGCCCACTATACGCCCTCGCTCAAAGTCCGTCAACTGCACATACGGTTCACGTCCACGCTGTCGCGGCATGCTACCAGTGTTAAAGACTGCGATGGAGCTCCGTATGCCACGGCAAACAGGCTGACACTGACGGCGGCGGTGCACAAATGCTGCGCAGCTAGCGCCATTCGACGGCCAACACCGCGGTTCCTGGTGTGTCCGCTGTGCCGTGCGTGTGATCATTGCTTGTACAGCCCTCTCGCAGTGTCCGCAGCAAGTATGGTGGGTCTGACACACCGGTGTCAATGTGTTCTTTTTTCCTTCCAGGAGTGTATTAATATGTAGCCAGAGGAGTATATACTGTGAGAAACAGCCTGTTGGCTTCTGTCTCGGGTTCTTCGGCCGACCTTCGCCTGATGATCTTACTGACGTTTCGCCAGCACGAGTGGCTGGCATTGTCAACGCTTCACCCTCCATTGTTGGTGGTCAACTGGAGCCGAGCTCGCGGCCTCAGACTATATGTACCTGGCTCGCCAACGTTCGAGGGCTTCTCCGCAGTCATTTCTGGTGCGGTTCTCCTCTTGCTACCTGCGACGGTCGTTCGCTGCGGCACAGAAAGCCAGGATCCGTTTACCTTCAGGCTTCCTTCTTTCTTGTCGGAGGTATCCTCGCGTTTTTGTATTTCTACAGCTTCTCTGAACAAGCGGGTGTGATAGTTCTTCTCCGCAGCCAGAACTTCTGTATCGGTGAGTTTTACTACGTCGTCGGTCTCTCATATTGCGTCCTCTGCCACTGCCGATTTCTCCACCTGCCTCAACCTGCAATGGCGCTTATGTTCGGTGATCCTGGTGTTGATTTAATGTCCAGTCATTCCGACATAAACTTTTCCACATGTGCACTGTATGCGGTATACTCAAAATATTTCAAGTGTGTCCCTTTTCTTTTTTGCCGATCTAAGACACTCTTTGATCTTCTTTGCCTCTTTGAAAATCGCCTTTACGCCGTGGTAGCGCATGATTAATACGCTCGTAACGCGAGCACGACGAATATGTAAGCCGCAGCACCTCAGACGCGAAATGCAACACCTGAAGAGCAATGGGTACAAGTTATATTAGAAGTGTAACAGACCCAAACACTTGGCGAGGCGACAAATCAGGAAGATAAATGCCTTTCTGTCATACGTTCCCAGAATGACGGACAGAATCGGTCGTGTATTGACAGACACGGCGTAAACACGATTTTCCAACAGATAAAGAAGAGTGTCTTAGATCGGCAGAGGAGAAAAGAGACCCACTTGCAATGTCGGGAATATACCGCGTACCATGCACATGTGTAAAAGTTTATGTCGGAATGACTGGACTTTCAATCAACATCAGGATCACAGCTACGTTGCAGGTTGGGGCAGGTGGAGAAATCGGCCGCGTCAGAGCACGCAGTATGTGAGACCGAGCACGTAGTAAAATTCGCCGACCAGGAAGTTCTGACTGCAGAGAGGAACTATCACACATGCTTGTTCAGAGAAGCTATTGAAATACAAAAACGCGAGGATACCTCCGACAAGGAAGAAGAAAGCCTTAAGGTAAACGGATCCTGGCTTCCCGTGCTACAACGAACGATCGTCGCAGGTAGCGAGAGGAGAACCACACCGGAAATGACAGCGGGGAAGTCCTGGGACGTTGGCACGCCAGGTAGATATAGTCTGCGGCAGCGAGCTCGGCTCCAGGTGACCACCAGCAATGGAGGGTGAAGCGTTGACAATGCCAGCCACTCGTGCTGGCGAAACGTCAAAAAAACCATCAGGCGAAGGTCGGCCGAAGAACCGGAGACAGAAGCCAATAGGCAGTTTGTCAACAAGTGGCCATGAAAGCCTTAACAGTTTAGTAGTATACACTGTGCCCTAGTGTGAATCTCAGAGTAAAGTTGTTTACACTCAGATGACCCACAAAGAAATACTTCGGCATGCACTGTTACAACAAAATGCCACAGACGTACTTAAATTTCAAGTTCAGTAACGATTTGTTCATTCACTATTGTTTTCATCTTTTCTAATCAGAATGTTCCTACAGTCATCTGACTTCAACACTGGCTATAGACAGTAATGGATTATTAATTACTTTCTCTTTCAAACAACAGGTAAAGTAACTTCTAATAGGTAATACCAAGTTGGACAAAAAATCCCAACAATCCCAAGAATGTATTTGCCCAATAACATTATCACACTTTCCAGCTGTGATTTTAGATGTATTTCACCTATAACAACTACTGTCACCTTGTCTTTATGGAGCACTTCCACTTTCCCCGATAACCTAGGAAATTTGGCACATTTCGCTATGACATGGCGCATGTGGAGAAGTTACTGCATATACGAGGCAATATCACAAGTCTCGCAGTTTTAATACACACACACAAAAGATGCCCATCTCACAAGACATATGTTTACATATCTCTCTTCTCTTATCAGCGATCACTGGCCCTGTAGACCACGCGCTGCATCAACGATCTGCTTCCACCGCCTTCTATCTCTCGCAGCCTCTCTCCACCCTGCGGAAATTGCTAATGCTGCGGTGTCCTTCTCTATCTTTCCACCTTGTACGAGGTCGGCCCAATGGCCTTGTTGCCTGAAGAGTTCCTTCAAATGCTTTCTTGGTGATTCTGTTGCTTTCCATTCTGGCCACATGTCCAGCCCATTGCATTATCCTACTCTTTAATTTCTAGATGATAGTGGGTTGCTCCATTAACTGATAAATTTGTAATTGTTCTTTCGAAGTCTCCATGCGCCATTCTCTAACACAAGTCCCCAGATTTTTCTCATTACGTTTCTTTCGAAAACATTCAGTTTTTCTCTTTCATTCTTTGTAAGCGCCCAGCTTTCTGAACCGTATAGTACTACGGGGCAGATAATAGTGTTGTATATTTTCATCTTTGTGGTGATTGACAAAGCTTTACTATTGAGTGGGTTGCTTAGTGAGTACAGACATCTTGACCCTGAGGCTATTCTTTCATTTATATCCATTGTTATGATATTTTTACTGTTGAAAAGTGATCCATGGTATTTAAACTGGAGAACTTTTCTGAATTTAGAATGCTGCTTACATATAATCTAACTTAATTCTCATATGGAACTCTATTGGAATGGAGCAAAATTTTAGGGTACTATATATCTATGCGATGTTCTGAACAAATCACTAGAAATATAGTTCACATTTATTCATCATATCCTTCTAATCACTTAATGACTTGAGTGACTCTCTTCAAATAGTCTGAACACTTGTGATTTAAGTTTAAGCATTTTTAAAGTGAGATGGGCAAGCGTTGCCTACCATCTTCAGGATACGCTTTCATCATTTTTTAGCAAAACATGTAGGGCAGTGAGAGGTCATTCAACTGATATGGGCTCGAGCTAAGGGTTTTGTGGCGTAGAAAAATGCAGAATTGCATGCTGTCAGAAGAAAAAAGTCTGACAAAGGATGCTGTAAAGTAAACTTCATTGTTAGATTGGCCTAATGTTGCAAGCCACACAAATGAGTTAATTATGAAAGGATTGCAGGATGACTGTGTCGTGCTAAATAACATCAAACAATTTACTATCTCATTAAATTCTGACAGACATACTAGTAGCCACACAGACAATAGTGGAGGTTATTCAGATGCAACTGTCATGTATATGTTAGTGGTATAGTGCACTACCAGAAATTCAATTCTGTTCATATCTTACACCGTACAATCTTTCTGTTTACTTAGATAATTTGTTACTTTGCAACATGTGTGTGACTGAAAGCTCATCTTACTTCTGTCATTATGGCATCGTATGCATTGCCGCCCCTACACCCACAGCAACACCACCTCTGCCTCCACATTTATGACGCAGAGAGTGACAACAGCCCGTTAGTAATTTGGTCTGGTGTGCGCACTTGAGCACTTTAGCACGTGGCACATTGTGTACCGGCCAGTAACTTTACTCACCACCACTGATATCTCTAATTTTAACAGAAGCAGAGGTTCCATGCTATGCCGGTGCCAGGTGCCGTGTATTGGGTAGCTAAATCACGCTCCATGCCGTCTAATTTTGGCCATTCCAGTGAATCGATTGTAATGATTCCTTAGCTAACACTTTCACATAACAAGCTGTGGTCTAATGCATTTGTGACTAGTGACGGTTTAACGAACATGTGCACTTACAGATTATGTCGTTTTACGATGTTTGAAAACGTCTGCTCGCACTGTTTAACAACGTCACGAGTATTGACAATGACATACAAATGTGTCAGCTTACATTACATTAACGTGGCTTAAAGCACTTGACAATGGCCTAAGGCCGAAATTGCAATAGTGTAATAAAAACTTATAACAGGCACTGGCGGAAAGATGATGATGTTCAAAAAATTCTGTATCAGTGTGAATACCAGCTGCAACAAGTTTATTCAATAGAGGTCACATTCAATTCTCAATTAGATGACTTTAGTGGTTGCTGAGACATACAATTTTACTTAAAGTGCTGCATTTTCTCCTGCAGAGACTGGCTTCCTGGTACACTAGTATATTACTGGATACTTACTATAAAAGTGATCCAACTAAACTCTGTTTAATCTAGTAGTCCACAGTTAAAGCACACTTTAGGTTATTGTGAACAATTTGGCACATTTATTGGAGTAGGTTTTACTTACTAGTATACATTGACTGGCAGAATATGTGATGAAGTAACTGAAGAGTACATGTGAAGAATTAATCAAAAAATAGCAAGCATTCAAGTACGTATAGGCATGTACACAATGTTGTGTGATCAGGTAGTCAGCCACATACATTGAATGAAAAGTTTTATGAAACAGCTGATATACCATGAAAGTAATGTCTTCACTTTTGTTCTTCACATATGGAACAATATTGCTGTTTAAAGCTTTTCTTGTTGAACTGCTGTACATGCTCGGAAATAGTAGCTCACTATGAGATAAGGAACAGCGAACTATCATGGCAAGCAAATCTTACCACTGAGTACTACGAAAACAGTTTTAGAAACTAAATGTAATTGCTGTTTGTAACCAATAGATCATTGATTTGATATGGACACATGGAGGCAAAATTTCCAAGATTGGCGATCTTTTTTACAAAGCTCGAAATTTAGAGCTGACTTCAATGCGGGATTCGTACAATAGTTGCCACAAGGAAACTTTGTCTCGAAACCTGGATGAAAATCCAAAGAGATTCTTGTTGTATGTGACGTATGCTAGCGGCAAGACGCAATCAGTGCCTTTTCCGAGCGATAGAAATGGAAGTACTATCGACGACAGTGCTCTCAAAGCAGAGTTGCTAAACACAGGCTTCCGAAATTCGTACACCAAAGTAAACGAATTAGACATTCCAGAATACAAATGAAGAACAGATGCCAACATGAGTAACGTAGAAATAGATATCCTCGGAGGAGTGAAGCAACTTGAATCACTTAAGAAAAGCCAGTCTTCCGGTCCAGACTGTATCCCAGTTCGGTCCCTTTTAGAATATGCTGATACAATAGCCCCATACTTAACAATAGTATACAACCGTTCGCTCGACGAATGATCCGTACCCAAAGAGTGGAATGTTGCGCAGGTCACATCAATATTCAAGAGATGTAGTAGGAGTAATCCACTAACTTACAGGCCCACATCGTTGACGTCGATATGCAGCAGGAATTTGGAACATATGAAAGGCTTATTTTAATAGTGGTACAAGTCCAGTTTTGTTCATTTTGAAATACAGAGTCCTAAAGTTAAATGAGTGCTGAAAAATCTGCAGTTGAGATATGAGAAATATTCAAGCATATGGCTTCCTGCTAGAGATGAACCTTTCCTTCTGTTTGTTTGGATCATTAATTTCAGAAGCATTATAGGCACAGAAGTGGAGGTAATGGTCTTCTACCACTATTGAAATAAGCCCGTCATATATTGTGCTCGAAAATTACGAATTATCTTGAAGAAAACTGTCTATTGATGCACAGTCAACATGGATTTAGAAAACATCGTTCTGGTGAAACACAACTAGCTCTTTCTTCGCACGAAGTGTGGTGTGCTATTGACAAGGGATTTCAGATTGATTCCGTATTTTTAGATTTCCAGAAGGCTTTTGACACTGTACCACACAAGCGGCTTTTAGTGAAATTGCGTGCTTATGGAATATCGTCTCACCTATGTGACTGCATTCGTGATTTCCTTTCAGAGAGGTCACAATTCGTAGTAATTTACGCGAAGTCATCGAATAAAACAGAAGTGATGGCGTTCACCAAGGTAGTGTTATAGGCCCTCTATTGTTTCTTATCTGTGTAAACGATTTAGGGGATAATCTCAGCAACCATCTTAGGTAGTTTGCAGATGATACTTTCTTTTATCGACTAGTAAACTTATCAGAAGATAAAAAAAATTGCTAAATAATTTAGAGAAGAACTTCGGTTACACGATAAATCAGTCAAATCTAAAGGCCCTAAATTCAACAAAATGCCTAGGTATAACAATTACGAACAACTTAAATTGGAACGAGCACGTATAAAAAGTTGCGGGGAAGGATAACCAAAGACTGCGTTTTGTTCGCAGGACACATACGAAATGTAACAGATCTTCTAGGGAGACTGCCTACGCTACGCTTGTCGGCACTCTTTTTGGAATACACCTTCGGGGTGTGGGATCCTTACCACATAGAACTGACGGAGTACATCGAGACAGTTCAAACAACGGCAGCACGTTTTGTATTATCGGGAAATAGAGGAGAGAGGGCCACTGAAATGATACAGGATTTGGAGTGGACATCATTAAAACAAATGCGTTTTTCGTTGCGGTGGAATCTTCGCACGAAATTTAAATCAACAACTTTATCCCCTGAATGTCACAATATTTTGTTGACGCCGACTTATATAGGGAGAAACGATCACCGTAATAAAATAAGGGAAATCATAGGTCGTGCTGGAAGATATAGCTGTTCTTTTTTCTGCGCGCTGTACGAGATTGGCATAATAGGTGTAGGTGCTTCGATGAACCCTCTGCCAAGCACTTAAATGTGATTTGTGGAGTGTCCATATAGATGTAGAAGCTAGTAAGTGTAGAGTTAGAGGGAATTAAACGTTACTGCTCGTACACAGTACTGTGAGAATTGTACATTTATTCCTTAATAGCTACCTGGTTTTAGTATTTGTGACTACTGCAAATTACCACAGACCTATTTTTCAAAGTGGTCCCTTCACTTTGCTGTCGAATCTGGATCTGATAAGAACGAATTTACAGCATACGGACGACCAACGTTACACAGTTTCTGGAGAAGAATATTTCAGTCAGTTTTCACGATAGCTTTTGTTGACCAAGTTGCAGTGTTCATTGCCCTCGATCAGATAGTTCATTTGACAGAAGCACAGAGGTAACTAGACACATGTTTCGTGTCAGCCATCCTTTCTGTCACCTATACAAGTGTTGAGCGTATTCCCACCATTTCTCTGATGTCTTCATATCCTAGCCTGTAGAATTATTACGGTTTTGCAACACTTTGTCCTGTACATAATTTCCATTGCATTTGTCTAGTTTTGATTGTCAGTGTTGACATTTATGCCCTATGTGACACAATGCTTTCCACTAAACTTTTCTGCACTCGCTTCTTTAAGACTGGAGAGATTAAAAGTTTCTACCTTTCAAATTTTTACCATGACTGTGAACATTATGGCAATATTGTGGCGTACAAGTTAGCGTCAGGCTGTCTATCACCTACTTCTTCAGCATGTTCACCGCATTCGACACTTACATTTGCTGGGAGGATTCTCTGAAAGTGTAGTGCATCTGCTAGTAATTCACATACATTGTACTACTACAACCTATTTTAGTGCACTGCCCCCGTGTTTGCAATTTTTATTACGTAGGCGTGATTCGAAACAATAAACGAGTTTTAAGGCGCACTTCAACGATCTTACTTGGTCAATAATCCGTAGAGGAAGATGTAACTGGGATCATCAAGGCATGTAAATGGGACCATTTTGAAGAAAGGCAAGCTTTTTGCGAAACTGCGTTGGCTAAATATTGGAAAGAGGTATTGAAGGAAAAATTGTAACATTTGTGTTGGCTATTTCGTTTACCTGCACAGGTCTTCCAGAACACTAAGAGTGACATTATGCCACATATGGAGGCAATACAGACAATATCGTTCCCTGACTCAGGTGTGCAGGAGCGATATGGAGTACACTCTTCCATTTACTGTACATTACCCAGGTAGGTTTCTGAACATTTCCGAATCAATATGCATGGTCTGTAAATCGCTGAAGTGCATGGCATAGGATGCTTTCCATGGAACCGCATAGTAAACATTATTCCTATTTCATTAGCGTTTGGACTTCATTTGCTTTCGAAGAATTGTCACATAATGGCTTCTGTAATTAGTCTAATCTTGTCTTGGTCCCTTTCAAACTCTTGTCGGGTTTCCAGCCGGATAAAACTCTCATCTGAACACAATATTTCAGCGGTCCACCTAGCCTCTATCATCAGGTGAGGAAAGTTACACTGCCCTCGCCGATAACTGATTCCACTCGCAAATGACTGTACCTTTGTATGCATCAGAAGTACAACAGCACATGCACTAAATACAGTGCACATGCCCTCAGTCATTCCTGCTGTCTCGTGGGGCAAAAAGAGTTGCAGCGTCTCCAGTGGTGAAGAAGTAGATTGTTTTTGTAGGTTCTGGCTCACTAGCTCAGTTTTCTAAAAAATGAAAAAAATTGCCCATTAACACTCACAATTTTCTATTTTCCATAAAACTGATCTAATTACCCAGAACCTACAAAAACTATCCACTTTATTTGCTAAGTAGAACCTTTAATAAATGCTTTATTAAGTACAATAATTTTAATAAAGTACTAGAAAAATCACTTATTTTACAAACATTTCCCATAGGTGAACATAATAAATTAGATATAATAAATATATAATATATAATAAATTAAATATATAAAATTATTTACTTTCTGCTTTAGCAGCCATAAGATTATTATGATCTGTTGTTTGTAAATGTTTTTTGAGATAACGCTTATTTACAGTTCTACCACATTCACAAGTAACTTTAATTTTCTGATGTCTTCTGCAGCATTCTTTAGATTCATAATAATGTCCATCTGTTCAATATTTATCTTTATAAAATTCCTCAATATTTTTTAATCATACGTTGACAACACTGTCTTAATTGAGGCTTAGTGTTGTCCATTTAACGAAAATAAAATTAATGGGAAAAATAAATTTAAAAAAATATTACATTGTGAATGTAAGTAAATTAATGAAAATGTATTAGTTAACAAAAGTAAATTATTTTAAACTTTTTATATTGTGAACTCAATATCATGAAATTCATTATTTCTATTTTTAAGTTTCTTCATTCCTTTATATTTTAATTTCATTTGTCCTTTTTTAATTATTTCAAAATCTAAATCATCAATTTGTTTAGAAAATCTATATGGTAAAGTAATCTTAAAATCATTATTAAATCCCAGACAAAGTTGTTCTCCATATCTAGTATTTAAATATTCACAGTTTGTAGTATCATATAAAACATTTACCTGTAGCTCACATATGTATTTAATCCATTTGAGACACTTACGTTGTTGAGCTTCTTGATTAAATTAGTTTCCATTTCTATAGAAAATTTTTTTATTAGTTTTTCAAAAATAAAAAAACTTGTAATTTTAACTTATAGCTAAATGATTCATAGAAAATTATTACTTTTTATTTTTATAAATCTAATAAAAATTATTTCTTATAAATGGAAAACCTAAACAAAGTGCAAGCTAAAGCAAAAGATACTTATGAACTAATTGAGCAAGGTGATGAAAACATTGATTGTCCTATTTGTTTAAGTAGTGAAAATAATAATTAATTTGTCAAAACAAGCTGCAAGCATATCTTTCATAAGGTCTGTATTGACAAATGGTTAAGAGAAAAAGACAATTGTCAGTTTTATAGAACTATTGTTAAAAATAAAGAACCAGAAACAGTTAAAATAACTGATATTTATGCTTTGTTTGATGCTCAAGATGAAGTAGCAGTTTATAGTGAAGCAGAATTATATGGTTATAATAGTGATTAATTATATATTTAAATTGTAAAAAATTATAAAAATATGAAAATTAAAAAAATATTATAAAAATTTACTTTTTCACAAATCTAATAAATTTTTTTGTATATAAATAGAGCACATTCAAGAAGAGTCTTCTGTGAAATTAAATTTTGTAAATATTGTAATACAGAAAAATCAGTTGATAATTAATTTAGCACATGCTCTCATGTACTTCCGATGCATATACAGGTACAGTCATTTGCGAGTGGAATTAGTTATTGGCGAGAGGAGCGTAGCTTTTCTTACCTGATGATGCCGGCTAGGTGGACCACTGAAATATTGTGTTCATATTTCAGTTTGATCTGGCTCGAAACCCAACAAGAATTTGATGTACTGATACACCGGGAAAGCCTACGTTGCCTTGGTCCTTTATGCAGATGGATGTGTTAATTTGTATATTCTTCAAGTAATACTAGTTTTTGAAGATTTTATGTGTGCTGTCGCAGAATGGTTGACACCTATTTTTAAGCACCTGCAAGTTCAAGTTTTCCATAATTTCCATGAATCTCTCTCATGCATCAAACATATGATCATTCTTGCTGGCATTCTTTCTTTGTTAGTTAAATCTGCCATGGGTGTAACACACTAGAGTACTATAACAAGAAGCACAAAATTAGCTCTTTTTATTTTCTCAGTATCTTTCGGGTGAACACACACACGCCCCAACCAAACCCACAGGTGTTGTCTAAGTGATGATTTCATTTTGTATCCCCACAAAGTGTTACACCGAGGTACTTGCGCAAGTGCATGACTCCAGTTGTGAGTCAGTGATATTGTATTCATAGAATAGTATGTATGTTAACGTTTTGTGAATTGTGCAGATATTATATTTCTAAACACTTAAGGCTATCGCTAATCTTTGCACCAATAGCACTTAGATATAGATAACTCTTTCCCACGTCATTATTTATATTCCCTGTGAGGTCATTATATACAACTGGAATAGTAAGTGTGGCAGCACAGTTCCATGGAGTATGCCTGTCTTAAATTATTTCTACTCCTGCCAATGATTCTCCATCCAGGATAAAGTGCTGCTTCCTCCCTACTGAGAAAAAATCAGTCAGGTCCAAATTTCCATTTGATACCTCATATGACTGCCTTTATCAAAGGCTTCCAGTATTGCATGTGAGGAAAGCACTAGTTGGGTTTGGTCGGTATATTCAAAATCTGTGCTTGATGACATCAAGGGGCCATTTAGTGGGACTTATCCATTTAATGATTATACAAAAATTTGTCAGATTTATATTTCCCATCCAACTTTGTCTGTAGGTACTTCAGAACTTAGAGTAGCTGAGGTCATATTCCCCCACTGCCCTCCTAGCGACGTACCAGCTGTACATTGCAGATACAAAATCTGAGTCATCTGCATCAAAACAACTTTGAAATACCTTTCCAATGAAATCTTCTCAAAAGAGGTGGTCTGGTGTCTTATTATGTGAAGGATATTATTTGCACAGCGTAGTTAGTGCAGCAAGTATGAAAGGCTAATTATGTGCTGATGATGTTGCTTGCATCGATATGAAATAGCTTACGTTTGAAAAAATTTAAGAAAAAATATCGTCCTTTAACATTCCATGAAAATCAACGAAAGTATACGACTGACATTGACAAAAATTGTATATCTCAATTAAATAATTTAACAGTGATTTACTTGTCAGACTTGCATTGTCAATTGAAATTATTTACTTGATGTGTGGGTCAAATCAGAGCATTTCACTTTTTTATGTTTGTAATCTTCATTGCTGTTACCTGTACCATTCTATGTGTCACATTTCATATGTAGGATTGTGACATACATTTATTCTCGGTTGTGTTTACAGTGGAACTCTATCTCGTGCCTGAGTTGGAACTTAAATTCTTTGTACTGTTGTGTTTTATTGATGAAAAGTACACACGACAATATTACATGAATCGATTATGTTACTGCTTCTGGTCACTTCTTCAGCCGTATAACAAGAAGCACAATGGATCTTTGGCAGCTACATTTTGAGTTTTATATAGGTTTATGGCAAATTGTCATTATATCACCAACAGTAACATACGTTGTAGTTAGTACTTGGAAGTCAGTAGCAACCCCGTTTGACAACTGAGACTGATGACGACATTGTTTTACTATCTATTCCTTCTATATGCATAGCAGTTCCATGAAACACTAAAAGCGTCATTGAGTTTAATTCTCTCAGAGTGGTATAGCTAGTATGTCTCATATGACGTATTTACTACTGTGATATTACCGCACAAATTTGTAATATTTCCCCATCAGTTGTAGAGTAGATGAGAGATGTAGTTTGGCCGACTGCCGCCTGGAACGCTGAGGATGATGTCGGCAGTGTCATCTGTGTGGCCAGAGTTGCCGTGTGGCGTGTTCTGCGGTGTTCCTTGCGAGCATTCTGCTGGTGTGACATGTAATTGAGAAGGGTAGGTCGACAGAAGCGAAAAGTGGAAGGTGGCGTAAAAGGCTGTGGCCTCGTATAATATTACAGGGAACATCCAACTTACACGACAGATGCTAGCGTGTCTGGCAACACCAGCATTAAAACTTTGTGGGAAAGAAATGATTCAGGGTGGGTTTTTGATTGTCTAATTAAGGGTAAGCTGATAGTACGCTATGTGATCAAAAGTTTCAGGACACCCTCAAAAACATACGTCTTTCTGCTTAGGTGCATTGTGCTTCCACCTACTGCAATGTGCTCTACGTCAGCGACCTCAGTATACATTAGAGAGAGCAGAATGGGGCGCTCTGTGGAACTGACAGACTTCGAACGTGGTCAGGTGATTAGGTGCCACTTGTGTCATACGTCTGTACGCGAGATTTCCACACTCCTTAAGATCCCTAGTTCGACTGTTCCCGATGTGATAGTGAAGTGGAGACGCGAAAGGACATGTACAGCACAAAAGCGTACAGGCCGACCTCGGCTGCTGACTGACAGAGACCGCCGACACTTCAAGAGGGTCGTAATGTGTAATAGGCAGACATCCACCCAGACCATTACACAGCAGTTCCAAACTCCATCGCGATGCACAGCAAGTACTATGACAGTTAGGCGGGGGGTTGATAAAACTTTGACTTAATGGTCGACCGGCTGCTCATAAGCCGCACATCACACCGGTAAATGCAAAACGACGCCTCCATTTGGTGTAAGGGGGGTAAACATGGGGCGTTTGAACAGTGGAAAGACGTTTTGTGGAGTGACTAATGACGGTACACAATGTGGCGATCCGATGGCAGGGTGTGGGTATGGCGAATGCCCGTTGAACGTCATCTGCCAGCGTGTGTAGTGCCAACAGTAAAATTCGGAGGCGTTGATGTTATGGAGTGGTCGTGTTTTTCATGGACGGGGCTTTCACCCCGTGTTGTTTTGAGTGGTTCTATCACAGCACAGGACTACATTGATTTTTTAACCACCTACTTGCTTCCCATTGTTGAAGAACAATTCGGGGATGGCGATTGCATCTTTCAATACGATCGAACAGTTGTTCATAATGCACGGTGTCCTGACCTGAATCGTATAGAACCCCTTTGGAATGTTTTGGAACGCCGACTTCGTGCCAGGCCTCATCGACCGACATCAATACCTCTCCTCAGTGCAGCACTCTGTGAAGAATGGGCTCCCATTCCTCAAGAAACCTTTCAGCACATGACTGATCATATGGCTGCGAGAGTGGAATCTGTCATCAAGTCTAAGGGTGCGGCCACACCACATTGAATTCCAGTATTACCGATGGAGGGCGCCATTAACTTCTAATTCATTCTCAGCCAGGTGTCCGGATACTTTTGATCGCATAGTGTACAATTGCTGACATTAGGTGTATGATGTAGTGTAATATTCCTCACAGTGGCAATTGGTAGTAGTAACTTCGATAAACACTACAAACGGCAATGTGTTGCATTCTTCTAGACTCGAGTAGCATTCATCTCTCATGCGATGTATTTAGTTCTGTGATATGCTTGCATAAATTTGTAACATTCTCCCATTATGAGATACTTTGTCTGGCAGACTGCGTGCTGGAATTGTCAGGGTACAGTCGGCAGCAACACCTATATGGCCAGAGCTGCTGCGGGACCCCTGCTGCCGCTCTGCTGGTATGACGTCTAGGAGAAAAGGGGAGGCCGACAGAAGAGAAAAGCATCAAAGCTTTGTGGGAAAGGATTCGTTTGAGTTAGTTCTGTGACCCTGTAATTAAAGAAAAAATGATAATACAATTGCAAATATACGTATGTGATCATTGGTCACAGCGTCACAGTGTAATTAAATAGGAAAGCTATTCCATCAAGTACACTGAAGTAAACTCTGTCTGAGATCAAAGATTCTTCCTAACCATTCAGGCTGAATGATAGCAATCTAAATAGTCTGCAGTTTGTGCTCATTGGCATATCATCATATATGGTCCTACCAAGGACATATTAATAACTAAATATTGTGGAACATTAGTTCAAACAACACATAGGGTTTGAGCCAGATGACGTCTTTGACAGCCACCATGTTACCATCTGTGCACTGAAAAATAAATGACTGTGTCTTCTGCCAAAGCAACAGTGACTGATGAAGACATCACATAACTGCATTTGCATAAGTTATTTGAACAATGTATGCACCAGGAGAAACTTGAGCCTCAGACAGAACTGCTGTCTTTTGGTAACGAAGGGAATGTTTTTCATTTGCTATTGATTGACTTCTGTAAAGTTAGCTCAATAAATATTTTTCGTACTGTATCCTATACAGAGAGGTTACTTATATTAGTGTATGGTTATCTCCCGTTATCATTCTTGTTGTGTTACTAGATCAGTTCTACCTGCTATGTAATGATAGGTGCAAATGAATGAAATAGGACTAAATTTTTTGTATTCTTTATTTTAAAAGAAAGGAAAAATAATATACTGAAGGTTATGTTGTTTCACTCTACACATCTGTGGTACTGGAAGCTTCATGTTAGCAACTGTACCAATTGCTGATGGTTGTTCTTCCTGGCAAGCTGACGGGGGGTATTCCCCTCATCGTCCCTGGCCTCCACGTTGGCTCCAAACTCCAGCAGCACAGTCGCCGCTTGTAAGTGGCCTTCTTGTGCCGCCCAGTGCAGCGGCGTATATCCCCATAGATTTCTGATGTTGGCGTCAGCAGAGGACATCATAAGCAGCCGCACCACAGCCGCATGGCCAGCATTTGTGGCTGAGTGCAGAGGCGTGTGCAGCTTGATGTTCCGGGCATCCACCTCTGCTCCACTCTCCAGTAGACAGCTCACCGCTTCCACGTGTCCCTTAAACGCTGCCCAGTGCAGGGCAGTGCTCCTGTCGCCGTCCATCGACCCCACGTCTGCCCCCGCTGCTAGCAGGGCCCTCAGCTCTTCCGTTTTTCCGCCCTGAGCTGCCTGGATAAGCCTCCTGCCTTTCTCGTCACGAGAAAGGCTCCTGCATGAGTCACAGACATTATTACACTCTACTATTAGACACATACACACACACACACAAACACACACACTCAAAATGAAGAAAACTGTCAGAAATGTAAAAAACTGTAACAGTCAGAATCCGTCCAGTGACAAATTTTAAAACTTCAAGTTTTCCTTCGTTAATATGGAGCACTGAAAAATCAGAATATAGGGTTGTCCTCACCAACTTTCCATTAAAACTTCCTACATTCCTTCTCACAACTAATTCAGTTCTCACATTTTGTCGTAATTAGTTCCAAATCGTGATTTCCTTTGTGTTCAGGATTTTATTATTAAGCAGGAGCTTATCTCCGCTGAAACATACACATAATACAACCAACACCAGCACCATGTGTACATAATTCATTCTGCCACTTAAAAAGGAAATATGTGAAACTAGTCTTGCCTCTTGTATTTGAAGATAATATTCCTACAGTGTAGCAAAAATTTCAGCCCAGTTATATGTAAGTTCTTCGATATATCACTAATTAGATAAAATTAGTTTCATTTAATCCAAGTGTTTAATATATAATAATGACAGTATATCAGCTCTCCCTACCATCCATTAAAACATACTATATATATCCTGCTACATGAAAATTATCACATTTGCAACCACAAAAAGCATCCGCTGGGAGAAGATCCATGCACATCTTGACAATCATACAACCAAGTTCACCCAGGTATGGACAGACAGGAAAGTGCAATTGTGCCTCCCACCCACCACCCACCACCCACCACCCACCACCCACCACCCACCACCCACCACCCACCACCCACCACCCACCACTCACCACTCACCACTCACCACTCACCACTCACCACACACCACTCACCACTCACCACTCACCACTCACCACTCACCACTCACCACTCACCCTCACCACTCACCCTCACACTCACACTCACACTCACACTCACACAAATTTTAAATAGGTTCTTCTGATTTCCATATAGGGTAAACGACCCTATTATTGGTACCCCACCAGTAATTGGCACCCTGCTAAGGAACATTTTGTAATAAGGAAATTTTTAAGTTGGTAGTGCTGTTTTAGAAGCAGATGAAGACCTCTGTTTTCGCTTGTTGCGCTGCATTTATTTCAACGCCATCTGGGAACTGGTTTGGCGGGAAGCTGTCCTGAAGTCGATTGTTGTGAAGTTCCCTGTGCAAGAAAGGATTTTCTAAGAGGTAAATTAAGAAATACTGCCGTATATTAAGTGCTGTAATTGTGTGCACATCTCATATTTCAAAATTATGATACCATGGTTATAAAATACAATCAGTTAGGAGTTACTGGAATAAATTGAAACATTCTAACCTCAAAAGTGTAGAAGTTTAAGCTGTGCCAATAACTGGATATTGCAAAGCCTGTAATTCTAATTATTGGCACCAGGTGCCAACAACTGCTATTTTGCATTGATTCACTTTCATAGTGAAATTCATTTTAATCTTAATAAGAATGGGAAAGAAATCTAGCTGTAAAAACAGCAACTTCAAATGATGGCACTGTCCCAACAACTAGAAAATTGTGTGCCAATAACTGGAAAATTATGTACCAATGACTGGAAAATTATTAAGCATTAATTGGCATCGGTTTTAACATTTTTCTGTATCTCTTTCATTATCGAAGTAAACTGAATGAAATATGGGTCCTAGGCGAAAAGATTCATACAGTGAAGAAAGGCTTCAGAAAGGACTCCAAGAAGTAAAGAAAGGCATCTCATTCAAAGCAGCGTCCAGAACGTATGGGATTCCCAGATCAACATTACAATTCCGGCTGAGTAATAAATATACCAAAACACCCCATGGGCCAGCGCCTATACTGAGCACAGAGGAGGAAAACAGCCTTGTTTGGTGAGTATTGCTACCCCTGTAGATTGACTCATTGACAATTTACAAGCTAATTCATTATATCTGACAATATTTTTAATTATCTTTTCAGGTGGATCTTTGAATGTGCTCGGAAGGGATTCTCACGGTGAAAACAAGATATTCAGGCAAGCGTGCGAGAATTTCTTCATAACAGTAAACGTCCTAATCCTTTTAAGGATGACACACCTGGTAACGAATGGTATTCTGCCTTTTTAAAAAGGCATCCGGAAGTTTCTGAAAGAACACCTGAGGGTGTAACTGCTGCAAGTGCTTGTGTTAGTGAACAAGACGTGAGAGGATGGTTTACGTCCACAGAAGACCTCCTTAAGGAGGAAAATGTATTTGATGTGCTGTCATGTCCAAGCCATATTTTCAATGGCGATGAAACTAATTTTGTTCTATTCCCTAAGAAAGATATTGAACTTGCACCCACGGGCTGTAAAAATGTCTATGAAGTAGAGAAAGGTCCAGCAAAAGCTACTCTCACTGACATGTGCACATTCTCAGCAGATGGAAAGATGTGCCCCCGAATGATAATTTACCCCTGTCAGAGAATTCCTACCAACGTTATCAGCAAGGTTCCTGAAAAGTGGGGCATCGGGAGAAGCAACAATGGCTGGATGAAATCTGAAGTTTTCTTCGAGTTCATAGCTAACGTTTTTCATCCATATCTCCATGAAAATAACATCCTACGATCAGTAATTCTGTTCGTTGATGGGCATAAAACCCATTTAACATACCACTTGAGCGAGCTGTGTAAAGATCTTAAAATTATTCTGACATCTTTGTATCCCAATTCTACACGAATATTACAGCCTGCTGATGTTGCTGCCTTCAGACCTCTCAAAAGTGAATGGAAGAATGCTGCATTCACATGGCAAACAAACAACAGTGGAAAAGCTATAACTAAAGAGGACTTTGCACCAATCTTTAAAGAAATGATTGAAAAAATGGACCTTGAAAACACAATTAAAAATGGTTTCAGAGCTACCGGGTTGTACCCATGGAACCCATGTGACATTGATTTCTCACATTGCTTGGGTAGGAATGTTTCTAACCGCAATAATATTAACAGCAACAGCAGGAAGTCAGAAATCCTGCCTCTTCCGTACGACAATTTTGTTCATGTTGTTGGAGAAGAAAAAATAAATGAATTTGAGACTATACAGAATGTGACAGAAAACGCTCATGGAGAAGATTTCTTTCTTCTGTATCGGCTATGGAAATGTTATCAAAATGAAAACCAAAAACAGGAACAGAAAACTACTGACATCACGTCAGATGCCAACGTGTCCCTTTCTGATGAAAATCTGAACATTTCAAATCCACAACATGCCTCGAGTGAAAAAGCTAGCCAGAGTTCATCAGGAAGAGATGACACAGAAGATACGCCTATAGTAAATAAAACTCCAACCAAATGTATAAACGAAGTGCTTCTTTGGCCAGAAACGCCGAAAAGGAAAGGGAAAGCGACAAGTGGAACGATTCCCATTTGTTTTAACCTCAAGAATGTGGAATAACCTGCACGAGAAAAAGGTAAAAATGAAGGAGGATGCCATGAAACAGAAAGAAAAACGAAAGCAGGAAAGAGAAAAGAAAATGAAAAAGCAAGCTACTGAACAAATTCATAAAATGAAGAAAATGAAGAGAGATACCAGCATTGTGACAGAGCTGACATCCCAAGCTAAGCATTCAGAGGTTGAGAACGTTCCAGCTTCTACAAGTGGTTGCATGAGGAATAAAGAAAAAGAGTTTCGTGGAATGTGCTTCAAATGTACAAGAAGTGTTTCTTCCAAGAAGGGATATGAATGTAATAGCTGTAAAAAAAGTTTTCCACTCTACATGCATCCCCAGTAGGCAACAAATACATATCCCAGATGATTCAGATGATGATCTCTTTGTATGCCATAATTGTTACGTTGTACATGATAGTGACAGCACTGATGCTTTTGATGATGAAAGTGATTTCTCCGAATCGGTGGAATAAATTCTTACTGCTTGCATCACACAAAGGCCTATGCATAGCAGTTCTTCAGGAATAGTACTCACACAAAGAAAAGGACTGAGAACAAACTCAATTTGGTGTTTCTGTAATTCATAGTTGTATTTGTATAGAGTGTTATGTAATTTTACTGAATTAATAAATTGATTCTCACTTTTTCTTTATTTTCTTAATTTTCATCTTCTATTGCATTACCAAGTATTAGGAACAGCTTGTGATAGCTAGTTGTGAGTAATAATATTATTAATAATAAGTAAAGTCGTTATAAATTGGGGGTGCCAATGACTGGTAAAATTTTACTTATTTTTAAGCAACTTATTCCACGTGGAAAATAAAGTATAAAACTTTCGTAATTGAAGTATAATGTTACTTTAATATTCTAGTATATTTTGTGTTAGAATTATACTTCAAGCAAGGAAAGTGTTGAGGATACATAATTTACCCTACAAACATGTTCTTAAAGTGCCAATAATTGGGTGGTTTACCCTATATCATCCCATCAGCAAAACATATGCACTCTAAACCAACGTTTTGTGGATTTCCATAATACGATCTTATCATCCTGAAATCATTGTATACCTCAAACCATTGATATAGGTACCAAGAACCACAACCTTATCACTGCCATGTGATAACTAACTGCAATGAGCCTAACAAACACTGTCTACATTCTGGTATCACTAATCGTTTGTTACATGTGGTGGAAAGTAAAGTGCAGCAACGTATATATAAATCAAAGGCAGTTAAGAACAAAGTCGTTTGCACATTCTGCCAGGAAGGATGTTACAGCTGATAAATCCAACATCTACCAACCAAACAATCAGTTCTTTTACTGAAAATTTCATTACTAAATGCAGACGCTGATGTCACTAATTCACGAGGAAATGAGTTAGTACAAACAAATTCATTATGAGCTCATACAGTTCACATATTCAAAATGGATATTAGAGTTCTGACATTTATGTGAAAGGCTTCTTGAAGTTTCTTATCAAGTGGCGATATAGTCACTGTGAATTTTGGAAGACTGTGCAGTGGTCATGCCTGGAGGTACTTTGAACCCCCACAGTCCTCTCCTATGTGCTGCCTTGGAGGAGGTGATACAACTTTGGCTGCCTCTGGAGTGTGCTCCAGTTTACATGGAGGTAAAATATGATGTGGAATGATAACAGAGGTAGTATTTCATTTTAAAACACACGAAGTAGTGACAGATGTGAAAGCCATGTCTAATGATCCTACAAATGTGGATAAAGCTGTCAATTGTGAAATCACACACACTCATATGGAGCAACAAAGGTGATTTACACACAGACATCCACCAATGCTGTTCTAACGGTCATCAGTTGAAAAGTAGTTGGGATCAGTGACGTCTGTAGGCACTTTGTCCTCCATGTTCTCTCACTATTACAGTGAATTTTCTTTGCTCAGAACTTAAATTAGCAGCTCACTGCCTCATCATTGCTTTCAACTCTACGACCCATGCTTAGCTCATTCTGGAAGGATGAGTTAGTGGGAGTCATTTTGTATGCTGGAATGTTGGTGTACGTATTTCTGTGCGTCTAAGTGACTGTAAAGGTGAAATGTGATTCTCTGAAGAGCTGCCACATGACACCACACTGTCTTGTGAGTGGCATTCCTGCCACTGATAGCAGTCGATATGATGTAGCACTCCTGGACAAGGCATTGAGTAATCACATGCGTGAATAAGGAGGCATTCTTAACTCCTATGTTCCAAAACGTTTCAATTTCTTTATCTTATCATCACCATTATTTTGCTCATAAACTACACACATATCAACATCATTGACAAGAATAGTTCTGTAGAAAATACTGTATAAGAAATTAGAGAAAGTATTATTAGATGATAGCTGGCAGCTCCAAGAGCCTAATGACAAAATATCATTCATGTATCATGTGTTCAATATGTGAAAATGTACCTTACATAAGGGAAAAATAAGTGAAATGAATCAAATCCACTGAAATGAAATGATATAATAATGAGTTCTTTATTCCTGAAGCATGTGTGTTTTCTATTTTCGTTTTCGTTACTTAGGGTAAGATTGATAGTTACAACTTGTTTCAAGATTGGGTCTCGATTCAGAATGCATGGCACTTGCTCGGCTGATCAAAGCAATTTTTTCCCTAATGCAGCTTTGTAAAGCAATTACTCTATTAAACATCATTACATGTACTGCAGATGTGGGCTTGATAAAATTATGTACAATTTCACTCTGAAGCGATCGTATCACTAATTATGTTATGTTGATAAGGAAGTCGTGCTATGGGGCTACAACGCCATGAAGAGATACTTGGCTATAGAATTGTGATTTTGTGTAGTGTTTTCTTGTCTTCTTTGATGTCCAGCGCCATTGCTTGAGCTCCAGTACCTGCCTCAAGTACCCGTTGTAATTCTGGGCGCTGTAGTGTTGTAGTACCAAAGGCAGACTTGAACATTTTGCCACATCACACTAAGCAACATACCATTGCCCATGTTCTGTTAGCAAATGATATGGATCGTGGAAGGACTGCTGTAAATATGATTCAGTTTACTGATGGCATATGCATTCATGACGATTACAGTTTTAGTCTCATGAAAAATTCTTGTATCATGGTCGTTCGTCTTTGCAAGTATTGTCTTATTGTCTTAAGTTTATGCTGCCAGTAAACCGAAACCATGTCTCTCAGTCATCTTAAAGCGGTTCATCTTTCGTCTCACTAATAGGAACACCTGAAACCGTCAGGTGAGATTTTTTGTAATTCATTTTTGGTCATGTCACTTGGACATGTGTTAAAATTTATTTGCTCTTCCACATGTCTTGCTTCTTGTTGATGAGCAAACTGGTTTCATGTGCATTTTCGTGAGATATTGTTGTCATGGTGGAAACAGATATTTCTTATAATGTTTTGGAATGATATCCAAGCCAGTTATTCATAACGTATATCACTATCAAATCAGGCTTATTATTGACAAAGGTGTCATAAGCTGCCTGTTAAGCATTACTCTGGAGGTAGCATCCACTATAAAGTTGTACATCGTGTATAAACCTTCTTGTAGTTAAATCACTCCTATATGTTGCCAAAGTTCATGAACATTATGGCTACGTCTGGTTTGTTGGTAAGATGCAAAATACAACTGTATATTCTTTTCAATAGATGGTTCCAGTACTAAATTTTGATATACTGTATTGGTACACAATTTAAAGTGGAGACATAACCAGACACGTGGCTGCAGGCTGGGCCGCAGTGCGCTGGCCACATAGCATGATGGGTATTCGGTTGTCAACTTTTAAATTTACTTTTAGACATATTCGTGGTAGTGATAACGTTGTGGCCGATGGAGGTGGCAGAATCTTTGAAGAATGGGAAGAGTCCTCCCCAGAGGAGGAAGAGCGTTTGCCAGAAGAACTTATGGGTGCCATTTTGACTGAGCGTCTCCTATTATTCAAGGATCTAAGGGAGCAACAGGATGCCAATACACCTTTAGTCAGCTAAAGGAACAGAACTGGAAGAGTGAAGTAGTTAGGCCTTATCTGTTAAAGACGAATGTCTTCCGTTGCTCAAGCAGGGTATCCTGGTGGCGACTGTACTGTGTTGGCTAAGAATTTAGTACGACTCTTCTTTAATACTATCACAAGAGACCAGTAGTAGGACATTTCCATGTTCAAAACCAGGATGAAAATAAGTGAGAACTTCACATAGCCATGTGTATTGGAATGACCAAACAAGGTACTTGGTCTTGCCAAGAATTGTTAGCATCTGATGTGATAAATGGAGAAATTGTACATTGATTATGTGGACCCATTCCCATGGTCACAAGAGTGCATCTGCTACATACTGGTATGTGTAGACCCCCTTACATTGTTGAGATGGTTGCTCACGACACGAGGTATGATGTCACAAAATAACATCAATGCCCATCAGACCATCTTGAGCACATTCGGGTCCCGTAAGGTAGTGGTTATGACAATGAACCGAATTTCACTTCCATGAGATTTAGGAAATTTCGTTTCAAAGTGAGACAATGACCACCCTGTGTTTTCTGAATCTGGGATACTCAGAGGGTTAATTGCAACCTGCTGGCAGCTCTTATCACATACGACCGTGAGGACTATACATGGAGGAATTCGTTATTGTCTTGGTTGGGGTACGCCTTCCATACAGCAGCACACAAAGCTCATAAGCAGGCTCCAGTCGTCATCATATTAGCGTTTAAACTCAACAGAGCACCCTCTTGAATTTTTCGTCACTGAATGCTTTACTGCTGAGCAGATCGATGCCGAGCAAATTAGAGACAAATGGAAAAGCGTACATAAAAAAATTTCAAGTCCACCCGTGATAGGATGGTGCAGAAATACTATGCTGGAAGACTGCCAACCTCACTCCGTGGAGCAGGGCGTGGTTAAAAAATTCAGTACAGTGAGCAGGGGATCAGATAAAGTGATGGGGGAAGCTGTTGCCCAGATCTGTGGAACTGACACAGATCTTGCCTTTAATGGCACCTTTCTCATGGGGGATATGCATACCAAGTAAACACTGAAAGTACCTCTATCTCAAGTAAGACCAATCCAGGAGGGAACAATAACGCAGAAAACATATTGGCTATAAACGCCAAATGGGGCACAAAAGTTAATCTCCGATTGCTAATAACAAGAGTGTTTCGTTTTTCATCCTATTTCTGAGGTACCTTCAGTAGTTTCCATATGAGTAAGTGCTCCGCAAGTACGATGGCAGTTCAATAAGCAATGCAACACATTTTTTTCTGAAACAGGGGTTGTTTTATTCAGCATTGAAATACGCCAGGTTATTCCCCAATCTTTTAGCTACACAACACTATTTTTCAACGTAATCTTCATTCAATGCTACGGCCTTACGCCACCTTGAAATGAGGGCCTGTATGCCTGCACGGTACCATTCCACTGGTCGATGTCGGAGCCAACGTCGTACTGCATCAATAACTTCTTCATCATCCGCGTAGTGCCTCCCACGGATTGCGTCCTTCATTGGGCCAAACATATGGAAATCCGACGGTGCGAGATCGGGGCTGTAGGGTGCATGAGGAAGAACAGTCCACTGAAGTTTTGTGAGCTCCTCTCGGGTGCGAAGACTTGTGTGAGGTCTTGCGTTGTCATGAAGAAGGAGAAGTTCGTTCTGATTTTTGTGCCTACGAACACGCTGAAGTCGTTTCTTCAATTTCTGAAGAGTAGCACAATACACTTCAGAGTTGATCGTTTGACCATGGGGAAGGACATCGAACAGAATAACCCCTTCAGCGTCCCAGAAGACTGTAACCATGACTTTACCGGCTGAGGGTATGGCTTTAAACATTTTCTTGGTAGGGGAGTGGGTGTGGCGCCACTCCATTGATTGCCGTTTTGTTTCAGGTTCGAAGTGATGAACCCATGTTTCATCGCGTGTAATAATCTTTGACAAGAAATTGTCACCCTCAGCCACATGACGAGCAAGCAATTCCGCACAGATGGTTCTCCTTTGCTCTTTATGGTGTTCGGTTAGACAACGAGGGACCCAGCGGGAACAAACCTTTGAATATCCCAACTGGTGAACAAGTGTGACAGCACTACCAACAGAGATGTCAAGTTGAGCAATGAGTTGTTTGATGGTGATCCGTCGATCATCTCGAACGAGTGTGTTCGCACGCTCCGCCATTGCAGGAGTCACAGCTGTGCACGGCCGGCCCGCACGCGGGAGATCAGACAGTCTTGCTTGACCTTGCGGCGATGATGACACACGCTTTGCCCAACGACTCACCGTGCTTTTGTCCACTGCCAGATCACCGTAGACATTCTGGAAGCGCCTATGAATATCTGAGATGCCCTGGTTTTCCGCCAAAAGAAACTCTATCACTGCCCGTTGTTTGCAACGCACATCCGTTACAGACGCCATTTTAACAGCTCCCTACAGCGCTGCCACCTGTCGGAAGTCAATGAAACTATACGAGACGAAGCGGGAATGTTTGAAAATATTCTACAAGAAATTTCCGGTTTTTTCAACCAAAATTGGCCGAGAAAAAAAATGTGTTGTATTACTTATTGAACTGCCCTCGTATGCATGTTGCTCTGTCATCTTCCATTGTCAGTTTCTTTTTTTTTTTTTTCAAATTGTTCCTCACTGTTCATTGCTTCGAATATGTTTCCTTATGGTTTCTTCTCATTGGTTTTTTGCTTCTACTTGTTATGTCAGTTGTTCCTGTGTGCTAAATTTGGCAAATTTCTGTTGACTGCTTTCCTGATATAAGTTCAGCATAAAAGCATTGTGTGTCTTACATGACCGTCGGTCGAGGCGGGTCTACTTCTGTTGTCTACCTATGCTGCAAGAGGCTTTTAAATGTGCAGTGGATTCACAGGTTGCAGATGTCCGCAGCTGACCATCCTAGGAAATCAGACTATGAGTTCATTGATCACTATATCAGAAGGAATGTATTCTTAAGCCCGTTCATACCCTTCTTATGCTATTATCAACATTAAAATGCTTGAATTGCTGCAGTGTCTCTTCTTGTTACTCCTGCGTTACACACGCAGTGACTTGATGCCTTCTGTTCTGATTAATTTCAAAACGCTTGTTGAATTGTGTCTCTGTTGTTAGTCATTGGTCTGTGTAATTATTGATCGGGTACAAATTGCACAGCATTTGACTTCCAAATGTATTGACTTAATAAAGAAGTCATGTTGTAAACATAGCAGTTCACTATGTGATCGATATCGGTGAATGAATTTTTCACTCTGCAGCACAATGTGCGCCTATATGCAAGAAGCTGGCAGATTAAAACCGTGTACCAGACCAGCATTCGAAACCAGGACCTTTGTCTTCGACAGACGAGTTCTCTACAGGCTGAGCTACACAAGCGCAACTCACGCCCTCTCCTCACAGCTCTACTTTCGTCAGTACCTCATTTCCTATCTTTGAAACTTCACAGAACCTTTCCTGCATAAGTAGCAGGATTAGCACTCCTGGAAGAACAGTTACTGCAGAGACATGGCTCAGCCACAGCCTACGGGATGTTTCCAGAATGAAGATGTCCCCCAGGCTTTGGCTAATCCATGTGCACGCAATATCCTTTCTTCAAAGAGTGCTAGTCTTTCAACGTACGCAGGAGAATTTCTGTGAAGGTTGAAAGGTATGAGCTGTGAGGCGGGTCGTGAGTCGTCGTTGCATAGCTCAGTTGTTGGAGCACTCGTCTCTGGAAGGCAAAGGTCCTGGTTTCGAATGCTGGTCTGGTACAAAGTCTGAATTGGTGAGGAAGTCTCTGCCTCTCCTATCACCAGTCTCTGCTTTCCAAAAATAAAAGTGAACTTCAGGATGCATTTACACAAGAAATGCCACATGATGCCCAATATACATGACGCTCGCGCGCCAACGAAGCTCGATCCATTGCAGGGGCTCACTTAGAGTTGCTGAAGCCTGAAATTCAGTCTCCACTCAATCATGTCCACAACAGGATTTGCTGGATTCCCTGCTTCTTATGAGCACGAGTATGACTGCCATGCAGCAGGTCCAGGTTAAATTCCCGGGCAGGTCACAGATTTTCTCTGCTCGGGGACTGGGTGTTGTGTTGCCCTCTTCATTGTGGTTTTTGGGGTAAGTTCCTATGGGACGAAACTGCTGAGGTCGTCGCTCCCTAGGCCTACACAGTACTTAGTCTAACTTAAACCAGCCTGCGCTAGGGACACGCATGCCCGAGGGAGGATTCGAACCTCCGATGGGGTGAGCCGCGCGAACCGTGGCAAGGCGCCTCATCATTGACGTGAAAGTTGCCCAGTGTGGTGTCGACTGAAGAGACTTGCAACTCTCTGGCCGAATTTCCGCAACTGCGGACTTTCGACCATCAACACCGTACAATTATTTCGTTTCATTTTTCGTCCTTTCATCCATGATTTTCGAACTCAGCCACCAGAGCTTCTGATACGCATTCCTTGTACTAAGACAACCAACAGTCTTCCAATCACTACACTTCCCCAGTGATGTTATTCCTACATACCACAATTCTTCATTTGTATAACTTACGGAATGTGTTGAATAGCAGTGCAACAAACCCATTATTCCACACCCATTTTCTAAAGACAATTTTCTAAGGTAGATAACCATGAACTAAAGGAGAAACTGTATTGGACATATGAATAAAAAAACTTTGGGAAAGGATACGGTCTGTATAATACAGGGTGTTACAAAAAGGTACGGCCAAACTTTCAGGAAACATTCCTCACACACAAATAAAGAAAAGATGTTATGTGGACATGTGTCCGGATACGCTTAATTTCCATGTTAGAGCTCATTTTAGTTTCGTCAGTATGTACTGTACTTCCTCGATTCACCGCCATGATTTCATACGGGATACTCTAACTGTGCTGCTAGAACATGTGCCTTTACAAGTACGACACAAAATGTAGTTCATGCACGATGGAGCTCCTGCACATTTCAGTCGAAGTGTTCGTACGCTTGCTCAACAACAGATTCGGTGACCGATGGATTGGTAGAGGCGGACCAATTCCATGGCCTCCATGCTCTCCTGACGTCAACCCTCTTGACTTTCACTTATGCGGGCATTTGAAAGCTCTTGTCTACGCAACCCCGGCACCAAATGTAGAGACTCTTCGTGCTCGTATTGTGGACGGCTGTGATACAATACGCCATTCTCTAGGGCTGCATCAGCGCATCAGGGATTCCATGCGACGGAGGGTGGATGCATGTATCCTCGCTAACGGAGGACATTTTGAACATTTCCTGTAACAAAGTGTTTGAAGTCACGCTGGTACGCTCTGTTGCTTTGTGTTTCCATTCCATGATTAATGTGATTTGAAGAGAAGTAATAAAATGAGCTGTAACATGGAAAGTAAGCGTTTCCGGACACATGTCCATATATTTTCTTTCTTTGTGTGTGAGGAATGTTTCCTGAAAGTTTGGCCATACCGTTTTGTGACACCCTGTATATTTCCCATACAAGTGCGACTGAGTGATTAAGAACTGAATATAATTCTCACTGGATCCACCTTCTCCGATTTTAGTTTTCTCCACATTATAACTTAAAAACTACAAAAAAGTAGTAATTTTTCGTGATAGACGTTACGTCTTTTGTAGAAAAATTGAGAGAAAGTTGAATTAGTTTTTTACCGTAAGTATTCGTTAACGCACCAGTTGTACACATACATTGCTGCAACTCACCGTAGGCGAGACACAGCGGCGGCGTCAGGTGGAGGGGTGTGCTGGGAAGATGTGACTGGTGCAGCTGTGGCAGGTGTTTGAGCACTGGTGGTGGGCCCCTCCTCTGTAGTCGCTGGTGTGCTGCAAAGAGGGAGAGAGAGAGAGAGAGACATTGTAGGCGGGCGTGTTCTCATGGTGGCCAGAGGGCTGCATACCACAAATAATACTGATGAGCAGTTGTCTATATACATACACTACTGGCCATTAAAACTGCTACACCACGATGATGACGTGCTACAGACGCGAAATTTAACCGACAGGAAGAAGATGCCGTGATATGCAAATGATTAGTTTTTCAGAGCATTCACACAGGGTTGGTGCCGGTGGCGACACCTACAACCTGCTGACATGAGGAACGTTTCCAACCGATTTCTTATTTACAAACAGCAGTTGACCGGCGTTGCCTGGTGAAGCGTTGTTGTGATGCCTCGTGTAAGGAGGAGAAATGCGTACTCTCACGTTTCCGACTTGGATAAAGGTCAGATTGTAGCCTATCGCTATTGCGGTTTATCGTATCGCGACATTGCTGCTCACATTGGTCGAGATCCAATGACTGCTAGCAGAATATGGGATCGGTGAGTTCAGGAGGGTAATACGGAACGCCGTGATGGAACCCAACGGCCTCGTATCACTAGCAGTCGAGATGACAGGCATCTGCATTGCGGTAACAGATCGTGCAGCCACGTCTCGATCCCTGTGTCATAAGATGGGGACGTTTGCAAGAGAACAACCATCTGCACGAACAGTTCGACGACGTTTGCAGCAGCACGGACTATCAGCTCGGAGATCGTGGCTGCGGTTACCCTTGACGCTGCATCACAGACAGGAGCGCCTGCGATGGTGTACTCGACGACGTACCTGGGTGCACGAATGGCAAAACGTCACTTTTTCGGATGAATCCAGGTTCTGTTTACAGCATCATGATGGTCGCATCCGTGTTTGGCGACATGGCGGTGAACGAACATTGGATGCATGTATTCGTCATTGCCATACTGGCGTATCGCCCGGCGTGATGGTATGGGGTGCCATTGGTTACACGTCTCGGTCACCTCTTGTTCGCATTGACGGCACTTCGAACAGTGGACGTTACATTTCAGATGTCTTACGACCTGTCGCTCTACCCTTCATTCGATCCCTGCGAAACCCTTTATTTCAGCAGGATAATGCACGACCGCATGTTGCAGATCCATTACATTCTCCAGATCTCTCACGAATTGAACAATTGAAAACGTCTGGTCAATGGTGGCCGAGCAACTGGCTCGTCACAATACGCCAGTCACTACTCTTGATGAACTGTGGTATCGTGTTGAAGCTGCACGGGCAGCTGTACCTGTACATGCCATCCAAACTCTGTTTGACTTAATGCCCAGACGTATCAAGAACGTTATTACGGCCAGAGTTGCTTATTCTGGGTACTGATTTCTCACGATCTATCCACCCAAATTGCATGAAAATGTAATCACATGTCAGTTCTAGTATAATATATTTGTCCAATGAATACCCGTTTATCATCTGCATTTCTTCTTGGTGTAGCAATTTTAATAGCCAGTAGTGTATGACAGAGCACACTCCACCATCAACGGTAGTCAGTCACTCAACGTGAACCACTTGGGGCTCCAAAAAGACTAATCAGTTTCTAACTTCTACATATCCTACAGCCATAGCTTAGCATGACAAACAAGAAATTGTTCCAAATGAAGCACAAACTAAAAACAAATATAAGCACAAAGTAGTTGCTGGAATGACAGCAGAGTTATTAGACAGGACAGGTCAAATACGTCACTTCAGCCAATGATCAATCAGGAGTTACCAGTGCAGTAATCAGGCTGTCCCACATATTTGAATGTACATAATATAAACAGCACTACGTGGTCTAGGTTTAGCGCCTTTGATTAACAATCAAAATGTCATCGGTCCTGCGTTCGAAACCCGCCTGTCTTTAAATTTGGATTAATAATCAGCATTGATGGCCAAAGACTTCTGGCATAAAAAGTAACCCTCACTCTGCCAATGGCCTTATTAAAGGGGACGGACAAGCGAACAGAGGTTCAGGTGGGAAACTGCCCCTAAAGGAGGAATATTCAGCAATGATCAACGGCCTGAGGATGGAGAGGCAACGGGAACCTCTTCAGTAAGGACACATAATGTGTATCCACAGGACATGTGGCCTGTAACTGAAAAATTGTCATGATGATCTCTCCATTGGCAAGAGATTCCAGAAAAGTCCCCCATTCGGATCTCCGGCAGGGGACTGCCAAGGGGAAGCTGATCATGAGAAAAGACATGAATGACCAACGAAAGGATAACGTTCTACGAGTGGGGGCGTGGAATCTCAGAAGCTTTAAAGTGGTAGGGAAGCTTGAAAATCTGGAAAGGGAAATGCAAAGGCTCTGGCTGGGTACAGTAGGGATCACAGAAGTGAAATGGAAACAAGACAAGGATTTCTGATCAGATCAGTATAGGGTAATATCAACAGCACCACAAATGGTAAAACGGGACTAGGATTCGTTATGAATACGATGGTAGGGCAGAGAGTGTTTCCTGAGGTCCAGTGATAGGTCTAGTCTTATCAGAATCGACAGCAAACCAACACCGACAACCGTAGTTCAGGTATACACGCCGACGTCACAACCTCAAGATGTATAGCTATAGGGTATATATGACGATATTGAAAAGATAGTACGGTACATAAAGGGAGATGAAAATCTAATGGTCACGGGTAATTCGAACGCAGTTCTAGGGAAGAAAATTTTACAGGAAAATGTGGGCTTGGGACAAGGAATGAGAAGGAGAAAGACTAAGTGAGCTGTGTAATAAATTTAATCTATTAATAGTGAATACTCTGTTCAAGAATCACAAGAGAAGGTATATTTGGAGAAGGCCAGATGATACTGGAATATTTCAGTTAGAATGCATCATCGTCAGACGGAGGCTCCAAAACCAGATACTGGATTATAAGGCTTACCCAGGAGCAGATATAGACTCAATCACAATGGAGTGGTGATGAAAATTAGGTGGAAGTTTAAGTGATTAGTCAGGAAGAATCAATATGAAAGAAATGGGATAAGGAAGTACTAAGGAATGATGAGATACACCCGAAGTTCTCTCAGGATAAAGACACAGCAGTAACTAATAGTTCAGTATCCAGTACAGTTGAAGAGGAATGGACATTTCGAAAAAGGGCAATCACAGAAATTGGAAAGAAAAATATAGATACAACGAAGTTAACTGGGAAGAAACCATGGGTCACAGAAGGAATACTTCAGTTGACTGACGAAAGAAGCAAGTAGAAATTGTTCATGGAATTTCAGGGATACAGAAATACAAGTCGCTGAGGAATGGAATAAACAGGAAGTGCAGGGAAGCTAACACGAAATGGCTGTATGAAAAACGTGAAGAAATCGAAAAAGAAATGATTGTTGGAAGAACTGACTCAGCATATAGGAAAGGGAAAATAGCCTCCGGTGTAACTGAAAGCAAAGGTGGTACCATTAAGAGTGCAATGCAGAGAAGAGAGCTGATAGGTGGAAAGAGCACATTGAAGGCCTGTATTAGGGGAAAGATTTGTCTGATGTGATAGAAGAAGATATAGGAATCGATTTAGAAGGGATGGGGGATCCAGTATGAGAATCAGAATTTAAGAGGGAATTATCGCACAATCAGCTTAAAATCTCATTCATCAAAGTTACTTACAAGATTAAGATACAGAAGAATGGAAAATAAAATTGAGGATACGTTAGATGACACTTAGTTTGGCTACAGGAGAGGTAAAGGCACCAGAGAGACAATTCTGACGTCGCGGTTGATAATGGAGGCAAGACTAAAGAAAAATCAAGACACGTTCATAGAATTTGATGACCTTAAAAAGGCATTCGACAATGTAAATGATGCAAGATGTTCGAAAATCTGAGAAAAACAGGGCTATATTGGAAGAGACGTGTAATATACAATACGTACAAGTGCCAAAGGGTATAATAAGAGTACACCACCAAGAAGTAAGTGATAGGATTAAAAAGAGTGTAAGACAGGGATGTAGTCTTTCGCCACTAATGTTCAAACTGTACTTCGAAGAAGTAGTGATGGAAATAAAAGAAAGATTCAGGGGTGGAACTGAAATTCAGGGTGAAAGGTTATCAATGATATGATTTGCTGGTGACATTGCTGTTCTGAGTGAAAGTGAAGAAGAATTAGATGATCTGCTAAATGGTATGAACAGTCTAGTGATTAGAGAAAATGGATTGGGAGTAAATCGAAGAAAGAGGAAAGTAATGGAAGTGGCAGAAATGAGAACACCAGGAAACATAACATGAGGATTGATGATCACGAAGTGAATGAAGTTAAAGAATTCTATTACCTAGGCAGCAAAATATCCAATGAAGGACGGAGCAAGGAGAACAACAAAAACAGAGTAGCACTGGTGAAAAGAGCATTCCTGGCCAAGAGGTCTATTAGTATCAAACATAGGCCTCAATTTGAGGAAGAAGTTTCTGAGAATGTACGTTTAAATCACAGCATTGTATGGCAATGAAACATAGACTCTGGGAAAACAAACAGAAGAGAAAAAAGAATGTGTGTGAAATCTTATGGGACTTAACTGCTAAGTTCATCAGTCCCTAAGCTTACACACTACTTAACCTAAATTATCCTAAGGACAAACACACACACACCCACACCCGAGGGAGGACTCGAACCTCCGCCGGGACCAGCCACACAGTCCGTGACTGCAGCGCCTCAGACCGCTCGGCTAATCCCGCATGGCCAAACAGAAGAGAATCGAAGCATTTGAGAAGTGGTACCACAGACGAATGTTGAAAATTAGGTGGACAGATAAGGTAAGGAATGAGAAGGCTCTGTGCAGCATCGTAGAGGAATGGAATATCTGCAAAACACTGACATGAAGAAAATACAGGCTGATACGACACCTGTTAAGACATCAGGGAATGACTTCCATGGTACTAGGGGGAAGTGTAGAGGGCCAAAAATGTAGATGGAGGCAGATATTGGAATACATGCAGCAAATAATTGAGGACATAGGTCGCGGCTGCTTCTCTGAGATGAATAGGTTGCCGGGTAGCATCAAACCAGTCAGAAGACTGATGACTCAAAAGAATCTAAACATATGATCATGTAATTGCGTTCAAAGTGTTCGTTGCTCATGGGTCACGGACAGGGCTATACGAAGCACAGACAGTACACAGGAGGACAACAAGTTTTGAACATGGCAGGAAAGGTAATTCGGGGAAGATGCTGTGCAAAAAGGTGAGGATTCACGACAAAATGAGCTAAGGGAATACGATATTTGATTGTCATAAAAATATTAAGACAGAAATTTAAATATTATTCAATAAATAAAGTTTATACATAAGGGCAAGCAGCACTCTAACTCAATAGGCGAACATTACGCATTGTCTGATTGCAATGTTGGTTAGTGTGTGAGGAAGATCAGTAAAGAGAATCAATGAGAAAATGTGCTAAAATGTGGAATTTGATCAAAGGTTGTCACTTCAGTAACATTAAAAATTTTATTTAGTAGGGTACTCTGGTGTAGTCGGTATTCGTACTTACGTGATTTGGAATGGAAAAGCAGCTGTTGAATGGAGCAGTCGATGTTAATGGAAATTATGACAAAGAGTCTACATAAGAAAATGACTAAGTTCATTTCTATGAAGACTCAAGAAAACTTTATCCTATAAAGGAAGTAATTAAATTCAGCTGGGTTTGACTTCCGCCTGTGAGGAGATAGCATGCTACCTAATGTCTGGAAGCTGAATAATAATCATTGATGTGTGTGTGTGTGTGAGAGAGAGAGAGAGGGAGAGAGAGAGAGAGAGAGAGGGAGAGAAAGAGAGAGAGAGAGATGGCAACATAATCTGGTAAGTTGAAGTGGGGGTATTAGTTTAATAAAGAAGCTTGACATGGGAATGTAGGAGAGGGTGAATGAGGAGTTGTATGATAAATTGATGTTATGATGACCAGATGCAGAACTACGATGCGGTAGTGTGTGCAGCCCAAGTGGATGAAGAAAGTAAAGGTTAGGAATTGAAATAAGTATTCTATATAAATTATCAAGAGCGTTTCCAAAGGTTACTTTTGATTAAAGTATGTTGTTGTTGTTGTTGTTGTGGTTTTCAGTCCTGAGACTGGTTTGATGGAGCTCTCCATGAATTAAAGTATATGGAACTACATTTATGTGCAACGTTTCAGTATTACGATTTGTTCAAAGGCAGCCGTGGAGATATATTTCTCTTTCACACATTAATTATCATAATAAATTACTTATAATTAAAGTTCTCCCTGAGACATTTTAAGTCTCCTCTTTATCTGCGATAATGATAGTAGCAGACGACGCGAATTAAAATTTGTGCCGCGGCCGGGACTCGAACGCGCGAGTTCTTGCTCATTAGGAAGAACTGCTAACCAGTATGGTACCTAGTGCTGCGGTGGCGTAATTGTTAGCATTTGTGCCTAATAAGCAAGAAGAGATGGGTTTGAGTCCCGGCCACAGCAGAAATTTTAGTTAATGTCTTCTGCTTCCAAATTACGTTAAACTAGAGAGGGAGAGATTGAGAAAAGTACAACAGAGGCTAAAAGTAGAAGTAAAAGAAGCCTAGGCGATGCCATATTATCTGAGCAATGTTATCTCAAGGACACTCTTTATAGTTTGGCAAGTAGCCCATTGCTACTCTACATTATTTGAAAGTATTCGAAAGAAAGTGACTAGACTTGAATGAAACATAGGTACCTACGAAACAGTATGTAACAAAGGATTGTTGGATCTACACTTCTCATCAGAAGTAAGTAGGTTGGAGATTTATTAGTGACTCCAATACATGGGATGTGGACGGTCACATGCTGTGCAAGAGTAGTAGGAAACTTGGTGGAATTCGCTTAATGTCCTTTAATAACGCAATAGATAACTTCAAACAAGAAAGGTTAGAGACCTGATAGTATCTCCTCCAGAATGCAGTACAGACTGTCAGTCACTGTACATGGTCCCTTTTTGCATGTTGTACAAGGAAGTATACCTAAGTACAACAAATATTCTGAGCTACTGTTGGACTCAGGTGGCTAGGAATGTGAAGGGAAGGCTCAGAATCTACATCTGCATCTGCATCTACATCTATACTCTGCAAACCACCGTGACGTATACGGCAGAGGGTACGCCTCATTGTACAATTTATTAAGCTTTCTCCCTGTTCCATTCAGTAGAGAGCGCGGGAAGAATGACTATCTGAATGCCTCCGTGCATGCGGTAGTTATTCTCATATTACCCTCACGCTCCCCATGTGAACAATACATAAGGGCTCTACATCTACATCTACGTGGATACTCTGCAAATCACATTTAAGAGCCTGTTATTCCAATCTCGTATCGTGCGCGGAAAGAACGAACACCTATATCTTTCCCTGCGAGCTCCTATTTCCACAATTTTATCATGGTGCTTGTTTCTCCCTACGTAGGTCGGCGTCATCAAAATATTTTCACATTCGGAGGAGAAAGTTGGTGATTGAATTTCATGAGAAGATCCCGCCGCAACGAAAAACGGCTTTGTTTTAATGATGTCCACCTTAAATACTTTATCATTTCAGCGACAATCTCTCCCCTATTTCGCCATAATACAAAACGTGCTGCGCTTCTTTGAACTTTTTCCATGTGTTCCGTCAATTCTATCTGATAAGAATCCCACACTACGCAGCAGTATTCTAAGAGAGTCTCTTTAGTAGGTCTGTTACATTTTCTAAGTGTCCTGCCAGTGAAAAGCAGTCTTCGATTAGCTATCCCCACAACATTTCCTTTGCGTTATTTCCAATTTATGTTGTTCGTAATTGTAGTTACTAGATATTTAGTTGAACTTACGGCCTTTAGATTTGACCGATTTATCTGTAACCGAAGTTTAACCGATTGCTTTTAGCACTCATGTGGATGACCTCACACTTTTCGTTATTTAGGGTCGACTGCCAATTTTCGCACCATACAGGTATATTTTCTAAATCGTTTTGCAATTTTTTTTATATTCTGACGATTTCACTAGTCGATAAACAACAGCATCATCTGCAAACAGCCAAAGACGGTTGGTCAGATTGTCTCGCAAATCGTTTATATAGATAACGAACAGCGAAGGGCCTATACCACTACCTTGGGGAACGCCAGAATTAACTTCAGTTTTGCTCAATGACTTTCTTTCACTTACTTCTGTGACCTCTCTGACAGGAAGGAAATCACGAATCCAGTCACATAATTGAGACGATATTCCATAAGTACGCAATTTCACTACAAGCCGCTTGTGTGGTACAGTGTCAAAACCCTTCCGGAAATCCAGAAATACGGAATGGATATGAAATCCCTAATCAATAGCACTCAAAACTTCATGCGAATAATGAGATAGTTGTGCTCCACAGGAACGGTTTTCTAAACCCATGCTGACTGTGTGTCAACAGACTGTTTTCTTGGAGGTAATTTATGATGTTCGAACACAATATATGATCCAAAATCCTGCTGCATATCGATGTTAATGATATGGGCCTGTAATTAAGTGGATTACTCCTACCTTTCTTGAATACTGGTGCAACATTTGCAACTTTCCAGTCTTTAGGTACGGATCTTTCGTCGGGCGAACGGTTATATATGATTGTTAAGTATGGAGCTAATGCATCAGCATACTCCGAAAGGAACCTAATTGATATACTTTCTGGACGAGAATACTTGCTTTTATTACGTGATTTAAGTTGCTTCACTATTCCGAGGATATTTACTCCTACGTTACTCATGTCGGCAGCTGTTCTTTATTCGAATTCTGGAATATTTATTTCGTCTCCTTTTGTGAAGGCATTTCGGAAGGTTGTGTTTAGTAACTCTGCTTTGGCAGCACTGTCTTCGATAGTATCTCGATTGCTTTCGCGCAGAGAAGGCATTGATTGTTTTTTTCCGCTAACATAGGACCAGAATCTCTCTGCATTTTCTGCCGGGTTTAGAGACAAAGTTTCGTTACGGAAACTGTTATAAGCATCTCGCATTGAAGTCCGCGCTAAATTTGAAGCTTCTGTAAAAGATAGCCGATCTTGTGGATTTTGCGTCTGTTTAAATTTGGCATGTTTGTTTCGTTGTTTCTGCAACAGTGTTCTGACCCGTCTTGTGTACCAAGGAGGATCAACTCCGCCGTTTGTTAATTTATTTGGTATAAATCTCTCAATTGCTGACAATACTACTTCTTTGAAATCAATCCACATCTGGTCTACACTTATATTATTAATTTGGCAGGGAATCTGACAGATCCTGGATTTCCGTAGTCTGAAACTTCTGTCACACGACAAGTAGTGCCCGTATTTTACCTGGCAAGAGGAAAACTTATTTTTGTTCCAGAGCATTCGTCCTATAGTTTCGGATAATGGATCACAAAATAGAATAAACGCAAGGCCGCATCCTCTTGAGGTTCCCATTCTGTTTCTACTGGTCATGAAGTGGGTGTGTGATTGTGTGTGTGTGTGTGTGGGGGGGGGGGGGGTTTGGGGGGGGTGAGCGGGGGTGGGGGGTAAGGGGAAAGGGGAAAGGGGGGGGAGCTGTTACATGGAAATCATTCAGCTTGTCTCTTGCAAGGGACCATATGACGAATTTATCGTCTACATACCGATGGAAACAGATACGCTTGAATTGGATTGATTCCAGGGCTTACACTGAAATACTACATACACATGCTGGTTCAAAAATGGTTCAAATGGGTCTGAGCACTATGGGACTTAAGATCTGAGGTCATCAGTCCCCTAGGACTTAGAACTACTTAAACCTAACTAACCTAAGGACATCACACACATCCATGCCCCAGGCAAGATTCGAATCTGCGACCGTGGCAGTTGCGCGGTTCCGGACTGAAGCGCCTAGAACCGCTCGGCCACCGAGGCCTGCCACATGCTGGTGACAACAAATGAACATGGATTCTCTAAGGCTACTCATTCTGCCTGCTTGGAGCAGCCACCGTGGGAAAAAAATGTATGTCAACACCAAGACATGTCTGAAAGGATCGGTCATCCACATGTCGCATTTCTCGCCTGTACATACCAAGGATTCTTGTGAAGAAACTCTGGTAAAAATAAAGACAACCTCTAAGCCGTCAGGCATGGCGGTATCGCGCTTACAGTTTTAAGGCATTCAAGACAATTCATAGCATTGCAAGTATGATGTGACCAGTTTGTGCTCTAAGGACTACACTTGAGGTATGAGGGACTGAGTATGTCGGCACAGCAAAGTTGCTAATGGTAGGATGTAAAGATATCCCACCTTCTTGAACCTTTCGAGTCCATAAAATCTCAGTGGAACTGTTGATCTCTGTCGTAGCTGCTTAAGGACCGTCTGGCAAGCCGGCTTCTTCGAGAAGTGCCACAACCTTCCTGTTCGCCCTCTTGGTATGATTAATTTCAGTTTTCTCGCATGTACTGTCTTCTAGCAGGCTTAATATTGTGAGATAAGGTCACAGTTTTGCTTCCTTTGTTGGCTAATAAGACTATGACATCTGAATGTTTTGTTAGTTGCTATATGACTGCCCCTGGCCTGCCAGAGAGGGTTGGTTTCATAGGTCTTGTTCACGTGGAAGAACGACAGGTTTTGCTACATACATCCCCCACTGCCTCAGGTAGATGCGCTGATAACCTCCATGAACCCCATGGATTTAGGTGTGGGCTCAAAATTGAGTGTTATGTGAAGAAGTACACTGGAAAATTGTGGTGAGATCTTATGGGACCAAACTGCTGAGGTCCTCGGTCCGTAAACTTATACACTATTTAGCCTAACTTAAACTAACTTACTCCAAGGACAGCACACACACACACACACACCCACGCCCGAGGGAGGACTCGAACCTCCGACGGAGGGAGCTGTGCGGACTGTGACAAGGCGCCTGAGACCGCGCGGCTACCCCGCACGGCTTGTGAAGAAGTGAAACTGCACTCTCATCCAGTGGCTCGGCTGACGGCAGTTCCACTGGATACATTATAATATTGTCGCGCTGATACGGGGCTATTCCGAAAGTTTTTAGCAGCCCGTAAACCGTAAGGCGGAGGACAACGGGGTTGTTCTCATTCGAAACAGCGAAGTTTTTCCACCTTGGTACGTGCGCGCGCAGCCCCTGGCTAGCGGTGATCCTCCCACAGCGCGGTAAGAAAGCACAGGCAGTGCTGAGTCAGAGGCGGTGCAGGATGGAGCTGTCGCGCCGCGACTTTCGCGCCTTGATTTTTTACGATTATAAAAAGGGTTGAAGTGGCGAAGAATGCCATTCTTCTTGGCTGTGTGTTTTTGGTGAAGCTTCCGCTTCTAGGGCCACAGTTGGAAATTGGTTTCGCGAGTTTTCGAGAGTTCGGCAGTCAATTGAAGATGAACCTCGTCCCGGTCGGGCAGCAACAGCTGTGACTCCTGAAAACATTGATGCTGTGAGGAAAATGATCAAAGAAGATAGATCCACATCTTACATTTTGCGACATTGAAGGGACCCTAAATATTGGATCAACAGCAGCACAGACCGTCGTTCATAGTCACTTAGGCCTTACTAAGAGATTTGCCCGTTGGGTCCCATATTCCATAACAGAAAGCCAAAAGGAGGCGAGAGTGGACTGGTGTCGTTTCATGCTCGAAAAATACAGGGTGATTCTAAAAGAATACCACAACTTTAGGAATTTAAAACTCTGCAACGACAAAAGGCAGAGCTAAGCACTATCTGTCGGCGAATTAAGGGAGCTATAAAGTTTCATTTAGTTGTACATTTGTTCGTTTGAGGCGCAGTTGACTAGGCGTCAGCGTCAGTTGATGCTAAGATGGCGACCGCTCAACAGAAAGCTTTTTGTGTTATTGAGTACGGCAGAAGTGAATCGACGACAGTTGTTCAGCGTGCAGTTCGAACGAAGTATGGTGTTAAACCTCCTGATAGGTGGTGTATTAAACGTTGGTATAAACAGTTTACAGAGAATGGGTGTTTGTGCAAAGGGAAAAGTTCTGGACGGCCGAGAACGAGTGATCAAAATGTAGCACGCATCCAGCAAGCATTTGTTCGCAGCCCAGGAAAATCGACTCGCAGACCTAGCAGAGAGCTGCAAATTCCACAATCAACTGTATGGAGAGTCCTACGAAAAAGGTTAGTTATGAAACCTGAATGTCAACTACCCGAGGCGATGGATCGGCCGCCAGGCAGCCCGTGACAGAGCACTTCATCACTGGCCTCCAAGAAGCCCTGATCTTACCCCCTGCGATTTTTTCTTATGGGGATATGTTAAGGATATGGTGTTTCGGCCACCTCTCCCAGCCACCATTGATGATTTGAAACGAGAAATAACAGCAGCTATCCAAACTGTTACGCCTGATATGCTACAGAGAGTGTGGAACGAGTTGGAGTATCAGGTTGATATTGCTCGTGTGTCTGGAGGGGGCCATATTGAACATCTCTGAACTTGTTTTTAGGTGAAAAAAAAACTTTTTAAATACTCTTTGTAATGATGTATAACAGAAGGTTATATTATGTTTCTTTCATTAAATACACATTTTTAAAGTTGTGGTATTCTTTTTGAATCACCCTGTACAATGGAGGGAAGTCCCAAGACACCTACAATATCGTCACAGGTGATGAAACGTGGGTCTACCATTACGACCCTGAAACGGTCTTCTGTGCGGTGCTTTCCAGGGGAGGAACCACCCACAAAAGTTCGACGAAGTCGGAGCTCTGGGAAAAAGATGGTGGCAACTTTTTTCACAAAGATCGGGCATCTCACCTCTGTGACCTTGGACACACGTCGCACAGTCAATGCTGAATGGTACGTGAACGATTGTCTTCCAAAACTCATCGCCACATGGAAGTCACAGCATCCAAAGTCCAAGAGTGGGCACCTTCTGTTGCATCACGACAATGCATCTGCGCACACGGCTGCCAGAACCATGGACTTTCTGGAGAAGGAAGTGTTACCCCATCCCCTCTATTCACCTGACCTGACCCCCTGTGCCTTCTTTCTGTTCCCTAAGACTAAGGAAAAAATTCGAGGGCAGCGGTTATCATCAGCTGAAGAGGCCATGCCAGTGTACAAGAGTGCACTAAGTGTCAGCCCAAAAGAAGCTTGGACTGACACATTTTGTAAGTGGTTTCAGAGCATGGAAAAATGTATACATGCTAATGGAGAGTATTTTGAAAAGTTGTAAACGTGTTTTTTGCAAATAAACTTTTTCACACATTCTGCTAGAAACTTTCGGCATTGCCCTTATATATGCTCTAATTTTTATGTTTTAGATCCACTAGCCTTCCTCTGTAGCCCATATGAAGGGCTTATGTCAGTAGTGGTACAAGTCCATTACCTCCACTTTTCTGTCTATAATGCTTCTGAAATTAATGAGCCAACAAACAGAAAGTAAGGTTCATTTTTAGCAAGAAGCCATATGCTTGAATATTCCTGGTATCTCAACTGCAGATTTTTCAGCGCTCATTTAACTTTAGTACTCTGTATCTCAATATGAACAAAAATGGACTTGTACCACTATTGAAATACGCCCTTCATATGACACCACCAATCCATTCACACGTTCAGGAGTGACCAATTACAGAGGCGCTTGAATGGTTCTTTGTTATTTGATGGGGAGCAGGAGATTGGTGTTTAATGTCCTGACAACAGTGACGTCATTAGAAACAGGTTTGTTATTCTAGTCCAGGCACCAACGTGTGTCTTATGCTTGTCAGACACTGAGTTTTAGTATCCTCCAGTGCGATCATCAATACTAATGCAAGGCTCCCTACTTGTGCCAGTATCTCATGAGAGACTCGCGAAGGCTGGCACTGTCAGGTCAGGCTGCTGAGGTGTGCAGCCATACGTCTGTCAGCTTGTAATATTAGTAATTTTCGCCTCACAAACATTAATATACGCACAATAGTAAACGCCTGATGGCCTAAAGTTATCGAACAATTGTAAAGTAAAAGAAATGAACCATCGCATAGCAGCGACAGAATCTATTATTCTTTATCTTTGCCGTTCTTGCGCGGTGCCAGTAAATCTCTATGTAGATGTATCGATTAATGGTATAAAAAAGAATTCTGTTGTTTCAAGACAAATGAAGCTTTTGGCGCCTCACCTTTTACTGTTTGTATTCCATGAGAGGCGGACGCGGACTTGCTGCGTTCCACAACTGTATTTAATATTTTATGTGAAAATATTGAGTGAATATGCTAATTGTTCTTTTTTCCAATCAGAAAACATGTAGTTTCTTGTAACTGATATCGAACAGACAGCGCCAAGAGGACATTTTGACTGTTATGTATAAAGTATTTAACCACAATGGTTCAAATGGCTCTGAGCACTATGGGACTCAACTGCTGAGGTCATTAATCCCCTAGAACTTAGAACTAGTTAAACCGAACTAACCTAAGGACATCACAAACATCCATGCCCGAGGCAGGATTCGAACCTGCGACCGTAGCGGTCTTGCGGTTCCAGACTGCAGCGCCTTTAACCGCACGGCCACTTCGGCCGGCCTAACCACAATGGTCATCTATTGTAATTTAATATGAAAAGGTACGTAGCATTAAAAAAAAGTGTGTTAAAGATAAGTGTGCTTATTTTCGTAAATTAACCTTGATAATTCCATATCCTTATTTAGTTGAATGTTAATTATTTTGTGTTACTTCATCATCAGAAATTACGATCACGCTGATGGGCCGAACGCAGCATGAGGGAGAAGGAACATTATTGTTTTCCTATTATTTCTGAACCAACTCTTTTTTAATTGTGTAGTGTTGCATTTCTTTTAAAGTCTATAAATCTTCGCCGGCCGAAGTGGCCGTGCGGTTAAAGGCGCTGCAGTCTGGAACCGCAAGACCGCTACGGTCGCAGGTTCGAATCCTGCCTCGGGCATGGATGTTTGTGATGTCCTTAGGTTAGTTAGGTTTAGCTAGTTCTAAGTTCTAGGGGACTAATGACCTCAGCAGTTGAGTCCCATAGTGCTCAGAACCATTTGAACCATTTTTTCTATAAATCTTCTGGTCCCTTAGTGTTGATCCGGGTATGACTACTTTGCGACTATAAAAATGCACAGAAATGATAATGTTTCTTCCGAACGATCTCAAATATATGTATATCAATATGCTGCTCTTATTCAGGTATTTAATGGTCAACGTATGTTATTATAATAGCGTAATAAATCCCTGATTCTGTTGCCATGTGGCCCACCAAAAATATTTACTTTTTCGACAAAAAAAAGTAACAATTCTTTTTATTTTCGTCCCCCAAGAGCAACGCTACAAGCTCCACAGTGTGTGTGCCACATAATGCTTACTGTGAGATAGGATTGCGGGGATGATGTTGTAACACTGAGAGGCTTTAGTAAATCTAACAGTTTCGCCAAGTCATGATTTACTGCATGGCGGTATGAGATGTTGAATAATGTCGATATATCTCTTGCCTCCTTAAGCTGTGTTGCAGCATACTACAATGTTCCTAGTGTCGGTAAAGAGTGATATACTTGTTCCTCATCTTCTTGTAGCATAACATCATTTATACATATCTTATTTTCAGCAGCAACAGCAGTGCAACCAAAATACTAGAGGCTACATTTCTTAAAGAAGTGCACTGTCATCCATACATCATTCAGCCTAGCTGCAAACTGCACACACCACTGTGTCTGTTTGTGTACAATGCGGAACATCTTTGTGTGCACAGCAAGAATGACACAAGCTAAGTACACCATCAACACATCATTGGTTCAATGGCTTGATGCCAAAAGTTAAATATCGATTTGCTGTAAACAAGCAGTTTAACATACCTAATGACTGCAAATGAGCTCGGATTGTTTAAGGGGACCACACCATGGTTCAGGTCGAAAAAAATTGATTTTCGGTTTTCATCATATTTCAATGTATTAAGGCTTCATTTAAATACTCTGAAAATGATTTTGCTGAAAAACGAAAATGTTTTTCAAGGCTTTGAAGAGCATTTTCCAACCACGTGTGTCTATGTGCCACGCCCACTTTTCTGTCACCAACTTTTCGGCATACATTTTAAATCTTTGTATCCCGTATTGCATGTTAGGGATTTTTTTTATGCCCGAGTGTGTTGGCTAATCTTGGAATGCAACGATCAGTATTCTTTTGTTTCTGCTGTTTGTAAACAACACGCGTTCAAACACAGGGTTAGTTTCGTTCATGTGTGATGTTATACTTACGTTTGCAGTGCCTGTTTACGTGTGTTTTGTTGTATTTATTGAAGATGAAACTTAAAGGCATTTTCAAGAAACGACAATTTAGAGGAAACACGTTGAGAAAGCTTGCTTTACAAGAGGTTGTGTCGCCTGGCAACGATGTTTCTAATTATAATTCTTCAACACGTGCATCATCAAAGAACCTCTCACTATTTCAAGAGAGTTACAACGCATTTGCTGTAAGTGACAAGGGGTGCAGTAACATTATTATAAATTTCAGAATATTATCAGATGTAATTTCTAAATTTGTTCAATGTAGACAGTGTGCTGAGACAAAGAGTGTGAAAATTTGTGAGAGTGACAGTGGGAGAAAAGGCCTAGCAATTGCTTTGGATTTAATTTGCACTAAATGCTCAGCTGTGATTTCATTTTTGAGTTCTTCAAAACCAGATTCAAGTGGCCCTTATGAAATCAATACTAGATTAGTTTATGCCTTACGATTCATTGGCAAGGGCATGGCTGCAGGGAGAACATTTTGTTCAGTGAGGAACTTAACACCAGCCACCAAATAAATTTGGAAAACTGACAGCAATATTAGAGAAAGCTATATTTGAGATCAGTGAGGAAAGCATGAAAGTGGCTGCTAGGGAAGCAGTGGAAGAAAATGATGGATGTTTGGATATTGCAGTTGCACTTGATGTAAGTTGGAAGAAAAGAGGACATACTTCTCTGAATGGAGTACTGATTGCCACAAATGTAGACACTGGTAAAGTCTTAGATGTGGAGATAACATCTAAATATTGCAAATGTTGTAAAGTCAGTGAACTGTATGGTTAATTTTAGAGGAACAAGTGGTGGTATGGAAGTTCATGGAGTACAAAAAATATTTCATTGCTCCATAGAAACAAGAGGTGCATGGTACACCAATATTTGGGCGATGGTGACAGTAAGGCACACAACAATGTGGTGAACTCAAAGCCACATGGAGATGCCATTATTAGACCATGTTCAAAAACTTCTGGGAACAAGTCTGAGAAAACTAACTGTTGATATGAGAGGAAAATAATTAGAAGATGGAAATTGTTGACCAGACAGGGTCGGTCAACTAAAACTGAAATAGAAAACTTGCAGGTATACTATGAGCAGACAATGAGGAGAAATAAAGAAAATCTTGAGGCAATGTAGAGAGATGTTTGGGCCATATTCTTCCATAAGTCCTCTACTGATGATATGTCATGGATTGTGTCCATCAGGAGAAAATTTGTGGTGCAAATACTATAGCATTTGGGCAACTGAAGAATCTTATTCTCACCAGCATTGTCTTGCTGCTGCTGTTATTACATCAATTAAACCTATTTTCAGAGACTTGGCTCATCCTGACCTTCTAAGGAAATGTCTGCATGGGCAGGTACAGAACCCAAATGAATGTTTCAGCAGCATAATTTGGAACCGCCTTCATAAAACTGTATTTGTAGGCATGCATACAATGAAACTTGGAAGTTCATGATGCTGTTATTACATTCAATTGTGGTAATATTGGAAAGTGTTGGGTACTGAAAAAGTTGGAAATTAATCCTGGTGAAAATATGATCACTGGGCTGCAACATTGCGATAAAATGAGGATAGCTGATGCAGACAGGTCTGCATCTGATATGGCCAAGAAAGCAAGATAAACTTCCAGGAAGGTGAAAAAGAAGCTGGAAGACCTGCTAGAGGCCAAAGAAGGCCCATCATATGAAGCAGGACACTTTTAATTAACTGTAAGTAACAAATTTCAAAAGTTTTTTCTTTAAAGTCAATTTCTTGAAAACTAAAATTTTCAGTAAATTAGGCCCCATTATATCAGAAACTATCATAGACAAGTCAATTAAATTTTCAGAGACTCTGCATAACATAAAAATCCACCTCTGGTACTACAATCATTAATATTCCCCCATTATGAAGTTCAGAAAAAAATATTTTCTGCAGAAAAAACTTATTATTTTTTGTTAATAAATTTAAAAAAGTATTCCATAAAAACTATAAAATGGATAAAGTAGATTTTAGTACAGTTGACTATTAGCATCATGCAACATACAGTAAAAATAGTAATGTTCTGCACCAAATAGTTTTTATCAGAAATGGCTCAGATACTTGCCTAAATTAACATGGGTTAGATAGGCAGGGTGTGGGTCCCCTTAAAAGCCCAAACAGTTTATGAAAAATTTCAATCTTCCATGTTGTTTTCTTAGATAACTTAACTGCTAATAAACAGAATTCAGTTTTGCAGATTCGTAGAGGCTCTTATGAAAATTCAGTATAAACACTGTAAGCTGTTAGTAAATGTCCATCAATGATGGTGTGTTTTACAGCACACACACACGCCAAAGGAAACTCACTGGCAAACTTTATAGGCTTGGCAACCAAAAACAAAATCATGTAGAGATGGGAAGCTCAAAGTAATGGCTTGTCTGTTGCTTACCTGATTTCTGCTGGTGGATCAGCGAGCAGCCGACTCACTTCGATCAGCTCTTGAGGGTGGCTGCACATGGCGTCGGCCCAGCCCTGCGTGGCCAACACCTGGAAGTTGTGGGCCTTTATGAAGGCGATGGCGGCCGCTGTAAGCTTCGGACACGAGTGCCTCACTGCCGGGCACAGCTGCGGCCGCTGCGTTCTCAGTGGTCAGCTGAGCCACCACCTGCTGCTCACAGACATCCTTCAGGGCTGACAGGCCGTACTTGTCGGCTGCAGCCAACAGGTGTCGTGCTGTGCCGGACAGCTGGGGGGTCTGCAGGGTGTAGATGTAGGACAGCACCTGCCTCATCACTTCACCCTCCACGTCTGTAATGCTGACCCTTCCGCTGCTGGCTTCCAGCGTGTCGTGCTGGAACATGGCCTGGAACACGGGGCTCCTGGCGGCCAGGACAGCGCGGTGGCCCGCAAGCTGCGTCTCGCCCGCCACCAGGGTGACCACGGCACCTTCCCCCGCGTCGAGAAGGGCACCCAGGTCCACGGCGCCAGCCACTTGAACGCCTTTAACTGCCGCCATTGTAGATAAACCTGAAACACAGCGCCAGTGAGCAGCCCTTTTCCCTTCTGCAACACCCGCAAGACCTTTACGATGCTTGTGCAGACATGTTTGCGGCGAAAACTAGTAAAAGCTGTTCGTAACAAGTCAACTGCAACACCGTGGTACACTATGTGATCAAAAATATCCGGACACCCCTAAAAAACATACATTTTTATGTTAGATGCATTGTTCTGCCACCTACTGCCAGGTACCCGGTATTAGCGACCTCAGTAGTCATTAGACATCTTGAGAAACCAGACTGGGGTGCTCCGCAGAACTCATCGACTTCGAACGTTGTCTGGTGATTGGGTGTCACTCGTGTCGTACGTCTGCACGCGAGATTTCCACACTCCTAAAGATCCGTAGGTCCACTGTTTCCGATGTGATAGTGAAGTAGAAACGTGAAGGGACACGTACAGCACCAAAGCTTACAGGCCGACGTCATCTGCTGACTGACAGAAACCACCTACAGTTGAAGAGGGTCGTAATGTGTAATAGGCAGGCATGTATTCAGACCATCACACAGGAATTCCAAACTGCATCAGGGTCCACTGCAAGTACTATGGCAAGTAGGTGGGAGGTGAGAAAGCTAGGATTTCATGGTCGAGCGGCTGCTCATAAGCCACACATCAGGCTGGTGAATGCCAAACGACGCCTCGCTTGGTGTAAGGAGAGTAAATATTGGACGATTGAACAGTGGAAAGGCGTTGTGTGGAGTGACGAATCACGATACACGTTGTGGCGATCCGATGTCAGGGTGTGGGTATGGCGAATGCCCAGTTAACGTCATCTGCCAGCGTGTGTAGTGCCCACAATGCAATTCGGAGGCGGTGGTGTTATGATGTGGTCGCGTTTTTTATTGAGGGGGCTTGCATCCCTGTTTTGCGTGACACTATCACACTACACGTCTGCTTTGATATTTTAAGCACCTTCTTGCTTCCCACTGTTGAAGAGCAAAAAAAATGGTTCAAATGACTGAGCACTATGGGACTTAACTTCTGAGGTCATCAGTCCTCTAGAACTTAGAACTACTTAAAACCTAACCTAAGGACATCACACACATCCATGCCCGAGGCAGGATTCGAACCTGCGACTGTAGCAGTCGCGCGGTTCCAGACTGTAGCGCCTAGAACCTCTCGGCTTTGAAGAGCAATTTGGGGATGGCGATTGCATCTTTCAACACGATCGAGCACCTGTTCATAATGCACGGCCTGTTGCGGAGTGGTTACACGTCAACAACATCCTTGTAATTGACTGGCCTGCACAGAGTCCTGACCTGAATCGTACAGAACACCTTTGGGATGTTTTGGAACGTCGACTTCGTGCCAGGCCTCTCCAACCGACATCCATAGCTCTCCACAGTTTAGTACTGCATGAAGAATGGGCTGCCATTCCCCAAGAAACCTTCCAGCACCTGACTGAACGTATGCCTGCAAGAGTGGGAGCTGTCATCAAGGCTAAGGGTGGGCCAACACCATACTGAATTCCAGAATTACCGATGGAAGGCGCCACGAACTTGTAAGTCATTTTCAGCCGAGTGTCCGGATAAATTTGATCGAAAACTGTATTTTACCTGTGCAAAGCAGATGTCATAGGTGAATAGCTACAAAATTTTTAACAACACAGCGCTGAAGAGTTTCTCTTCCCGAATTCTGCACTAAATCTGCTCAGTATGTGTGGAGACTTCATTTACTTAATTTATTTGCGGAGAACACTATCGGTTAATCACAAAGTGTTTCGAAACAGATATACTAACTAGGTCAGAAGGAAGTATAGTGCTAGTTCACTCCACCACTGACCCCACTGACCTCCACTGTTATTTACGAAAATGATATTTTGAGCCTGGAATCTGTTTTGCCCGCCCCCTTGACAGCTATTTTAGTATGTTGCCTTGTAAGAGGTGGTTCAGACAGTGGACTTGCCAACGGCTACCGCAATCTGGGGAGCCTTATTGGCAAACATTGCCTCAAACTATCAGCTGTTGTCACACTGCAACTCCTTCTCGTATATCTGACAGATTCCAACAACACAATAGCAAAAGACGCATAGGTGAAGCTTTGATCCATTCAAAGAGAATACGTCTTCCATTTAACTAACAGATATCCTATCTTTTGTCGTGGTCACCGCCAGTCCCCATTGTCCGTGATACAAGTAGTGTCAACAGTCCAGACAACTCATAAGCAGGGTTCCCTCGCACCCCAAAATTCCTATTAAACCAAATAGGATCTGTGTCACTTCATTCATTGGCAGCACTAGGGTGCTCCGGTTACGTGGAGAACTAAAAACGTGTCAAAAATTACGTATAGACGTTTATTAGGATTCGAAAGTAGTGATTCCATCTTCTAACGTTTTTCTCTCTTATTCATGAGATCGCTAAATTACATGACACTAAAAATTGGTAAAGGGACACACTGAGGCGATGTCTCAACGTATGTTTGATTGGACTGGAAGTAGCAACGTCTCTTTGTTTGCACGAAACATTACTGTAGAGATTTCAGATGATTCCGTGACATAGACGTTCCGCGCATGAGAATGTACTTACAGTCTGTGAATAGCAGCTGTTTTACTGGTTTATAACTTCCATGTCAATGAGATACTATTTCCTTAATGGAGCCAAAGCTGCAGTACGGAGAAGGTAAAAGATGTTCCACTCCCTCTTTTGGATTACGCTTCTATGATCGTACCTAAACACTGGAAAATTGTTGAAGTCACACCAATACCCTAAAAGGGAAGTAATAGTAATCCGCTGAATTACAGGCCCGTATCATTAACGTCTACTGTTTTCGTACATTATGAAGTACCTCGAAGAAAACGATTTATTGACACATAGTCATCAAGGATTCAGGAAATATCATTCTTGCGGAACACAACTAGCTATTTATACTCACGAAGTAATGAGTGCCATTGACAGGGGATGTCAAATTGATTCCGTATTTTTAGATTTCCAGAAGGCTTTCGACACCGTTCCTCACAAGCGTCTTCTAACTAAACTGCGTGCCTATGAAATATCGCCTCAGTTGTGCGACTGGATTCGTGATTTCCTGTCAGAAAGGTCAAAGTGCGTAGTAACAGCGGAAAGTCATCGATTAAATGGTTCAAATGGCTCTGAGCACTATGGGACTTAACTACTGAGGTCATCAGTCCCATAGAACTTAGAACTACTTAAACCTAACTAACCTAAGGACATCACACACATCCATGCCCGAGGCAGGATTCGAACCTGCGACCGTAGCGGTCACGAGGTTCCAAACTGACGCGCTTAGAACCGCACGGCCACACCAGCCGGCTAAGTCATCGATTAAAACCGGCTGGGTCGGAGATTTTCTCCGCTCAGGGTCTGGGTGTTGTGTTGTCCTAATCATCATCATTTCATCCCCATCGACGCGCAGGTCGCCGGAGTGGCGTCAAATCGAAAGACTTGCACCCGGCGACCGGTCTCGCCGACGGGAGGCCCTAGTCACACGGCATTTATTTATCGATTAAAACAGAATTAATATCCGGCGTTCCCAAGAAAGGCCCTTTATTGTTCCTGATCAATTTTAACGACATAGGAGGCAATGTGAGTAGCTGTCTTAGAATGTTTGTAGATGATGCTGTGATTTACCGTCTTGTAAGGTCATCAGTTGTTCAAAACGAATTGCAAAATGACTTAGATAGGATGTCTGTGTGGTGGGAAAAGCGGCAACTGACCCTGAATGAAGAAATGTGTGAACTTACTGATAAGAGTACTAAAAGAAATCCGCTAACTTTCGATTACGCGATAAGTCACACAAATCTGAAGGCTGTAAATTCAGCTAAATACTTAGGGATTACAGTTACAGATAACCTATATTGGAACGATAACACAGATAATGTTGTGGGTAGAGCAAACCAATGACTGCGATTCATTGGCAAAACACTTAGAAGGTGCAACAGGTATACTAAAGAGACTACTTACACCACGCATGTCCGCCCTATACTGGGGTATTGCCGTGCGGTGTGGGATCCGCATCAGGTGGGACTGGCGGATGGCATCGAAAAACTACAAAGAAGAGTAGCTCGTTTTGTATTATCGCGAAAGAGGGCCACAGACATGATACGTGAATTGTAGTGGCAATCATTAATACAAAGGCGTTTTTCGTTGCGACGGGATCTTCTCATGAAATTTCAACCACCAGTTTTCTCCTCCGATTGCGAAAACTTTGTGTTGGCACCCACCTACATAGGGAGAAATCATCATCACGATAAAACAAGAGAAATCAGGTCTCGCACAGAAAAATTTAAGTGTTCGTTTTTCCCGCTCGCCGTTCGACAGTGGAACGGCAGAGAGACAGTTCGAAGGTGGTTCATTGCACCCTCTTCCAGGCGCTTTATTGTGAATAGCAGAGTAATCACGTAGATGTAGATGTTTTCATTTAGAATTACAATTACACGTAGACGTCTGAAACACTTATATGTTTATTAGGACATAAACTGACGTACAAGCTTTCTCACCACTTCGCTGTTACATTTTTTCACAGTTGCGTTGTGTGGGCTCTTCTGTAATACATATGTGTCTGAATAATGTGTCTAGAACAGAGCATACAGTATCAAACCTAGTGTTTGATATCTACGTAACTGCGAGAAGGTTTTCGTCGAACTGGACTGTGCTTAGCTTGCTGCATGACGAAATATGACATAAATTTGCTACTCACTGAACGAGAACCATTTAGTGAAAGAGTATACAAATTAAATCCCGACTCTATGCAGCCTGACTTACGATAAAGTATCGTGACTGGCGTCTTTCGGCTTAAGCAAAAACTTCCTTTTTTGCCAACTTTGAAACGTAACAAGGGTCGAAACTGAAGCAGACTTAGAAGACCGCTACAAACTTGGACGCAACGACAGCAAACCTCTCGCAGGCCGGACTCTGATGAGAACAGTTGCCTGTATTAAGGTCTTGCACTCTGTTCAGCTGCAAATTGCTCAGCTGCCGCAGACACACTTAATCGAGATTGACGTTTGAAGGCGAATAATCGACTACGAGAGCAGAAAGAAACACAGGACAGGTGGGTGCTGTAAAGCCTCTACTCACCCTCAAGTGTGTGGAGAAGTGACGTCAGGCGGTGAGACCAGCACAGGAGGCTTCCAGGACAGAGTGTGGCCACTCCTTCTGCCGAGGTATATCTCTAGCTGACGGCTGATGGGCCACGTGGCGTAACCGTGTCTTGCAATGGCTGCACGCGTGACAGTCCAGAGGTGGCAGGATTAGATAAGCCACATCTCGAGTGTTTATTATCAGCTGTCACAGCCTTAGCTAACGAGTGCGCTGTGTCATTAGGCTTATAAAACCGTCTACCTCTCACACAGATATCCAGGAATGCCAAATATGAAATTGTTTTCCTAAAGTGATTGAAATTTGTGAAATTTATTGGCAGTTGGGAATAGGAGCAATCATAAGCTGTATAAGGGAATGATGTTTTTGTTGTTGTGGTCTTCAGTCCTGAGACTGGTTTGATGCAGCTCTCCATGCTACCCTATCCTGTGCAAGCTTCTTCATCTCCCAGTACTTACTGCAACCTACATCCATCTGAATCTGCTTAGTGTATTCATCTCTTGGTTTCCCTCTACGATTTTTGCCCTCCACGCTGCCCTCCAATGCTAAATTTGTGATCCCTTGATGCCTCAGAAAATGTCCTACTAACTGGTCCCTTCTTTTTGTCAAGTTGTGCCACAAGCTTCTCTTCTCCCCAATCCTACTCAATACCTCCTCATTAGTTACGTGATCTATCCATCTAATTTTCAGCATTCTTCTGTAGCACCACATTTCGAAAGCTTCTATTCTCTTCTTGTCCAAACTATTTATCGTCCATGTTTCACTTCCATACATGGCTACACTCCATACAAACACTTTCAGAAACGACTTCGTGACGAAACACTCGATGTTAACAAATTTCTCTTCTTCAGAAACGCTTTCCTTGCCATTGCCAGTTTACACTTTATATCTTCTCTACTTCGACCATCATCAGTTATTTTGCCCGCCAAATCGCAAAACTCATCTAATTCCCTGAGCATTACCCGACTTAATTCGACTACATTCCATTATCCTCGTTTTGCTTTTGTTGATGTTCATCTTAAATCCTCCTTTCAAGACACAGTCCATTCCGTTCAACTGGTCTTCCAAGTCCTTTGCTGACAAAAATTACAATGCCATCGGCGAACCTCAAAGTTTTTATTTCTTCTCCTTGGATTTTAATACCTACTCCGAACTTTTCTTTTGTTTCCTTTACTGCTTGCTCAATATACAGATTGAATAGCGTCGGGGAGAGGCTACAACCCTGCCTCAGTTCCTTCCCAACCACTGTTTCCCTTTCATGCCCCTCGACTCTTATAACTGTCATCTGGTTTCTGTACAAATTGTAAATAGCCTCTCGCTCCCTGTATTTTACCCCTGCCACCTTCAGAATTTGAAAGAGAGTATTCCAGTCAACATTGTCAAAAGCTTTCTCTAAGTCTACAAAAGCTAGAAACGTAAGTTTGCCTTTTCTTAATCTTTCTTCTAAGATAAGTCGTAAGGTGTTCCAAGTCGTAAGGTGTTCCAATATTTCTACGGAATCCAAACTGATCTTCCCCGAGGTCGGTTTCTACCAGTTTTTCCATTCGTCTGTAAAGAATTCGTGTTAGTATTTTGCAGCTGTGACTTATTAAACTGATAATTCTGTAGTTTTCACATCTGTCAACACCCTCTTTCTTTGGATTGGAATTATTATATTCTTCTTGAAGTCTGAGGGTATTTCACCTGTCTCATACTTCTTGCTCACCAGATGGCAGAGTTTTGTCAGGAGTGGCTCTCCCAAGGCCGTCAGTGGTTCTAATGGAATGTTGTCTACTCCTGGGGTCTTGTTTCGACTCAGATCTTTCAGTGCTCTGTCAAACTCTTCACGAATGATAGCAACTAAAATTTGTGGCAGACGGAGACGCGAACTCACGTTTCCTACTTTACTAGAGCGGTCGCCTTAACCGCTTTGGCTATTTGTGCACGACTCACGACGAGATACCCAAACTTCCATATGTCGTCGTTCCCGAGTCGTAACCTACAGTTGTACACACATCATACACTTCGCGTACAGCAGAGGACATTTTAACTGAAAGTCCCTGCTGGTATCAGCGTGTAAATACGATACTCCAGTGCCTGTGTTGTTGGAAGAGTCCTTCGCAGTCTTCCCGAGTCCAGTGTCTCCTATAGACGAGGACACCCTCCGACAACGCATCGATGCTCTCTGCTAAAACGTTTACGTACCCTCAGAACAGTGGCGTCTTATTTCTTATTTACACGTCAAGTTCCGTAGGACCAAATTGAGGAGCAAATCTCCAAGGTCATGGAACGTGTCAGTTCATGAACTTACAACATAAAAGTAATAACAGATGAAAGTAAATGTTCATGAACCTGAAAAAAAGTCAGTCCATAAGTTTAAGTAAACGCTATCAGCAATACAATAAGAATCAGCTTAATTTTTCAAGGAACTCCTCGACGGAATAGAAGGAGTAATCCGCGAGGAAACTCTTCAGTTTAGATTTGAAAGCGCGTGGATTACTGCTAAGATTTTTGAATTCGAGTGGCAGCTTATTGAAAAAGGATGCAGCAGTATACTGCACACCTTTTTGCACAACACTTAAGGAAGTCCGATCCAAATGGAGGTTAGATTTCTGCCGAGTATTAACCGAGTGAAAGCTGCTTATTCTTGGAAATAAACTAATATTGGTAACAAGAAACGACAATAAGGAATATACATATTGAGAGGCCAATGTCAAAATACCCAGACGCGTGAACAGAGGTCGACAAGAGGTTCGTGAACTCACACCACTTATTGCCCTAACCGCCCGTTTCTGAGCCAAAAATATCCTTCTACAATGGGAAGAGTTACCCCATAACATAATACCATACGAAATAAGTGAATGAAAATAAACAAAGTAGATTAATTTATGTGTCGAAGTATCACTCACTTTTGATACCGTTCGAATAGTGAAAATGGCAGTATTAAGTCTTTGAACAAGATCCTGAACGTGGGCTTTCCACGACAGCTTACTATCTATGTGAACACCTAGAAATTCAAACTGTTCTGTTTCACTAATTATATGCCCGTTCTGTGAGATTAAAACGTCAGGTTTTGTTGAATTGTGTGTTAGAAACAGTAAAAACTGAGTCTTACTATCATTTAACGTTAGATTATTTTCTACAAGCCATGAACTGAGGTCATGTGCTGCACTACTTGAAACCGAGTCAATGTTGCACACAACATCCTTTACTAGCAAGCTAGTGTCATCAGCAAACACAAATACTTTAGAGTTACCCATAATACTAGAGGGCATATCATTTATATAAATAAGGAACAGGAGTGGCCCCAACACTGATCCCTGGGGCACCCCCACTTGACAGTACCCCACTCAGATCCCACATAACAGCCGTTATCAACATTGTGAATAATGACCTTTTGCTGCCTGTTGCTAAAGTAAGAGGTGAAACAGTTGTGAGCTACTCCCCGTATTCCATAATGGTCCCACTTCTGGAGCAATATTGTGAGATTAACACAGTCAAATGTTTTTGTTAAATCAAAAAAAAAAAAAAAAAAATACACCGAGCGTTGGAAACTTTTTGTTTAGCCCATCCAGTACCTCACAGAGAAAAGAGAATATAGCATTGTCAGTTGTCAAACGACTTTAAAGCCGAACTGTACATTTGATAGCAAATCGTGTGAAATAAATTGATCAATTAACCTTACATACACAGCCTTTTCGATAACTTTTGCAAACACTGATGGCAAAGAAATAGGTCTAAAATTATCTACATTATCCCTTTCTCCCTTTTTATAAAGCGGCTTTACTACTGAGTACTTTAATCGCTCAGGAAACTGACCGTTCCTAAAGGAAAAATTACAAATATGGCTAAATACATGGCTAACATGTGCACCAAAGTACTTTAATATTCTGCTAGACACTCCCTCATAACCATGAGAGTCCTTAGTCTTCAGTGATTTGATTATTGACTCAATCTCCCTCTTGTCTGTATCACAGAGGAGTATTTCAGACGTCAATTTCGGAAAGGCATTTGCTAAGAAATTTATATGATTTCCTGTAGAAACTAATTTTTTATTTAATTCACCAGAAATGCTCAGAAAATGCTGTACATATATCTGATTTATCAGTAACAGAAATAATATTACTGCGAATTGACTTTATATCATCGACCTTGTTCTGCTGAGCAGACACTTCCTTCACAACTGACCATATGGCTTTAATTTTATCCTGTGAATTAGCTATTCTATTTGCATTCCACATACTACTGAACGTTCTTTTTGAGCAAGTTGTAGGTCTTCAGTTTCCACTGAAATATTGCCATATGTGTTGCATCAGTCAAAAATTTTCCGAAAGTGTCTACATGTCTGAGAGGGTACGCTGTAAGATCGTGTCGTAATGAAGTCTACACACTGATGTTCAGTGTCGAGACCCTGTTAGTGATGTGAGAAGACCATCATATACTTTACAAATATAGCGTGCGACGTAAGGTTCAAACGTCTCTGAGCACTATGGGACTTAACATGTGAGGTCATCAGTCCCCTAGAACTTAGAACTACTTAAACCTAACTAACCTATGGACAGCACACAACACCCAGCCATCACGAGGCAGGATTCGAACCTGCGACCGTAGCAGCAGCGCAGTTCCGGATTGAAGCGCCTAGAACCGCTCGGCCACAGCGGCCGGCGCGACATAAGAGAATGGCGTATCACCCGAATCGAGTTTCGTGAACTAAAAGGTGTACGACTTTGCATCCGCCGTTTGCCGATAGGTGGCGACAACGGTAAGTTCAAATGGCTCTGAGCACTATGGGACTCAACTGCTGAGGTCATTAGTCCCCTAGAACTTAGAACTAGTTAAACCTAACTAACCTAAGGACATCACAAACATCCATGCCCGAGGCAGGATTCGAACCTGCGACCGTAGCGGTCTTGCGGTTCCAGACTGCAGCGCCTTTAACCGCACGGCCACTTCGGCCGGCCAACGGTAAGTAGCGGTCGAAAGAAACAGATCACAGACATCAGGTAGTTAGCTCGGACCTCAGTCAACATAACCTCGTCCAAACATTAGTCGATTTGTGTCTGCATCATAAAGTTGTTCTTGACTGAAAATGTCAGTTTACGAGCCCAATTCTCGTCATTTGCGGGATGTGTTACTGGTTTGTTTCAAAATAAACTCTCATCGAATGTTCTCAGGTACGTATGGTAAGGACGCTGTTAGTGAAAGAACGTGTCGTGAGTGCTTTCAACGCTTCAAGAACGGTGCTTTTAACGTCGTAGACCGGCACAGCTGTGTAAGAGAACGTATTCGAAGATGCAGAATTGGAGACATTGCCGAGTGAAGTCTCACTTTAAACTCGAGAAGAATTGGCGCGATTAGTGGGAGAGACTCAGCAAGCCATTCAAAAACGTCTCAAGGCTATGGGCATGATTGAGAAAAAAGGAACTTGGGTCCCGTGTTATCTGAAACCAAGAAACGTTGAACGGCGTTTGTGTGTTTGTGAACAGTTGCTTCAGAGGCAAAAACGGAAGGGATTTCTGCATCGCATTGTGACTGGGGACGAATAATGGGTTCATTACGATAACCCTAAAAGCAAAAAATCATGGCTCAAACCGAATATTCACGGCTCCAAGATCATGCTCTGCATTTGGTGGGACCAGCTCGGCGTCGTGTACTATGAGGTGTTAAAACCAAGTGAAACAATCACAGGTGCTAGTTATCGAACGCAATTAATGCGTTTGAGCAGAGCATTAAAAGACAAACGGCCGCAATACAGCGAGAGGCACGATAAAGTGATTTTTCAGTACGACCCCACGTTGCAAGAGGTCAAAACGCACTTGGAAACGTTAAAACGGGAAGTCCTACCCGACCCGCCGTATTCTCCAGACATTGCTGCCTCTGACTGCTCACCTGATCAATGGCGCATGGCCTGGCTGACCAACACTTCCCATCTCATGAAGAAGTCACGCATTGGATCGATTCGTGGATCGCTTCAAAAGATGAACAATTTTTTCGACGCGGGATTCGTAAAGTGCCCGATAGATGGGGGAAAGTAGTGGCCAGCGATGGAAAATACTTTGAATGATACATGTGTAACCAATTTGATTGAAGTGGTACAGATGGCTATGAGCACTATAGGACTTAACATCTGAGGTCATCAGTCCCCCAGGCTTAAAAGTACTTAAATCTAAATAACCTAAGGATATCCCACACATCCATGCCTGAGCCAGGATTCGAACCTGTGACCGTAGCAGGAGCGCGGTTCCGGACTGAAGCGCCTAGAACCGCTCGACCAGAGCGGCCGGCCCAATTTTGCTTCATTAAAGCCTCAATAGTTGGAGAAAAACGGCGGAAGCAAAGTTGCAGACCTTTTAGAACAAAATCTCATGGAGGTATTTCTTTTTGTAGCGGACTTGGTTTATGTTCTCTTTTAGGATTTAGCTGTACGATGTTCTCCTCCACATTCCCTCCACCACTCTCTCGCCCGCGCTCTCCACACACAGCCACAGTGGGGACTGGCCCTCCTGTGGGACACTCACCACTTCCGCCGAGTAGTTCTTCCAAGCAGGGAACCTCCTCTTCCCAGCGTGACCCCTCACTCCTCTGAAACTGATCCTCTCCTCCTCCCAAAGCATGCCGCACGGAAAATTTATGGACTGATTTGACAAGTGTGGAATTCCGACAAGGGCATCTAGCTTATCAGCTTATCGTTCGTCTTTTTGTCGGATCACTGACGTCTTTAGATAAATCCCTTTTAAGTCGAGAGAAAACTCCGCACAACTTGGACACTGTCTGTTAGTCTTTTGTTATAAATTATTTCCTATTTTCATCGTCAAGGTTGACGTTACAAAACAAAGCAAGTTTTCAGTGTCTCTCTGTCCATCAAAGCCGACAGACACCTGTAATTTTAAGGCATGCGTAATGCGAGTTGCCTTCAGTATGCGTTTGCAGCTTGGCGGTTTATGAATGAACTTTCGAAGTGTCTCTGAATGTGAACGCCAGTCACTGGAATCAAGTATGGAAGGTAGGTGATGAAGCACAGCTGGAAGTAAAGCTGTGAGAACAAGACGTGGGACGTGCTTGAACGCCTCGGTTGAAAGAGCGGTTGTCCGCGAAAGCCGCAGTCCCAGTTTCGAATCCCCATCCAGTGCACACTTTCCATGCGGTAGGAAGTTCCATGTTCAGTTATTCATTACTGACGGTGTCTATCAAGTGGTGTCGTTGCAGTCCTGAAGTCAAGACGAATTCACTGTGTCGTGTGACGAAAAACATAGAACAGGCGACACTTTTAGAACAAATACTGCAACAGTCTGTTCTCAAAATTTATCCATTCACTGTCGGAGCGTTACGCCGTAAAAGTTTTATGAAGCAGTGCCTAAGTTCGTGTTTGAGACGCAACGGTTTTAAATTTGCTCCTTGAAAAGTCTTTGAGGTGAGTATTGCGAACGCCAAATTCCAGAATCCGCAATGATTCCCCATGTTTGTCGGTTTCATTACAAAATCGGAGACGTAGTTTATAGAGTGGAAATGTGAGCCGGGTGTGTCACGGAGTTTCATTTCTATTTTTCAAACAGTCTGTAATTCGCCTCTATATAATCCTGTGGTCCAAAAGTACATCCACAGAAATTTATTCCACAAATAAAAGACTAGTGTTTGACATTAGTAAACTCGTTTTGGCCAGCAATACCGTAGTGTACATTCTATGGTCACTGTGCTTCGCCAGTCACGTGTCATGTTTCTTCCAATTTAGCAGAATTCCTTCCCACACCCCTCCCCCTCCACTCACTGTTCTGGAAATTGGCGGGAAAAAGACTCAGATGATTGGCCATTTGGTGGGAAATCGACTGCAGTGTATGGAATTTGGACAATGCGTGAAATATTGTTTATTTGAACAATTTATGGGATACAAGACTGTGTATCGAATACAGTTTATTTAAACAATTTGGTGGGAAATCGAGTGGAGTGTATGGAATATTGTTTAAACGATTTCTGGTAGACAAGGCAATGTGTGGAATAATGTTTATTTAAGCAATTTAAAGAGGTACGAGGTGGTGTATGGAAAATGGTTTATTCAATGCTGAAGATTAGATGGGTAGATCACATAACTAATGAGGAGGTTCTGAATAGAATTGGGGAGAAGAGGAGTTTGTGGCACAACTTGACAAGAAGAAGGGACCGGTTGGTAGGACATGTTCTGAGGCATCAAGGGATCACGAATTTAGCATTGGAGGGCAGCGTGGAGGGTAAAAATCGTGTAGGGAGACCAAGAGATGTATACACTAAGCAGATTCAGAAGGATGTAGGTTGCAGTAGGTACTGGGAGATGAAGAAGCTTGCACAGGATAGAGTAGCATGGAGAGCTGCATCAAACCAGTCTCAGGACTGAAGACAACAACAACAGCAACAACAACAACAACAACATTTAAATAAAGAATTTGACGGGAAATCGATTGCAGTGCATCGAATATTGTTTAAACAATTTATATAATGGGTGGAATATCGTTTACTTAAACAATTTATCGGTTACAAAACAGTGTTTGGAATATAGTTTATCCACTTTTTTATGGTAAACTGACTGCAGTGTATGGAATAATATGTATTTAAACACTTTATGGGACACAAGGTGGTCTATGGAACATAGTTTCTTTAAGGGATTTGGCTGGAAATTGATTGCAGTGTGTGGAATATTTAAACAATTGCTGCGGTGTCTTTTTATCCCGATCGTGTAAGGTAACACGTAATTACGATGTCACAGACCGCTTAAATATATCTGAAAAACTCTCTCACGTGTCGCCACTTGCGTAGGCTGAAATTCCTGTCGTAACACAGTTCTCTCTCCCTCTCTCTCAAGTGGCCACGCCCTGATAATACCAAACCTGCACGCCCTGGTGGTCGCAGTCGGACCGAACCATAAACAGATCTGGTAAACCTCCAGCTGTGGATATCTTGGAAATATTCCCCCACTCTGTCAGATTCATTGACTAATTAATTATATCGATACCTTTTGTGTGAGGCAGTTTTTCCTTATTTCCTATTGGTGGGTAGTAGGACTGGAATATTTGGCGGGATACGATCCTGCATCCGGTTTCCAAACCCCACTGGATTTGTTTTCCCTCGACCCTATCGCTGATTACTGCCACATTTACGTCATATGGTAGGAAGTCCATTAATGTAGGAGATACCTGAAAATTTCAAATTTCAGCTCAGTTACATGCTATGTCCTTAAACAATCTGCAGACGCAATACCACTATCAGAAACAATAACTTGATCAATGGGGAATTTGATGTTGCATTTTAGTTTTTAAAGCACCATATAACTCCTGAGGCTGTTCTCTCCACTACATCCAGAAGGAGGAGGAAGGGCCTGCTGCATGATGGGATAGAGACAACAGAAAAAAGCACTGCAAGGCACAACTATGATGCTTTGAGAAGCACTGAGTACGACACACCTGAACCACCACCTAGTCCGTAGCAGTAGTTGTCATGGCAAGTTGTCGGAGATCGCTGGAACACTCGCACATCCCATGCGCGCTTGTCCCAATTAGATTAAATTAAATTTTTTGTGACGGCCTTCGTAGCGACAACACTTCGCTGTAGAAACGGCCTACGAAGTCACCGCCACACTTTTAATAGCGGGCCGATCGGTCCGCTGGAACAGTGAACAGAAAGATGAAAACCCAAACACTCGGATTAAATGAAAGTCGGTACTTATCTTTATTAACGACGATACAGAACACAGTGGTGAACATGGTCTACAGAAATCTGTCTAGTTCGAGTCGGAGCGGCTAGGTCAGCGTCGGCTGACGACAAACAACAACTCTGCTGCGATGAACACACAACTGACTTGCAGGTACACAATTTGGTGGCGAGTATACAACTGAGCGGCGAATACAGAACTGTGCTAGCGCTCGCGACTCCAGCGCTTAAGAAGCCAGAAGCCAGCGGTGGCGCGCGCAGACTTGCGGCGATTTCCTGTATCGCTGGCGCTGCTTATGCGGACGGCGTCCGGACTTTGGTGCTGCCAACCTGTTTGGCAGCGGGCTCGGTTGGCATTACTGGCTAGTATATAACAAAATTTACTTTCATTCTCGTTGATCGGAAGTGGAGGTCCTCCAGGATGTGGAACTTGTTAGAAAAACAATAATACATGACAAATATTTACAGCTATATATATATATATATATATATATATATATATATATATATATATATATATATACTGAGAAATTTATCAATGGAGTAGAAGGAGTTGACCACCAATAAATCCTTTAGGCTTCTCTTAAACTGAATTTCATTGGTTGTTAAGCTTTTTGTGGCTGCTGGCAAGTTATTGAAAATGTGTGTTCCTGAATGATGCACACCTTTTTGGACAAGAGTAAGTGACTTTAAATCCTTGTGAAGATTATTCTTACTTCTAGTATTGATTCCATGAATTGAGCTGTTGGTTTGAAAAAGTGATATATTTTTAATGACAAATTTCATTAAAGAATAAATATATTGGGAAGCATAAATATCCTTAGTTCCCTAAAGAGGCTTCTGAGGGATGTTCTTGAGTTCACACCACACAAATTCTTATTGCACTTTTTGTGCCCGGAAAACTTTAGCTTGACTTGAATTACCCCAAAAAATCATCCCATATGGCATTATGGAGTGAAAGTCAGCATAGTATGACAGATTTTTAATTTTTATATCCTCTATGTCTGACAGAATTCGCATCCAAATAGAGATTTGCTTAGACGTTTCAGCAGTTCTGTGGTGTGCTCCTACCAGTTGAATTTATTATCAAGCTGTAAACCCAAGAATTTAACACTGTCCACTTCTTCTATCTCCTTCTCATCATATGTTAGGCATATACTCGTGGGACACTCCTCAAAAGTCCTGAGCTGCATGTAATGTGTTTTTTAAAGTTTAGTGACAAAGAATTGGCTAGGAACCAGAGATTAATGTCCACAAATATTTTATTAGGCGATCTTTCAAAGACTACACTTGATTTGCTATTTATTACAATGTTTGTATCATCGGCAAATAAAACAAACTTGGCATCTGGTAATGTTACCGATGAAAAGTCATTGATATACACAAGAAAAAGTAAAGGCCCTGAGATGGAACCTTGTGGGACCCCATGTGTAATTAGTTCCCAGTTGTATGATGCCTGATAGCTCAATACATGTCTCTTTCCTAATAACACTCTGTTTTGTGCCAGAGATATAAGATTTGAACCATTTTGCAGCATTCCTTGTTGCACCATAATATTCTAATTTACTAAAAAGGATATTGTGATTTACACAGTGAAATGCCTTTGACAGATCACAAAATATACCAGTTGCCTGCAATTTTTTGTCTAATGAATTAAATACATTTACACTGTAGCTGTAGATAGCCTTCTGAATATCAGAACGCTTTAGAAATCCGAACTGCAGCTTTGACAGTATGTGATAAGATGGTTATAAAGCCTTTTCTAAAATTTTTGAGAATGCTGGCAAAAATGAAACTGGCTGGAAATTTGATGCTATTTCTTTATATCCTTTCTTAAACAGTGGCTTAAATTCAGCATATTTTAACCATTCAGGAAATATTCCATTGATAGCTTAACATGTAACATAACTCAGAATCACATTCTTTAATTAACGTTGTTGATATTTCATCATACCTACTAGATGTTTTTGATTTTAAAGATTTTATGATGGAATTACTTCTGCTGTGGTAGTGAGGGTCAAATTCATATTATGGAAGTTACTTGAAATGTTTGATCTGACGTATGCGATGGCAGCATCTACAGAACCTGGCAACCCCATCTTCTCAGCAACAGTTATAAAATGTTTGTTAAAAGGTTCTGCAACACTATACACATCTGTAACCAGTGTATCATTTACTCTTAATGTTATTTGGCCCTCTTCATATCTGGTTCTACCAGTCTCCTCCTTCACAATATCTCATATTGTCTTTAATTTGTTATCTGATATGACTATCTTTTCCTTGTAATATATTTTCTTTGTTGCCTGTATTACAGTCAACGCTCAGAGGTCGATGAAAATTGCCGCCGCCCTCGTAGCCGCAGTAAGTGGACACTCATGTTTACCAGAGAGCCCCACCCCCAAATGGTTCAGATGGCTCTGAGTATTATGGGACTTAACTTCTGTGGTCATCAGTCCCCTACAACTTAGAACTACTTAAACCTAACTAATCTAAGGACATCACACACATCCATGCCCAAAACAGGATTCGAACCTGCTACCGTAGCGGTCACGCGGTTCCAGACTGTAGCGCCTAGAACCGCTCGGCCAGTACCCATTTCATGCTATGTTTCTCTAATTTTATATATCCTCAGTCAATTCCCGTAATTTTACCACGTTTTCTCAATTCCACATATTTCGTCGTATTTCCCTCATTTTTTACATATTTCACATCAATTTTACTAGATTTTCACGTAATTTTTTTCGATTTTGTGATATTTTTTCCACAGTTTTCCATATTTATGTGGTCATATTGCCGACATACGCATGTGTTATTTGATTTTCTATAACGTTTGGAAATCTTATTCACTACGTACTAAAAATTCTAATAAGTGAACCTCCCAATCGCACCCCCCTCAGGCTTAGTTATAAGTTGGCACAGTGGATAGGGCTTGAAAAACTGAACACAAATCAATCGAGAAAACAAGAAGAAGTTGTGTGGAACTATGAAAATAATAAGCAAAATATACAAACTGAGTAGTCCATGTGCAAGATACGCAACATCACGGACAACGTGAAGCCAGGAGCGCCGTGGTACCGTGGTTAGCGTGAACAGCTGCGGAATGAGAGGTCCTTGGTTCAAGTCTTCCCTCGAGTGAAAAGTTTAATTTTTTATTTTCAGACAATTATTATCTGTCCGTCCGTCCGTCCGATGTGAAGTAACTGCGCCGTGGTATGGGGACGCTACACCTGAACAAACATCGAAACACACGACGCCAGTCGACTACAGCGCACGGAAGAGAGAGTATTCCTGCTAACGAGCCTCCCTGGCTGGCAGTTGACTGTTCGCTACTTTGGACGAGAGTGCATTAAATACGTGAGATGCATTGCGTGGGCAATATGAATCCAGGACATATAGCTCGCGACTTCATTGGAGAGGCACGTCTTTTCGTCTACAAATCGCACGGTTTTGCGGTGCGGTTGCAAAACACAGACACTAAACTTATTACAGTGAACAGAGACGTCAATGAACGAACGGACAGATCGTAACTTTGCGAAAATGATAAAAGTAAACTTTTCACTCGAGTGAAGACTTAAACGAAGGACCTCTCGTTCCGCAGCTGCTCACGCTAACCACAGGACCACGGCGCTCCTGAGCTCAGACTATCCTTGATGTTGCCTATCTTGCACATGGTCTACTCAGTTTGTATATTTTGCTTATTTTTTTCATAGTTCCACACAACTTCTCCCTGTGTTCTCGATTGATCTGTGCTCAGTTTTTCAAGGCCTATCCACTGTGCCAACTTATAACTAAATCTGAGGAGGGCGCGATGGGGAGGTTCCCTTGTAAGACTTGCAATCTCCCAGGTGATCCACATGCATACTTTTTGGATAGGACGAACTGAAAAGTATAGCAACAGGCGCTTCGCACCTTTATGAAACTGAAGACTCGATTTATCCACAAGATGCTGCAGGCGAATGGAGTACGTCCCATAAATCTTCGTTCGTCTAAAGGAGGATACCGAAACAGGTTTTTCGTCGATGGACCTGTGTAATCACACATCTACTGGAAGTACTGCGATGAGTGTGGTATCGAGAGGTTTACTGTTAACGATCGCAGGTAGATGGTGCCGTAAGTCACATACGGAAAGCGCGGTTTCATAAGAGTCGAACGCAGGTTATACCACAGAACTGATACACTCCGAGGGAACAACGGAGAAAATTGTTAAATGCGCGATACATGGCCTGCAGCAACATATCCCTCTCTCTAGAATGCGTCATCAGTCTGCCATTAAATCAAATCTCGTTACAACTCTATGTCAATCGATCATTCCATTCAATACAGGATGATTCAAAAAGAATACCACAACTTTAAAAATGTGTATTTAATGAAAGAAACATAATATAACCTTCTGTTATACATCATTACAAAGAGTATTTAAAAAGGTTTTTTTTCACTCAAAAACAATTTCAGAGATGTTCAATATGGCCTCCTCCAGACACACGAGCAATATCAACCCGATACTCCAACTCGTTCCACACTCTATGTAGCATATCAGGCGTAACAGTTTGGATAGCTGCTGTTATTTCTCGTTTCAAATCATCAATGGTGGCTGGGAGAGGTGGCCGAAACACCATATCCTTAACATACCCCCATAAGAAAAAATCTCAGGGGGTAAGATCAGGGCTTCTTGGAGGCCGGTGATGAAGTGCTCTGTCACAGGCTGCCTGGCGGCCGATCCATCGCCTCGGGTAGTTGACGTTCAGACGATAAGGTTTCATAACTAACCTTTTTCGTAGGACTCTCCATACAGTTGATTCTGGAATTTGCAGCTCTCTGCTAGCTCTGCGAGTCGATTTTCCTGGGCTGCGAACAAATGCTTGCTGGATGCGTGCTACATTTTCATCACTCGTTCTCGGCCGTCCAGAACTTTTCCCTTTGCACAAACACCCATTCTCTGTAAACTGTTTATACCAATGTTTAATACACCACCTATCAGGAGGTTTAACACCATACTTCGTTCGAAATGCACGCTGAACAACTGTCGTCGATTCACTTCTGCCGTACTCAATAACACAAAAAGCTTTCTGTTGAGCGGTCGCCATCTTAGCATCAACTGACGCTGACGCCTAGTCAAGAGCGCCTCAAGCGAACAAATGTACAACTAAATGAAACTTTATAGCTCCCTAAATTCGCCGACAGATAGTGCTTAGCTCTGCCTTTTGTCGTTGCTGAGTTTTAAATTCCTAAAGTTGTGGTATTCTTTTTGAATCACCCTGTATATCAGCTGTAAGTCAGTATAGAAATAGATGTTTTCTTTTCCAAGAACGCACCAAAGACCACTGTCAACTTGCACGTATCAATATTGCCCCAATAGACATACAGTAGCATGTTGTTAAAGAAATCATACGGCAACTGTTTGTGAGGTATTTGTTACCTGTCACCTCAAGGCTCTGTTCGGTGGAGAATACAGAGAAGCACACTGTAAATACTGTTTTTTAAAGTTCAGAACACCTAAACAGTCCTGCACATGATCAAAAACGTGATCCATTTTATAGTTGTATATTGCAGTCCAACAGCTGGGAATAAAACGCTCCTTAACTAAGAACACTTTACAAAAGCCTGTAAGGTGGTTGCTCATAACTCTGGGGTCACACATCTGCTTGTAGTCAGACATATATAAATTTATTACTTTACATTTAGCGGACATCCATGTTAAAAGATTCTGTTCCAGCCGTCTTACCTCTTTGATGAAAAATGACTGTTTCCCAGGTTCCTTTTGCTTCCATGTCAACTTTTTCTCGTATTATTCTGACTGCTACATACATGTTTTCCACGTTCAAGAATTTTCCTACGCCAAGCAGAAGACATGCAAGTATTCCTTCAATTTCCCCCGCATTTTATCGTTTCTTCTCTCGATTTATACGTATCTTCCGTATATTTTCTTAATTTTATCTGTTTTATGTCACTTCTGGCGATGCGGTCTAGACATTATTTCTCGCCACGTACTTCAGAATTGAGTGTAAATGTAGTGCAGTTGTCAACACATAGCGCAAATTCACTATTTTGCTGCTCGGACGGTATACTATAGCATTGTACTCGAATACATCTAGTCACCTCCAAGTACATATTCTACAGTTGCAGTAAGTTTACTCTATTTTCTCTATGTAAGTATCTGTGCATGTGTCATGTGTCACGGATGTCTCACAAGACCCAGAGTACACCTGAGTTAGTGTTCAAGTGAGGATTCATCGCTCGTTATGTCCAGAACGACGTTCTCATGTGGATCCACAATACACCACATCTGGGGTAAGGTGGGTCCGTCACGCGTTATATCTGGAGCGATGCTCAGAAGTGCATTCACACAATGCTACGTCCGGGATAGTGTTCGAAACCGGATCCGCCACGGGTTACCCCCATAGTTGTGTGTCTGAAGGTGTATCCACCAACGGGAGGACTGGGTCATCAAACAGCACGTAGGTATGTCAGCAGTATTACGACATACATATGGAAAACTGTGAAGAAATATTAAAAAGTCATGAAATAGGCAAAATTCGAGGTAAAATAGTATAATCACGAAAAATCGATGTGAAATACGCAAACATTGAGGGAAATAAGATGAAACATGTATAATCTCGAAAGCACTCCGCCTTCAGGCCACAAGTGGCCCATCGGCACCATCCGACCGCCGCATCATACTCAGCTGAGGATGCAGACAGGAGGGACGTGTGGTCAGCAGACTACTGTCCCGGTCGTTATGATGGTTTTCTGTGACAAGAGCCGCTACTATTCGGTCAAGTAGCTCCTCAATTGGCATCACGGCAACACAAGGCTGAGTGCACACCGAAAAATGGCAACAGCACATGGCGGCCCAGACGGTCACCCATCCCAGTGCCGGCCACGCCAAACAGCGCTTAAAATCTCGAAAACTTCATAAAATTATGGGGATTGACTGAGAATATATAATATTAGAGAAGCATACCATGAAATGTATACTGAGAAAAATAAGTAAAATTTTGTGTTCTGGGGGATGAAAATAGACTGATAATATATATACATACACACACACACACACACACACACATATATATATATATATATATATATATATATATATATATATACACCTTACTAATGGAGAGAGGAGGCAATCTGGAAATGTGCGAAATGGAGATGTTATACCACACATGGGCAGTACAACCTAAGATCGAACCATGATATCTGTGTGCAACAGGAAGGATACCCGGGGCAGTGGTAACCTGTGGTAAGAATGATGTTACATCTCCTCTAGCTGCTGATCATGGTGTTCATTTCCTTGTAAGTTTTCACTGTTTCTTCGTATGCAATTTCGACTGCCAACGATCAATTTATAGGACTGTTGTAAACATATCATAATTTATGAACCGTAATCGGGCTTGATCTCTATAAACAGTAGGCGTGATACACCTCTGGAAAACTATATAATGTTTGTGTTTTGGTTGGTGTGTATGAAATTAGTTTTGTCACTTTACAGTTTGTCACCATAGTTTACCGTAGAGAAACTTGCAGGGAGAAATACGCTGGATATACGTTTCTCACATTGGAAAGAGGCGCGTAGCACACGGCTAATAGGTAGGAATCCACCTGACTTTAACATTATAGCGCGTTTTAAGTACAGAACCATGTTTCCTTAGGAATGCATGTCTCTGTGTTCCATGATCAGTTCTCTCTATTACCAATAACTTCTTGGTACTGACCCGAGACACTAAAATAATAATGTAGAGCTGATAGTGCTGTTTACTTACGAAAAATGCATCAATCTCCATCCGTCTGGATCGCCATCATGCATAATGCACACGTTTCTTCTTCATATTCATCTCTTATATTATCTCAACATTCTCATATCTACTGTACATCTTCGTAAGCGCACGTCTGAAGAGATCTTGTGTATTTGGATGGGCACTGGGAGAAAGATTGGTGTGGAACAGTGTATACTGAACAGCAGTTACAGACTCACCTCGTCCTGTTCATGTGTAATGTAGCCTTCTACTTCTGGTCACCTGCAAATTAATTTGGTCAGAGACAATGCTGGGAGATCTTCCAGTCTCTAATTCATCCTAAGAATGCGAGAATGCTCTGTGACTGCGATCTATACAGGAAAAGATGGGCCATCGTAAAAGTAAATTACACACTGTCATCTAAGTGCTAGAAATATGTAGATTGGTATCGGATGCAGTCTGGTATACTTTGGTATATATGTTCGAGAAATAACCATGAGTTTACATACTGCAGTCATCTACGAGGGTCACTCCAAACGAAATGCACACTATTTTCTTTAAAATCCATCTTTTGGCTCTAAATGGCTCTGAGCACTATGGGACTCAACTGCTGAGGTCATTAGTCCCCTAGAACTTAGAACTAGTTAAACCTAACTAACCTAAGGACATCACAAACATCCATGCCCGAGGCAGGATTCGAACCTGCGACCGTAGCGGTCTTGCGGTTCCAGACTGCAGCGCCTTTAACCGCACGGCCACTTCGGCCGGCTCCATCTTTTATTCTACATGTTTGGAAGTTTTACAGTGTGTAGAGACATCCTTTACGAACAATATTTTCATTTCTCCACTTAATTTCCATCCCTCTCAACTGCCTTACGCCATCTTGGAACCAGCGCCTGTATACCCGCACGATAAAATTCTGGACCAACCTGTTGGAGCCACTGTTTGGCAGCGTGCAGAGGGGAGCCATCATCTTCAAACCTCGTTCCACGAAGAGAGTCTTTCAGTTTCCCAAAGAGTTGATAGTCACATGGAGCAATGGACTGTAAGGCGGGTGTTTCAGTGTTGTCCAACCGAGTTTTGTGATCGCTTCCATGGTTTTTTGCCTGAGATGTGGCCCTACATTGTCGTGCAACAGCAAAACATCCTGCTTTTGCCGATGTGGTCGAACACGACTCAGTCGAGCTCCAAGTTTCTTCAGTGTCGTCACATATGCATCAGAATTTATGGTGGTTCCACTTGGCACGATGTCCACAAGCAAGAGTCCTTCGGAATCGAAAAACACCGTAGCTATAACTTTTCCAGCAGAAGGTGTGGTTTTGAATTTTTTTTCTTTGGTGAATTTGCATGATGCCACTCCATTGATTGCCTCTTCGTCTCTGGTGAAAAATGATGGAGCCATGTTACATCACCTGTTACAGTTCTTCCAAGCTATTCATATCCACCATTCTCGTACTGTTCCAAAAGTTCGCTGCATACCGTTTTTCTTGTTTCTTTGTGAGCCACTGTCAACATCCTGGGAACCCGCCTGGCACAAATCTTATTTAACGCCAACACTATTCTGCAAACACTTCCTTCCACTATCCCAACGTAGCGTGACAATTCGTTCACTGTGATGCGTCTGTGAGCAGTCACCAATTGGTTAACTCTCTATACATTGTCTGGAGTGTGTGCAGTACGAGGCCTGCCACTGCGAGGCCACCGACTAACTGAACTGCGATCGACAGCAGCATCTCCATACACCTTTTTAAACCTCTTGCGGATGTTACCACTGTCTCGTTTTCACAGCACAGGAATTCTATGACAGCATGTGGCTTCTGACGAACGTCAAGTGCAGCAGCCATGTTGAAGACATGCTGTGACGGGGCCATTCACGGGAACCGGTTGACGGAAAACAAGCGGGAAGGATGTTTCTACACAGTGTAAAACTTTCACACATGCAGAATGAAAACTGTATTTTTACAAAAATAGTGTGCATAGCTTTTGCAGTGACCCTCGTATCTGCGTTTGCAATCTACTATATGGTACTCGAAAAGTAGCGGAGGGATGGTTTAGTGATGATACAGAAATCGGAAAGCATGGTGCCATGCCACTGGCGTCGTTGAAAGTACGGAGAAACTGGTAAAATTGCTAAATTTAATCGCACTATCAGGTGAGTTCATTTTTCATTGTTACGTATCGATGTTATATTTTCCAGCCCATCCATCCACTGGTACGCTGTTGATTACCACATATTAATGAATAACTGATCCATTTCCTTGAGATGGAGTCTTGATAGGAGCAACACGATGCAGGGATGGCTTGCACAGAACAGTGATCGCGTACATGACTTCCATAAGAAGTCGGCCGGAGTGACCGAGCGGTTCTAGGTGCCACAGTCTGGAACCGCGCGACCGCTACGGTTGCAGGTACGAATCCTGCCTCGGGCATTGATGTGTGTGATGTCCTTAGGTTAGTTAGGTTTAAGTAGTTCTAAGTTCTAGGGGACTGATGACCTCAGCAGTTAAGTCCCATAGTGCTCAGAGCTATTTGAACCATTTTTTGAACTTCCATAAGAGGAATCACTTGAAACAGAACTCGCTTCATTGAGAAAAGTGAGTGATATGGGGCTCTCAGACTTCCGTTCAGTTCAGGCTTAAACTGGAAAGATCACATGGACAAAGCTGCAGGGAGGGTGGGGTAGAGGATGAAGAACAGTTGGAAGGTGCTGAGGGACTGTCTACGAGACATGGTGGAGTCTTGCTGTATGGGGTCCTTAGCCGATAGGTTCGAAAAGGTTGACTTGTTTCGAGATATGAGAGTGGCACGATTTTGATTAACCAGTGGATATAATCGATAAAAGACGTGTCTATAGGATCCAAGCAAGTATGTGATGGAATGGATTCCAAATCGCAGATGGCATTACTACTAGAAAGCGTAAGAGTACCAGCTGCTCTTGTGTGTGCCTGGAGAACCAAGACTGCTCTCTATGCACGGTTAGAGTAACACAGTCGTTGTGATCGTTTTTTCAATTGCGCCGTCTTTACGTGAAATGTATGTTGCCGGTGGTAGAATGCTTTGGCAGTCACCTTAAAATGTCGGTTCTCAATAGTGTTCCCCGAAAAGAACGTAGTCTTTCCTCCAGGGATTCCCATTTCAAAATGGTTCTATATGACTCAACTGCTGTGGTCATAAGTCCCCTAGAACTTAGAACTACTTAAACCTAACTAACCTAAGGACAGCACACAACACCCAGCCATCACGAGGCATAGAAAATCCCTGACCCCGCCGGGAATCGAACCCGGGAACCCGGGCGTGGGAAGCGAGAACGCTACCGCACGACCACGAGATGCGGGCATTCCCATTTCAGCTACTTGGGTTGGGTTGTGTTGTGTTGGGGGGAAGAGACCAAACTGCGAGGTCATCGGTCTCATCGGATTAGGGAAGGAAGTTGGCCGTGCCCTTTTCAAAGGAACCATCCCGGCATTTGCTTCAAGAGATTTAGGGAAATCACGGAAAACCTAAATCAGGATGGCCGGACGCGGGATTGAACCGTCGTCCTTCAGCTACTTGGTGAGTGTATTCCGACTGCTGGAAAAAAAATTACTCGCCATGCAGAGTGACTCTCATGATGAATGTAATTAATTAGCCCATAAATTTGATATCAGTGACATGCCTCCAGGTGGGTGGACGCGATGGCTAATGTACCGTGGATATGGTTCGGCGGTGGCAGCACTAATCAAGCATTGTTTCGTTACGACGATACCTTTTAACGAAATTTCAACGTTCACCCTGCACAGAGAGAGAGACGCCCAATGTAATAAAATCAGATGTACACTTTGTGATCAAAAGTATCCGGACACCTGGCTGAAAATGACTTCGAAGTTCGTAGCGCCCTCCATCAGTAATGCTGGAATTCAGTATGGTGTTGGCCCACCCTTAGCCTTGATGACAGCTTCCACTCTCGCTGGCATACGTTCAGTCAGGTGCTGGAAAGTTTCTTGGGGAATGGCAGCTCATTCTTTACGGAGGGCTGCACTGAGGAGAGGTATCGAGGTCGGTCGGTGAAGCCTGGAACGAAATCGGCGTCCCAAAACATCCCAAAGGTGTTCTATAGGATTCAGGTCGTGACTGTGCAAACCAGTCCATGACAGGGATGGCATTGTCGTGTAACCACTCCACCACAGGCCGATCGTGTTGAAAATGCAATCTCCATCCTCGAACTGCAGTGGGAGGCAAGAAGGTGCTTATAACGTCATTGTAGGCCTGTGCTGTGATAAAGCCACACAAAACAACAAGGGGCGCAAGCCCCCTCCATGAAAAACAAGACCAAGCCACAACACCACCGTTTGAGAATTTTCTTGTTGGCACTACACACACTGGGAGATGACGTTCACTGGGCATTCACCATACTCACACCCTGCCATCGGATCACCACAATGTGTACTGTGATTCGTCACTACACACACCGTTTTTCTACTGTTCAATCTTCCAATGTTTACGCTCCTTACACCAAGCGAGGCCTCGTTTCGCATTCACCGCCGTGATGTGTGGCTTATGAGCAGCCACTCGACCATGAAATCAAAGTTTTCTCACCTCCCATTTAATTGTCATAGTTACTTGCTGTGGATCGTGAGGCAGTTTGGAATTACTGTGTGATGGTCTGGATGGATCTCTGGCTGTTACACATTATGACCCTCTTCAACAGTCGGCGGTCTCTGTCAGTGAACAGACGAGGTCGGCCTGTACGCTTTTGTGCTGTACGTGTCCCTTCACATTTCCATTTCACTAACACATCGGAAACAGTGAACCTAGGGATGTTTAGGAGTGTCTAAATGTCACGTACAGACGTATGACACAAGTGACACCCACTCTCCTGACAACGTTCGAAGACCGTGAGTTCCGCGGAGCGCCACATTCTGCTCTCTCACGATGTCTAATGAATACTGAGGTCACTGGTATCGAGTACGTGGCAGTGGGTGGCAGCACGATGGACGTAATATGAAAACGAATGCTTTTGGAGGTGTCCAGATGCTTTTGATCACATAGTGTATTACCGAAATTCTAACAATGCGTAGTATAAACCCGACCCCTTGTGGTGTGAAGCGTTGGGTGAGACAGAGGTAGATCTTAGCACTCTGTCATGAGTCGAAATATGTGTTTCATAGTCTATTTCTGAGATGTAGCAAATGACAGATACGAAGCTGATTGGAACTGATATTTTTCTACATGATGAGAGAACAGTCAGAGGAAATGTAGCGTGTGCCATACTGTTACAGGCTTTTCACGAAAAATGACGAAGCATTAGTGATGTGAAAAAGCGTGAATGCCGGCCTGAGTGGCCGAGCGGTTCTAGGCGCTACAGTCTGGAACCGCGCAACTGCTACTGTCTCAGGTTCGAATCCTGTCTCGGGCATGGATGTGTGTGATGTCCTCAGGTTTGTTAGGTTTAAGTAGTTCTAAGTTCTAGAGGACTGATGACCTCAGAAGTTAAGTCCCATAGTGCTTAGAGCCATTTGAACCATTTTGAAAAAATCGTGAATGCCGTGATTTCTTCTGTTTTCGGTAATGGCTTATATAAAAGGCAGAAACCTATATTTAGCTTCAGAAATTGGGGGTGTATGGCCGAAAACGTCGCTGTCTCGGACTAGGCAAGGTGTATTTTGTAAACTGGGGAATCTATGTCGGGGTGGGATTTATTGGATATACTGTATACATCCGAGCCGCAATTGTTTGTTTCACTGTGTGCGGTAGCTGGCGGCGTTTGCTGCAGGAATGGTCACAAGACTTCGCGACCGAAAGTGCGGGTTAGCTCTTCCTGACAGGCGGTTACGTACAGACAATAGACCGACCTGTCTGACTCTGCTCACTGCAGCGAGAGCAAGCGGAGTGACGGGTGTGCTGCATGTGTGGGGATAGAAGTGGATCTGTGTGTTACATGAGAGAAGATTCAAAATCACAGGTGTTGGCGTTGTACATATTAACAGCATCCGAATTGATATCACTCCAATCATCCCCAGATGCCTTCCATGGCTGGTGGTGGTGCACACTGGTACACACCCGCGTCCCCAACTGTGGCTGTGGCCGCGGTGGCAGTTTTCACTGGCCTCTGAGCATTGCCGGCACGGTAGCTCAGCGTGTTCGGTCAGAGGGTCTCGCTACCCTCTATAATAAAAAAAAACTGAGAAACGGATCAACGAACAACCTGAACGAGTGTGATCGGACGTACGCCACGAACAAATTCAACGAACAATGTTGTGGTCTTCACTCCTGAGACTGGTTTGATGCAGCTCTCCATGCTACACTATCCTGTGCAAGCTTCTTCATCTCCCAGTACGTACTGCAGCCTACATCCTTCTGAATCTGCTTACTGTATTCAACTCTTGGTCTCCCTCTACGATTTTTACCCTCCGCTCTGCCCTCAAATACTAAATTGGTGATCCCTTGATGCCTCAGAACATGTCCTACCAACCGATCCCTTCTTCTAGTCAAGTTGTGCCACAAACTCCTCCCCAATTCTACTCAATAGATCCTTATTAGTTATGTGATTTATCCATCTAATCTTCAGCATTCTTCTGTAGCACCACATTTCGAAAGCTTCTATTCTCTTCTTGTCCAAACTATTTATCGTCCATGTTTCACTTCCATACATGGCTACACTCCATACAAATACTTTCAGAAATGACTTCCTGACACTTCAATCTATACTCGATGTTAACAAATTTCTCTTCTTCAGAAACGCTTTCCTTGCCATTGCCAGTCTACATTTTATATCCTCTCTACTTCGACCATCATCAGTTATTTTGCTCCCCAAATAGCAAAACTTCTTTACTACTTTAAGTGTCTCATTTCCTAATCTAATTCCCTCAGCATCACCCCACTTAATTCGACTAGATTCCATGATCCTGGTTTGGCTTTTGTTGATGTTCATCTTATATCCTCCTTTCAAGACACTGTCCATTCCATTCAACTGTCTCTGACAGAAATACAATGTCATCGGCGAACCTCAAAATTTTTATTTCTTCTCCCTTGATTTTAATACCTACTCCGAATTTTTCTTTTGTTTCTTTTACTGCTTGCTCAATATACAGATTGAACAACATCGGGCAGAGGCTACAACCCTGCCCCACTCCCTTCCCAACCACTGCTTCCCTTTCATGCCCCTCGACTCTTATAACTGCCATCTGGTTTCTGTACAAATTGTAAATAGCCTTTCGCTCCCTGTATTTTACCCCTGCCACCTTCAAAATTTGAAAGAGACTATTCCAGTCAACATTGTCAAAAGCTTTCTCTAAGTCTACAAGTCTACAAGTCTCTAAGTCAACGAACAATATCGAACAAAATAAAAAAAAGAGCGTTGACGCAGGCGGCGCGCTTCGTGTGGGCATCTGGACAAGAGCGCACGGGATGTGCGAGTGTCCCAGCGATCCATAACATGTTGCCATGACACCTGTTGTTACGGACTGGGTCGTGGTTTGAGTGTGTCGTGCTCAGTTCTTCTCAGCACATTGCAGTGGACTCTGTCCTGCAGTGCTATTTTCAGTTGCCTCTAGCCTAACTCAGTGTAGCTGAGAGAACAATTTAGGAATTATATAATATTTTAAAAACGCACCTCAACATCAAATTCTCTGCTGATAGCGATCTCTGGCATTTAATCATGACAACTTAAGTACATACTTGGGATTGGATGGCAGTTTAACTGTGTGTCATGCTTAGCGGTTCACAATGCATCACAGGGATATTTGTTGCTGTCGTTGTTTATGTTGTAAGTAGGCTGTTTAGGTTTTTATGTTGGTAACGCCACGTAGCGCTCTGTATGAAAATCACTGGCTGTGCTGTGTGCAATCTGTGGTTGGTTGGCATTGTTGCAATATTCACTATTGTAGTTTTGGGCAGTTGGATGTGAACAGCGCATAGCATTGCGCAGTTGGAGGTGAGCCGCCCGCAGTGGTGGATGTGGAGAGAGAGAGATGGCAGAGTTTTGAGAGCGGACGATCTGGACGTGTGTCCGTCAGAAAAAGGAAATTTGTAAGACTGGATGTCATGAACATATATATATATATACACATATATATATATATATATATATATATATATATATATATATATATATATATAATGACTTTTGAACACTATTAAGGCAAATACATTGTTTGTTCTCCATCAAAATCTTTCATTTGCTAACTATGCCTGTCAGTAGTTAGTGCCTTCAGTAGTTAGAATCTTTTATTTAGCTGGCAGTGTTCTCGCTCGCTGTATTGCAGTAGTTCGAGTTACGAAGATTATTGTGAGGTGAGTGGTTCATGAAAGATATGGGTTATTGTTAGTCAGGGCAATTCTATTGTAGGGTTTATTGAAAGTCAGATTGCGATCCGCTAAAAAAATATTCCGACAATGCCAACCAGCCACAGACTGCACACAGCACAGTCAGTGATTTTCATACAGAGCGCTTCGTGGCGTACCAACATAAAAACCTAAACAGCCTACTTACAATGTTGTTAGCATCCTATCACCCAGCAGGCCCTTCCTCCTTATGAATGTAGTGGAGAGAACGAATTTAGGAATTTTATACTGCTTTAAATACCGAACCGTGACGTTAAATTCCGATTGATACCGATTTCTGACATCGAGCCATGACAACTTATTACTAGGTATTGGACTGCGGTTTAAATGTGTCATGTTTAGTGCTTCTCAATACAGTGCAATGGACTCTGTCGTGGAGTGCTATTTCCTGTTATTGTTATTACTATTCCGACACTTGGTAGGCTCTTGCTCCTTCCAAAAGTAGCGGTGAGGTCCAATTTAGGAATTCCATTCCGCTTTAAAAACCTAATCGCGACATCAGATTCTCGATTGATATCGATCTCTGACATCTAGCCATGACAGCTCATTACTACACATTGAATCGCTGAGTAAGTGTGTCGTGTTTGCTGCTTCTCAATACACTGCAGCGGACTCTGCCATGCAGAGGTATTTCTTGTTTTGATGTTGTTCTTGTTGTTGCTGGCAGCAGGCTCTTTCTCCTCCTTCTGGATGTAGTGGAGAGAACAGTCATAAGAGTCATATAGCACTCCGTCTTCACGCCACAAGTGGCCCATCGGGACCATCCGACCGCTGCGTGTCATCCTCAGTTGAGGATGCGGATAGAAGGGGCGTGTGGTCAGCACACTGCTTTCCCGGTCGTTATGATGGTTTTCTTGGACCGGGGCCGCTACTATTCGGTCGAGTAGCTCGTTAATTGGCATCACGAGGCTGAGTGCACCCCGAAAATTGGCAACAGCGCATGGCGGCCCGGACGGTCACCCATCCAAGTGCCGTCCACGCCCGACAGCGCTTAACTTCGGTGATCTTACGGGAACCGGTATAAGAGTCATATAGTGCTTTAAAAACCCAATTGCAACATCAGTTTTCCCGTTTATCAATTTATTGTTTCCGATACTGGTATTGTGAACACGTAGCTGTCCAGCCGGAAGCCGCTTTTGTTCAGGGATTAGCGGGGTAGTTCGTGGGGCTGTGGAGCAGCCGACACGCTACGGCGGTGCGGCGAGCCTGCTGCTATTTCCGAGTCGCTTCGGCACACGCCCGACTCCAGGCAGTCTGCGCGAATGGCGAGACGTGAGAGAGTTTTTCACGTATGTTTAAGTGGTCTGTGACGGTGTAATTACGTGTTTCCTCGCAGGATCCGCATTAAAAAAAGCCGCAGTGGTTTAAATATTTAAGCCACTTCTTTTGATTTCCTGACAAATCCTTTAAACACCCTATATTCCATAGACCAGCTTGTCTCCCATAGATTGTTTAAATACTTTATGTGATCAAACGTATCCGGACACCTGGCTCAAAACGACTTACAAGTTCGTGGCGCCCTCCATCGGTAATGCTGGAATTCAATATGGTGTAGGCCCACTCTTACCTTTCACGACAGCTGCCTGACATTCAGTCAGGTGCTGGAAGATTTCTTGCGGAATGGCAGTTCATTATTTACTGAGTGCTGCACTGAGGAGAGGTATCGATGCCGGCCGGCCAGGCCTGGCACGGCGTTCCAAAACATTCCAAAGGTGTTCTATTGGATTCAGGTCAGGACTCTGTGCAGGCCAGTCCATCGCCATAGCCACACCCAGATATCGGATCGCCACATTGTGTACCGTGATTCGTCACTCAGCACAACGTTTTTCCACTGTTCAATTATCCAGTCTTTACGCTCCTTACACCAAGCGAGGCGTCGTTTGGCATTCACTGGCGTGATGTGTGGCTTATGAGCAACCACTCCATCGTGAAATCCAACTTTTCTCACCTCCCACCTAACTGTCATAGTACTTGAAGTGGATCCTGATGCAGTTTGGAATTCCTGTGTCATGGCCTGGATGGATGTCGGCCTATTACACATTACAACCTTCTTCAACTGTCGGCGGTCTGTGTCAGTCAACAGACTAGGTCGCCCTGTACGCTTTTGTACTGTACGTGTCCCTTCACGTTTCCACTTCACTATCCCATCGAAACAATGGACCTAGATATGTTTAGGAGTGTGGAAATCTCGCGTAGAGACATATGACACAAGTGACACCCAATCACCTAACCACGTTAAAAGTCCGTGAGTTCCTCGGAGCGCCCCATTCTGCTCTCTCACGATGTCTAATGGCTACTGAGGTCGCTGATATGGAGTACCTGACAGCAGGTGGCAGCCCAATTGACCTAATAAGAAAACGTATATTTTTGGGGGCGTCCGGTTGCTTTTGATCACATAGTGTAATAGTATAAATAGTTTTCGATAGAATGCAATCAATTTCCAAACAGTGTCCTGTACCCCATTAATTGTTTAAATAAACAATATCTACACATTGTCTATTTTGTATAAACAATATTCCGAAAATCGCAATCGATTTCCCGCCAAATTCTTTACATAAATAATCCATACACCATCCTGAATCCCATAAGTTGTTTAAATAAACAATATTGTCAACATTGCATTATCTATCAGAAATTGTTTAAACAATATCCCATATGGTGCTCTCGGTTTGCAACAAAATTCTTTAAATAAGTCAATGAATAAGTAAATGAATTGCATTCAATACACTGTCTTGTCCCATAAATTCTTTAAATAAACAATATTCGACACATTGTCTAAGTTGTTTAAAATTCCCTACACTGCAATCGATTTTCCAATAAATGGCCTATCAACTGGGTTATTTTGCCGTCCATTTCCAGGTTACCTTGAGGATGGTAGGAGTCGGGGTTTCCCAGAGGCGACGTGTTAATTAATTCATCGATTTAATTCATTAGTCAATGAAATTGAGATGAAAATTGTGTATGTATCAGCAAGGGGAATCCTCAGAGGGATGGCGTAGGAGGAGGGGAGGGGGAGCAGGAGGGTGACGGGGAGGGGTTGGGTTTCTTGCAAAACACTTACTTGAACCCTAGGTTATGGACCTCCCAGTGGGTCATAATCCTCTTAGCAGACCAATAGGTTAAGGACCGGTCAGCCAGTAGAGACTGCACATTAATTTATACTTGCATGCACTAACAAATTGTTTTTATTCCAATTTTATCCCACTACCCTTGGTCTCCTATTACGCTGCTACATTTACCACCCATTTCACTTCTATCATCCTCATTACTCTAGTTCTTCTTTGGTTTACTCTTATTAGTGTCTGATCATTAGACTGATCATTGCATTTACTCATCCTGCAATCTTTCCTTACATTCACTGGGGCTAACAATATTAACAGCGAAATTTATCATTAAAATCCTATGACTCATTCCAATATCTCTCTTCAGTGTATAGATTATGCAGTACAGTCCACGTATTATACCACTTTCGATCACAACACTGCCTTCTTACAATTCCATTCGTATAGTTCCCTGTTGGTTCTTTTCCCTATTATACATAATCTATCTTCTCCTATAGCTTACTCCTCTTTTGCTGAGAATTTCAAACATCTTGCACCGCTTTACATTGTCGAACGCGTTTTCTGGCTCAGTAAATCCTATGAACATTACTTCATTTTTCTAAACTCTTGCTTCCACTGTGATGTACAACGTTAAAACTGCCTCTCTGGTGCCAAACTAATCGCCATCTAATAGATCCTCAGTTTTCTTTTCATTGTTCTGTATATCCTTCTATAGAGTATATTGCGTGAATGAGCTGTTAAGCTGCCTGCTCTGTATTTCTCTCACTTACGCTCGCTATCTTTGGGACTATGTGGATGACGTTTTTTTAGAAAATCCGGTGATATGTCCCTAGACTCATAGACTCCACAAACAAATATGAGTAGTCGTCTCGTTGCTAACTACCCAGTGATTTCGAAATTCCGGGGTAATGTTGTCTATGCCTCCCACTTTATGTGATCGTAAGTTTTCGAAACCTCTTTTTAACTGTGACTAATACTCGACGGCCTATGTCTTCCACACCGACCTCCATATTTTCTTCTTTCATGTCATTGGTTGGTTCCTCCGCCCCGGGGGCCTGTAGTGTGCTTTCTACATGTATTCGTTCTCTCCTCTGTTTTGAACAGTGAAATGCCTGCTCCAATGTTAATGATGACACCTTAACAATTAACTTCACCGGAGGTTATTTTGAGTTTTCTGTATGCTTCGTCACTCCTTCCTACGACTACTTTATTCTGGACTTCTTCGCATTTTTATTGTAGTTACTTCGTCTAGGATTTCCTGCACTTAACTGTGTATTTTGTTATGAAGTGGCTTATATACACTACTGGCCATTAAAACTGCTACACCACGAAGATGATGTGCTGCAGACGCGAAATTTAACCGACAGGAAGAAGATGCTCTGATATGCAAACGATTAGCTTTTCAGAGCATTCACACAAGGTTGGCGCCGGTGGCGACACCTACAATGTTCTGACACGAGGAAATTTTCCAACCGATTTCTCATACACAAACAGCAGTTGACCGGCGTTGCCTGGTGAAACGATGTTGCGATGACTCGTGTAAGGAGGAGAAATGCGTACCACCACGTTTCCGACTTTGATAAAGGTCGGATTGTAGCCTATCGCCATTGCGGTTTATCGTATGACGACATTGCTGCTCGCATTGGTCGAGATCCAATGACTGTTACCAGAATATGGAATCGGTGGGTTCAGGAGGGTAATACGGAACGCCGTGCTGGATGGCAACGGCCTCGTATCACTAGCAGTCGAGATGACAGGCATCTTATCCGCATGGCTGTAACGGATAGTGCAGCCACGTCTCGATCCCTGAGTCAACAGATGGGGACGTTGGCAAGACAACAACCATCTGCACGAACAGCTCGACGACGTTTGCAGCAGCATGGACTATCAGCTCGGAGACCGTGGCTGCGGTTACCCTTGACGCTGCATCACAGACAGGAGCGCCTGCGATGGTGTACTCGACGACGAACCTGGATTCACGAATGCCAAAACGTCACTTTTTCGGATGAATCCAGGTTCTGTTTACAGCATGATGATGGTCGCATCCGTGTTTGGCGACATCGGGGTGAACGCACTTTGGAAGTGTGTATTCGTCATCGCCATACTGGCGTATCACCCGGCGTCATGGTATGGGGTGCCATTTGATACATGCCTCGGTCACCTCTTGTTCACATTGACGGCACTTTGAACAGTGGACGTTACATTTCAGATGTGTTACGACCCGTGGCTCTACCCTTCATTCTATCCCTGTGAAACCCTACATTTCAGCAGGATAATGCACGACCGCATGTTGCAGGTCCTGTACGGGCCTTTCTGGATACAGAAAATGTTCGACTGCTGCCCTGGACAGCACATTCTCCAGATCTCTCACCAATTGAAAACGTCTGGTCAATGGTGGCCGAGCGACTGGCTCGTCACAATACGCCAGTCACTACTCTCGATGAACTGTGGTATCGTGTTGAAACTGCATGGGCAGCTGTACCTGTACACGCCATCCAAGCTCTTTTGACTCAATGCCCAGGCGTATCAAGGCCGTTATTATGGCTAGAGGTGGTTGTTCTGGGTACTGATTTCTCAGGATCTATGCACCCAAACCGCGTGAAAATGTAATCACATGTCAGTCCTAGTATAATATAATTGTCCTACGAATACCCGTTTATCATCTGCATTTCTTCTTGGTGTAGCAATTTTAATGGACAGTAGTGTAATTGCATTTCTGCCCTTTTCTCCTCTTTCCTGTACTCTATTCTTTCGTCGATAAATTAATCTCTTCTGTTACGGAATGTTTCTTCACCACAAAATTCCTCACACTCATGTTTGCGCGTGTGATTGTCAAATTTGGATACGTCCGTCCCTGTTCAACAGAGCTGTCTGCTGTGGTATCGGTTATCGCAGTATCTGCAGCCTCAGAGAATTTCAGATGCTTCTCACTATTCCGCAGTTCTTTACTATCGCTCTCCTTTCTACACTGACTCTTCACGGCTAGGGGAGTTACAGAGCTTCAGTTTCAGCTACAGAATGTTGGGACCAGCAACTGATACTGCTTCTTGTACTCCGCCCCTGGCTGCCATAGACATAAGATGTGTGTTTTCCGCTGTAGGGGGAGACTGAGGTACAGAACCCGGGACTGCAGACAGCAGATGGCAGCAACGGTGCAGCTAGCGTTGCCTCTGCCCTACACACCAGGGCGCCACTGTCTCCAGCTGTGTCCATAGTAGGGCGTGCGGGTCACTAGAGCAAAGACTTCCAGGTGTGCAGAGGACGGGAAACAGCCCAGAAAGAAGCTCTCAGGCAGGGAGCAGAGGTCGGCATCTGAGTGCAGTATCTATCACGTGCTGCTGGGCTATACCATGTGTGAGGCTGTACGAGGTTTACCAGCCGCTCTTCACCTTGAATAATAATTATAACGATGTCCGCAAGAAGCCTACTTTGGAATTACTTCAAGGAAGCCGACGCAAACACAGTGAAGTCTAAACTTTGAGAGAAAATGTATTCACGAAAACGAGGTGCAAATATTTCTTGCTGAGGATAAGTTAACAAATTAGATGGACATACAATTCAGAAAGCTTTAACATGAAACAAGCGTCGTGGCACCATTATTTTCCATTATGTTATGTAATTGTTCATTACTTAACAGACTTAAGATAAGACTGATTTTTGTTACGTAAACGAATAAGCTTATTGCTGCCAGCAATAAAAGCGATAAGTAGGCAGCCTTTGTGAAATACGATCACTTTTCCTGCTTGCAGTATTTTACATATATACAGAAGATACACTGTCTGATCAAAAGTATCTGGACACCCCCCAAATCATGTTGTTGTTGTTGTTGTGGTCTTCACCCCAGAGACTGGTTTGATGCAGCTCTCCATGCTACTCTATCCTGTGCAAGCCTCTTCATCTCCCAGTACTTACTGCAGCCTACATCCTTCTGAATCTGCTTAGTGTATTCATCTCTTGGTCTCCCTCTACGATTTTTACCCTCCACAATGCCCTCCAACACTAAATTGGTGATCCCTTGATGCCTCAACATATGTCCTACCAACCTATCCCTTCTTCTAGTCAAGTTGTGCCACAAACTTCCTCTTCTCAATATTCAATACCTTCTCATTAGTTATGTGATGTACACATCCAATCTTCAGCATTCTTCTGTGGCAACACATTTCGAAACCTTCTATTCTCTTTTGGCCCAAACTATTTATCGTCTACGGTTCACTTCCATACATGGCTACACTCCATACAAATAATTTCAGAAACGACTTCCTGACACTTAAATCTATACTCGATGTTAACAAATTTCTCTTCTTCAGAAACGATTTCCTTGGCATTGCCAGTCTACATTTTATATCCTCTCTACTTCGACCATCATCAGCTACTTTGCTCCCCAAATACCAAAACTCATTTACTACTTTAAATGTCTCACTTCCTGATCTAATTCCCTCAGCATCGCCCGACTTCATTCGACTACATTCCATTATCCTCGTTTTGATTTTGTTGATATTCCTCTTATATCGTCCTTTCAAGGCACTGTCCATTTCATTCAACTGCTCTTCCAGGTCCTTTGCTGTCTCTGGTAAAATTGCAATGTCATCGGCGAACCTCAAAGTTTTTATTTCTTCTCCATGGATTTTAATTCCTAATCCGAATTTCTCTTTTGTTTCCTTTTCTGCTAGCTCAATATACAGATTGAATAACACCGGGGAGAGGCTACATAACTGCCATCTGGTTTCTGTACAAATTGTAAATATCTTTTCACTCCCTGTATTTTACCCCTGCCACCTTCAGAACTTGAAAGAGAGTATTCGAGTGAACATTGTCAAAAGCTTTCTCTAACTCTGCAAATATTAGAAACGTAGGTTTGCCATTCCTTAATCTATTTTCTAAGATAAGTCGTAGGATCAGTATTGCCTCACGTGTTCCAATATTTCTACGGACTCTAAACTGATATTCCCCGAGGTCGGCTTCTACCAGTTTTTGCATTCGTCTGTAAGGAATTCGTGTTAGTATTTTGCAGCTGCGGCTTATTATACTGATAGTTCGGTAATTTTCACATCTGTCAACACTTGCTTTCTTTGCGATTGGAATTATTATATTCTTCTTGAAGTATGAGGCTATTTCACCTGTCTCATACATCTTGTTCACCAGATGGTAGAGTTTTGTCAGAACTGGCTCTTCCAAGGCCGTCAGTAGTTCTAATGGAATGTTGTCTACTCCCGTGGCCTTGTTTCGATTTATGTCTTTCAGTGCTCTGTTGAACTCTTCAAGCAGTATCATATCTGCTATTTCATCTTCATCTACATTCTCTTCCATTTCTATTGTATTGTCCTCAAGAACATCGCCCTTGTATAGACCCTCTATATATTCCTTCCACCTTTCTGCTTTCTCTTCTTTGTTTAGAACTGTGTTTCCATCTGAGCCCTTGATATTCATGCAAGTGGTTCTCTTTTCTCCAAAGGTCTCTTCAATTTTCCTGTAGGTAGTATCTATCTTACCCCTAGTGATATGCGCCTCTATATCTTACATTTGTCCTCTAGCTATGCCTGCTTAGCCATTTTGCACTTCCTGTCAGTCTCATTTTTGAGACGTTTGTATTCCTTTTTGCCTGCTTCATTTACTGCATTTTTGTATTTTCTCCTTTCATCAATTAAATTCAATAGCTCTTCTGTTACCCAAGGATTTCTATTAGCCCTCGTCTTTTTACCTACTTGATGCTCTGCTATCTTCACTATTTCATTTCTCAAAGCTACCCATTCTTCTTCTATACATATTTCTATCCCCCATTCTTGTCAATCGTTCCCTAATGCTCTCCCTGAAGCTCTCTACAACCTCTGATTCTTTCAGTTTATCCAGGTCCCATCTCCTCAAATTCCCACCTTTTTTCAGTTTCTTCAGTTTTAATCTAAAGTTCATAATCAATACATTGTGGCCAGAGTCCACATCTGCCCCTGGAAATGTCTTACAATTTAAAACCTGGTTCCTGAATCTCTGTCTTACCATTATATAATCTATCTGAGACCTTCCAGTATCTCCAGGCTTTTACCATGTATACAACCTTCTTTCTTGATTCTTGAACCAAGTGTTAGCTATGATTAAGTTATGCTCTGTGCAAAATTCTATCAGGCGGCTTCCTCTTTCATTCCTTACTCCCATTCCATATTCACCTACTACGTTTACTTCTCTTCCTTTTCCTACTATCGAGTTCCAGTCAGACATCATACATTTAATCAAAATCTTCATCATCTGCAGAGCTAGTTGGCATATAAACTTGTACTACTGTGCTAGGCGTGGGCTTCATATCTATCTTGGCCACAATAATGCGTTCACTATGCTGTTTGTAGTAGCTTACCCGCACTCCTATCTTTTTTATTCATTATTAAACCTACTCCTGCATTACCGCTATTTGATTTTGCATTTATAACCCTGTATTCACCTGACCAAAGGTCTTGTTCCTCCTGCCACCGAACTTCACTAATTCCGACTATATCTAACTTTAACCTATCCATTTCCAGTTTTAAATTTTCTAACCTACCTGCCCTATTAAGATATCTGACATTCCACGTTCCGATCCGTAAAACGCCAGTTTTATTTCTCCTGATAACAACGTACTACTGAGTGGTCCCCGCCCAGAGATCTGAATCAGGGACTATTTTACCTCCAGAATATTTTATCCAAGAGGACGCCATCATCATTGAACCGTACAGTAAAACTGTATGCTCTCAGCCTTTCGCAGTACCAGAACAACAAGGCCGTTTTGGTTAGTGTTACAAGACCAGACCAGTCTATCACCCACACTGCTGCCCCTTCAGGAACCACACGTTTGTCTGGCCTCTCAACACATACCCTCAATTGTAGTTGCACCTACGGTACGGCTATCTGTATTGCTGAGGCATGCAAGCCTCTCCACCAGCGTTCAAGGTCCATGGTTCATGAGGGGAAGGGGGGGGGGGCAAAAACATACGTTTTTCATATTAGGTGCATTGTGCTGCAACCTACTGCCAGACGCTCCTAATCAGTGACCTCAGTAGTCAATAGACATCGTGAGAGACCAGAATGGGGCGCACCGCGGAACTCACGAACTGCGATCGTGGTCAGGTGATTGGGTGTCACTTGTGTCGTACGTCTGTACACGAGATTTCCACACTCTTAAACATCCCTAGGTCCACTGTTTCCGATGTGATAGTGGAGTGGAAACGTGAAGGGACACGTACATCACAAAAGCGTACAGGCGGACCTCGTCTGTTGACTGCCAGAGACTGCCGACAATTGAAGAGGATCGTAAGGTGTTATAGGCAGACGTCTATCCAGACTCTCACACAGAAATTCCAGATTGCATCACGATCCACTGCAGGTAGTATCACAGTTAGGTGGGAGGTAAGAAAAGATGGATTTCATGGTCGAGCTACTGCTCACAAGCCACACATCACGCCGGTAAATGCCAAACGACACCTCGCTCGTTGTAAGGAGCGTAAAGATTTGACGATTGAACAGTGGAAAAACGTTGTGTGGAGTGACGAATCACGGTACACAATGTGGCGATCCGATGGCTTAGTGTGGGTATGACGAATGGCCAGTGAACTTCATCCGCCAAGGTGTGTAGTGCCAACAGTCAAATTCGGAGGCGTTGGTATTATGGTGTGGTCGTGTTTTTCATAGAGTGGACTTGCACCCCTTGTTGTTTTCCGTGAAAATATCACAGCACAGGCCTGCATTGATGTTTTAAGAACCTTCTTGTCTCCCGCTGTTGAAAAGTAACTCGGGTATGGTGATTGAATGTTTCAACACTATCGTACACTTGTTTATAATGCATGGCCTATGGTGGAGTGGTTACACGACAAGTACATCCCTGTAATGGAGTGGCCTGCACAGAGTCCTGATCAGAATCCTTTAGAACACCTTTGGGATGTTTTAAAACGACAACTTCGGGCCAGGCTGCACCGACCGAAGTCGATACCTCTCCTCAGTGCAGCACTCCCTGAAGAATGGGCTGGAATTCGCCAAGAAACCTTCCAGCACCTGATTGAACGTATGGCAACGAGAGTGGAAGCTGTCATCAAGGCTAAGTGTGGGTCAACACCACAGTGAATTCCAGCGTTACCGATGGACTTCCCCATAAGCTTGTATGTCATTTTCAGCCAGGTGTCTTGATACATTTGGTCGCATAGTGTAGATTAACTTCAAATTACTCTTAATGACACTTCAGTGTCTAAATTCAATTTCTTATTCCCTGAGCTGAACGGTTGTTGAGTGTCGTTTGCTTTTTATTTTCTTCTTAACTGCACCTTGTTTAGCTCTGTCAACCACGTTTGTTACACAGAAGAACATAGACCAAATGCCCTATGGAATGCAAAGAATTTGTAGCAGCCGCAATGCACAGGGAAAAATTTCCATCAAGATCGGTTTATCTCTCGCGTTCTAGAAGGACAAGATTGTAATTTCTCCGTACTTCAGATATTTGCTATGTGAGCAGATAAGGGTAACAGGCAGCACTTGACTTTCGACTTGCTTTCTGCAGTGAGATTCTAGGAACCATTTGAGGACATTTAACAGATAACGAATCTCCCCTTTTTTGCGGTTCTTTAAGCAAGAAGTGAATTCAAGTAGTCCGGTCCCAGACAGACATAATTTTATTTTCTTCCGTTAAGAGAAATCGAAGGAAATAAAGCGGAAACGATGAGCCACTTCTGCCTCATTACAGCAGGATCTCATTTGTGTCTCTGTTAACAGGAAGGCCGTTCTGTTTTTAATGAGGCACAATCGCAGGTCTCTCCCTAAGTGTTTAATGAAATTCACGACAGCCGCCTGTATGAGTTCTGGCATTATTGTGGACAGATTCGTTCATTGATAACAGTAACGATATCTGCATGAAGAAAGAGGAAACCAAAATTGCAAAAATGATCCACAAGGTGTTTCGGTGGGTGGGTTCTCGTACATTTATATAAGTTTAGTATTCTAATAAGTTGCTCCAGTTGCTTTCAGCGACAGCACATGGTCGTAATAAACACTCGTATAGCTGTATACTATGAGTTTCTTTCAATATTTAACAGCTGCTGGCATTTTCTTAACAAAAAACTCTACACTTTCTATTCAGTACCGGAGTAAGCTTCGATGCAGAAACGTAAAGGCTACAAAAAAACTTTTTCAGTGGATATTTCGTTGTTAAATGGACTTGAGCCGATTAAACGATTTCTTTTCTAGCAGGGAAGGCAAAGGGGTTAGTGGAGGGAGGAAGAACTTACACTGTGTTAAACATAGGGGGCCTCACTGGACAAGCGCAAGGCTGTGATTGCGAAGTTCCACAGTTCGGTTCCGAGTGGGTCGTAACGTCTTTTCTCTCTCGCTTATCAATTCTTTCACCTCTCATAGTGATCCGTTAATGTGGGAAAGACAAGTAGAAAACAACCGCTGACGCCCAGCACTACACACCATTCTCTTGTTTCCAGTGTTACTCTTTTCAATGTATACGAGAGTCTCTTATCTACCTAGTTGTGACAGACAAGACGTAAAATGGGCACCATGTGCTAAAGAACCGAATTCTCAAACATCCTTCTGTGTTTTCTAACAGAAAATTCAGCTATATGCCAAAAATGAATCCTATTTTGCTTTCGGTAACACATCAATGTTACATGTTCCTCCAGCTGTACGTTGCCCCATTATTCACTTACACTGTAACTGTTCACCGTCACCACATACGAGGGCTGTTCAAAAAGTAAGGTGACTTTTCAAATTGCGCGGACAACGTACATTCGATTATCTAACTTTTTTTTTGTTATGTTGGTGCACATGTCCCGACCATAGGTTCAAAGTTTCAGGTGTACAGCATACTTCGTTTGTTTCATGGGAAGGCAGTTGGAAAATCTCCAGAATTCGAAGACAGAAAGGTTAGACAAGTTTTAGTGTGCTCGGCGATTTTCGATTATTATAAAAATGAAACAAAGAATTTTGACCAAATTTTGTGTGAAAAATGGAATCAAGTGCTGTAAAACACTTAAAATGTAGACAGTGGCATCCGGTGAGTATGCTTTAAGTAAAAAAAAAGTTTACAAGTGAACTCCTAAGATGGCCGAGAAGACGCCAATAAAGAACCTCGCTCTAGATGCCCCAGCACATCAACAACAGATGATGACGTCGAAGCTGCGAACAAAATTGTATTTGAAAATCGACGGAACTACCGTAAGAGAAGTTTCTGATGATGTTGGTATATCGGTCGGCTCGTGTCGTGTAATTTTTCGGATGTTTTGGACATAAGACGTGTGTCAGCGAAGTTTGTTCTAAAACTTCTCAGTTTTGATCAGAGCTACCGTAGTATGAATATCGCTCAGGAGCTCTTGAGTGACGTCAGTGATGATCCTGATTTGCTCAAAAGGGTCATAACTGGTGACGGAACATGGGTTTACGGTTATGGCGTCGAAACCGAAGCCCAATCGTCCCAATGGGAGCATCCGACAGAGCCAAGACCGAAAAAAGCACGCCAAGTTCGATCAAATGTCAAAGCTTTGCTCTCTGATTTTTCAATTACCGTGGTGTAGTGCATCACGAATTTTTGCCTCAAGGTCTTACGGTCAATAAGGAGCATTACCTTGACGTTATGCGCCGGTTGCGAGAAGCAGTACGCAAAAAAATGTCCGGAACTGTGGAAACACAATTCACGGCTTTTGCATCACGACAATATTAGTCGTTGCTTGTGAGAGATTTTTTGGCCAAAAACAAAACGAAAATCAAGCCTGAGCCACCCGATTTGGCCCCTTGCAACTTTTTCCTGTTCCTATGAAAGGACGAAGGTTTTCAGCGATTGAGGAAATAATAACTGCATCGCTGGAAGCACTCAAGGCTGTACCAAAAGTGCTCATGAGAAGTGCTTCGAGGATTGCAAGAAGCGTTGGCACAAGTGTATTGTCTCTGAGAGGGATTTCCTTGAAGAGGACAACATGAATATTGATGAATAAATAAATATTTTTTCATAAAAAATGTAAAGTCACCTTACGTTTTGAACACACCTCGTATATTGCCCCCACCCTTGTATTGTATGGTATGTTAACCAGGAGCCTAGAAACAACGGAGAGGCTCCGTCCCCGCTGCAGCCACAGTGGTCCACAACCCCACGACGACTACCGCAGTCCACTTCACCCCTCCGCTGCCCCACACCGAACCACTCTTTCAGGGTTACTGTGCGGTTCGGCCCCCAGTGGACCCCCAGGAAACGTATCACACCAGACGAGTGTAACCCCTATGTTTGTGTGGTAGAGTAATGGTGGTGTACCTGTACGTGGAGAACTTGTTTGTGCAGCAATCGCCGACATAGTGTAGCTGAGGCGGAATAAGGGGAACCAGCCCGCATTCGTCGAGGCAGATGGAAAACCGCCTAAAAACCATCCACAGGCTGGCCGGCTCACCGGACCTCGTCACAAGTCCATGAGTTTCGGGCGAAAATTTGTTTACCATGCTGTAGCGAATCGTAGCCTAAAAAAATGGTTAAAATGGCTCTGAGCACTATGGGACTTAACATCTATGGTCATCAGGAGAAAATCCCTGACCCCGCCGGGAATCGAACCCGGGAGTGGGAAGCGAGAACGCTACCATACGACCACGAGTTGCGGACTATCGTAGCCTAAAATAACTTGTTCTTATGCTGGAAGAACATTGAAACATAAATAAAGCCTATTTTGCTTTAGTTACCAAACCATCATCTACACGTGTTCTTTTGATAGGACAACATCCAATTTCTCACTGCCGTAGTCGAAATGCCGTAATAAGTTCCCTGACATCTCGTAGCGGTGTGGCCAGCTTTCAACTGGCGCAGGCGAAAATGGTTCCGGCTACATAGCTGTGACAACACTGGGGCGTTGCGAGAGGGACATCTACAAAGATGCTTTACCTTGTGGGCTGTCCCAGGTGCACGAAGCTGCCGCACCGAGCTCACTGCAAGTGTCAGGGACCACCCATTCGCCGACTGAGGGGCAGTCTTGTCAACGATCAACGTGCTCCTCAGTTGCACTGCTCTGACAGTGCGTGAACCGCTGTGTCAGTTCGCGAAATGGGTCGGGACAAGGTATCGCAGAAGCCTTAACTTTGCCATTCCCGGGTGTATCTTGTGTTATCTAATGTGTAGTACACAATTCAACTCAGTCATAAGAAACCGCAACATTCATTCATTCGACATTACACGGAAAATCATTTTAAATTTAGATAATGCTTCCTTCCTTTGCCGAGTAGCAAAATTAGCCCGTTTACGAATTTTTCACATTCGTTCTAAGCAAAACATGAACTGGATTGACTTGATATTTTGTGATTTTGTTTCATCTACGTCTACATGTACGTCATACAACGCAAGCCACCTAATGGTGTGTGGCAGAGGGTACTTTCGGTATCACTATCTGATCCCTCTAACCCTGTTCCACTCGCGAATAGTGCGTGGGAAGAATGATTGTAGGGAAGCCTCTGTATTGGCTCTAATTTCTCGAATTTTCTGGTCATGGTCAATACGCGAGATGTATGTGGGGGGGGGGGGGGGGGGAAGTACGAGGTGCATTCAAGTTCTAAGGCCTCCGATTTTTTTTCTCCAGACTGGAAAGAGATAGAAACATGCACATTGTTTTAAAATGAGGCCGTGTTCATTGTCAATACGTCCCATAGATGGCAGCACCGTACGGCAGATGGAATTTTACCGCCAGCAGCGAGAATGAGAACTGTTTTAAATACTTAAAATGGCGACGTTTTCCTTACTTGAACAGCATGCAATCATTCGTTTTCTGAATTTGCGTGGTGTGAAACCAACTGAAATTCATCGACAGTTGAAGGAGACATGTGGTGATGGAGTTATGGATGTGTCGAAAGTGCGTTCGTGGGTGCAACAGTTTAATGAAGGCAGAACATCCTGTGACAACAAACCGAAACAACCTCGGGCTCGCACAAGCCGGTCTGACGACATGATCGAGAAAGTGGAGAGAATTGTTTTGGGGGATCGCCGAATGACTGTTGAACAGATCGCCTCCAGAGTTGGCATTTCTGTGGGTTCTGTGCACACAATCCTGCATGACGACCTGAAAATGCGAAAAGTGTCATCCAGGTGGGTGCCACGAATGCTGACGGACGACCACATGGCTGCCCATGTGGCATGTTTCTGAGCAATGTTGACGCGCAACGACAGCATGAATGGGACTTTCTTTTCGTCGATTGTGACAATAGATGAGACGTGGATGCCATTTTTCAATCCAGAAACAAAGCGCCAGTCAGCTCAATGGAAACACACAGACTCACCGCCACCAAAAAAAATTCGGGTAACCGCCAGTGCTGAAAAAATGATGGTGTCCATGTTCTGGGACAGCGAGGGCATAATCCTTACCCATTGCGTTCCAAAGGGCACTACGGTAACAGGTGTATCCTACGAAAATGTTCTGAAGAACAAATTCCTTCCTGAACTGCAACAAAAACGTCCGGGAAGGGCTGTGTGTATGCTGTTTCACCAAGACAACGCACCCGCACATCGAGCTAACGTTACGCAACAGTTTCTTGGTGATAACAACTTTGAAGTGATTCCTCATGCTCCCTACTCACCTGACCTGGCTCCTAGTGACTTTTGGCTTTTTCCAACAATGAAAGACGCTCTCTGTGGCCGCACATTCACCAGCCGTGCTGCTATTGCCTCAGCGATTTTCCAGTGGTCAAAACAGACTCCTAAAGAAGCCTTCGCCGCTGCCATGGAATCATGGCGTCAGCGTTGTGAAAAATGTGTACGTCTGCAGGGCGATTACGTCGAGAAGTAACGCCAGTTTCATCGATTTCGGGTGAGTAGTTAATTAGAAAAAAAATCGGAGGCCTTAGAACTTGAATGCACCTCATATATGTTGTCCGGTTCCTCCTGAACAGTGCTGTCCCGAAATTTCAATAGTAAATCTCTACGTGATACACAACGCCTCTCTTGTAACGTCTGCCAGTGGAGTTTGTTGAGCTTCTGACACATCTCAGAAGAGTTGTGTAATACGTCACTATATCCTTGCGAACACCTCCTACTTTGTGTTCGAGGGTCTGAATTTTTGCGTCTATGTACAAGCGAATGTTCTGCCTGTTCATACCCATCCTCTCAGGTTGAGTTCCTCGACATTCATGTTATTTTATCCATGGGGTGATATATACTAATATACTCACCTCTTTTATGATTATGTATATCTAAAATCTCTTGGAAGTTTCGTCTGTACTTACCATCATTCAGGTTTCTTATTCCATCGGGAACCATCGAAGCCTTGCACTATCTCCTGTAACAGCTGGTATTTGCGCTGAAACAGCGTTTTTGAAAATTCTTATACATGCTCAAAATGAACTCCTTCCTGGTGTGTTAGCAATGACATGAGGAAATTTGTCCTGCTGCAGTTGGGTGCACCCACATTTACTGCTTGTATATTATCAGGAAGGAGTATCTCCTTTTTCTTTTTCTGGTGTTCTATGCCAACAACGGATACGTCGATTACAACCAAGTCCTTGTGACAGGGCTCTTTTACACACCTTAACATGATATCGACTACATCAGGTATTTACATGCAAAGGGCTTGTAATAATAATTTGTGTACTCACTACATTATCGACTGTGCTACAATGGCTACATTATAATAAGAGGGTTACAAAGTAACAAGATGCACAATTTACCATAATTTATTTAAGTTACACGTCAGGAATTGTGTATTGGATGCAGAAGCCACTGGTTCACTTTTAATATAACTACAGTATTTCTCGAATAACTGTTTCTTGCATGCACAAAATTCTGCTCGTATTTCCCTCAAACGGACAGGAACATCGCAGATCTAAGGTATTTCACCAGTAAATTTGGTGTGAGTGAAATTTGTACCTACTCAAGGAGTAGTAGCTGACTTCCTCACTGCATGGATACATGAAATGAAGAATTGTTCTAAGTCATTCATATGTACCCTATACATACGAAGATAGTTCACAAAGTCATTGTATAAAGCTTAAATGCGTGGCAGCCAATGGTTCACTCCCTATGACGCAAGAGATAGCACCATCCCTAGTCCAAATGAGTCCGTAAGAGTAGAATGCCGTAAAGAACTGGATAGCTCTCCAGATTTCACCCTGAGCTCTGCGTCATCATACATTGATGTGGCAGATAGAGTCAGCACATCACATCAAATGTCCAGGAGGGAAATCGATGTCAACTGTGCACTGATGTATGATGATACCTACCTCCGCCATTCTGATTCAGTAAACCGCCAGCCATCACATTCTCAATCTCCATCACCACACATCAGCCACTGTCTGCTGCTTCTATCCCTATTTTCAGATGCACTGACACACTAACAGTTAGATTACGTGTAGAAATGAATAGTGGTAGCGCACTGGGAGAAATTGCTGTCTTCTCATCCACTACATCTAAACTCTGTCCTTGCAGTACTATTGGAATGTGTTGAGGTTCAATGAATGGTGTGTCTGTAGGAGCCCATTAGTCACCTGAACCAATGCTCTTGGAGACTCATGGTGCACTGCCAATGTTTCCCAGCAGGTTGTGGCTGCGGAAACTGAAAGCTTCCACTTCGCTCTTGCGACTCGTGGACAGGTATGTCTAAACTCTGCTGCTGAGTGTCTTCAACGATGAGTAGCACTAACAATAGCTGGTTCTAGTCCTGCTCCAACTTGTTCATCAGTTCCACTACAGGACCCCATATGCTACAAGTCCCTGTCACAGCTGCAGGTCTCCAACTATATCTACATCTACATCACTATTCTATAAATCACACTTAAGTGCCTGGCAGAGGGTTCTTCGGAGTACCTTCGCAAATAATTCTCTCTTATTCCACTCTCGAACAGCGCATGGTGAAATGAACACCTTTATCTTTCCATGCAAGCTCTGATTTCCCTTATTTTATTATGATCATACACTCCTGGAAATTGAAATAAGAACACCGTGAATTCATTGTCCCAGGAAGGGGAAACTTTATTGACACATTCCTGGGGTCAGATACATCACATGATCACACTGACAGAACCACAGGCACATAGACACAGGCAACAGAGCATGCACAATGTCGGCACTAGTACAGCGTATATCCACCTTTCGCAGCAATGCAGGCTGCTATTCTCCCATGGAGACGATCGTAGAGATGCTGGATGTAGTCCTGTGGAATGGCTTGCCATGCCATTTCCACCTGGCGCCTCAGTTGGACCAGCGTTCGTGCTGGACGTGCAGACCGCGTGAGACGACGCTTCATCCAGTCCCAAACATGCTCAATGGGGGACAGATCCGGAGATCTTGCTGGCCAGGGTAGTTGACTTACACCTTCTAGAGCACGTTGGGTGGCACGGGATACATGCGGACGTGCATTGTCCTGTTGGAACAGCAAGTTCCCTTGCCGGTCTAGGAATGGTAGAACGATGGGTTCGTTGACGGTTTGGATGTACCGTGCACTATTCAGTGTCCCCTCGACGATCACCAGTGGTGTACGGCCAGTGTAGGAGATCGATCCCCACACCATGATGCCGGGTGTTGGCCCTGTGTGCCTCAGTCGTATGCAGTCCTGATTGTGGCGCTCACCTGCACGGCGCCAAACACGCATACGACCATCATTGGCACCAAGGCAGAAGCTACTCTCATCGCTGAAGACGACACGTCTCCATTCGTCCCTCCATTCACGCCTGTCGCGACACCAATGGAGGCGGGCTGCACGATGTTGGGGCGTGAGCGGAAGACGGCCTAACGGTGTGCGGGACCGTAGCCCAGCTTCATGGAGACGGTTGCGAATGGTCCTCGCCGATACCCCAGGAGCAACAGTGTCCCTAATTTGCTGGGAAGTGGCGGTGCGGTCCCCTACGGCACTGCGCAGGATCCTACGGTCTTGGCGTGCATCCGTGCGTCGCTGCGGTCCGGTCCCAGGTCGACGGGCACGTGCACCTTCCGCCGACCACTGGCGGCAACATCGATGTACTGTGGAGACCTCACGCCCCACGTGTTGAGCAATTCGGCGGTACGTCCACCCGGCCTCCCGCATGCCCACTATACGCCCTCGCTCAAAGTCCGTCAACTGCACATACGGTTCACGTCCATGCTGTCGCGGCATGCTACCAGTGTTAAAGACTGCGATGGAGCTCCGTATGCCACGGCAAACTGGCTGACACTGACGGCGGCGGTGCACAAATGCAGCGCAGCTAGCGCCATTCGACGGCCAACACCGCGGTTCCTGGTGTGTCCGCTGTGCCGTGCGTGTGATCATTGCTTGTACAGCCCTCTCAGAGTGTCCGGAGCAAGTATGGTGGGTCTGACACACCGGTGTCAAAGTGTTCTTTTTTCCATTTCCAGGAGTGTAGTTTCTACCTATGTAGGGCGGAATTTAAAAAAAAATATTTTAGCCTTTGGAGTGGAAAGTTGGTAACTGAAATTTCGTGAGAAGATTCCGACTAGCTGGGTTGTTGTGCTGCTGCAACTCTCGACTAGCAGGAGGGCAGTTGTGCCACTGAACAAAGGAGAAGAGGAAGAAGAAGAAGAAGAAAAAGAACAACAATTACATGTGATGTTGATAATAGCAACTACAGACGTGGACGTAATACATACAGATGTAATATTATTAAGCAGTGGCACTTATTCCTCTGCTTCTTCCTATTCTGCTGCTGACATGATGTGCCTGGTTCAGCTTATTACTGCTCTCTGTGTGATCCTACACACACTAAAGCACCTAAGAATCACATCATTTACTTGCTGGACTGGTAGATATCGCCTCTTGTGCAGTGGAAGGCATAGACAGACTGACTACTCATTTCAAACAAAGTCGGCTGTTTGACCACCAGCAACCATTGTTATCATTTGCGAAAAGCATCTTCAAGCCATCCCATTGCATCACCATTATCTGCTGTCATGTGACTAGGGCTTCCCGTCGGGTAGACCCTTCGCCGGGTGCAAGTCTTTCGAGTTGACCGTCACTTCGGCGACTTGGCGTCGATGGGGATGAAATGATGATGATTAGGACCACACAATACCCAGTCCCTGAGCGGAGAAAACGTCTGACCCAGCCCGGGAATCGAACCTGGGCCCTTAGGATTGACATTCTGTCGAGCTGACCACTCAGCTACTGAGGACGGAAACCATTATCTGCTGAAAAGTATTCTTTTTACGCTCGTCTGTCATGATTTCTTTCCATTTCTTATGTGGGAAGCTATGGTCAGAGGCCTCAACTGTGTGCTTACAGGTAACACAGTCAGAAGAGCTCTGTCTGTCTGACACCAACATCTCATCAATTGAATGCACCAACAGCTCAGCGCAGATTGATCTTTTCTTGCCAATTTCCAAGTGTAGGAGGAGTGGGGATGAGATGGCGATGGAGAGGTGTGAGGAAAGCTAGGGATTCCAGAGTTCTGGAGGTCAGTGACAAATTTAGCAGGAACCAATAGGAAGACTTCTACAGAGTGGTGACACGTGAAAATCCAGGGCTGCAAGTACAGACACGTTTTCGGAATGAGGTGGTTCATAAGATCAGCATTTTTGGCACGTTTCGGTTTGCAAAAAGCATTTCCGTTAGCGTCCAGGAATGTCTCCGAAGCCATCGCTGCAACTCAGAACGATTAACGGTTTATAGTTGTTTGTGAGACATACTTGGTAGGAATTTTGTTTATGAAGGAAAATAGCTTTCAGGGAGGATGAACTGTATGGTTTTGACAAGATACCAGGCGAGATGGCACGGTAGTTAGCTCACTGATCTAGCATTCGGGAGGACGACGCTGAAAACCCACGTCTGGTTATAATGATTGATGTTTTATGTGATTTCCCTAAATCGCTTCAGACAAATTCCAGGATGGTTGCTTCGAAACGGCACATCCTTCTCCAATTCGATGGGACTGATGACATTGCTGTTTGGTCCTCTCCCCCAAATCAACTAACCAACCTTCGACCAGTTGCGACAGGTACTACCTCTCTCTCTGCCGTAGATGCAGTTTGTGGGAGAGAAACTTTTAGCATTACCCATAACACTCATAGCAACTCTATTAAGATGTATCATCCTATGTGGGCAGCTGTTTAAAATGCATTGCTAGCTTGGAGTCTTAACAAATCGTACGAAATTCTACAGCCGCCTGGTAACTGGGCTCAGAAATGTTGGCTGCGACTTGGAACTGGATCTGCTAAATTTTACCACTTTTGCGTTCGGAAGATGCGTAGTTTGCGCAATGACGCTAGGTTCAGTATTGGCAGTTCCGAGGTAATGCATACAGTTTTTCTTGTAGAAAACTGGTTTTAGAGTTGCATACTGCCTACTAATCTCACAGGAAGTATCATACGATGAATTTCCTAAGCGACTTGCGACTCGCATTTCTTTCCCCAGTGCTGTTGCTACCTGACTCTCATATATAGTGGCAGGGATTCTTAGGAGCACTGGGACAGTGGTTTGCTGTCCCAATATTATTACCCATGCCTATCTTCTTCCTAGCAACTATTTACTTGTTGATTCGCAGAAGGCTACACCCCTTCTCTTCAGCGACAGTTTACTGTCCTGTTCTCACCTATCCTTATGTCCTTCCTAACAGCTCATTACTTGTATATTGGCAGGAGGCTACTCTCCTGTACTTTAGTGATAATCAACTGTCCTACTATCACCAACCTCTTCATAGTGCCGCCATTTGTTCCTGCCAATTTTTCACCTGCAATGTCACAATTTCGCTTGCCTTCCGGTAGTGGAATTGTGAACTAGACAGTAAGTCACTGCACATCAAGGTAAACAAGCACAAAGCACTTCCCACTAATTTTTTACTCATGACATCACCATCATACGACTGGATGCTGTGTTGCCAGGTCGCATTCCCCGCGCTCTGATGGCGCTATTGTCAACTAAGTCAGTTGATCTCCACTTGTCAATGTGAACACACTTACAAGAAAAAAATTTGTAATCAGTCTTTGCAGGATTATATCCCAAAATATGAACTAAAGAAAAAGTCATCCTACGTCCTTCCACACCAACTCAGTAGAGACTGAGCGTTTCCCTGCATTTTTGTGGGTAAAGGAATAGAGGGGAGGGCTTAGGTAAGTGGGTGAGGTAAGACCAGAGAGGGAGAGGGGTGAAAAAAATTCTAAAATCATCCAGTGACGTCATCAGATTACCTCATCAGGGCGACATTGCCATATCTATAGCCAACATCTTGATTAAATTTGGCACCAATGCAAAAGTGGCTTTGTGTCCGCTTTGTTGCACTGCTTACTTTTACATCTTTTTTGGGTTTCATGCTGAAAACTAGTGGTAATGGCAATAATGAAAAATTCTTTATGGGGCCAGTACTGCAAGAGCTATCATTTGACAAGTCGTATCGAAGCATTTGCTCACTTCTGTCAGTTTTTAAACGCTGAATCTCATTTCGCAAACCGAGTGAGGCGGTGCAGTGGTTAGCACACTGGACTCGCATTCGGGAGGATGATGGTTCAAACCTGTGCCAGCCATCCTAATTTAGGTTTTCCTTGATTCCCCTAAACCTCTTCATGCAAATGCTGCGGTGGTTCCTTTGAAGGGACACGCCTGACTTCCTTCTTCATCTTTCCCTAATCCGTTGGGGCTGATGACCTTTCTGTTTGGTTCCCTAACACAAATCAACAAAACAATCATTTTGCAAATTGTTTATACGGGTTTGGAGATTGGCGGCGTTACTCAGCTTGCATTCTGCCATATCGATATATGTACTCCAACAAAATCACTCTAGTACAGGAAATGTTTTAAAAATCCAAGACTGCTTTTCGCATTGTAGAGAAATTTTAGAAGAGTAACCTGAATTCCCACGATGGACGACCCCTTGTTGTCTTACGATGTCCATGCTGGTGCTGCTGCTTCTGATCCGCCATGGAGATATGGCAGGAATTCGTAACTGTAGGAAGTTCACACATCGCTCAATTTCCACGGGACTTCAGTATTTCCATAATTCATCACCGTGCTGACACCATTTCTATGAGGCGGTTACAGCTTTTTTGTCCTCAACTGGGGGTCTCCTCTGATATTTGTCACGGTTGTGCAGTTATTGGGTCCATGAGGCACAGAAATACAAGAAAACTGAGTTATTAACCATCACTACTTTATTTTTATAAGAACAATAAAAATACGCCGACCAGTCATAGTTGTGTCTCACAGCTTATGATGAATAAATATGGATTCGTAAGTACTCCATTGTGAGCCAAGAAAGACATAAATTCGACGTCAAAACCACACAGGTTCTGCCTGTGTAAGCAGCCAGAGGCATGACGCTGCTACTTTGGGTGCGGAGACACTCTGCACCCGGCATACACTGACACTGCAGCTAGTCAGCATTCCGAGATTGCGCCAAGCCTGTAACTATTACATTAAGTTATTTAAAGACAAAGGATCATGTTGTCTCATTAATGATTGATGAGATGCACATCGAAACATTGACATATAAAGGAGGTAATGTTCTAAATACAACATTTAATGGAGACAGTACAACTATCTCTTTATATGTTTTCATTATCCAAAGCCTTTTGTCTTCATTTAAAGAACTTGTACACAATCTGTCCATAAACACTCTTCAGATATGTCATCTTTCACTGATCTTAAAAATGTTATAATGGACTTGGACAATATTGGTTTTAAAGTGGTTTGTGTTGTGAGTGGTAACAACTCCATAAACAGAGAATGTATGACGTATTCCGCAACACCACCAAGAAGACTACTGCTTATTCCCAACCTTTAGACCTGTTCAGCACTATTTTTATCATTGATAGCATGTAGATGTTGAAATGCAGTCGGAAGAACTGAATTAATCGGAAAAATTTCCATCTGGTCTTCACATATCCTAATTTTGGAAAGACAGGCAAAAATTCGCTACTGAAAGTCGTTTCATTTTCTACCTTAAAGAAGGTCAATGCCACTGAGAGTAAACTGATCATAAAAGACTCCTATGATTTGTGTGTGAAATCGCTCTGTCCTTTGTACAGGGGCTTCTTGCTTTAGATGAGGTACACAATCTGCGTGAATATCAGAGTACAGCAAATTTCATTACTTTAATGAAAAGTGTTAGTAAGTGGTGAAAGTTGAAACAAAATATAAATGTGAACGTCTGAAAGATTCGCTTAAGCATCCACTGACAGTCATAGGAAATGACGATAATTTCTTGTGTCTGAATACGTTTTCGAACTGGTCAAATGGTTGGGACCAGAAGATGGTGTTAAAGAGCAAGAGCCTGACATGATATACCCATCAGGCACCATCAAACACGACTCATGGCCAAATTGAAACGGCCAGGTACTGTGTCAATGAACTCGACTTCAAGTGCTTTTTTGCTACGTAAAGTACAGATAGATGTTGTAAATGGTCCGCCAAAGTCGTCGTTGGATTATCTTTTGCTAATTGCTGATAAACGCACTATTTCACTCCCATTTACGGAGCTTGTTAGCACTTGATGTTAGGTTGGCGCCATTACAAAATATTGTATTGTAGTAATCGCTGCTGCTTGCTGGATCGCTGCTGCTTGCTGGATCGCTGCTGTGTCTCGTTGCTGATGCTGGCTCTAAATTTGGTTGTCTAGGGAACACATGAGGTTCCATGTTTTTCATGTGCTTTTGATGATAAAGAACGAGCGAAACCAACACGTATGTAAACATCAAATATTTATTACTTTAGTGGCCATATTAATTCCACTGTCCACCAAAGACCATAACACAACACAAAGTAATACTTCCTTTACATGTTCTTTGACTTGTTTTGCCAAACAATAACACAGAAACACACTTCACCAAAGTGACATTCCGACTGCCTCGACTGCCTCCGACTGTCCTCTCGACCCTTCTAGCTGCTTGTATTTATAACATTGTCAAAGAACTACTAAAAAGAGATACAGTTTATGAGTCACATGTACATCTGTTATCATAATTTGTGCAGAAAAGTTATTAATTTGCATCGAGTGACATAATTTAACATGTTATTAAAATGACAGACAGATTTGTTGACTTGACAGAATAATTCTTTGTTACAAAAAGGCTGTTTTTTAGAAGTTTGTCAATTGACTTCTCTAATTTGCATAAATAAGTAAGTAACATGAATTATGAAGAATTACATTGGTTTTCGTCTAAAATAGGATTGATTACGTGAATACTGAGTGAAAACGCTCCTAGTGAACAAATAGGTTTCACTGGGTGATTTTTATTTAAGGAGATCCAAAATACCTATGTTGGCCACTATTTTTCGTACTTCATACTAATTATTTAAGATGAACTTAGTGTTTTTACATGATGGCATTTGCTGTATCAGTGATCAAGTGATATTAACTTTTGTGTGGGTCAGTTATTCAGTATAATTTAATGGGTTGACTGTTTATGGAGACATGTTGTGCAATCATTGTTAACATACACAATAACTTTTCTATAATCATAAATACTCGTTAAACTGGTTGAATTTCGAAGGGATCGCATACTTCATTAAAGTAAAGCCTTTAATATGTTCCGTTACAATACCCCCCTCGGGTAATATCATTTACAGAATGTTAATGATATTAGCCGACTAGGACAAATGTGTCAATTACTATGCATAATGTGTATGTATACAACAACCGTTACACCGTTTCAAAATGACTTTTTCCTGAAAATATTTTAGTTGTGTTGTTTCAACTGCACTTTGTGTTATGTCAATCAGTATGACAGCATAATAAAAATATTTAGTAATACATGAAAGTAAAAAAAAATGTTAATCTTTGCTCCCAGTGAGCCACATGGAAAATGATCAAAAAACACACACAAATATATCACATGCGATTTTAAGATATATAAAAAATATATATGTAAATTATTTCAAAGTCAGCTCTCATTGAGTCACAGATTAGTCAAGATAATAGAAGGAACATAAATATATTACATAGATGGACAGGTCATATGTCCATATGAAAATATTGCCACTGTCTGTTCCTTTTGAGCCACATAAAAGAAATGAAAACCAAGAACATAATTATAAGTATGGACATGATATGTAAATACACACACTAGTGAAGTCACATGTATGGATATAATATGCATTTAAAAAAGAAACGAAATATTTAAAAAAACTTGTCTCCCATTGAGACACATATTCAAGATAGTACAAGAACATATGAATACTAAAATTGGACACTTAAATTGGTCACAACATAACACAAACATCAAATTTGGTAAACATCTGATTGGCTGTAGAAAATTGTCCACAAATCTTATGTCTAAGAAAACAATAGTAACACAATGATGGGTCTTGCACCACAATTTTTACATTGTCTTTTATTTGGTGCAATCATGTCCCATATTCAACAATACAAAAGAAAATAATAAATGTTGGTCACCTTCTTGCCCATTGCAAGTAAAGGAGATGTCTCCAAATTTAATATTCAATAGTGACAATAAAAATATAAAAACATTCTCTCAGAAATCTGGAACTTTTCCAGGGTCTGTAGTATGAGTGGTAGTTGCTACTTGACACATCCAGTAAAAATCTTTGCTGATCACATGCTTTATGGAAAATGGGTAAGTAACTGTATTTAAACAGGGAAATGTGCTTAATCATGTTTATATGGTTTCAATTCAGTGATGTTTCTTAGTCCAAATAACCTTCTTGATCTGGGGAAGATAAGTCTATACGCATTTGGATGTGGGCTTTCTTTTATTTCAAATGGACTAATGTCAATGTTTACTTTAACATATAGCCAACCTAGATCAACATCTTTGTCTATTTCAGTATTTTCAAACAATAGATCATTTTCAATTTCTTTAGTTCCTAAGTCTAATGTCTCTTTCCTACATTTAGCCACATCCCTCTCTGTTTGCAAAGCATTGACATTTAAACATAAACCTTTGTTTTCATCTGTTCCTTTTAACACTGTGTTGTCACTTAACAACCTACTGTTTTCACCCCCTTTTTTATAAAGTCCACTACGGATTTTTGTCCACCATATAGGATACAAGGTTGCACTTACCTTTGCTAATTCTTTCCAAAAGGCATCTTTGTTTATACAGTTCCCATAGTTGTTCCACAAAACTTCTAAAAACTTTTCCCCTTTTTCTTGAAAACACACATTTACATTCAATCCCTTTATATTTTCTTTAATATTATTATTATTACCATTCTCATAGATTAGCGTTTCATAGTTCCCAATAGGCAATAGCTTGTCCTCAGATACACATTCCCTAGTCTGCATTTCACTTAAATTAACCTCATTATTACCCATGTTTGTCACATCACTTACCTTTACCACATCACTTTTCAATTCTACAAATACTTTTATTTCTTCCTCCACACTCTCATCAATAACATCACTTGATTTAGGATCATTATTTAAGTGTCCCTCTATTACTTCTTCCTCCTCCTCAACAACAACCCCATCTGCAGTTTCCCCCCTATGTATCTGAATCTCAGCAATAGAGTCTTTTGCTCCACGAAACACTTCGTCATCCCCCTTCATATCAAAGAAACCCCCCAAAATAGATTCTACTTGTGGTGTGTCTGACTTGTTATTAACACCAGTATCTTTTTCAGCCCAACTATGGAACTCTGCAATACCTTCAACTTCTGCACTTTCACTAACTACCTGTGCTTGAATACTGTTTTTATTAACTGTATCACTTTTACTCATAGTATCCCAAAACCTTTTATTAAATTCTAATTTATTCATTCTAACAACTTCAGTATTTTCATGGTATTTACTCTTTACATTGTATCCTCTCCTTTTCCAGTTTTGGTTATGTGTTGTCCTGTCATAATATTGTCTAGTCCCAAAACTACGGACATCTAGTGGGACTGTCCACCGTTTCCCGGCTGGTTTCCTTGGTCTGTCCGTTTGTAGTTGTCGTTTTGTTCACTAGTTTCAACAAACCCCCTTCTATCTTGTTCTCTTCCCCAATACCTATTTCTATCATTCCTATTATCTCTCCTCCATCCTCCCTCCTGTGTATTGTTTCTGACATCATTTTCATATCTCCTATCTCCCCTATTTGGAGCATTATTTCCAAAATTTTCAAAGTCTCTCCTCCCATAATAATCTCTATTTACATTCCTGTTCCACCCCCCATACTGGTTGTTGCCAGAACCAAAACTTTGGTTATTTTCTCTTTCCAAGGCCCTATCTAATCTGTCTACAAATTTCAGGAACTCTTCCATTGAATCGTCTGGTCCATGGACCAATTCCCACTGCAGTCTCTCTGGTAATCTTTTTAAAACATCAATTTGTGTCATAATATCAAAAGAGTTATTTAAGTGAGCAAGTTTTTTCAATTGATCTCTGCAAAATTTTTGCATTCCCCCTACTTTCCCTCTATACACTGGTCCATTTAGAAATTCTGACTTTAATCTGGCTTGTATGGACTGTGACCAAAATTTACAAATAAATTTGGCTTCAAACTCTTCAAACGTATTCCAAGAATCATTATTCTCATTTGCCCAGGATAGGGCCTCCCCTTCTAGAAACCGTTTTACTAACTTAATTTTTATGTTGTCTGACATTCCTACAACAAACATATCCTTACATTGGTGAATAAAGTCAATAGGGTGGAGATTTTCACCAGGAAAGCATTTCACTTGGATGTGCCCATACATTGTATCTTGATTGTAAATCGTTTGTTTGGACATCACTGCATCTTCCAATTGTGAATATTTAGTGTGCATATTTTCTACTTTTGTATCTACATTAGTGGTGTACAGGTTGTATTCTTGTTTAAGGTCTTCTGATGTTTTGTCTATTCTTTGATCTAATCTTTTAGCTTCAGCATCTACTCTGTTGTAGATGACAGCAATGCTGTCTGTGTTAGCTTGTATGTTTTCATTTAAACTTTCAACTTTAACTTGAAATTCTTTTCTGAAGTGTATCAACTGTTCTCTAGTGTCCCTACTGAGGGCAGTTTTAATTTCCCACACTTCTCATTGAGATGAGTACTTAATAGATCAAAATCCAAACTTAACTTATCCAGTCTATCTGTGTTTTCTTTACTTGATTGTTTAAAATCCAAACGTACTTGTTCACTTGATTGTTTAAGTTCCAAACGGACTTGTTCACTTGATTGTTTAAGTTGCGAGTTTATTTGAGTTGCAAACTGTGCTAGCCACTCTGTTAAGTTTAATTGTTCACCATCCCCTGGTTCAATTTTTACATTTCCTACGATCTCATCACTCTCAGGTAGAGACATGTTCACTATTAATTTTGTAAATGACAACAACAACAAAATACCTTGCTTTATGGTTATGCTATGATGTCGTGATCGGTGTTCTTGTTGGCTTTCTTCACTTATATTCGGTTTTATCGAAGCTGAAGTCTTGATTGATGAACTCCATTGACATAATCCAGACGTTAATCTCCCGAGCGGTATGATGATAGTTCTTCGTAGTCGCACAAACACACTTTATTTATTTATTTATTTTTGACATATTTTCACTGTTGCCACACTGCACAAATAAACTTTTTTGGAGTGCTAAGCACTTACGAAATTTATCGCTGCACTATTATCATCGATGCACTTAAAGATCCCGGACGAGCCCCCACTTTTGTAAATGGTCCGCCAAAGTCGTCGTTGGATTATCTTTTGCTAATTGCTGATAAACGCACTATTTCACTCCCATTTACGGAGCTTGTTAGCACTTGATGTTAGGTTGGCGCCATTACAAAATATTGTATTGTAGTAATCGCTGCTGCTTGCTGGATCGCTGCTGCTTGCTGGATCGCTGCTGTGTCTCGTTGCTGATGCTGGCTCTAAATTTGGTTGTCTAGGGAACACATGAGGTTCCATGTTTTTCATGTGCTTTTGATGATAAAGAACGAGCGAAACCAACACGTATGTAAACATCAAATATTTATTACTTTAGTGGCCATATTAATTCCACTGTCCACCAAAGACCATAACACAACACAAAGTAATACTTCCTTTACATGTTCTTTGACTTGTTTTGCCAAACAATAACACAGAAACACACTTCACCAAAGTGACATTCCGACTGCCTCGACTGCCTCCGACTGTCCTCTCGACCCTTCTAGCTGCTTGTATTTATAACATTGTCAAAGAACTACTAAAAAGAGATACAGTTTATGAGTCACATGTACATCTGTTATCATAATTTGTGCAGAAAAGTTATTAATTTGCATCGAGTGACATAATTTAACATGTTATTAAAATGACAGACAGATTTGTTGACTTGACAGAATAATTCTTTGTTACAAAAAGGCTGTTTTTTAGAAGTTTGTCAATTGACTTCTCTAATTTGCATAAATAAGTAAGTAACATGAATTATGAAGAATTACATTGGTTTTCGTCTAAAATAGGATTGATTACGTGAATACTGAGTGAAAACGCTCCTAGTGAACAAATAGGTTTCACTGGGTGATTTTTATTTAAGGAGATCCAAAATACCTATGTTGGCCACTATTTTTCGTACTTCATACTAATTATTTAAGATGAACTTAGTGTTTTTACATGATGGCATTTGCTGTATCAGTGATCAAGTGATATTAACTTTTGTGTGGGTCAGTTATTCAGTATAATTTAATGGGTTGACTGTTTATGGAGACATGTTGTGCAATCATTGTTAACATACACAATAACTTTTCTATAATCATAAATACTCGTTAAACTGGTTGAATTTCGAAGGGATCGCATACTTCATTAAAGTAAAGCCTTTAATATGTTCCGTTACAATGTCCTTGGATCAAGGTTTGGTAATTACAGGACATGTGTAGATCCACGGTACTTAGTATCCTTAAGACAAATCTTTGAAACTGAATGCAAGACAAATGTTGAAAACCTTCTTCCATTTCAATCCAATGTGTTTGGAAATGTAACTGTTTCTATGACAAGTACCGATGAAAGCAACTTCCCTACATGTCCAACCACTATAGTATCACCTGTATCTACCATAAGTGACACAGTTCACTTTGAATATTCTCCTACAAATGTGAAGGAGATTGAGTAACTGTTTACTCTTCTTATATATTTACGTCGGATAGACCGTCAGAGACAGAACACCTCGTGTTCCTGCTGCTAATAAGGTGAGTGCACCGTTCGTTTGTTGTACATTTCTACGAGCTTGAAACAGGAGCGACTGCAGTAATGGATAAGAACTGTGATTGCTGTGAACAGATGTGAGTCGAGTTGGCGACCCTTCACTCACAGCTCCAGGCTGCGTTGGATTCCGTCACACAGCTTGAGGCTGCTACCAAGGGGCGTCACACTGGGGGGTTGGACGCGGGGATGCGAGGGACGTCGAGCACGTCCCACGTGTTCCCCGATCGGTCCACTACTGTGGCCACCCCGGGTACTGCCTGCACTGAGGTTGGCCTCTCAAATGTGGTCAAGTGGCAGATAATTCCAAAGCCTGGCAGACAGCGAAAAACTTTCTGAGGGCCGATTGTAGGGCCTCCTCAGTTCGTTTGACGAACAGGTTACGGGCGTTATCTGAGGTGACGATGTCTCTGAGCTGGAATGCAGTCTTCCACCCTGTTCCAGAGGAAGCTTCTCGGCCCGCAAGGTCTGGACATTCACAGAGGGTTGGTTTGCTGGTAGTTGGGAGCACCAACGTTAGGTACATAATGCGAACCCTTCGGAACATGGCTGCCGAGGAGACGAAGGAAGCCAATGTGTACTCCATGTGCGTTCTGGGGGGAGCCATTCCGGATGTGGAAAGAGTGCTTTCAGCTGCCATGAAGAGTACAGGGTGCAGCCAACTGCAGGGGGTCGCTCATGTCGGTACCAATCACCTGTGTCGCTTTGGATCGGAGCAGATTCTGTCTGGTTTCGGGCGGCTATGGGAAACAGTAAAGACTGCCAGTCTTGCTTGCGAGATAAAGGCGCATCTCACCATCTGAAGCATCGTCGATAGAACCGACTGTGGTCCTTTGGTGCAGAGCCGAGTGGAGGGTCTGAATCAGACGATCAGGAGGTTCTGTAACGGTGTAGGCTGCAGATAACTTGACTTGCGCCATCGGATGGTGGATTTCCAGGTTCTGCTTAATAGGTCAGGAGTCCACTACACACATGAAACGGCTACACGGGTAGCGGGGGCTGTGTGGAAGGGAGTGGGCGGTTTTTTAGGTTAGAGGATCTCAGGGAACCACAGAAAGGGCGTCGGTCTAAAAGGGGACAGGTAAAACACAGTAAGGTAGTTGTAGAAACGATCGGTATTGTAGTTGAAAATTTTCGTAGCTGTGTTGGCAAAGAACCACAGCTCGAAGACCTAATTAAAAGCACTGAAACGCAAATAGTTATTGGTACAGAAAGCTGGCTAAAGCCGGAAATAAGTTCAACGAAATTTTTCAAACGACCTAACAGAGTTTAGAAAGGATAAATACAGTTGGTGGTGGAGTATTTATTGCTGTCAGAAGCAGTTTGCCTTGTAGTGAAATCGAAGTAGATAGTTCCTGCAAAATAGTATGGGTAGAGGTTGTACTAGAAAATCGGACTAAACTATTAACTGCATCGTTTTACCGACCCCCCGACTCAGAAAGTATAGTTGCTGAACAGTTCAAAGAAAACTCGAGTCTCATTGCAAATAGCAACCCCACTCATACAGTTATAGTCGATGGTGTCTTCAATTTACCCTCAATATGCTGAAAAAATTATACGCTTAAGGCAGGCGTCAGGCATAAAACGTCATCCTCAATTGTACTGCATCCTGTCTCAGAAAAAAATTTTGAACAATTAGTTCATGAGCCCACTCGAAGCGTAAATGGCTGCGAAAGCATACTTCACCTCTTAGCAACAAATGCACTACTGGCCATTAAAATTGCTACACCACTAAGATGAAGTGCTACAGACACGAAATTTAACCGACAGGAAGGAGATGCTGTCATATGCAAATGATTAGCTTTTCAGAGCATTCACCCAAGGTTGGCGCCGGTGGCGACACCTACAACGTGCTGACATGATGAAAGTTTCCAACCGATTTCTCATACACAAACAGCAGTTGACCGGCGTTGCTTGGTGAAACGTTGTTGTGATGCCTCGTGTAAGGAGGGGGAATGTGTACCATCACGTTTCCAACTTTGATAAAGGTCGGATTGTAGCCTATCGCGATTGCGGTTTATCGTATCGCGACATTGCTGCTCGCGTCGGTCGAGATCCAATGACTGTAAGCAGAATATGGAATCGGTGTGTTCAGGAGGGTAATACGGAACGCCGTGCTGGATCCCAACGGCCTCGTATCACTAGCAGTCGAGATGACAGGCATCTTATCCGCATGGCTGTAACGGATCGTGCAGCAGCATCTCGATCCCTGAGTCAACAGATGGGGTCGTTTACAAGGCAACAGCCATCTGCACGAACAGTTGGGCGACGTTTGCAGCAACATGTACTATCAGCTCGGAGACCACGGCTGCGGTTACCCTTGACGCTGCATCACAGACAGGGGCCAGTAGTGTAATCCTGGACAAATAGTGAGTTTCGTGACGAATACAGGTATTAGCGTGCACAAGGCAGTTGCTGCTATGATGAATGCCGTAAAACCTACAACCATGAAAAAGAAACGCAAAGTATATCTATTTAAAAAGCTCTTAAAATGCTCTTAACGTCGTTTTAAGAGACAGTCTTCGCCCCTTCCGATCTGTTCATGTAAGCGTAGAAAAGTTGTGTAATGATTTCAGAGAGACAGTATCGACAGCAATTAAGAGATATATACCACATAAATTAATAAGTAATGGTACTCATCCACCATGGTACACAAAACGGGTAATGTCGTTCTTGCAGAAGCACCGAAAAACACATGCTAAATTTAAAAGAACACCAAATCCCCATGACTGGCAAAGTTTTACAGAAGTTCGAAATATAGCGCGTACTTCAATGCTAGATGCAGAAAGGTCTCTGTTGGATTCCATTCATGTTAATTTGTTAAATCTGTTGTCATTTATGGCATAAATTCCTCTTCTAAATTTACTGTGGTGTTTCTGACTATCTGGGAGGAGACTGAGCAGTGAAACGTGTTACTTTTACACATAAACAAGAACGATCTGTCACACTACTACACTTTAAAACACAGTTTATATGTAATTCATGTCACATAGTCTCATACGGAACCTACATCCGCTTTCTTTTATATACTGTATATGATAAGATACTGTCATCCCCCTGCCCTTCTGTGTGAGAGGATGAATGAGCAAATGTATTTCTAGTTGCATGCTGGATGGTAGCAGACAAGCCTGTCTGCTAGAGAACAGTAGGACCAACGTCAGAACAGGTAGCTACGCTTTCTAAAAGCAAAGAGGTTTCTATCCTTAGCATGGTCCTGTCCGTCCCTTGTCGTGTTGGTATAGGAAGCTGCCTCTCTGGTCACTTCCGTTTTGTATACGGAAGCACCCTTGGTAGGAGCCCAGGTCAGTCTGTCCGTGGCGAGCGTCTGAAGTGGTAAGATATTAGGCTAAGCGCGTCTCTGCTAAGACCGTAGGACAATGGATTTCTTAAGTTCAGCCTAACTGAAAATTTAATCACCTTTATTTCAGGTTTAGCTCTAAAATATCTAATGTTATCTTAAATTGCAACGCAGTGTATTTCGAGTGTGAAGTTCAGAATATCTTCCGGTAGTTGCTTTGTCATTACTTTGTGAGTAAAGTGGAACCACGTGTTGATCAGTAACTCTAACTAAGATCATCAATCTTAAATGCGAATGTGCGTGAGATTATAACGTCTCGTCTTGACAATTTTTTTCAATATAGCAACTTTTCTTTATGTTCAACCCAGGTGGGGTGTACTTTGTGAGACCGGTACCACGTGCTTATACAATTGTTTGACCCATCAGGTTAATAATAAGACGATAGTAACCAGTTTGAGGTTTTTCTTTAGTAAATTGCGTTTCGATGTAATTTATTTTAATTATCAAAACTATTGTGGAGTTGCACTCTTTGTGTAAACCAAGTTGACCACGTGAAGCATGTGGTGTAAGCATCAAAGTAGCCCTCAGCTATTCTTTTCAGGAAGATTTCACAGAGAGTTAGTATGAATTTAGTACACCAGTGTGTGGTAATTTCATGACGGACAGGATTGCGCTACGAAGGTAACTTCTTTGGGTGAAAATTGAATCAGTTGGTTGTGGTTAATTTCCTCTTGCATATGTTTCAACGTTCTTTGTGTGTTATTTTATGAATGCAGTGTTGTATGCAGTCTCCCAATCTTGGTTCCATATTTGATGTGTTCCGTAAGATTACAAGCACACATTTTCACAATCCTAAATAAGGCACCAGTTTAGTTATGAATCAAGTTTAATATGCTGAAATTTCAATGATCAATGTTAAAATAAATTTCCAAATAGAAACTGATTTATTTCTTTTTATTTAAATTCTCTTTTTTAATATATATAAATATCACCGGTTGTCGTATGACGATTAAAAGATCATAATTAATGTTAGTCTGGTTGGGAATTTGGTAAGCTAGACTGGATACCTGGTGAAACAGTTGCGCAGTAATGCAAGGTTAACTTACCCTTATAGCTCACAGGTTTTAACCCGCTTTTAGCTAAGAGATGTACGTGACACGGGCCACCAAGAGAAACTTCATGAGAGGGCAGAGACGGCGGGATTGCATGCAACAGATGGACAAAAAACTCTACTGACAGCAGCGACGACGAACCCCCCACCCCTTACATTGTGCCTCAGAACAGTGGAACTACTGAGTGTGTCAGTGAACAGTGATTATACAGTTCTTAGTTCAATGCATATACGTGTGTTTCTGTCACAGAAACTTTGACTCGTGTGTTTTGCAGGGGTTCGATTTATTGGTGTTTATTAGACTGACTCTTGTATTTTGCAGGTGTTCTATTTATTGTTTTTTTTAGACTTGGACTCTTGTATTTTGCAGGTGTTTTATTTATTGGTGTTTTTTTAGACGTTGACTATAGTACTTTCAGAGCTGTTTTATTGATCAATGTTTGTTTTTGTGTGATGTATTAGATTTGTGATATTTTGTTTCGTAAATTCATTCCTGTGGCATTGCTTCGTTTATCAGTCAGATAGCTATTCATGCTCATTGGACTGTGATCGATTAGCCTTTGCATGGGGCATATTTATAGTGAGGAACCCCTTAAGGGTAGCAATCACATAATTAATTGTAGTTTAAGTATAATGACACAGTGATCATTGTTTGCTAACTAACTGAAATACAGTAGAGTCATTGACTTAGTGCCACAAAGTTATTTTAATTCTACAAATTATTAGTTTTATAAGATATAGACTTTTTTTGTGATAACCACTTTGTAAAACATATTTTTTCTCTTATTACCATTTTCTTTGGCTTTTGCGGATTGTGCATTGTAATGTTCTGCTTTATAATACTGATGTTATTTTCATGTTTTTTTTAATTGCTGTGGCACCTTTGCTATTTTCATAAATTTTACTTGTTAATAAACAGTCATAAATTTTCCTGTGATCAGTTGGCTCTTGCAATGAACTCCATAAGGGTAACAACCAGAAATTGTTTTCATATTACTGACACAGGGACCATTGTTTTTACTTGCTGACCGAATTAGGTCTACACTATCTTTTAAATAGGTGTCACAGAATGTTTTTTTTTCTCTTTGAAATTGGTAGATTCTAAAGATGATTTGAAATAATTGTGTTTTAGCAAGTAGCTGGTGACCTTTTGCCTTTTCTTTACATTTTGGTTTAAGTTGGCTGTGAGAAGCCTGCTTGGGAATGTCCTAGCATGGCTAGAAAATTCCCTGCACAGTCTTTTCCCGGAGCGTTGGGGTTATGAAAGGTCTCTGTTGGATTCCTTTCATGTTAATTTCTTAAATCTGTTGTCATTTACGGCATAAATTCCTCTTCTAAATTTACTGTGGTGTTTCTGACTATCTTGGAGGAGACTGAGCAGTGAAATGTGTTCCTTTTACACATAAACAAGAACGATCTGTCACACTACTATACTTTAAAACACAGTTTATATGTACAGGGTTATTACAAATGATTGAAGCGATTTCACAGCTCTACAGTAACTTTATTATTTGAGATATTTTCACAATGCTTCGCACACACATACAAAAACTCAAAAAGTTTTTTTAGGCATTCACAAATGTTCGATATGTGCCCCTTTAGTGATTCGGCAGACATCAAGCCGATAATGAAGTTCCTCCCACACTCTGCGCAGCATGTCCCCATCAATGAGATCCGAAAGCATCGTTGATTCGAGCTCGCAGTTCTGGCACGTTTCTTGGTAGAGGAGGTTTAAACACTGAATCTTTCACATAACCCCACAGAAAGAAATCGCATGGGGTTAAGTCGGGAGAGCGTCGAGGCAATGACATGAATTGTTGATCATGATCTCCACCACGACTGATCCATCGGTTTTCCAATCTCCCGTTTAAGAAATGCTTCTGCTTTAGCCTTTTCCGTAAGATTTTCCAAACCGTCGGCTGTGGTACGTTTAGCTCCCTGTTTGCTTTATTCGTCGACTTCTGCGGGCTACGCATGAAACTTGCCCGCACGCGTTCAACTGTTTCTTCACTCACTGCAGGCCGACCCATTGATTTCCCCTAACAGAGGCATCCAGAAGCTTTAAACTGCGCATACCATTGCCGAATGGAGTTATCAGTTGGTGGAGCTTTGTTGAACTTTGTCCTGAAGTGTCGTTGCACTGTTATGATTGACTGATGTGAGTGCATTTCAAGCACGACATATGCTTTCTCGGCTCCTGTCGTCATTTTGTCTCACTGCGCTCTCGAGCGCTCTGGCGGCAGAAACCTGAAGTGCGGCTTCAGCCGAATAAAACTTTATGAGCTTTTCTACATATCTGTAGTGTATAGAGACCATATGGAGCTACAGTGAATTTATGACATCGCTTCAATCATTTGTAATAGCCCTGTAATTCATGTCACACAGTCTCATACGGAACCTACATCCGCTTTCTTTTATATACTGTATATGATAAGATACTGTCATCCCCCTGCCCTTCTGTGTGAGAGGATGAATGAGCAAATGTATTTCTAGTTGCATGCTGGATGGTAGCAGACAAGCCTGTCTGCTAGAGAACAGTAGGACCAACGTCAGAACAGGCAGCTACGCTTTCTAAAAGCAAAGAGGTTTCTATCCTTAGCATGGTCCTGTCCGTCCCTTGTCATGGTGGTATAGGAAGCTGCCTCTCTGGTCACTTCCGTTTTGTATACGGAAGCACCCTTGGTAGGAGCCCAGGTCAGTCTGTCCGTGGCGAGCGTCTGAAGTGGTAAGATATTCAGCTAAGCGCGTCTCTGCTAAGACCGTAGGACAATGGGTTTCTTAAGTTCAGCCTAACTGAAAATTTAATCACCTTTATTTCAGGTTTAGCTCTAAAATATCTAATGTTATCTTAAATTGCAACGCAGTGTATTTCGAGTGTGAAGTTCAGAATATCTTCCGGTAGTTGCTTTGTCATTACTTTGTGAGTAAAGTGGAACCACGTGTTGATCAGTAACTCTAACTAAGATCATCAATCTTAAATGCGAATGTGCGTGAGATTATAACGTCTCGTCTTGACAATATTTTTCAATATAGCAACTTTTCTTTATGTTCAACCCAGGTGGGGTGTACTTTGTGAGACCAGTACCATGTGCTTATACAATTGTTTGACCCAACAGGTTAATAATAAGACGATAGTAACCAGTTTGAGGTTTTTCTTTAGTAAATTGCGTTTCGATGTAATTTATTTTAATTATCAAAATTATTGTGGAGTTGCACTCTTTGTGTAAACCAAGTTGACCACGTGAAGCATGTGGTGTAAGCATCAAAGTAGCCCTCAGCTATTCTTTTCGGGAAGATTTCACAGAGAGTTAGTATGAATTTAGTACACCAGTGTGTGGTAATTTCATGACGGACAGGATTGCGCTGCGAAGGTAACTTCTTTGGGTGAAAATTGAATCAGTTGGTTGTGGTTAATTTCCTCTTGCATATGTTTCAACATCTTTGTGTGTTATTTTATGAATGCAGTGTTGTATGCAGTCTCCCAATCTTGGCTCCATATTTGATGTGTTCCGTAAGATTACAAGCACACATTTTCACAATCCTAAATAAGGCACTAGTTTAGTTATGAATCAAGTTTAATATGCTGAAATTTCAATGATCAATGTTAAAATAAATTTCCAAATAGAAACTGATTTATTTCTTTTTATTTAAATTCTCTTTTTTAATATATATAAATATCACCGGTTGTCGTATGACGATTAAAAGATCATAATTAATGTTAGTCTGGTTGGGAATTTGGTAAGCTAGAATGGATACCTGGTGAAACAGTAGCGCAGTGCAACAACGTTACAACGCTTTTAATAATTTCCATAACGGAACTCTGTTTCGAAATCTGACTGAAAACCTTAAGAGTTTATGGTCATACATAAAGCACACCAGTGGCAAGAAGCAATCAACAATACCTTCCCTGGGGGATATCAACGGTGAAGTCACTGATGACAGTGCCACTGAAGCGGAGTTATTGAACACGGTTTTCCGAAACTCCTTCATCAAATAAGATGAAGTAAATATTCCTGAATTTCAATCAAGAACAACTGCCAAGATAAGAAACATAGAAGTAGATATCCTCAAGCAGCTTAAATCACTTAATAAAGGAAAGGCCTTCGGTCTAGATTGTATACCAGTCAGGTTCTTCTCAGAGTATACTGATAAAATAGCTCCATATTTAGCAATTATATACAACCACTCGCTCACAGAAAGATACGTACCTAAAGGCTGGAAAATTGATCAAGTTAGCCCAATACGCAAAAAGGGATGTAGGAGTAATCCGTTGAATTACAGGTCCATATCTCTAACGTCGATTTGCAGTATGGTATATTGTATTCGAACATTATGAAGTACCTCGAAGAAAACGACTTATTGACACATAGTCAGCACGGATTCATAAAATATCGTTCTTGTGAAACACAACTAGCTCTTTATACTTATGAGGTAATGAGTGCTATCGACAGGGGATGTCAGATTGATTCCATATTTTTAGATTTCCAGAAGGCTATCAACACCGTTCCTCACAAGCGTCTTCTAACCGAACTGCATGCCTATGAATATCGCCTCAGTTGTGCGACTGGATTTGTGATTTCCTGTCAGAAAAGTCACAGTTCGTAGTAATAGACGGAAAGTCATCGTGTAAAACAGAAGTAATATCCGGCGTTCCCCGAGGAAGTGCTATAGTTCCTGATCTATATTAACGATATAGGATACAATCTTAGTAGCTGTCTTAGATTGTTTGCAGATGATGCTGTCATTTACCGTCTTTTAAGGTAATCAGATGACCAAAACGAATTTCAAAATGACTTAGATAGGATATCTGCGTTGTGCCAAAAGCGGCATCTGACCCTGAATAAAGAAAAGTGTGAAGTTATTCATATGCGTACTAAAAGAAATCCGCTAAATTTCGATTACGCAATAAGTCACACAAATCTGAAGGCTGTAAATTCAATTAAATACTCAGGAATTACAATTACGAAGAACCTAAGTAGGAACGATCACATAGATAATGTTGTGGGTAGAGCAAACCAAAGACTGCGATTCATTGGCAGAACACTTAGAAGGTGCTACAGGTCTAAAAAAGGGACTGCTTACACCACGCTTGTCCGCCATATTCTGGAGTACTGCTGTGCGGTGTGGGATCCGCATCAGGTGGGACTGACGGATGACATCGAAAAACTACAAAGAATGGCTGCTCGTTTTGTATTATCGTGAAATAATGCAGAAAGTGCCACATACATAAAACGTGAATTGGGGTGGCAATCATTAAAACAAAGGTATTTTTCTTTATGACAGGATCTTCTCATGAGATTCCAATCAAGAGTTTTCTCTTCCGACTGCGAAAACATTCCGTTGGCACCTACCTACAAAGGGAGAAATGATGATCACGCTAAAATAAGAGCAATCAGGGCTCGCACGGAAAAATTTAAGTGCTCGTTCTTCCCGCGTGCCGTTCGAGAGTGGAACGGTAAAAAGGCAGCTTGAAGGTGGTTAATTGAACCCTCTGCCAGGCACTTTATTGTGAATAGCAGAGTAATCATGTAGATATAGATGTAGATAGATGTATGTGGCTACTATACTCAGACTACTCTGAAGAGACTGAAATGTGAGTTTTGTGCTTCAGTCATCATTTTGGAGAATGTAGCATTGCCTAAAGATAGTACTGGATAGGATATTTTAATAGCAGATATGAGTAGGGAAGGCCTGCCATACCCACACTTAGGTATGGCGAGCGCTGTAATGTACATCTACATAACAATACAGAAGCTAACTGAGAGTAGCAGGAAGACTGAATTCTTGCAACATAGTAATGGGAGAGAACTTGTAATTAATTTGGCAATAGCGAAAGTGAACAGAAGAGATTTCATCTTAGCACACTCTGAGCGGACGATTTGGATGGGATTCGGTTAATGAAAAGGGGACATACAATTCAAGGTTTATTTCCCCAAAACAATTAATTAATTGTAATAAATTACACTGTGGCTTACAAATTGAAGTGACACAAACAAATCAAGCTACGTACAATATGAGGTACTAAACATGTTATGTACCACAGGTAAACAGAGAAACTTCAAAACTGTTTACAATTTGATACATTAACAAATAATCGTTATGTATTAAACTACATACTTTCACCTAATACAGTTAAGTTATTAAATGTGATGCACAAATGTATAATTTACAATTAAATTTCTAGTTGAAGTTACTCCTTCCTCTACCTTCTTTAAAAGAGTGATAAAATTTTCAACAGGTATCTCAGTTAAAAATGCCCTAAAATCCTTAACACAACAACACGTACATGACTAAATATATGTACGGCAAGGCCCAACATCAACAGCGCAAAAAGCATTCAAGCTTTCGCCAACATGGGCCGCTTGCCGGTCAAAACATGTTGCGACTACGGCAGCGGGCTAACTTACATAGGTAATAACACAGGCCACCTAGCAACCTTGCTAAAATCAGTTTATACGAAGAAGGAAGAAGGGCGGGGGGGAGGGGTAAACACAATAAATACCATACACAAGTGCACTTGCCAAACCTACTACTAAAAATACAGTATAAAATTGTCTCAATTAATGACAAATCCGGGATAGGCCTGGCAATATTGCACCTGAGCCCTAGTAGCCAAATGAAGTTGACAGATACCAAGGTCTGACATCATCTTAGGGCTAACTGGCACAACAAATAAATAAGAGTAAAAGAACAAGTAAATGCCAATGCCCAAGAATTTAAGTAGGATTAAGTACACACGAGGCTAAAATCAATTACGAGCACCTTGGACATCTTCTTAGGCTTAATTGACACTACAAATAAATAAAGCTAAAAGAACAGACAAATGACAATGCCCAGGAATTTAAATAAAATAAGTAAGCACAAGGCTAAAGGCAATTGCTAGCAACTTAACAAGCACACATAAAAATATCAGGCTGCTGCCACATCACAAGCGGAACAGGCACGCGCACAGTCCCCTGCAAGCCAGAAAACCAATAACACGCACTCCAGCAACCGAGCCAGCCTGACCACAGTAATTTCAACTCAGAATCAGGGCGCGTGAGCACACCGGGTCCACTCAAAACACACACTGCTAAATAATTCCCACCAACAGATACGGCTGCCCCCCGGGCTGGAAAACAAGGGCGATGACCGAGTACACACCAGCAGAAAACTCGACACCCACACTCCGGCTAAAACGGAATCACGCATAAAAGATAAACAACAGCTGAAGTAAGGTGAAGTAAGGTGAAACGAACCCCGCCACGCAGACCGGACAGAGCAAACACACACAAAAACTGCCCTGCAGTCCTTACAACTCCTGAGTGCGGAAACCCAAGCGATATCGTGGCACCCTCTCCAGAGGCTGAGAACCTCGAGCGATCTCGTGCGGGAATCCATCAGTTGTCCACTACACCACATCACCAACACGCCACACTGCCCAATGCCCAAATCAACGAGGCCCGCCAACAACGAGACCACACCTCCGTGCCGGGGCGGAAGGCAAAATACCACCAGATCGGTGTTTATCCAACTGCCGAGGCGAGCGCGCGCGGCCCCCTGCGATAAACGAAACGCTCCAGAGGGCAGCAGCCGCCTCAGCGCCTGCGCAGGCCCAACCAGACGGAAACAGAAATACGAGTCGCTATCGATAGTGCCGGATATGCAACGCGCCAGAGAAATGGCAGACACTTCACTAGTAAAAGTGGACATGCTAAAGACAGTGAGCCAGTATGCCATCGATATTCAAAGGTACCGAGGCCGTACCCCTAGGCAGCACTTTCGTCAGTGTCTCGCTAGGCAGCAGCAGAATCGAACTTTGAGTAGAGCGCCTGTATAGGGAGAGAGTGGCCAATCGGACGATACGGCGGCCATTTTTCTGCCAAACTGCGAGAGGGACTTTTGAATGGCCAGTACTGGAGTAGTGGAGTACACACTCACCGAATCAAAAGCACAAGACAACATGGCGAAATCATTCGTTAAATGACTTTCTTTACAGCTATAATATACTCATAGTAACCTACTACGTACAGCACAGGAAAATTTAATACAGTGGCTGTAAAAATTATTCGGTACTTGCATTTATCTCCTTTAAAGTTCGTTTACTAGACATATTGCAATGAAAGTAGCGTAAATAAAAAAAATATAGTGTCTAGCATTTGTTTTGTATCGGAAGTGCATAACACTAAAGATTTAACGTACCTGTTTTACCTCAAACGAAAGAAAGTCGTAAGCAGTTGTTTACTTGTGATATGCAAAAAGTGTGAGACGTATTAGCACTTCTTGTCACGTCTTCAAACTTTTTGCATATCACAAGTAAACGACTGCTTACGACTTTCTTTCATATATATATACTGAATACCTCTCGTAGATAACAAACAAAAAAGATTACAAAAATCAGGTAATGTTAAATGTAGGCTACTGTAATAACGACCAAATATAACAAGAAAACTACTGCATCCCTTCCACCACACAGTAAGTATGCCTATTAAAAACTGTCTGCAAGAGTGCCTACAATTATTTACTAAGAATAATGTTTCAGCAACCACGACAACTGCGGAAAACGTGCTTACAACTTGCCTGCGTCAACAGTCAGGCAATAATACTGAAACCAAAATAATGCCTAGTGTTCTTATTCGGAACGAAATAAAGTTTGACGCTATAAAGTAGAATGAGCATGGCACAACAATTACAGGAACTTTCCGTTTCCAGCAAGGACTTCCAGATATTGGCTTCAGAAAAGCTTGTGATGCTACCAGTATGCACGAACTGTTAAAGAAATAAGAGCTTAAAAATTGGAACAACCAAATGCAGCACAACCCGGCATCGTTTACGAACGTCTGCAGAACGAATTACAGATGTCAAAAACAATACTGTACAATTACTAACGTGTTTACTTCAAACATGTAGGCCTACCGACTGCATCAGAAAACGCTTCATTATTTCAACTCGTATTTAAGATCGCAAACGCTAATTACGTACTAAAAACGATATACAACTAAATCGAACTTGCATGCACAACGCATAACAAGTCTCTCAATAATTCAAATACCTTTTAATCGTTTCCAAAAGTCCTCTGAACTTCAATTCAACTAAAAAGCAGGGCGAACATAGGAAGCGCGAGAGACGTTTGGCAGAAAAATGGCGCCAAAGCTGATCAACCAATCACGGGCAACTTCACCTATGGCCACTCTCTCTGTATACAGGCTCTCTAACTTTGAGGCTGTAAAGCGCCTTACACAGACTGGCTCGTGGTCTTGTCAGCTGCAGCGAATGAAAGTGTTAGTGAGTCTTGCTGGACAACAGGTTAGGTGTTCGCATGTGGAGTTGATGCAGCATGGTCGGCACAGTTGTTACCTCGGACAGAATCTCGGTGACATGATTTACAGTATAGGTTCGCAGCATCACCTGTAAATGAAGTGGAATTTCAGGTTAAGGTTATGTCTTGAGTCTAAACCAAGGGGCGAGAGTGCTACACTTTGTGGGCCAGCTAGTCTTCCATCGAGAGTACGAGCTGTTTAAGCACTGCTGAATGAGCTGTCTGGATTAGCTAAAGGTCGACAGGTGCAACAAGTACAGCATGTTTCATCTGCTAATTAGGCTGAATTTCACCGTGTAGCTTGTGGATCTTCATATTTTGAACAGAAATGACAACTCAAAACAATACATGGCGAGCTCAGTGTTTAGTATGGAAACACTCGTTAGCTTCTGGTATTAATGTACACCGCTGATTAACCTTGTTTAATTCTGTGATAGTGTATGGGAGCGTTTGTGTTCTAGGTGTATGCTGCCAATGGTACACTTTGTCATCAGACAGTTCAACGACTTCTTCAGTAATTGATTTTCATTAAGCGACATTTTACATTTTGATTACTCAATTTGGTAGTTACAAAATGGTTCAAATGGCTCGGAGCACTATGGGACTTACCATTTGTGGTCATTAGTCCCCTAGAACTTAGAACTACTTAAACCTAACTAACCTAAGGACATCACACACATCCATGCCCGAGGCAGGATTCGAACCTGCGACCGTAGCAGTCGCGCGGTTCCGGACTGAGCACCTTAACCGCGAGACCACTGCGGCCGGCTTGGTAGTTACAGGTGCAGTGTGGTAGTTACAGGTGCAGTGTTTTTGAAATATATATAATCAGCCAACTTCATTGATGCAAATGTTTTTAAATCTTTTAAACGAAAATATATTTCTATAACTTTTCTCTTAGTTAAGATTTGTAAACTTTTATTTATTTATTTTTTTGTATAGAGAGAGATTTTGTCTAGCCTGTGACTCACTTCAACCTAGGTGCTTCTTAAATCATAATGTGGAAAGGTTCTATTTATTTTTTTAACTCTAGTATTTTCACCAAGTATTCGTAAAATCATCTTCATCTAAGCCATAGTGAAATGTTAAGTTTTTATCTGATTTACGATCTGCTCTAGAATCGTCACTTCGTTTTGAAATTACATTACACAATTTTAAGACACATTTTATCATCATACCTTTTTATGTGTATTTTAGATCACTGATCCCCTCTGTTTAATACTTGATATCTGTTCAAAAATTGAACACGTTTCAGTAAAGACGTCAAATAAAAAAAACTGCATTGTAAGTTGAAGTAAGTGTCCAGAATGGATCGAAAATAGTGTATAGTATCAGCTGACAGTGAAATTGCTGAAACCTCCAGTTGTAGGTAGCGCATAGTAATAAATTAATGTCATAAAATAAAACTACAAACTAAAAAAGAAATCTAAAATCTCTTGTTCAGAACTAACGAAAGTTTACTTGAGCAAGTGATGAGCATGCCTCCATGATAATAGTGGTATAGTGGTAGGACGAGGACACTTTTGATGCCAATTGATATTGAATTAATTATGCAAATTAATTAAATTCATCAGCCAATTACCTCCATCCACTGCTGACATCATAGGTTTTCCATAGCTGAGAAATCCCTGCCCCTCCCCCCTCTCCTTACCCAGAAATAATGGAGAAAATTCAAACTTTGCTGGAAAATTTAAAATTTCGTGGTAAATTCGAATTTTGGAGGCAAATTCAAATGATAATTACAATATATTACAGAGGAAATAATAATAATTAATAATAATGTATTCTTTATAGAAAATCAATTTGCCAAACCAGAACATGGTGCAGTCTAATGTCCCCGTTACTGTTGGCGGGAAATTCAAAAATTGGCAATCACATCCATATTTTTTCTTCTGGCTGTGAAGCATGGGAGCTGAGGAGGGGTAGTTGCCACTGATAGAGATCTTGACAATAGCTCTATTCAGTTTTGTGAGTAACTGCAGGATGTAGAGAAGATATTTTCGCTGTTAATCTAACACTACATACTTGCTCCAGCCATTCTAGCCAATAGCGCTATATGTGAAAGATGGGTATCAATGACAGTATAGCAGCCTATCGCTGTGGTCTCCTGCCGGTCTACAAGCCAATGGCTGCTGGGAGGAACATTAGGATGGGTAATAATATTAGAACAGCGACATAATATTAGAACAGCGGCCCACTGTCGCAGTGAGCCTATAAATCACTGCCCGTATATAAACAACTCCTGTAGCGACGTCATTGAGGAAGGAAACATATTTATATCTATTATATTCACGAGTCGCAAGTCTTATCTTAGCCAACAGAAACATGGGAAATACGTCGTACAAAATATTTTATGAAAGTAGTGCACATTATCTTACTTGAACTTAGCATCTCAAGACGAAAAAGAAAACTGACAAGTCAAATGGTTCAAATGGCTCTGAGCACCATGGGACTTAACATCTGAGGTCATCAGTTCCCTAGACTTAGAACTACTTAAACCTAACTAAGGACATCGCACACATCGATGACCGAGGCAGAATTCGAACCTGCGACCGTAGCAGCAGAGCGGTTCCGGACTGAAGCGCCTAGAACCGCTCGTCCACAGCGGCCGGCAACTGACAAGTCCCCTCCGGCGCAGTCCAGCGCTATTCACCGACCATATTGTGTAACTGAATAGTTGGCCACTTGGGATAGCCTTCTACATCTACATCTACATCTACATTCATACTCCGCAAGCCACCCAACGGTGTGTGGCGGAGGGCACTTTACGTGCCACTGTCATTACCTCCCTTTCCTGTTCCAGTCGCGTATGGTTCGCGGGAAGAACGACTGTCTGAAAGCCTCCGTGCGCTCTCTAATCTCTCTAATTTTACATTCGTGATCTCCTCGGGAGGTATAAGTAGGGGGAAGCAATATACTCGATACCTCATCCAGAAACGCACCCTCTCGAAACCTGGCGAGCAAGCTACACCGCGATGCAGAGCGCCTCTCTTGCAGAGTCTGCCACTTGAGTTTATTAAACATCTCCGTAACGCTATCACGGTTACCAAATAACCCTGTGACGAAACGCGCCGCTCTTCTTTGGATCTTCTCTATCTCCTCCGTCAACCCGATCTGGTACGGATCCCACACTGATGAGCAATACTCAAGTATAGGTCGAACGAGTGTTTTGTAAGCCACCTCCTTTGTTGCTGGACTACATTTTCTAAGCACTCTCCCAATGAATCTCAACCTGGTACCCGCCTTACCAACAATTAATTTTATATGATCATTCCACTTCAAATCGTTCCGCACGCATACTCCCAGATATTTTACAGAAGTAACTGCTACCAGTGTTTGTTCCGCTATCATATAATCATACAATAAAGGATCCTTCTTTCTATGTATTCGCAATACATTACATTTGTCTATGTTAAGGGACAGTTGCCACTCCCTGCACCAAGTGCCTATCCGCTGCAGATCTTCCTGCATTTCGCTACAATTTTCTAATGCTGCAACTTCTCTGTATACTACAGCATCATCCGCGAAAAGCCGCATGGAACTTCAGACACTATCTACTAGGTCATTTATATATATTGTGAAAAGCAATGGTCCCATAACACTCCCTTGTGGCACGCCAGAGGTTACCTTAACGTCTGTAGACATCTCTCCATTGATAACAACATGCTGTGTTCTGTTTGCTAAAAAATCTTCAATCCAGCCACACAGCTGGTCTGATATTCCGTAGGCTCTTACTTTGTTTATCAGGCGACAGTGCGGAACTGTATCGAACGCCTTCCGGAAGTCAAGAAAAATAGCATCTACCTGGGAGCCTGTATCTAATATTTTGTGGGTCTCATGAACAAATAACGCGAGTTGGGTCTCACACGATCGCTGTTTCCGGAATCCATGTTGATTCCTACATAGTAGATGCTGGGTTTCCAAAAACGACATGATACTCGAGCAAAAAACATGTTCTAAAATTCTACAACAGATCGACGTCAGAGATATAGGTCTATAGTTTTGCGCATCTGCTCGACGACCCTTCTTGAAGACTGGGACTACCTGTGCTCTTTTCCAATCATTTGGAACCCTCCGTTCCTCTAGAGACTTGCGGTACACGGCTGTTAGAAGGGGGGCAAGTTCTTTCGCGTACTCTGTGTAGAATCGAATTGGTATCCCGTCAGGTCCAGTGGACTTTCCTCTGTTGAGTGATTCCAGTTGCTTTTCTATTCCTTGGACACTTATTTCGATGTCAGCCATTTTTTTCGTTTGTGCGAGGATTTAGAGAAGGAACTGCAGTGCGGTCTTCCTCTGTGAAACAGCTTTGGAAAAAGGTGTTTAGTATTTCAGCTTTACGCGTGTCATCCTCTGTTTCAATGCCATCATCATCCCGGAGTGTCTGGATATGCTGTTTAGAGCCACTTACTGATTTAACGTAAGACCAGAACTTCCTAGGATTTTCTGTCAAGTCTGTACATAGAATTTTACTTTCGAATTCACTGAACGCTTCTCGCATAGCCCTCCTTACGCTAACTTTGACATCGCTTAGCTTCTGTTTGTCTGAGAGGTTTTGGCTGCGTTTAAACTTGGAGTGAAGCTCTCTTTGCTTTCGCAGTAGTTTCCTAACTTTGTTGTTGTACCACGGTGGGTTTTTCCCGTCCCTCACAGTTTTACTCGGCACGTACCTGTCTTTTAACGCATTTTACGATTGCCTTGAACTTTTTCCATAAACACTCAACATTGTCAGTGTCGGAACAGAAATTTTCGTTTTGATCTGTTAGGTGGTCTGAAATCTGCCTTCTATTACTCTTGCTAAACAGATAAACCTTCCTCCCTTTTTTAATATTCCTATTAACTTCCATATTCAGGGATGCTACAACGGCCTTATGATCACTGATTCCCTGTTCTGCACTTACAGAGTCGAAAAGTTCGGGTCTGTTTGTTATCAGTAGGTCCAAGATGTTATCTCCACGAGCCGGTTCTCTGTTTAATTGCTCGAGGTAATTTTCGGATAGAGCACTCAGTATAATGTCACTCGATGCTCTGTCCCTACCACCCGTCCCAAACATCTGAGTGTCCCAGTCTATATCTGGTAAATTGAAATCTCCACCTAAGACTATAACATGCTGAGGAAATTTATGCGAAATGTATTCCAAATTTTCTCTCAGTTGTTCTGCCACTAACGCTGCTGAGTCGGGAGGTCGGTAAAAGGAGCCAATTATTAACCCAGCTCGGTTGTTGAGTGTTAAGCCACGACTCTCTGTCGCTGATCCCTCGTGACCATTCCTGGCTGTGACGCAATGCAAGACAAGAAAGTGCGACATGGACTACCTGTCGTAGACTCCATAGTTTAAAAAATCCAATTTACCCACTCTGAAATGGTGATGTTGTCTTGTCAATACACCTCGAATTCCTCACGTGAATTGTAGATAGCAGCTGGACCATACACGCGTTTCCATGTCGGTAAAGTATCGTTATTTGTTGTGAAAAAGCTGTATAACACTATGGCATAGGTTTCATTTCCTCTAAGTATTCTCTAATCAGGTAGAAAAATAAGTTATTTTGAGCTTAGTATCTGCCATGTCCACCACCACTGGACTACAATATTAAGCTCTTTTTTGGTTCATTACAGAGAGATAAGAGCATTCTCTACCTCTGTCATAGGATGCCTCCCCACTTTCAAACTGTCTTAAAGTAACCAAATGGCCGTGTTACCTATGAAGTCTTTCAAGATAGCAGCAGAAAGGAGTTATAAATATTAGGTTTATACTACTATCATTTTATAAATTCGGTAATATAGCTATAATGACCATCTCTCCCTGCGTAGGTGGGGTACTGAAATTCTGTTAAAACGTCTCGCTGCAACACAAAAAACTTATCATTACAACTCCAACTCTCGAATGAGATCTGTGGTACTCTCCCCTCGCTTTCATCGGTCTGGCGTCAGTCATTGATATCAAATCGGTTGTCTAATTAATTAAAATGGTGATGAGAGTGCCTTCGCATTGCGAGTAATTTCTTTTTCTTGCAGTCGGGGAACCGTTACAGAAGCTTCTGTGACGTCCCTGGAGGCTCCCTACAGCCTAGGTAGTCATTTACACTGATATCAAAATGGGCACTAACCGCCGTAAAATAGCTGAAGACACCCAACACGAACGCTTTCTGACTCTCAATAGCCTCGTCACGCTTGTGGAGGTAAGTCACTTAGAATTCTGCTGTACTGCTTCTGAATTAATGGTGCTGAGAACTGGGCACAGTAGGATGTTTCACTCTTTTCTCCACCTCTGTGTCACTGCTGCCCCCCCCCCTCCTTGCCCCGCCCTGCCATTGGGTCGACAATGACACCACCAGGTCGCGAACCTCCGCCCTCATGTCAGGGTTCTACTGCTCCCATCCAACAACAACCACTCGCCGTGCCAGACAGACGTCAATGATTCCTGAAACGCCTGGTTAAATCCGCAGGACAGAACAGATAGTTGGAATTGTGGAAAGGGGCCAGAAATGAGCGGCTGTCAGTTACACTCCATCACATATAATTATATTTAGTTTCCCAAACATTACAGCGCAAATTTGCGAGCTTAACTATCGACTGAATATGTCACACAATCTTATGGCTAAGGGCACAATTTTTTTAACTTTTAAAACGGCTGAAGGCCCACGATTTAAAACACAACTACAATAGATTTTCAAAAGGCAGAAAGCGCAAGGTTTTATCCTTAAATAATACTTCAAATTAGGCTGAAGGCCCAAACAATCTAAGATTTGACAAGTAAGGAACTTTCAGTTTTAAAACTGCTCAAGGCCTATTATTTAAAACCCAACTAAAAGCATCCAAATTCAAACCATCGGCTATGAGCCATTAAAATACACAATCAAACACCAATAAGAAAAGGCAGTACAGCCAGCGGCGCTCAGAAGTTTCTGGGGCTCGGTCTGCACTTGAAATATTAATGTTCACTTAGGGGAGACAGGTAGTCGGCCCAACTACATCCGATCTGCCGGCAACCCAACCAAGAAACAGTCAACAGACCCACCGACAAGAGGATTTGCTTTCCACCCAACCAGTACACAAGGAACTCCAAAGCCAAAACGTAAAACCCCACTGCAGTTCCCAAATGTGGCGGCACTCAAGTTGTTTCCGAAACCCGGTGGTTAATCTTTGACTACTTACAATCCCCCTTAATTGTTGCAAGATAAACTCTTTGGCCATGGCTCGTGAGAGTTGTTTGACTTGTTATTGTTTCAGGTGTTAAGATAATGGCAGTCGGACAGTGTCCAGGGATTGGCATGTTTAAAAGAGACCATCTCGTTTACGAGTTGGCAGTAGGGCATCAACTGACGGAGGGCAGTGTTCCAGAATTGGTAGCCCGTTTGCGTGCTGCCATGCTGCAGCCGGCTGACGCCACCTCGCCTCTAGCTAGCGGGTACAGCAACGACAGGATCACGTGGTGCGGAACGCGAAAAACGGCCGCCTGCTGTTCGCGACGAACCAACAACCACAATAAATTTTCTACTTGATCAATTCGTTCTACAATCAATTCGGGCAGACCTTGAAAGAAATAATCCAGACGGTTAAGCAACTTAGAAAACACGGCATCTAACTTAACAGCCCCTGGAATAATGTTACCCCCGGCCTACCCCTATATTCCCCATGATAGCTTATGTCACTATCTTCAAACTTCCTCCTATTCAACTCCAAGCGTGTAAGCTTAAACTACAACACGCTCACCAGAGTTCCCAAGTCAGCGGCCGATTTTTTGTGATGCTGTCCCAAATCTAACGAACTCAAATCAGTCACCTGATTAGTTAAATGCGCCAATTGTGCCCACACCTGATCCGACTGACTGTCACTAGGTTGGGTTCCTTCTAGGAGACCAATAGTATCCTCAAGGCCTTTAAGGGCCTCACCAAGAAATTGGATGGCCGCACCTGTCTCACCGATTACTGCTGAGGTGACGTCAACCAGCTGCAGCATGGCAGCACGCAAATGGGCTACCAATTCTGGAACACTGTCCTCCGTCAGTTGATGCCCTACTGCCAACTCGTAAACGAGATTGGTCTCTTCTAAGCAGGCCAATCCCTGGTCACTGTCCGACTGCCATTATCTTAACACGTGAAACAATAACAAGTCAAACAATACGATGCAATCGAAACAAGAGAGAAACTGACCTCAACTAAGTTAGTAAGCACAAGCGAAACCATGCTCTGCTACCAGTGATATGCCCGCTAAACCTGCAGGGCTGAACAGGCGATTAGGAGTGTGGAAAGGGCCAAATAAGGTGGCGATCAGTTTCACTTTAAAACTATAATCTAATTCTTTCACGGCTGAAGGCCTTCAAACAAGAAATTTTCAAAATCAACAAGATAAATTTCAAGTGACTGAAGACATTGTAATGGTTCCGCCTTAGTCGTAGTTGATATCGCTAATTGCTGTAATCGCACTATTTCACTCCAATTTACGGAGCTTGTTAGCACTTGATGTTAGGTTGGCGCCATTAACATGCATTGTATTGTAGTAATTGCTGCTGCTTGCTGGATCGCTGCTGTGTCTCGATGCTGATGCTGGCTCTAAATCTGGTTGTCTAGGGTAAACACATGAGGTCCCGTGTTTTTCATGTGCTTTTGATGATAAAGAACGAGCGAAACCAACACATATGTAAATATCAAATATTTATTACTTTAGTGGCCATATTAATTCCACTGTCCACCAAAGACCATAACACAACACAAAGTAGTACTTCCTTTACATGTTCTTTGCATTGTTTTGCCAAACAATAACTCAGAAACACACTTCACCAAAGTGACATTCCGACTGCCCCCGACTGCCTCCGACTGCTTTTTCGACCCTTCTCGCTGCTTGTATTTATAACATTGTCAAAGAACTACTAAAAAGAGATATAGTTTATAAGTCACATGTACATCTGTTATCATAATTTGTGCAGAAAAGTTATTAATTTGTATTGAGTGACATAATTTAACATGTTATTAAAATAACAGACAGATTTGTTGACTTGACAGAATAATTCTTTGTTACAAAAAGGCCGTTTTTTAGAAGTTTGTCAATTGACTTCTCTAATTTGCATAAATAAGTAAGTAACATGAATTATGAAGAATTACATTGGTTTTCGTCTAAAATAGGATTGATTACGTGAATACTGAGTGAAAACGCTCCTAGTGAACAAATAGGTTTCACTGGGTGATCTTTATTTAAGGAGATCCAAAATACTTAAGTTGGCCACTATTTTTCGTACTTCATATTAATTATTTAAGATAAACTTAGTGTTTTTCATGATGACATTTGCTGTATCAGTGATCAAGTGATATAAACTTTTGTGTGGGTCAGTTATTCAGTATAATTTAATGGGTTGACTGTTTATGGAGACATGTTGTGCAATCATTGTTAACATACACAATAACTTTTCTATAATCATAACTACTCATTAAACTGGTTGAATTTGGAGGGTATCGCATACTTCGGGAAAGTAAAGCCTTTAATATGTACCGTTACAATACCCCCCTCGGGTAATATCATTTACAGAATGTTAATGATATTAGCCGACTAGGACAAATGTGTCAATTACTATGCATAATGTGTATGTATACCACGACCGTTACACCGTTTCAAAATGACTTTTTCCTGCAAATATTTTAGTTGTGTTGTTTCAACTGCACTTTGTGTTATGGCTCTCAGTATGACAGCATAATAAAATTATTTAGTAATATATGAAAGTAAAAAAATTGTTAATCTTTGCTCCCAGTGAGCCACAATGGAAAATGATCAAAAACAGACACAAATGTATCACATGCGATGTTAAGATATATAAAAAATATATGTAAATTATTTCAAAGTCAGTTCTCATTGAGTCACAGATTAATCAAGATAATAGAAGGAACATAAATATATTACATAGATGGACAGGTCAGATGTCCATAGCAAACTTTTGCAACTGTCTGCTCGTTTTGAGCCACATAAAGGAAATGAAAACAAAGAACATAATTATAAGTATGGACATGATATATAAACACAAACACTAGAGAAGTCACATGTATGAATATATATGCATTTAAAAAAAAGAAAATATTTAAAAAACTTGTCTCCCATTGAGACACATAGTCAAGATAGTACAAGAACATATTAATACCAAAATTGCACACTAAAGTTGGTCACAACATAACACAAACATCAAACTTGGTAAACATCTGATTGGTTGTAGAAAATTGTACACAAGTCTTATGCCTAAGAAAAGAATAGTAACAAAATGATGGGTCTTGCACAACAATTTTTACATTGTCTTTTATATTTGGTGCAAGTATGTCCCATATTCAATAATACAAAAGGAAAGTAATAAATGTTGGTCACCTTCTTGCCCATTGCAAGTAAAGAAGATATCACAATATTTAATATTCAATAGTGACAATAAAAATATAAAAACATTGTCTCAGACATCTGGAACTTTTCCAGGGTCTGTAGTGGTAGTTGCTATTTGACACACCCAGTAAAAACTTTGCTGATAACATGCTTTATGGAAACTGGGGAAGTAATTGTATTCAAACAGGGAAATGTGCTTAATCATGTTTATATGGTTTCAATTCAGTGATGTTTCTTAATCCAAATAACATTCTTGATCTGGGAAAGATAAGTCTACACGCATTAGGATGTGGGCTTTCTTTTATTTCAAATGGACAAATGTCAATGTTTACTTTAACATATGGATAACCTAGCTCAACATCTTTGTCTATTTCAGTATTTTCAAACAATAGATCATTTTCAATTTCTTTAGTTCCTAAGTCTAATGTCTCTTTCCTACATTTAGACACATCCCTCTCTGTTTGCAAAGCATTGACATTTAAATATAAACCTTTGTTTTTATCTGTTCCTCTTAACACTGTGTTGCCACTCAACAAATTATTGTTTTCACCCCATTTTTTATAAAGTCCACTACGGATTCTTATCCACCATATAGGATACAAGGTTGCACTTACCTTTGCTAATTCTTTCCAAAAGGCATCTTTGTTTATACAGTTTCCATAGTTGTTCCACAAAACTTCTAAGAACTTTTCCCCTTTTTCTTGAAAACACACATTTACATTCCATCCCTTAATATTTTCTTTAATATTATTATTATTACCATTCTCATAGATTAGCATTTCATAGTTCCCAATAGGCAATAGCTTGTCCTCAGATACACATTCCCTAGTCTGCATTTCACTTAAATTAACCTCATTATTACCCATGTTTGTCACATCACTTACCTTTACCACATCATCACTTTTCAATTCTACAAATACTTTTATTTCTTCCTCCACACTCTCATCAATAACATCACTTGATTTAGGATCATTATTTAAATGTCCCTCTATTACTTCTTCCTCCTCCTCAACAACAACCCCATCTGCAGTTTCCCCCCTATGTATCTGAATCTCAGCAAATGAGTCTTTGGCTCCATTAAACACTTCGTCATCCCCCTTCTTATCAAATAAACCCCCCAAAATAGATTCTACTTGTGGTGTGTCTGACTTGTTATTAACACCAGTATCTTTTTCAGCCCAACTATGGAACTCTGCAATACCTTCAACTTCTGCACTTTCACTAACTACCTGTGCTTGAACACAGTTTTTATTAACTGTATCACTTTTACTCATAGTATCCCAAAACCTTTTATTAAATTCTAATTTATTCATTCTAACAACTTCAGTATTTTCATGGTAATTACTCTTTACATTGTATCCTCTCCTTTTCCAGTTTCGGTTATGTGTTGTCCTGTCATAATATTGTCTAGCCCCAAAACTACGGACATCTAGTGGGACTGTCCACCGTTTCCCGGCTGGTTTCCTCGGTCTGTCCGTTTGTAGCTGTCGTTTTGTTCACTAGTTTCAACAAACCCCCTTCTATCTTGTTCTCTTCCCCAATACCTATTTCTATCATTCCTGTTATCTCTCCTCCATCCTCCCTCCTGTGTATAGTTTTTGAAATCATTTTCATATCTCCTATCTCCCCTATTTGGAGCATTATTTCCAGAATTTTCAAAGTCTCTCCTCCCATAATAATAATCTCTATTTACATTCCTGTTCCACCCCCCATACTGGTTGTTGCCAGAGCCAAAACTTTGGTCACTTTCTCTTTCCAAGGCCCTATCTAATCTATCTACAAATTTCAGGAACTCTTCCATTGAATCGTCTGGTCCATGGACCAATTCCCACTGCAGTCTCTCTGGTAATCTTCTTTTTAAAACATCAATTTGTGTCATAATATCAAAAGAGTTATTTAAATGAGCAAGTTTTTTCAGTTGATCTCTGCAAAATTTTTGCATTCCCCCTACTTTCCCTCTATACACTGGTCCATTTAGAAATTGTGACTTTAATCTGGCTTGTATGGATTGTGACCAAAATTTGCAAATAAATTTAGCTTCAAACTCTTCAAAAGTATTCCAAGAATCATTATTCTCATTTGCCCAGGATAGGGCAGAAACCGTTTTACTAACTTAATTTTTATGTTATCTGACATTCCTACAACAAACATATCCTTACATTGGTGAATAAAGTCAATAGGGTGCAGATTTTCACCAGGAAAGCATTTCACTTGGATGTGCCCATACATTGTATTTTGATTGTAAAACATTTGTTTTGACATTAATGCATCTTCCAATTGTGTATATTTAGTGTGTATATTTTCTACTTTTGTATCTACATTAGTGGTGTACAGGTTGTATTCTTGTTTAAGGTCTTCTGATGTTTTGTCTATTCTTTGATCTAATCTTTTAGCTTCAGCATCTACTCTGTTGTAGATGACAGCAATGCTGTCTGTGTTAGCTTGTATGTTTTCATTTAAACTTTCAACTTTAACTTGAAATTCTTTTCTGAAGTGTATCAACTGTTCTCTAGTGTCCCTACTGAGGGTAGTTTTAATTTCCCACACTTCTCATTGAGATGAGTACTTAATAGATCAAAATCCAAACTTAACTTATCCAGTCTATCTGTGTTTTCTTTACTTGATTGTTTAAAATCCAAACGTACTTGTTCACTTGATTGTTTAAGTTCCAAACGGACTTGTTCACTTGATTGTTTAAGTTGCGAGTTTATTTGAGTTGCAAACTGTGCTAGCCACTCTGTTAAGTTTAATTGTTCACCATCCCCTGGTTCAATTTTTACATTTCCTACGATCTCATCACTCTCAGGTAGAGACATGTTCACTATTAATTTTGTAAATGACAACAACAACAAAATACCTTGCTTTATGGTTATGCTATGATGTCGTGATCGGTGTTCTTGTTGGCTTTCTTCACTTATATTCGGTTTTATCGAAGCTGAAGTCTTGATTGATGAACTCCATTGACATAATCCAGACGTTAATCTCCCGAGCGGTATGATGATAGTTCTTCGTAGTCGCACAAACACACTTTATTTATTTATTTATTTTTGACATATTTTCACTGTTGCCACACTGCACAAATAAACTTTTTTGGAGTGCTAAGCACTTACGAAATTTATTGCTGCACTATTATCATCGATGCACTTAAATATCCCGGACGAGCCCCCACTTTTGTAATGGTTCCGCCTTAGTCGTAGTTGATATCGCTAATTGCTGTAATCGCACTATTTCACTCCAATTTACGGAGCTTGTTAGCACTTGATGTTAGGTTGGCGCCATTAACATGCATTGTATTGTAGTAATCGCTGCTGCTTGCTGGATCGCTGCTGTGTCTCGATGCTGATGCTGGCTCTAAATCTGGTTGTCTAGGGTAAACACATGAGGTCCCGTGTTTTTCATGTGCTTTTGATGATAAAGAACGAGCGAAACCAACACATATGTAAATATCAAATATTTATTACTTTAGTGGCCATATTAATTCCACTGTCCACCAAAGACCATAACACAACACAAAGTAGTACTTCCTTTACATGTTCTTTGCATTGTTTTGCCAAACAATAACTCAGAAACACACTTCACCAAAGTGACATTCTGACTGCCCCCGACTGCCTCCGACTGCTTTTTCGACCCTTCTCGCTGCTTGTATTTATAACATTGTCAAAGAACTACTAAAAAGAGATATAGTTTATAAGTCACATGTACATCTGTTATCATAATTTGTGCAGAAAAGTTATTAATTTGTATTGAGTGACATAATTTAACATGTTATTAAAATAACAGACAGATTTGTTGACTTGACAGAATAATTCTTTGTTACAAAAAGGCCGTTTTTTAGAAGTTTGTCAATTGACTTCTCTAATTTGCATAAATAAGTAAGTAACATGAATTATGAAGAATTACATTGGTTTTCGTCTAAAATAGGATTGATTACGTGAATACTGAGTGAAAACGCTCCTAGTGAACAAATAGGTTTCACTGGGTGATCTTTATTTAAGGAGATCCAAAATACTTAAGTTGGCCACTATTTTTCGTACTTCATATTAATTATTTAAGATAAACTTAGTGTTTTTCATGATGACATTTGCTGTATCAGTGATCAAGTGATATAAACTTTTGTGTGGGTCAGTTATTCAGTATAATTTAATGGGTTGACTGTTTATGGAGACATGTTGTGCAATCATTGTTAACATACACAATAACTTTTCTATAATCATAACTACTCATTAAACTGGTTGAATTTGGAGGGTATCGCATACTTCGGGAAAGTAAAGCCTTTAATATGTACCGTTACAACATGCAGTTACAAATGCAAATAAAACAATTAAAATGTGTATGTACAATCACAGCTAGGCTGAAAGCCTCAAGGCAAAAGAGGATAGAATAAACATAAACAATGTGCAATACCAATGGCTGAAGGCCTCCATTAAATTTCAAAATTTTAAAACATATTACCATGATCTCTTGAGGCAGAAGGCTGCAATGTTTTCGCTTAAGGGAAATTTTTTGAATAAGGCTTTAAGCAGCTGAAGGCCCACAGTTGATTTTCCAAAAATTCAAAATAGCTTAAACCTTAAGTTTTAAGTGGCCAAGAGCACACTAAATGAAAAGGCAACGCAAGACAATAATTAAATTTAAGAATAAGGTTTTAACTGATTGAAGGCCCACAGTTGATTTTCCAAAAATTCAAAATACCTTAAGCCTTCAATTTTTAAGTGGCTGACAGTGCACTACATGAAAGATAGTACAATAACAGTAACTTTCAGCAAAATATCCACTTGCCACAATTCAAACTTACTTCTATGGGCTGAAGGCCCTTGATTTACATAAAACACAATAAAAAAATTTTTGTTTAAAGCACTGGGTAAATAGATTACCAACAGACCATTAAACACTCATGAAAAGGGACAGTATAGACAATGGCACTCAGACGCATCCAGGGGGTTGGGGGGTTGGGTCTGCCCTCGAAAGATTAACGTTCACTTAGCTTCAAATGGTTCAAATGGCTCTGAGTACTGTTGGACTTAACATCTGACGTCAACAGTCCCCTAGAACTTAGAACTACTTAAACCTAACTAACCTAAGGACATCACACACATCCATGCCCGAGGCAGGATTCGAACCTGCGACTGTAGCGGTTGCGCCGTTCCAGAATGAAGCGCCTAGAACCGCTCGGCCACACCGGCCGGCCGTTCACTTAGGTGAGAAAGGTGGTGGGCCCAACTACACTTGACCCATCAGTAACCCAACCAAGATACAGTCACGGACCGACCGACCAAATGACTTGCTAGCCACCAGTCGGTACATGAAAACTCAAAGACTAAACTGTTACGCATGTGATTATCCACAATGAAATATGTATTAAGCTGTAAAAACAACACACCGTGTTGGACAGCGACAACAGGTGAGGAAAGAACACTACCGAAATTACGTCAGTGGCCAGGGCAGGTAACCGGAACACTAACGGCCACAAGGCAGAAAATTCCGTTGGTGTATTTGAATTTGAAATAAGATAACATAGTTAACTACACCAAAAAAGAACACTGCTTGAATTTACGTCAGTGGCCAGGGCAGGTAACAAGAGCACTAACGGGCACAAGGCAGAAAATTCCGCTGAAGCACTTGAATTGTAGTGAACCAATGTAGTTAATTCCACCACATGGCGGGTCGATTTAACCACTACAAACACTGAGTGTTGCTCACAGGAAAAGCCCCTCAACAGCGAACCACCGAAACGAACGACACAACATGAACGTGGCTTGGGTACTTAAGACACCACTCAACTTTGACGTCCTGGGTCGGCGAGCCACGAAGCTCGTAGCGATCGGACAGCTACACACACGCGCCGACACTGCAGTGACCACCAGCGGACCCAGCCGACTGCGCCGCATGGAGATATCCTCCCTGGTCCGCACCAACCAACCGACTACCCACACTCCCACTAGCTGGAAACTGTATGCACAAGACCAAAGATGGTAGATGGTGCAAATATCGATACACATAACTGCAACAACCGTGAGAAACCAAATACAGATAGACAGCCAAGTTCAAGGAAACACATAGTCCGGAGTGAGCACGGCTCAGATAACTCAGCAAATGGCTCAGACAATGGCTGCCCAACTTTCGTTAATTTCCCTCCAGCTCCGTTTCATTCACCGGTTCTTGTACCAATGTACCTCCTCCTACGCTCTCTTCCCCCTGAAACACTACTGTGTTAAGATCTCTGAGACAGTTTGTCAGGTGTAACTTTCAACTGTTCTAAATCTCCCAATCTATTAATCCAGTGAACGAGCTGGGATTGAACCCAGCTAATCTGTGTATGGGAAAGGTTACTATCCCTTATAAGCTCAAGATTCTCCCAAACACTGGAAAGAGACGCAGCACACATGGACAACACTGGACCTACCTGACCAATGCCCTCCCCAGCGAGGCACACCGGACGGTCCAAAACTCCCCGCAATCGTGTGCTCAGATCCCTCACCGTCCGATCAGTCGGCGCCCCACGTATCGTAAGCTCATAAACTAGCTGCTCTCTCCTCAAATGGCTCAACCCTGGACATCCCGGGACTGAGGGTGACTGGCTTCATCGTCCTGTAACATAATACAGCCAACAGAGATTGCTCACACAAAGAAAACTACAAGTTAAGATAAATAACCTAATTTATCACCAGATACAACAATGGATGGTGATGCCTGACACAGGGAACCAGAAACAGAACCACGCTCCGCTACCAATGAAATGTCGAGACAACTTGTAATCACACCTTTTTCGCAATGGCACGAACTCAGCACATTAGGCTGTAGGGCAGTAGGGCTGGACCAAAGTAACATATCAGGCAATCACCATCGACATTTGAACGTAACATTTCATTTGGTACCTTTAAACAAGAGAACTTGACAAATAAAACCATCACACGTTTAAAACTACCACACATCTTTAAAAATTACCATTCAGGTGATAATAAATTACTTAAATTTTAAACAGTCATAAAAACGCGGCACTAATGGCCTATTACACATTTACTGAAATGAGTTAAATGTTATATACTCTAAATTATGGTTAGGCTGAAGAACAATTTACTAAAATTTAACTAATGTACTCTTCCACTATGACACCCACCAGGTTCGCCGAGAGTGCTAACGCGCTGCTTCCTGGACTCGAGTAGGAGCGCCAGCCCCAGATCGAGTCCGCCCGGAAGCTTAACAACAAAGGGCTGGGGTGCCGGCCAGCCTGGATGTGGTTTTTAGGCGGTTTTCCACATCCCCGTAGGTGCATACTGGGCTGGTCCCCACGTTCTGCCTCAGTTACACGACTCGCAGACATTTGCAACACATTCGCACTATTCCATGGCTTACATTAGACACAGACAGCTGGAGTACACTAATTCCTTCCCGGGGGGTACGGGGTGGTGGCAGGAAGGGCATCCGGCCACCACTTAAACTTACCATGCCCCATCCGATTAACCATGGCTGACCCTGCGTAATTGTGGGACAAAGCTCAGACAAAGAAAGAAAGAAAGACTCTTTCATTACGACAGTGATTGTTAATTCAGAGTTCAGGCAACAATCAGATACCATGGCACTCGACCGATTACATAAATGGCAGGCACCACATAATTTAGCATATAACATAAAATTTCATGTGAGCAAACAAGCTCGTGAGATTCAACAAGTATGCTCAGAAAACGGACACCCGCCCGTTCAGCTGTTTCCAATACGGGCTCGACATGAACCCCCAGACGGGAGCAGCAACGGTCACGAATGGGCACGAGCTAATCCCTGAACTAGTTGGCATCTACAACAGATTGACATCTGCCTCAAATAATTAGAAACACAATAACTCATTACTACACATCAATAAAATTAATACATGAAATTAATTGCTGCATCGACCTATTGTCATTGAAGGAGTTCTATTACCACCATCAATAGAATCCGTTTCAGGCCATTAAACACACAATAATAACTGGCCTGTCATTAATTGGTAAGAATTTAGGAAACTACTGACTTCAAAATTGTACATGTGTCTCTCAGACACACTATTGATTCAAACAGAAACACAGAAACGTAACAGTAATGATATTACAATTCAGAGATAAGTATATCCAGGGATATATATATATATATATATATATATATATATATATATATATATATATATATATATATATATATATATATACAGGGTGTTACAAGAAGGTACGGCCAAACTTTCGGGGAAACATTCCTCACACACAAATAATAAATTTTGTTTCGTCCACCTACGCTCAATGGAGCACGTTATCATGATTTCATACGGGATACTCTACCTGTGCTGGTAGAAGATGTACCTTTACAAGTACGACACAACATGTGGTTCATGCACGATGGAGCTCCTGCACATTTCAGTCGAAGTGCTCGTACGTTTCTCAACAACAGATTCGGTGACCGACGCATTGGTAGAGGCGGACCAATTCCATGGCCTCCACGCTCTCCTGACCTCAACCCTCTTGACTTTCATTTATGGGGGCATTTGAAAGGTCTTGTCTACGCAACCCCGGTACCAAATGTAGAGACTCTTCGTGCTCGTATTGTGGACGGCTGTGATACAATACGCCATTCTCCAGGGCTGCATCAGCGCATCAGGGATTCCATGCGACGGAGGGTGGATGCACGTATCCTGACTAACGGAGGACATTTCGAACATTTCCTGTAGCAAAGTGTTTGAAGTGACGATGGTACGTTCTGTTGCTGTGTGTTTCCATTCCATGATTAATGTGATTTGAAGAGAAGTAATAAAATGAGCTATAACATGGAAAGTAAGCATTTCCGGACACATGTCCACATAACATATTTTCTTTCTTTGTGTGTGAGGAATGTTTCCTTTTTGTAACACCCTACATATTAGGGCGTTTTCGCTACGGACTGCTCACTTTAAATATGTTGTAGACACATACATAGACGGTGTAAGTCTCAGGTTACAGTAATTACTGTTAAACAAGTTGCCATCATTTTTCTAAACCAAATGTTTCCAGCCCATAATAAACATATAACTGGTAGTGTTGATTAGTTTCGAAGGTCTCTTTCGTAGCTATCAGAAACTATAACCATTGTGGCCACACAGGGTATGCTGTTTTTAGGAAAGAAATTACTGAGCAGTGGTTGTGTGCGACCAGAAACGTGCGGGAAGCCTGCAGCAGCCGCAGCCGCAGCCTACAGCGACCACGGGGTTGAGTCCGCCTCCCACCGGCCAGGCCAGCACTGCGTTTCCTCCCGTCATCCGGCCGCACAGCCAGGCCGCTCGGCCGCTGCACCCGCGAGAGGGTCAACGTCCGCACCCTCTCACTGACTATGCAACACAGAAATTGCGTCGCGATTAAATACTACAGGCTCCATGCCGACTTCCGTCCGAGAGACTAACGTGGGTAGGTTGAAACCATGGAACCTCTCCTGGGAGGAAGCAGCGCCTTTCTGGTGCACCAAAGCTAATTTACTGTAACCCTCGCAACCTCACATTGAAGATTGCGACGCAAATTCTTCGTTGCATCGTCAATGTTATTTTGCCGGGGTTACACTAAACGGGTTGTGGTACATCGGAAACAAGCTAATGGACCCCCACAAGAGGTACCTTGCAGTGCCCACAGCCAAGTTAGTCACTCATAGATTAGTAGACATGGAGGCTGTAATATTCAATGACGGCGCAATTTCTGCTTTGCATTGTTAGTGTGATGGTGCGATGGTTACAGTAAAAGAGTTGCGGTGCACTGCAAACAAGCTACTGACTCCCAAAAAAATGGTTCAAATAGCTCTGGGCACTATGGGACTTAACTTCTGGGGTCATCAGTCCCCTAGAACTTAGAACTACTTAAACCTAACTAACCTAAGGACATCACACACGTCCATGCCCGAGGCAGGATTCGAACCTGGGACCGTAGCGGTCGCGCGGTTCCAGACTAAAGTGACTAGAAACGCTCGGCCACACCGGCCGGCTACTGACTCCCAGGAGAGGTTTCAAGGGTGAAACTAGCCAAGATTATTTTTCGGAGAGAAGTAGGCATGGAGCCAGTAGTACTCAATCATGACGCAATTACTGGTTTGCAACGGCAATATTACGGTGATAGAGATAGAGTAAATGGGTTGTGATGCCGGCCGGAGTGGCCGAGCGGTTCTAGGCGCTACAGTCCGGAACCGCGCGGCCGCTACGGTCGCAGGTTCGAATCCTGCCTCGGGCATGGATGTGTGTGATGTCCTTAGGTTCGTTAGGTTTAAGTAGTTCCAAGTTATAGGGGACTAATGACCACAGCAGTTAAGTCCCATAGCGCTCAGAGCCATTTGAACCATTTTTTTGGGTTGTGATGCATCAAAAACAACCTGCTGGACTTCCAGGAGAGGTTCCATTCTGTGACCGTAGCCACGTTAGTCTCTCGAAGAGAAGTTGGCACGGAGCCCGTAGTATTCAGTAGCGACGCAATTTCTGTGTTGCATAGTCAATGTGAGGGTGCGAGCGTTGCTGTAAATAACAGTAAACGAGTTGTGGTGCATCGAATACAAGCTACTGGACTCCCAGGAGCGGTTACACGAGGTGAACGTTGCCATGCTAGTCTCTCGGAGAGAAGTCGTCATGCAGCCTGTACTATTGAATCACTATGCAATTTGTCTGTCGCATCGTCAATTTGAGGTTGTGAGGGTTACACTGAACGGGTTGTGGTATATCGGAAACAAGCTAATGGACTCCCAGGAAAGGTTCCACGTTAGGCTGTTTGAGGGAATTCCATATGTAGGCTGTAGTATTCAATAGCGTCGCGATTTCTGAGCTATATAGAGAATGTGAGGATGTGAAGGTTACATTAGAAGGTTTGTGCTGCACCGGACACAAGCTACTAGACTCCCAGGAGAGGTCCAATGCAGTGGCCATAGCCACGTTAGTCTCTCTGAGAGATGTCAGCATGGAGCCTGCTGGGATCAATCAAGAAGCAATTTCTGTGTAGCATTGTCAAAAAGCGGGTGGGAGGGTTAGAGTAAACGTGTTGTGGTGAGTCGTAACAAGCTAATGGACTTCCATGGGAGGTTCTATGCAGTGACCATACCCACGTTAGTCTCTCAGAGAGAATTCGGCATGTACCCTTTAGTATTCAATGGCAACGAAATTTCTGTGTTCTATAGGCACCACTGACTTCTCTCAGAGAAAATAACGTGGCGATGGTCACCGTATGAAACTTGTCCTGTGAGTCCAGTAGCCTCTTTCTGATGCACCACAATATGTTTACTGGAGCCCTCGCACCCTCACATTGATGGTGTGACACAGAAATTGCGTCGCCATTGAATACTACAGGCTCGATGACGACTTTTTTCCGAGAGGCTAACGTGGCTGCGGTCACCGCATGGTCTCTGCACAGAACCCCTCATGGGAGTGGAGTCCAGTAGTTTGTTTCTGATGCACCACAACCTGTTTACTGTAAACCTCGCACCCACATATTGACGACACAACACAGCAATTGCGTCGCGATTGAATACTACAGGCTCCATGCCAACTTCTCATCGAGAGATTGGCTAAAATTTACAGACGCGCGAAATTTGGCACGGACTTCAATGCGAGATGCCTTAAATAGGTTCCACAACGAAACATTGTCTCCAAATTTGGTAGAAAATCCGAAGAAATTCTGGTCGTATGTAAAGTACACAAGCGGCAAGGCGCAGTCAATACCTTCGCTGCGCAGTGCCGATGGCACTGTTACCGACGACTGTACCGCTAAAGCGGAGTTATTGAACGCAGTTTTCCGAAATTCCTTCACCAGGGAAGATGAATGGAATATTCCAGAATTTGAAACAGGAACAGCTGCTAGCATGAGTTTCTTAGAAGTAGATATCTTAGGAGTTGCGAAGCAACTCAAATCGCTTGATACGGGCAAGTCTTAAGGTCCAGATCTTATACCGATTAGGTTCCTTTCAGATTACGCTGACACAATAGCTCCCTACTTAGCAATCATATATAACCGCTCGCTCACCGATAGATCTGCACCTACAGACTGGAAAATTGCGCAGGTCGCACAAGTGTTTTAAGAAGGGTAGTAGGAGTAATCCATCGAACTACAGACCTATATCATTGACGTCGGTTTGCAGTAGGGTTTTGGAGCATATACTGTATTCAAACATTATGAATCACCTCGAAGGGAACTATCTATTGATACGTAATCAGCACGGTTTCAGAAAACACCGTTCTTGTGCAACGCAGCTAGCTCTTTATTCGCACGAAGTAATGGCCGCTATCGACAGGGGATCTCAAGTTGATTCCGTATTTCTAGATTTCCGGAAAGCTTTTGACACCGTTCCTCACAAGCGACTTCTAGTCAAGCTGCGGTCCTATGGGGTATCGTCTCAGTTGTGCGACTGGATTCGTGATTTCCTGTCAGGAAGGTCACAGTTCGTAGTAATAGACGGCAAATCATTTAGTAAAAGTGAAGTGATATCAGGTGTTCCCCAGGGAAGCGTCCTGGGACCTCTGCTGTTCCTGATCTATATAAATGACCTGGGTGACAATCTGAGCAGTTCTCTTAGGTTGTTCACAGATGATGCTGTAATTTACCGTCTAGTAAGGTCATCCAAAGACCAGTATCAGTTGCAAAGTGATTTAGAAAAGATTGCTGTATGGTGTGGCTCGTGGCAGTTGACGCTAAATAACGAAAAGTGTGAGGTGATCCACATGAGTTCCAAAAGAAATCCGTTAGAATTCGATTACTCGATAAATAGTACAATTCTCAAGGCTGTCAATTCAACTAAGTACCTGGGTGTTAAAATTAGGAACAACTTCTGTTGGAAAGACCACATAAGTAATATTGTGGGGAAGGCGAGCCAAAGGTTGCGTTTCATTGGCAGGACACTTAGAAGATGCAACAAGTCCACTAAAGAGACAGCTTACACTACACTCGTTCGTCCTCTGTTAGAATATTGCTGCGCGGTGTGGGATCCTTACCAGGTGGGATTGACGGAGGACATCGAAAGGGTGCAAAGAAGGGAAGCTCGTTTTGTATTATCACGTAATAGGAGAGAGAGTGTGGCAGATATGATACGCGAGTTGGGATGGAAGTCGTTAAAGCAAAGACGTTTTTCGTCGCGGCGAGATCTATTTACGAAATTTCAGTCTCCAACTTTCTCTTCCGAATGTGATAATATTTTGTTGAGCCCAACCTACATAGGTAGGAATGATCATCAAAATAAAATAAGAGAAATCAGAGCTCGAACGGAAAGGTTTAGGTGCTGGTTTTTCCCGCGCGCTGTTCGGGATTGGAATGGTAGAGAGATAGTATGATTGTGGTTCGATGAACCCTCTGCCAAGCACTTACATGTGAATTGCAGAGTAATCATGTAGATGTAGATGTAGAGACTAGCGTGTCTCCAGTCACTGCATGGAACCTATCCTGCGAGTTCATTACCTTGTTTCTAATGTACCACAACCCATTTACTGTAACCCTCGCACCCGCATATTGACAATGCGATAGAGAAATTGTGTCGTGATTGAATACTACATGCTGCATGCCGAATTATCTCCGAGATACTAACGTGGTTATGGTCACTGCGTGGAATCTGTCCTGGGAGTCCAGTACCTTATTTCCAATGCACCAGAACCTGTTTAGGGCAACCCTCGCACACTCACATTAATAATGTGACACAGAAATTGCATCACGATTTAATGCTACAGTCTCCATGCTGATTTCTCTCCAAGAGACTAATGTGTCTATGATCACCGCATGGAACCTCTCCTGGGAGTCCATTAGGTTGTTTCCAATGCACCATATTCGTTTACTGTAACCCTCACACACTGACATTGACAATCCGACAGAGAAATTGCGTCGCGATTCAATACTACAGGCCCCATTCTGACTTCGCTACGAGAGACTAACGAGTCTACAGTCACCACATGTACCCTCTCTTCTCTCCAAGAGACTGAAGTCGATATGGTCACCGCATGGACCTCTCCTTGAGTCCATTAGCTAGTTTCTGAAGCAACACAACCCGTTTGCTGTAACCCTCCTACCCTCACATTGAGGATGCAACACCTAAATTGCGTTCCCACTGGATACTACATGCTCCATGACAGCTTCTCTCGGAGGGACTAACGTGGCTATGGTCATCGAATGGACAATCTGCTGGGAGTCCATTAGAACGTTTCCGATACAACTCATCTCAATTACTGCAACCCTCACAACCTCAGATTAAAGGTGCAACGCAGGAAATCCATAGTGATTGACTACTACAGGCTCCATGCCGACTTCTCTCCAAGGCACTAACGTGGCTACGGTCACTGCATGGAGCCTCTAATGCGATTCCAATAGCTTGTTTCCGATGCACTACAATCCGTTTACTGTAACCCTCGCACTCTCACATTCGCGATGCAGCACAGAAATTGCTTTGCGATTCAAAACTAAGGGCTACATGCTGGCATCTCTCTGGGAGACTAACGTGGCTATGGTCACCTCTTGGAACCTCTCCTAGGAGTCCATTAGGTTGTTTCCGATATATCACAAGCCTTTTACTGTGACCCTCCCACCCTCAAATTGACGATGCAACACAGAAATTACATTAGGATTGAATACTGCAGGTTCCGTGCCGAATTCTCTCCCAGAGACTAACATGTCTACGGTTACCAAATGGAAACTCTCCTAGGAGACCATTAGCTGGTTTCCGATGCACCACAACCCATTTACTGTTATCCATGGATCTTCACATTGACGATGCATCACAGAAATTGCGTTGGGATTGAATACTACAGGCTCCATGCCGAATTCTCTCCGAGAGACTAAAGTGTCTACGGTCACCACATGGATACTCTCCTGAGAGTCCATTAGGTTGTTTCCGATGTACCACATGCCTTTTACTGTAATCCTCCCACCCTCACATTGACAATGCAACACAGAAATTGCCTCACGAATGAATACTTCAGGCTCCATGGCCAAGAGACTAACGTATGTACGGTCTCCACATGGAAAGTCTTCTGGAAGTCCATTAGCTTTTTCTGATGCACAACAACCATTTTACTGTAAGCCTCTAACCCTCACATTGATGATGCAACCAAGTAATAATGTCGGAATTGAATAATAGAGGTTCAATGCTTTTTTTTGTTTCTGAGAGACTAACATGTCTACAGTCACAGCATGGAACACCTCCTGGGAGTCCACTAGCTTGTCTCTGATGGACCACAATCTTTTTTCTGAACCTTCAGACAGTCATATTGACGACACGACACAGAAATTATGTCACGATTGAATACTACTGGCTCCATGACTGCTTTTCCCCAAGAGACATAAGTGACTACAGTCACCACATGGTTCCTCTCCTGGGATTCCAGTAGCATGTTTCCGATGCACAATATCCTGTTTACTGTTACCCTCGCACCCTCACATTGACGATGCAACACAGAAATTGCATCACGATTGAATACTTCACACTCCATGCCGTATTTTCTCCAAGAGGCTATCGTGGCTACGGTCACAGAATGGAACCTCTCCTGGGATTCCTTTAGTTTGTTTCTGATGCACCACAACCCATTTACTGTAACCCTCTCAGCCTCAGATTGATGATGTGTCAGAGGAATTGTGTCGCGATTGAATTCTACATTCTCCATGATGACCTCTCTCTGAGAGACTGACGTGGCTACAGTCACCAGATGAATTCCCTCTTGGGAGTTCATTAGCTTGTTTCCTCTGCATCACAACCCGTTTACTGTGTAGTGGTAACTTCTGTCACCAAATGTGTCAGGATGATCGAATGTAGCAGAAGAGGTAGAAGGCACTGTATAAGACTCATGCGAGCTTTCCAAGTGATTTATTGTTTCCAGCTACAGTGCCGTGTTTCCCTACTTCTGGGTCACTGGGTTCCACAACGCTCAGGACACCACTTCGCTGTCTGCATAATGGCTTGGTGCTGAATGGCTGCCTCAGTGACCCATGCACGCACTGTTGTGCATCGGCCTCGTACGGCGGCGGAGTTGCTGCGACGTCAGGGTGGTGGCAGCGCCACTCAGTGTGAGCCACAGGGGACCAGCTGCGTGCTCCTCGCTGGCTTGGCTGAGGCCGCGGCGACGACATGCGCCTGTGATCCGGCATCCCAATCTGCGGCCCTCCTCGGGACGCCTCCGGAGTGTGCTGGAAGCCAGGACGAGTGCCCGTGGTAGCGAGCGGTGGACTGGCCGGTTGCTGGCGGGCTATGGACCCCACGTCGGCCTCAGAGGGTCGAACCAGCGACCTGCCGTGGGCTGGAATGCTGGCGCCCCATCTGCTACTGCGTGTAGTTGGTGGTGTGACACGCCCGCCGTCCAGGAGAGCTGCCCCACTTCAATGAATCTCTTTAGCAACCCACAGCTATTTATACATGACTGTGCACCTCCGATTTGCCATACGCGCTGCCTCGCATTATGTACTCAAAACACGCTGCCTGTGACTTGCGACATGCCAAATCGTTACATATACTATTTCAGCAATTTGACAACCCTGTGGCCTCCATTCTACTTCGCAACTGTTGGTTGTGTAACTCACTGCAATGCAGCCTGTACCTGGCTGTAACTTGTGGTCAGAATATTGCACAAAACTAACTTTCCGTGTCCTAAACGGTGGTACCACTACATTTTTCCCCTCTTCGGAAAGACCCGGTACCCGCGTTGACCCCTAACTAGCTCTTAACTTGCTTGGGTCGCCACCTATGACATATTTCCTTGCTATTATAAAACTTAAATGTGGTCAAGTGCCCCTTAAAACACATTTTTGTATCACGCCTGGAAGACGGTCTGTGGGCCTGCTCCTGTGATCTGCAAAATAGACTCAATGAGGGAAGCGAGTAGCGGCCGGTGAGGTAAAGCATGTGCGGTTCTAGGCGCTTCAGTCGGGAACCGCGGGACTGCTATGGTCGCACGTTCGAATCCTGCCTCGTGCATGGATGTGTGTGATGTCCTTAGGTTAGTTAGGTTTAAATAGTTCTAAGTTCTAGGGGACTGATGACCTAAGATGTTAAGTCCCATAGTGCTCAGAGCCATTTGAACGATTTTTGAGGTAAAGCACGTCGGTACTGCAAGTAAAGTAAAAGCACATTTAATAGAGAATATTACTCAAAGACATACACTTAACTTAGGCTTGATGAGCACGTAGGTGTGAAGCTGTTAGTGTATCAAAGTTAACAGTTAGTAGTAGTTGGACAAACTATCATCGAAGTAACAAAGGCAAAGTCTGTAACGGTGAGCCCCCTACGATGTAGAAGCTATGTTGCTTGGTCGTCTGCTCTTGATCAACTGGGGCTGAATATGGAGGGGCGCTCATTGAGCACCACAGTGTCGGCCATAGGGCGCTGTGGTCACCGTAGTTCGACCGCTGTCGTATTGCCAACCTAAGAGCGTGCACCTACGCTGTGGCGTTGTAACTATCGATACCACACCCCTCCGCCCTGAAACGGCACACCGTCTTGCAATAGGGCTTCCGACGGTGGGCGGAGAGACTCAGGGGGGGCCGCAACTGAAGGGGTGGACAGCGAAACTGCTAGGGCGTGTTGCCCGCCTGCGTCCCCGAATTGCTCGTGAGGGGACGAGGAAAACGCCCCGTTGAAAACCTGCCCGGGACGCGCACCGCCACTGGGTATGCTCGGATGAGGAGGCAGAGCAACAACCTCAAAGGGCGATGTCGGCGGCGACGTGACGGCAGCGTCCATTGGCTCCAGCACCACGGAGGAACACAGTGGTGGCCGGAGGTGGGGCGTGGCGGCGGCGAAAGGCGCCCATCTGGCGTGGCAGACCGGACCACTGGTGCAGGCCGGGGAGCCCACGCTGTAGGCGGGAACAGCAGAGGCGGCGACGTTGCAGTCGTGTGCTGAGGCGGCTGAAGCTGTGATGCATTCAATTCTGCCCGAAAAGAACCAGCAGCAGAAAACCGAGGACGCCACAAACGGATCTGGTTCCGGTGCCACTGGACAGTGCCAGACCAGAAATTACGAACAAGACGCGGCCAAAGCAGCGAGGAATGCGCCCCTGCTCCCAATGCTGCCTGCCAGAGAAAACACGATAGAAAAACCAAAGCATATGGCGCCAAGCCAGAATGAGGTGAAGCAGCAGGAGCAAGCAGCGGTGGGTGCAACAGCTGCAATAGCGACTGATGGGCGCCGCCATGTAGCAGTTGCGCTGGGGAATGGGCGCCACGCGGCTGGGAGCGATAGGAAGCAAGGGAAGTCCATAGCGTGTGCTCGCGAGAGTGCGTGGCGCACAACTTAAACGTATGCACAAAGCGTTCATCCTCGCCGTGCGACTGAGAGTGGAATGGGACTGAAGTCAGATGGCGAATGCCATTAGCAGCAGAGTACGCTTCAAACTCGGTGGACACAAACTGGGGCCATTGTTCGAGAGAATAACTTCAGGAAGGCCCTCAATGCAAAATACAGACGTCAAAGTCCGAATAGTACTGGCAGATGTAGTGAAAGACATAGACACAACAAAAGGAAAGTTGCTGTACGCATCAGTAACTATCAACCAGCGGGTGTCCCAGAAAGGACCCGCAATATCAATATGAACGCGCTGCCAAGGCGCAGATAGATGTCAGCCACGCAAAGAAGAGCTGACAGGAAGCAGATTGGTGCTCCGCGCAAGAGCGACAGTTAGCAAGCAAATTCTCAATTTGTTTATCAATAACGACCCAAGTGCAGCGACGACGCGCTAATTGCTTCGTCCGCACTATACCCCCAATGACCAGCGTGCAGTAAGCGGAGGATTTTCGACTGCAAAGAGCGAGGTACAACCACACGAGACTGATAATTGTCAGTTCGTAACAAAATAACACCGTGGTGTGCAGACAAGTTGTGCCGTTGCACAAAGTAACGCCGAACAAGGGGATCACTAATCTGCATAGCAGACGGAGGCCATTGAGTACGAAGGAACCGTAAAACAGTCTGCAAAGAAGAATCGGCGGCCGTCGCGGAAACAATGCGACGAAAATCCACCGGAAAACCATCAGCTAACCTTATCTTGTGAATCAATAAACATGCATGACAATTCGGAAGAATCAAGTCGTCAGGACTTATAGGTAGACGAGACAAAGCATCGGCATTGCAATGCTGGGCCGTAGGCCGAAACAAAATTTCGTAATTGTAGCTAGATAAAAACAAAAGACCAACGCTGCAACTTTTGTGCAGTACGGGCCGGAACTGGCTTTGACAGTTGAAACAACGACGTCGAAGGCTTATGGTCGGTGACCAAATAGAACTTGCGACCGTACAAAAAATCATGAAACTTTGTCACTCCATATACAATAGCTAAAGCTTCTTTCTCGATTTGAGAGTAGTTTCGCTGGGCAGAATTGAGCAACTTAGACGCAAAAGCTATCGGGCGATCGACAGAATTAACGCGGTGTGAGAGAACCGCGCCGATGCCGTGAGAAGATGCACCGACAGCCAAAACAACTGGTTTGGAGTGGTCGAAAGGAATCAAACAGCGATCACTCAACGAAGCAGATTTGAGCTTGTCGACAGCAGCGTCACATTCCGAAGACCAAACAAAAGGAACGTACTTACGCCGAAGGCGATGCAAAGGCGCTGCATTTGGTATAATTTGTAATTTTGCCCAACACAGATTGAAGTTCTGTGAAGTTCCTGGGTGCTGGCAAATCTCTAATCTCACTGAGATGTGACGGCGAGGGGTTGATACCCTGCCCGTTAATAATGTGTCCTAAATACAGAATCTCAGTTTGAAAAAATTTGAACTTGTCTCTGTTACACTTTAGTCCTGCCTGCACAAGTACAGTAAATAAGGCACGCTAATTCTGCAAATGTTCGTCAGGGGTGCGACCTGATACAACTATATCGTCCAGATAATTGCAACAATCGGGGACGGTGGCACATAATTGCTGCAAGTAAGACTGAACAATATCAGGAGCCGAAGCACAACCGAGCGGAAGGCGGCGCAACTTGAACAGTCGAAGGTGGGTGTTGATCACAAAACAGCGCTACGACTGTTCGTCGAGCGGAATCTGAAAGTATGCGTCCCGCAAGTCAATCGTGGAAAAGATTTTTCCCGCACCAAGCTTATCAAAAATGTCTTCAGGACGCGGTAAGGGAAATGCAGCTACTACCACTGTCTGCGGATGTACTGTGGACTTAAAGTCAGCACAAATACGGAGACGACCGTTTCGTTTCACCACACACACTATAGGCGAAGCCCATGGTGAAGCAGAGACAGGTTCAATGACACCGCTGTCTTGCAAATGCGTAAGTTTAGCAGCTACGGCGTCGCGCAGCGCGTGCGGTACCGCGCGTGCGCGCCGGAAAATAGGCGTGGCACTGTCTTGAACTACAACATGCGCTGCAAAGTCCGTGGCACAACCAAGGCCATCAGAAAAAGAGTTCAGCAAAATCATCGCATAGTGCGGCAACACTGTCTGCATGGTCACTAGCGTGGATGCAAAGTACATTGTCCCGCATTGCGAGACCAAAACGTTCAAATGCGTCCACGCCAAAAATGTTCGTAGCATCACTAGAGCGGAGCACATGGAAAGACACTGTAGAACATGTTTTTTGCTCGCGTATCATCTCATTTCTGGAAACCCAGAATCTACTCTGTAGGAATCAACATGGATTCCGGAAACAGCGATCGTGGGAGACCCAACTCGCTTTATTTGTTCATGAGACCCACAAAATATTAGATACAGGCTCCCAGGTAGATGCCATTTTCCTTGACTTCCGGAAGGCGTTCATTGCAGTTCCGCGCTGTCGCCTGATAAACAAAGTAAGAGCCTACGGAATATCAGACCAGCTGTGTGGCTGGATTGAAGAGTTTTTAGCAAACAGAACACAGCATGTTGTTCTCAATGGAGAGACGTCTACAGACGTTAAAGTAGCCTCTGGCGTGCCACAGGGGTGTGTTATGGGACCATTGCTTTTCACAATATATATAAATGACCTAGTAGATACTGTCGGAAGTTCCATGCGGCTTTTCGCGGATGATGCTGTAGTATACAGAGAAGTTGCAGCATTAGAAACTTGCAGCGAAATGCAGGCAGATCTGCAGCGGATAGGCACTTGGTACAGGGAGTGGCAATTGTCCCTTAACATAGACAAATGTAATGTATTGAGAATACATAGAAAGAAGGATCCTTTATTGTATGATTATATGATAGCGGAACAAACACTGGTATCAAATACTTCTGTAAAATATCTGGGAGTATGCGTGCGGAACGATTTGAAGTGGAATGATCATATAAAATTAATTGTTGGTAAGGCGGGTGCCAGGTTGAGATTCATTGGGAGAGTCCTTAGAAAATGTAGTCCATCAACAAAGGAGGTGGCTTACAAAACACTCGTTCGACCTATACTTGAGCATTGCTCATCAGTGTGGGATCCGTACCAGGTCGGGTTGACAGAGGAGATAGAGAAAATCCAAAGAACAGCGGCGCGTTTCGTCACAGGGTTATTTCGTAAGCGTGATAGCGTTACGGAGATGTTTAGCAAACTCAAGTGGCAGACTCTGAAAGAGAGGCGCTCTGCATCGCGGTGTAGCTTGCTGTCCAGGTTTCGAGAGGATGCGTTTCTGGATGAGGTATCGAATATATTGCTTCCCCCTACTTATACCTCCCGAGGAGATCACGAATGTAAAATTAGAGAGATTCGAGCGCGCACGGAGGCTTTCAGACAGTCGGTCTTCCCGCGAACCATACGCGACTGGAACAGGAAAGGGAGGTAATGACAGTGGCACGTAAAGTGCCCTCCGCCACACACCATTGGGTGGCTTGCGGAGTATAAATGTATATGTAGATGTACAGGTCGTTGCGCCATACGTGGCTTGCAAACTAAAACACGCCGAGCACTGAGATTTCCTGTCCGGTAAATGCAGTCAGCGTGGAATGCGAACGACGAAGCGGGGGCGAACCAAGCAAGTCATACGTAGATTTGTTCAGTAAGGAAACTGACGCACCAGTGCCCAGCTGCAAGCGAACAGAACGTCCGCAAATGTTCAAAGTAACAAAAAGTTTTCTCGTATCGCGCTGAATGCGAGAGGAAGTGTCTTGCAAAACTTGATTCACACGACGTGCTGTCGAAGCACATGAAGGAGAAGACTTTCAATAAATGGCATTAACGTCCATAGGCTGATGTGAAGCATGATCACGGTGGTTGTCGTTGCGGTGACGCCCACGCGAGTCACGCCAACGGGAGACAAGTTGTGAGTTAGAGTTTCTCTTACTGAACACGGCTTGTGCATGCCCCTTCTTATTACAAAAATAACACTGTGCTTGACGGGATGGGCAATTGTCCCGTGGGTGGGCACGAAAGCAGTTCGGACATGATTTCAGTTTCTTAGAGGGTGCCTGGTTTGAAACGTGTTTACGAGCGCGCGAGCTACGCGATGCGGCAGGCAAGTGTGCCGCGCTATCAGTACACACACCAGGGGTCGCGTCGAATGCGGAAGTAGCCGTGTCTGAAGTATCTTGTCTGTGTAGCAAGTCCACTACTTCCTGCAAAGACGGGTTTTTAAATCTGAGGATTTGTTCGCGGATGCGGTGATCCGCTACGTTCTGCGCTATAGCGTCTCTAATCATTATAACCGCATATGAGCGTCCACACGAGCAATTAAAGTCACAATCAGAAGTTAGCCCCTGAAGGTCCGCTAATCAAGATTTATTAGACTGAGTAGGACCACGCTGGAGGCGAAAGAATTTGTAGCGTGCAGCCACCACATTGACACTGTCACGGAAGTGGCAGTTCAAAGCATCAGTCAGTTCGTCGTACGTTTTAGAGTCTGGGCGGGTGGTGGGAAACAATTTCACGAGCACACGGTACAACACAACACCCGTGTTGGCAATGAAAAAGGCAAGCCGCTGTGTACCTGGTACATTGTAAGCTGCGAAGTGTGCCTCGAGCTGGGCGATGTATTTTGGCCAGCGTTCCACGTCAGGATTGAAGGCACGAAATGGCGGCGCCGTCGGTAGAGGCGGCGGCGTCGGAGGCGCCGAAGTAGCTGCAGTTTGTAGCGCGACCAGTCCACTTACGGCAGCAAGCAGCTGCGTCATTTGCTCAGCCTGAAACCGGACAAGATCGAACAACGAAGCCCGTTCCTGTGGCGAAGCCACGGTTTACACAAACGAAAGTCTTATACTGAGCCTAGCACGAAAAGAAAGCAGTACAGAGCAAAGAAAGGAAATGTTTGGGGAAACCCCGTCTCCAACTTTTGTATCCTGCCTGGAAGGTGGAGCGTGGGTAGGAGCAGTAAAAGGTAAAACACGTCGGTACTGATTGCCAAATATACCGGATGATCAAAAAGTCAGTATAAAATAGAAAATTGAATAAATCATGGAATAATGTAGATAGGTACAAATTGACACACATGCTTGGAATGACATGGGGTTTTATTAGAACCGAAAAAAAGTACAAAAGTTCAAAAAATGTCGACAGATGGCGCTTCATCTGAGCAGAATGGCAATAACAAAGTAAGACAAAGCAAAGATGATGTTCTTTACAGGAAATGCTCAATATGTCCACCATCATGCCTCAACAATAGCTGTAGTCGACGAATAATGTTGTGAACAGCACTGTAAATCATGTCCGGAGTTATGGTGAGGCATTGACGTCGGATGCTGTCTTTCGGCATCCGTAGAGATGAAACTTCCTGGCAGATTAAAACTGTGTGCCGGACCGAGACTCGAACTCGGGACCTTTGCCTTTCGTGGGCAAGATTCTGTGAAATTTGGAAGGTAGGAGACGAGGAACTGGCGGAATTAAAGCTGTGAGGACGGGGCGTGAGTCGTACTTGGGTAGCTCAGTCGGTAGAGCGCTTGCCCGCGAAGGGCAAAGGTCCCGAGTTCGAGTCTCGGTCCGGCATACAGTTTTAATCAGCCAGAAAGTTGCATATCAGCGCACACTCCGCTGTAGAGTGAAAATTTCATTCTAGATCCGTAGAGATTTCGGTCGATCACGATACACTTGCGACTTCAGGCTACCCCACAGCCAATAATCGCACGGACTGAGGTCTGGGGACCTGGGAGGCCAAGCGTGACGAAAGTGGTGGCTAAGCACACGATCATAAAAAAAAAAAAAAATGGTTCAAATGGCTCTGAGCACGATGGGAGTTAACTTCTAAGGTCATCACTTCCCTAGAACTTAGAACTACTTAAACCTAACTAACCTAAGGACATCACACACGTCCATGCCGGAGGCAGGATTCGAACCTGCGACCGTAGCGGTCGCGCGGTTCCAGACTGTAGCGCCTAGAACCGCTCGGCCATCCCGGCTGGCACACACTATCATCACCAAACGACGAGCGCAAGAGATTTTTCACGCGTCTAACAATATGGGGTGGAGCACCAACCTGCATAAACATCGTACGTTCCAGCAGGTGTTTATTAGCCAGGCTGGGGAGGATGCGATTCTGTAACATATCGGCGTACCTCTCACCGTCACGGTAGCAGTCACTGACTTTTTACTGTCCAGCGCCATCTGTCGGACATTTTGTGAACTTTTTGGTTTTTTGATTCTAATAAAACCCCACGTCATTCCAAGCATATGTGTCAACTTTTACCTCTCTATCTACATTATTCCGCGGTTTATTAAGTTTTCAGATTTATACCGACTTTTTGATCACCCAGTAAATCCCCTTCACTCTACCAAGAAGAATACATAACTTTGCAATGTGGTGCGAAGTGTCCCGGACGTCTGCTCTCCATCAGATGGGCAGAATCTGGAGCGGAGCTCGTAGATCTGCACAGCACCGACTAGAAGGCGCTGTCGTCGGTGTCAGTCGTAGTGCCAACCTAATAACTTTAATACGCCCTGGCATCGTTGCTATCGATACCATAAAAAGATCGGGCCTGAATGTACAATGTAACCAAAGTGGGCTGAAGACCCCATAGCTATACTAGTGCAACCCATTTTATTGGATCCCTATACAGCTGATAGACCATTTTCGCTGTAAGGTTGTCAGCACAGAGAAGTGCTTCTAATAGTGGCAGAACATTCAGCAGTAGGCCAACATTCACTTTAAAGCTCCATCTGCGATTAGCAACCTGTGTGTGGACATGAAATAGGGTGCGAGGTGGCGCACACTTTCGCTTCAACGTGCTTTTGTGGCGACTGTGTGTGCCAGCTTCCCACCGAGACTCAATACTACTGCTGTGTTTCGTATGTGCACATGATCGCTGATGTCAGATGTAAAGTGTATCCTGTATATTTTATAGTGCTCTCCCTCTTAAACAGTAAAGGAAAGTAGCCGTAATGCAGGGTTCAGTAGAAAGCACCCTCCGTCACACACCTCACTGTGACAGGCAGTGTGCAGACGCAGACGGGACGCGTTCCGACGCCAGCGGCGGGCCTGGAGTCTGTGAAGCGTCCAGCTCACCAGCTCTGGAGAGAACGCGCCGAGGCACATTGTTGAGGGGAGGAGCCGTTACTACGGAAACGGCTGCGGGGAGCGAAGCGTCCCAGTTCCGGCGACGTTCCGCACGAGGCGAGCTGTCTGGCGGGGTTTTCCGCGAATCGGTGAGTCAGTAAACTGTTTAATTAAACAGTAGGGGGTCCACTGACGAACGGGACACAACCCGTCGACTTCGACAACTGACATCATAGCTTGCTCATAGATATTAATGTCTTTACTTTCGAGCCACGGATAATAAACCGGTTGTCTGCTGTGGATAAGCGCCATCATTTGAAACTGAAATGAATCAATGTGTGTTTAAAAGACAGCGCTAGACATTCGGTAAGAGTTTTTTTCTTTGCATTCATGTAAATAATTGGTTCTTTCCTATTCTTTCATTTCTTAATTTCATTCTTAGTGAGTTTGAGACAATTTGGAAGAATAGCTTTTCATTTAGAAGAATGTTTAGTTTTTCATTTTCGTTTGTAATTGTGGATTTATCTATTCCCACGAATATAGAAGACTTACAGCAGGCTTTGGGCGTAGATATAATGGCAACCATTCGACTTTTGCAAATGTCTGGTCTTCATGCTGATTACGTTCGATGTCGTGAGTGCGGCAAACGTATGCGCCACATAAGTGTGTCTGCTCGACGGACTCACGATTTATTCATGCGGAGGTTTAGCAAGGATCGACTATGGCACTCAATTAAACGATGAGAGTAGTTTGAGAAATCGAAGCTGGCCTTGAGGGATATAATAGAGGGATATAATAAAACCTACATACTGCTGGTGTTTGAGGTATACTGTGTGACTGTGTGTGCGTGACTGGGCGTACCTTTTCAGACTGGTATTCGTTTCGTAGCGAAGTTTGTGGGAATATATAAAGTATAGGGGGAGCGGGGGGGGGGGGGGGGGGGGGGTGATACCCTCGAAATCGATGAGTCTCATTATGGCAAAACCAAGTACAGCAGGGGATGATCTGCGGTGGGGTTATGGGATTGGGGGGCTTAATTTGAGGTCCAAAATGTGATGATGTAGTTGTTAAAGTGTTACAAAGGGTTCTGTAGTTATTTCCGATTTTTTTTTTCATGTAGGGATATGGGGAACAGGGTTTTTCAGCATCCTGTCGTGAATCATAATACTGAATTCAGATCTTCATCAATTAGTTCAAAATGGTTCAAGTGGCTCTAAGCACTATGGGACTTAACATCTGAGGTCATCAGTCCCCTAGAACGTAGAACTACTTAAACCTAACTATCCTAAGGACGTCACACACATCCACACCCGAGGCAGGATTCGAACCTGCGACCATAGCAGCAGCACGGTTCCGGACTGGAGCGCCTAGAAGGGCTCGGCCACAGCGGCCAGACATCAATTGGTGGTTGTAACAATGGTATAGAAGGTTACTGCTCAGCCATAAAAACTGTTGTAGGGAGGGGGGACACGACTCATTTCGACACTACAGAGCCATTTTGATGAATATTCATGGAAGTGTAGTGTACCCGATACATATTGCCCATTTAAGTGTTTCCTTGAACGTGTTGGGCAAATGTATCGTCCAAAATTTGTTTGTTAATTTCAGGTTCGGATGGCGGTTAGGGCGTGTAACTGATAATTAAGGAAAAGGGCGTGTAACTGATAATTAAGGAAAAGGATGGGTGTGATGGGGATGGTTGAAATACTGATTTGGATTTTTTGGGATCGATACATCGTTCTTCAATTTCTTTTGTTAGGTAATTTTCTTCTGTAAATATTTTATCAAATATTTTGCTTCATTTCGTTGATGTGAATTTTTGGGTTTATGTATTTGAATGTGTGTGTGTATTCATGTGTGTATGTCTCTTTTTGGTGATATTGTGTGTCTCTTGTATGTGCGTATGGGATTTTTCTGGACACCTTTCAAGGCGAGCTTCGGTTTTTGCGGCGGAGTTTGCGTATGGTATGTTTAGTTTTTTATTTTTATGTTGTACTGAATTCGTCTATTTTGATGTATTTGTTTGTCGTATTACATTGCTCTGCGTTAAGTATGGGTTCGTCAGCTGCAGTACGGAATACAGATTTTGCGGTCGTTGCTCTTTTTCCCTTACCTAGTTCTAGTATCACAACGATATTTTCTGTTCTATACAGGGACTACTGAGGGCGGAAAGACCGACATACGTATACAGGTCAACTGAAGTACGGGATACAGGTGCTAGGTAGACGAAAAAGGCGGTATATGTAACATTGATGTCATTTAACTACATAGGTAAACTGAAGAACAGGATACAAATGCTATGTACGTCGCTATTTTTCGCCTTTGCTAGCACTACTATCCTATTCTTCAGTTGACGTATATAGGTCAACTGAAGTACAGGATATCCACACATGTTATAAATGTCGTTACTTCCCATCCACTAGTACTAGTATCTCATTCTTCAGTTGACTTATACAGCTCAACTGTAGAACGGGGTACAAATTTTACTGTTGTCGGTTTTTTTGTCGTCGCTAGCAAGATCTATATTTTGTATGTAAGTCTTTTCGCCTTCGCTATTAATACTGTCTGCGAAACAACAGAATGCTAGTAGTAGCGGAGACGAGAGAAACAACATGTGCAAAATTTGTATCCTGTACTTCAGCTGGCCTATATAGGTGAAATGAACAATAGGATACTAGTGCTAACGAAAACGAAGACGTCGACGTACGTTAAGTTTGTATTCCGTACTGCAGCTAAGCTGTACAGATCGACAGAAGTTCGAGATACAACTCATATATATGTCAACTGAGATATTCCATGCTACCGTTGTATTATATTGTATTTTATGTTAACCGGGGACCTAGAAACAACGGAGAGGCTCCGTCCCCGCCGCAGCCGCAGTGGTCCAGAACCCCACGACGACTACCGCAGTCAACTTCACCCCTCCGCCGCCCCACACCGAACGGAGGGTTATTGTGCGGTTGGGCCCCCGCTGGACCCCCCAGGGAACGTCTCACACCAGACGAGTGTAACCCCTATGTTTGCGTAGTAGAGTAATGGTGGTGTACGCGTACGTAGAGAACTTGTTTGCGCAGGAATCGCCCACATAGTGTAACTGAGGCGGAATAATAGGAACCAGCCCGCATTCGCCGAGGTAGGTGGAAAACCGCCTGAAAACCATCCACAGACTGGCCGGTTCACCGGACCTCGACACAAATCTGAAGGGCGCATTCGTGCAGGGGACCAGGCGCTCCTTCCCGCCCGGAAATGCTACCGTTACGTCTATCCGTTTTTTTTTCTTCACTTTTTACAGAAGTACTACAACTCAAACTGGACCTGATGTATGTCTATCATCTGTTCTCTCTCCTGCATTCCTTTGTTTATGAACATTCGTCTTGCTGTTAAATCTGCCTAATAAATCATCTCCCGCAAATTGTGACGACATTGGTGGCAAATTGTGACGACATTGGTGGCAAATTCTGACGACATTGGTCAAAGTCGAAGGGTTGTATTCCGTTCTTCACTAGACCCACAGTAGGGACCAAAGTGTGCAGTTGTTAATTTCGATCGGCTAGAATGACACACGCACACACACACACACACACACACACACACACACACACAATACTCCATTCATCGTAAGTTTAAGAAGGTAAAGAACATTTTCCTACCGAAGTGCATCATTTATTGAAGTTGGTTCATTACGGAACAAATACGCAGGTATTTCCGGCTGCACAGGTGCTTTCTATTACAATGTTGAGACTCACCCACCACACGCGATTCTTGCCTACTCGTCTCCCCGCATTGGGCTAGTGTACCCTGGAACACGTGACATTTCTAAGTCGGTCTACTGACGGATCTTAAAACCACATGAAGAGCCGAACACTACAGTCCACCGTAATCAGTCCCCAGCAGTTACTTTTTTTTTTTTTTTTTTTGTGAGTCATGAGGTGTTTTGTGCAGCGTTTGTAAATGTTACGAGTTATACGTATTTAAGTGCTGTACAATATATGCATAAGAGCTATTTCAAAGATATTGCTTATGCTTCAGTTATATACGAGGCCTGTTCAGAAAGTAAGCTCCGATTGATTGCCAAATTGAAACCACAGTGAACATCAGAAATGTTTTACTTGTAACAATTAGCTACACCTTTCAGCTACTTCTCTACGTAGTCGCCGTTCTGACTTAGACTTTTGTCATAGCGTTGTACCAACTTTTCAATAGCCTCATCATAGAAGGCAGCCGCCAGTGCTTTCCGCCAATTCTCCACGCTGGCCTACACCTCGTTGTCTGTGTCAAAATGTTGTCTTCAAAGACAGCGGTTCATGTGACCAGAGATGAAACTCAGGGGGAGACAATTGCGGACTGTATTGTGGGTAATCTCACATTTCCATTTGAAAACGATGCAGGAGCATCTTCATTGCCCCTGCAGAATGCGGCTGAGAATTGTCTTGAAGAATAAACAGCACGACAGTTATGTAATGTTAGCTGCATAGCTTCAGGCGAAATTTCTCACCAGGACCTCGTACTTGGCGGCAGACACTATTTTCTAGACATATTTACGCACTCACTGCGAGCTCAGAAATGAGAAGAGCGACGTGATGCTAACTGGGGTTATACTAGAGACACTACCCAACACATCTGTGCAAAGCTTTATCGGATTTTCATAGTCGTTTCCATTTCGCGACCGATCGGAGCTTACTTTCTGAACGCCCCTCGTAGTTTTATAGTCAGTAAAATTCTCTATAGCTTTAAAACTATAGACTAATTAAAATTACTTGATAGTTGACACTTCACGATCCGGGGCTGGTTTCCTCCAATCAGAGCGCTCAACGTCACCCCCTGACCGTTCACTGTTGCCAAAATGCCACAACAGTTGGTGGTCAGCTCACCTTGCCCGGATTTCTTTCTTATTGTGTTTGGATCCCGAATCCTGGATCTGGCTCTTTAATTTCGTATTTCATCAAACATGATAGCCACAAACACACACTCGCATAACGATACTAACGACATACACACATTTCATAGACAGCACTAACCAAACACTACTAGATGCTTCCGCACAAGATGCGGTTCAGCGTCACTAAGCAGATATCATAATCACAGACATCGGCTTGGATTAGAAAAGTCTAGCACGACATGAAGGCTGAAGCTCGTCGTAGCTACCGTTCAAATGTTCAAAGGTGTGTGAAATCTTAAGGACTTAACTGCTAAGGTCATCAGTCCCTAAGCTTACACACTACTTAACCTAAATTATCCTAAGGACAAACACACACATTCATGCCCGAGGGAGGACTCGAACCTCCTCCGGGACCAGCCGCACAGTCCATGATTGCAGCGCCTAGACCGCTCGGCGGAGCTACCGTAATGAGAACCATAAACGTAACAACTTTTCGCTTGGTAGTGTCGTAGATTAGTGGCTAGCGCAGTAACTTGGTCCGTGAAGCTTGTAGGTTCCGAACTCATAAATAGCAAAGAAGTTTCTTCGCTTGAAAATCTAATGAAAAGATTTTCATTATCGTTATTATTCAGTTAATTGATTTAAATGTATTTTTTTTTCAATTTCCAATACTTTGTCGCGTCATTTCCACCATCAGATTGGTTTTTTTATTTGCCTTTACTTTTCTTCCTGTAATTCCTTTTTCATGTGGAATCTGCCAGTATCGCCGAACAAGACTACTTATCGGTTGGTTAAGCCGCAGGTCCTGCAGCCAGTTTAAGGATAGTCTGAGGTAACGGATCGACGACAGCGATCAATTACTGTTCGTTGTTTTGCGCTGAAAGTGACATTTTTCTCTCTTGAGTTTGCTCGTAGAGGTTAGCTTTTATCACCATGAATAAAGCAGTGACGATTTTAGCAGGTTCTCGATCGGATACATTGCGCATCACGAGTCTGTGGTTAGGTTAGGACGTTAGTTTAAGTTCCGGACTACAATACGCGCCGCCTGCCGCAGTTCCGGTGGCTGACTGGTCACTCAGCACCAGCTGACAACACAGCACCTCGCATTTCCGTCACACCTCTCGGGGGCCGCTTCCAACACTGCTCCGCAATACATGATACACGTTAACAGCACGTGTGAAGTGACTTGCCGTGTTTCTGTGTCACCCATAACCGAACGTCAGCCGGCTGTCGATTTGGCAACACTGCACCACCAAGTGACAGACGACAACTACACTATGTGACAAAAAGTATCCGGACACCTGACTGAAAATTACTTACAAGTTTGTGGCGCCCTTCATCGGTAATGCTGGCATTGAATATGGTGTTGGCCCACTCTTAGTCTTGATGACAGCTTCCATTCTCGCAAGCATACGTTCAATCAGGTGACAGAAGCTTTCTTGGGGAATGGCAGCCCATTCTTCCCCGAGTGCTGAACTGAGGAGAGGTATCGATGTCGGTCGGTGAGGCCTGGCACGAAGTCGGCGTTCCAAAACATCCCAACGGTGTTTGTAGGATTCAGCTCAGGACTCTGTGCAGACCAGTCCATTACAGGGGTGCTCTTGTCGTGTAACCACTCCGATACAGGCCGTGAATTATGAACAGGCGGTCGATCGTGTTGAAAGATTCAACCACCATTCCCTTATTGCTCTTCAACAGAGGGAAGCAAGAAGGTCCTTAAAACATCAGTGTAGGCCTGTACTGTGATAGTGCCACGTCAAACAACAAGGGGTGCAAACCCCCTTCATGAAATAAACGACCACACCATAACACCGCCGCCTCCGAATTTTACTGTTGGCAGGACACACGCTGACAGATGACGTTCATCAGGCATTCCCTGTACCTACACTCTGCTATCGGATTGCCACATTGTGTACCGTGATTCGTCACTCGACACAACGTTTTTCCACTGTTCAGTCCTCCAATGTTGACGCTCCTTACACCAAGCGAGGCGTCGTTTGGCATTTGCCGGCGTCATGTGTGGCTTATGAGCAGCCGCTAGACATTGAAATCCAAGTTTTCTCACGTCCCGCCTACCTGCCGTAGTACTTGCAGTAGACCCTGATGCAGTCTGGAATTCCTGTGTGATGGTCTGGATAGATGTCTGCCTATTACACAGTACGACCCTCTTCAACTGTCGGCAGTCTCTGTCAGTCAACAGACGAGGTCGGCCTGTACGCTTTTGTGTGTACGTCTCCCTTCATGTTTCCTCTTCACTATCACATGGGATACAGTGGACCTAGGGATGTCTAGGAGTGTGGAAATCTCACGTACAGACGTATGACACAAGTGACACCCAGTCACCTGACCACGTTCGACTTCCGTGAGTTCCGCGGAGCGCCCCATTCTACTCTGTCACGATGTCTAATGTCTACTGAGGTCGCTGATATGGACTACCTGGCAGTAGGTGGCAGCACAATGCACCTAATATCAAAATCGTATGTTTTTGAAGGTGTCCGGATACTTTTCATCACAGCCTGTATCAAATGGTAAAAATGGGTCTGAGCACTATGGGACTTAACATCTGAGGTCATCAGTCCCCTAGAACTTAGACTACTTAAACCAAACTAACCTAAGGACATCACACACAGCCATGCCCGAGGCAGAATTCGAAACTGCAACCGTAGCGGTCGCGCGGCTCCAGACTGAAGCGCCTAGAACCTCTCGGCCACATTTGCCGGCCAGCCTCTATGAAGTAATTTTAATCAGACTGTGGCTATATAACGTATGGGAAGTTAATCCAGACTTCGTCAGCTGTGTACCACCTTGTACCTTCAAACAAAAGGTGTTTTTTACTGTGGAAACGTGACATGTGCAAACGAACTGAGCTTCTTTCATGTCTCAACAATTTTCCTTGCCTTCAAAATCGAAATTTGTGTTAACTGCAAGCAGCTTCTGTTCCAATATATGTTTAACTTGTTTGGTTCAGATGGTTCAGATGGCTCTGGGCACTATGCGGCTTAACTTCTGAGGTCATCAGTCCCCTAGAACTTAGAGCTAATTAAACCTAACTAACCTAAGGACATCACACACATCCATGCCCGAGGCAGGATTCGAACCTGCGATCGTAGCGGTCGCTCGGCTCCAGACTGTAGCGCCTAGAACCGCACGGCCACTCCGGCCGGCAACTTGTTTGGTTAGTGCTGTCTGTCAAACGCATGTATATCGTTAGCATCGTTACTTGAGCGTGTGTTTTGTGGTTATCATGTGTGATGAAATACGAAATTAAAGAGCCAGATCCAGTATTCGGGATCCAAACACAATAAAAAAGAAAGTCAGACAAGGTGAACTGATCACCAACTGTTGCGGCATTTTAGTAACGTTGAACGGTTCGGGGTTGACGTTGAGCGCTCTGACTGGAAGAAACCAGCTACAGCTCGTGAAGAGTCAAATATCAAGTAGTTTTAATCGGACTATAGTTTTAAAACCGCGGGGTTGATTTGGGGGTAGAGACCAAATAGCGAGTTCATCGATGTCATCGGAGTAGGGAAGGATGGTGAAGGCAGTCGGCCGTGGCCTGTCAAAGGAACCATCCCGGCATTTACCTAAAGCGATTTAGGGAAGTCACAGAGAACCTAAATCAGGATGGCCGGATGCGGGATTGAACCGTCGTCCTCCCGAATGCGAGTCCAGTGTGCTAACCACTGCACCACCTCGCTTGGTTTTTAAAACTATAGAGAATTTTACTGACTTTAAAGCTGTATAACAGAAGCATAAGCAACATCTTCGAAATAGCTCTTATACGTATATTGTACAGCACTTAAATATGTAGAACTCGTAATATTTACAAACACCTGATCTTAATTTGATTTCACTTACTGATTATCGGTGTGTTGTAGCCTAATAACGAAACATACGAGACGTACCGTTTTGAAATTAAAATAATACGTGCTAAGATATCTCAATAACTTTATTTTTACATGAAAGCCTGTACCTTAACCTACTTTTCTACATAATTTCCGTCAATATTGAGGCACTTGTCATAACGTTGTACCATTTTTTGAATACCCTCCTCATAGATGTCTGCCGCCTGACTTGTTAACCACTGCATCACCACTGTTTTGACTTCGTCATCGTCTTGAAGACGCTGACCGCCCAGGTGTTTCTTCAAGTGCAGGAACAAATGGTAGTCACTGGGCGCAAGATCAGGGCTGTACGGAGGATGATCTAGAGTTTCCCATCGAAATGATGTGATGAGATGTTTTGGTCTGATTCGCCACATGCGGACGGGCATTGTCTTGCAGCATAACGATGCCCTTGCTCAACTTCCATGGACTGTTGTTTCGATTCTGGTGTGACATAGGCCACCCATGTTTCATCGCCCGTAACAATTTGGCTTAAGAAATCATCACCGTCGTTGTGGTACCGCTTCAGGAAACTCAATGCACTGTCTAAACGTTTGGTTTCGTGCACATCCGTCAACATTTTCGGTAGCCGACGGTGCGCACAATTTTCGGTAATTTCAGTGCTCGGTCACAGTGCCATACAAAACACTACGAGAAACGTTAGGAATGTCATCCCGGAAAGAGGAAATCGTAAAGCGTCTGTTTTGTCTCACCTTATTGTCCACTTCCTGCATCAACCTTCATTAACGACCGAAGGATGCCCACTCCGTTGTTCGTCATGCACATTTGTGCGGCCATCTTTAAATGCTCTCGCCCACTTTCTTACCATTCCACCACTCATAATGTTTTCTCCATAAACTGCACAGATCTCACGATGAATATGGATCGCTTTTAGGCCTTGAGCACTAAGAAATCTTATAACATCCCGTACTTCACAGTCGGCGGGACTCACGATTATCGGAGGCATCTTAAACACTCAGTACACAAAGTAAACAAGGAAGAATCAGACTGTAATGGCGTCAGTGCGTAGATTAAGGTACAGGCTTTCATGTAAAAATGAAATTGTTGATATATCTTACCACGTCTTTTTTTAATTTCAAAAAGCTACTTCCTTAAAAAACACGCCTCGTACATTCTGCTAAATACAGTACTGGCACGACTTTCTCGACTGCTACGCTTTTAAACTGAAGCAGAAAGCTTGTTCCTGGACGCCAGTTACGTTGTGTTTTGGAACAGTTTTTTATGTTTGGAAGAAAACCGTACTTCTATAGAGTAATTTCTGCAATTTCAAAAAAAGACTGCGACAGACATAAAGTGAAAACAATAGTTTGTTGATAACTCGGCCCACAGCCTTTGTGAAATTTTCAAGTCAAATCGCTTCTGCTTGTGACTGTTATCCGTGATCCAGTTACCACTCCTTCTAGATGAAATATGAACTTCAGTGTTTGCATAATTATTTCACCAGCCCTATATGTGTGCGACATACGGAACAGCTGGTAAATGCACAACACCTCATGCAACTGCTCTTACACAGCATGTGGCATAGATTTATATTACTGAGCGGATTACAACATCCCACAGTGCCTGAAAATGACTTGTCGAAATTGCAATCGCAATAAATAATATTTTAACAGCCAAAAGCGGGAATTATGTCATATAAAATGAATGCTGCCGTTTCAACAGGAAATAAGGAGACATATTAAACTTCTCTTACAGGGCTGGTTAAAGACCAAACTATGATATTTATCCCATCATACAGGACGTTCCCCTAAAGTTTCGCCTTGCTCCGTCTTCCTTCCCACACGCCTAACACGTTCGATGTATCCATCCAATCTTCAGCGTTCACCCAAAGCACCAGCTCTAGGAAGTTCCCATTGTATTCTTCTCTTGACTCTTCACTGTCCTCCTTTCATTTCTGTAGGACGCTGCACTCTAGGAAAATACCGCAGTAAAAGACTTTCTAAGACTTGAACACTGTAGTCGATGTTAATAAATTTCTCGCTCATCAGGCTCGATTCTATTGGAACCGTTGCGCACGGTGACTGTGATGGGATTCAGACAAGAATGGAGTCAACCATCAGTCGCGATTCAGCCTCTACTTTATTGCAGATATGCTGTAGGTTTCGGCTACAGAATAGCTATCATCAGTGCTAGAGAACATAAAGGATACGAAGCAATCCACCACTGAAAGGCCCAAAACAATGTTTATGTCACAGCATCCAGAACTGGAGACTCCGTACTGACAAGGGAAACACCCCATCACATTCCCCTCATATTTGGTGGGAAGAGGGCCCAGTGGACAAACCGCAAAAAACTGAACACAAATCAAACATCAAAACAGGAAGAAGGAGTACTGAACTGTGAAAAGAGAAGCAAAATAGAAACAGTGAACGGTACAAGGACAAGAAGTGCAATAAGGAACAGCCTGAAACAACAATGGCTCAGTGGTTACGTAGGCACGGTAGCTCAGCGTGTTCGGTCAGAGGGTTAGCTGCCCTCTGCAATAAAAAAAACAGAGTGGACGGATCGACGATGAACTTGAATGGATGTCATGGAATGTCCGCCCCGAACACATGCAACGAGCCATAACGAACAAAATGAGATTAAAAAGAGAAGTGGTAACGATGACAGACCGCCAACCGGGCGACCCGTGTTCAAATCTCCCTCGCGCCAATCTTCTTTGTTTGTTTCTTTCTTTCGGTGTTGGCTGTATTCAAATTTGTATCTGTGTCATAGTGTAATGTTCTTTTGCAACAACGAGGTGTAAGGAAGGGACCTATAATGACAGTTGATTGGTACAAGTACTCTATTAGCAGCTGGTCGTAGGTTGTGTTCCAAAAATAAACAACACAGAGAAAGAAGTGGTGACACTTTCTGCAGGACCTGACCATCATTTTGCAGGACGATGCTCAAACTTCTACAGTGGAAGCTGTTACTCATTTGTCTGACTGATGGGGCTGCTAAGTGCTGTATCACCTACTGCACTCCGCTGACTTAAACCCTCGTGTGTTCAACTCGATTTCCAAACTGAAGGAAACACTTCAGTGCATTCGCTTCAGAACTGCTACAAATTCGTCGGGCAATAGACCGTGTCGTTCGAACTGTCAACACAACTAGCACTGCTAAGAGTATCCTACGACTTCCACATCGCTGGCAACGGGTTATAGACAATGCTAGTGACTACTTTGAAGGTCACTGAAACTTTGTAACACGTATCTATTCTGTACGAGCTGTAAATAAACAGTTGCCACTATTAAAGTTCCAACCCTCGTAACTGAAACAAGTAAGTACACTCGTTGCGTCGAACTGGGGACGCACATAACTGTAAAAGTGCCTAGAGTTGCAGCAAAGGGCAAAAAGAAAGAGAGCAAAGTGAGGCTAAGGAAGCCATTAAATAAAACCTAAAGGTTGAATATGTTCCACCATTAACCGGTACTTCATTTTGCATCGGAAGGGAAACAAGAACTGCAAAGAACCTTTCGCACTGGGGACAGAAAGAGGAGACGAGGCAAATACTGCTACACAGTGCGAGGGGTCACGACGAAACTCTCCATCTGCTTTATCGTCCAGGTGTGACTTCTCGCAATGACCAAGGTAGATCCCACGTTGATACCGCGTAGTGTTCTAGCATCGTCTTGTAATCTTAGCTTATCTTACCTGTGATGATCCAGCTGCGTGGAAGGTCGTGGAACGCACTCCCCAAATAATTGGAAAAATACTGTCAGTACTTTGGGTTACGGAGGATCTTGCAATGTCGGTCCTGGAAATAGTTCCAAAAGTCTTAAGTATCGTTAGTGCCGTCTTGAAACAAATAATGCACTGAATGTCAACGAAGACACGTCACGGCATTAGTTTTCCTGCGTGGGTAATATGTCTCTTCCGGGAATAATATAGTCTTTGGTTCGATATGATTCGGCGCCACTCGAAGGAAGTACACTAAGTGCCACACCACCGTAGAGTCGCCACAGCTCGTGCACATGGGTGAGTCCACCCACCATATGCATCGAACGTAGCCTTGATCTGGTCACCTGCTTGTTGCTGACAGTGATATACGTCATCGCCGTGACGCCAGTGTCCAGTGTCACGTGGTGAATCGCCCTCCACACTACTCGCTAGTTGACGTTCGGGTGCTTCCTCTCCACGGTGTAATTGGGAGCCGGCCGCTGTGGCCGTGCGGTTCTAGGCGCTTCAGTCTGGAACCGCGCGACCGCTACGGTCGCAGGTTCGAATCCTGCCTCGGGCATGGATGTGTGTGATGTCCTTAGTTTAGTTAGGTTTAAGTAGTAGATATAAGATAGATTAAGATATAAGATAAATTAAGTAGTAGATATAAGATGAACATCAACAAAAGCAAAACGAGGATAATGGAATGTAGTCGAATTAAGTCGGGAGATGTTGAGGGTATGAGATTAGGAAATGAGACACTTAAAGTAGTAAAGGAGTTTTGCTATTTGGGGAGCAAAATAACTGATGATGGTCGAAGTAGAGAGGATATAAAATGTAGACTGGCAATGGCAAGGAAAGCGTTTCTGAACAAGAGAAATTTGTTAACATCGAGTATAGATTTAAGTGTCAGGAATTCATTTCTGAAAGTATTTGTATGGAGTGTAGCCATGTATGGAAGTGAAACATGGACGATAAATATTTTGGAAAGGAAGAGAATAGGAACTTTCGAAATGTGGTGCTACAGAAGAATGCTGAAGATTAGATGGGTAGATCACATAACTAATGAGGGGGTATTGAATAGGATTGGGGAGAAGAGGAGTTTGTGGCACAACTTGACAAGAAGAAGGGATCGGTTGGTAGGACATGTTCTGAGGCATCAAGGGATCACCAATTTAGTATTGGAGGGCAGCGTGGAGGGTAAAAATGGTAGAGGGAGACCAAGAGATGAATGCACTAAGCAGATTCAGAAGGATGTAGGTTGCAGTAAGTACTGGGAGATGAAGAAGCTTGCACAGGATAGAGTAGCATGGAGAGCTGCATCAAACCAGTGTCAGGACTGAAGACAACAACAACAAGTTCTAGGGGACTGATGACCTCTGATGTTAAGTCCCATAGTGCTCATAGCCGTTTGAACCATTTGTTATCGGGTCGTCCACGCTGCGCGACACCATGAGCCGTCTGTTGCCTCGTCAGTCGAGTCGGTGGTAAGGCAAGTCGAACGTAACTGAGTTGAGGCAAAGGACGCCGACGTAGAAGAGTCTTGACGAGGGCACGTGGTGTATCGGCACAGGTGGCGAGAGAGAGGGCGGCGCTAGTCCTTCTGATAACAAACTCGTCGGACTGTCTGGACGCTGGTGCCATAGTTTGACTAACGCCCTCACAAATATGGTGACCGCTCTGTCATGAACGTGATGAAAGCCGAGCCCTCCCCGATCCTGGGGTAGGGTGGCAGTCTCACATGTGATGTTGAGAAGCATCCCTGAACTCACGAAAGACTCAAAACCGCCAGTATACGGCGAGCTAACATCACCGGTATAGGTAATACCTGGGCGATGTGCGGAATGCGTGACGCTAAATGTGTGTTAACATACTGGGTCCGTTGGATGATGTCCAGTGCTCGTAGGCGGTTGTAGGCTATGCCAGTCCGAACATTGCGTAAAAGTCGTCGAAAGTTGTGAGCAGCGGTTCGTCATATATGGTCTCTGAAATCAATGCCGAGGCATTTCAAAGCATCTCTGAGCTGTAAGGGGTGACGCTGTACTGAGGCAGGCCTACCCCGATGTTCATCGCCACCGAATTTGCGACGTTTGTATGACTACCGGTGGCCATGCAGTATGTAGCTATCCAATTCAGTGCGCTGGCGGTGTGGTGGCCGTTGCGGATGACAATCAACAGGGCGTCAGCGTGTGCTTTACATCGTAAAGTGTGGCCTCGCAACGTCACAGCCGTCAGTCGTTGCCAGTATCTCGGCTCCTACCTTCCAAACTTTACAGAAGTTCTCCTGCGAACCTTGCAGAACTAGCACTCCTGAAAGAAAGGATACAGCGGAGACCTGGCTTAGCCACAGCCTGGGGGATGTTTCCAGAATGAGATTTTCACTCTGCAGCGGAGGGTGCGCTGATATGAAACCTCCTGGCAGATTAAAACTGTGTGCCCGACCGAGACTCGAACTCGGGACCTTTGCCTTTCGCGGGCAAGTGCTCTACCATCTGAGCTACCGAAGCACGACTCACGCCTGGTCCTCCCAGCTTTACTTCTGACAGTATCTCGTCTCCTACCTTCCAAACTTTACAGAAGTTCTCCTGCGAACCTTGCAGAACTAGCACTCCTGAAAGGGATACAGCGGAGACCTGGCTTAGCCACAGCCTGGGGGATGTTTCCAGAATGAGATTTTCACTCTGCAGCGGAGGGTGCGCAGATATGAAACCTCCTGGCAGATTAAAACTGTGTGCCCGACCGAGACTCGAACTCGGGACCTTTGCCTTTCGCGGGCAAGTGCTCTACCATCTGAGCTACCGAAGCACGACTCACGCCTGGTCCTCCCAGCTTTACTTCTGCCAGTATCTCGTCTCCTACCTTCCAAACTTTACAGAAGTTCTCCTGCGAACCTTGCAGAACTAGCACTCCTGAAAGAAAGGATACAGCGGAGACCTGGCTTAGCCACAGCCTGGGGGATGTTTCCAGAATGAGATTTTCACTCTGCAGCGGAGGGTGCGCTGATATGAAACCTCCTGGCAGATTAAAACTGTGTGCCCGACCGAGACTCGAACTCGGGACCTTTGCCTTTCGCGGGCAAGTGCTCTACCATCTGAGCTACCGAAGCACGACTCACGCCTGGGCCTCACAGCTTTACTTCTGCCAGTATCTCGTCTCCTACCTTCCAAACTTTACTGAAGCTCTCCTGCGAACCTTGCAGAACTAGCACTCCTGAAAGAAAGGATATTGCGGGGACATGGCTTAGCCACAGCCTGGGGGATGTTTCCAGAATGAGATTTTCACTCTGCAGCGGAGGGTGCGCTGATATGAAACCTCCTGGCAGATTAAAACTGTGTGCCCGACCGAGACTCGAACTCGGGACCTTTGCCTTTCGCGGGCAAGTGCTCTACCATCTGAGCTACCGAAGCACGACTCACGCCTGGTCCTCACAGCTTTACTTCTGCCAGTATCTCGTCTCCTACCTTCCAAACTTTACTGAAGCTCTCCTGCGAACCTTGCAGAACTAGCACTCCTGAAAGAAAGGATATTGCGGGGACATGGCTTAGCCACAGCCTGGGGGATGTTTCCAGAATGAGATTTTCACTCTGCAGCGGAGGGTGCGCTGATATGAAACCTCCTGGCAGATTAAAACTGTGTGCCCGACCGAGACTCGAACTCGGGACCTTTGCCTTTCGCGGGCAAGTGCTCTACCATCTGAGCTACCGAAGCACGACTCACGCCTGGTCCTCCCAGCTTTACTTCTGCCAGTATCTCGTCTCCTACCTTCCAAACTTTAGTGAAGCTCTCCTGCGAACCTTGCAGAACTAGCACTCCTGAAAGAAAGGATATTGCGGGGACATGGCTTAGCCACAGCCTGGGGGATGTTTCCAGAATGAGATTTTCACTCTGCAGCGGAGGGTGCGCTGATATGAAACCTCCTGGCAGATTAAAACTGTGTGCCCGACCGAGACTCGAACTCGGGACCTTTGCCTTTCGCGGGCAAGTGCTCTACCATCTGAGCTACCGAAGCACGACTCACGCCTGGTCCTCCCAGCTTTACTTCTGCCAGTATCTCGTCTCCTACCTTCCAAACTTTACTGAAGCTCTCCTGCGAACCTTGCAGAACTAGCACTCCTGAATGAAAAGATGTCATACCCGTCGGTCGTTGGCGCAGGCCGCATAGGAGTGGTTCCATGGCCACAGCGTAAAGTAAAGTGGGCAGAGGGCAGCCTTGGCGTATCGATCGAGGAATGGTTAGGGGCTGCGTAGGTCGGCCGTTGACGATCATTTTGGATGTCACACCACGGAGTAGTCGCGTGACGACAGTGACAGATGGCTGTGGGTTTCTTGGAGGACCGCTTCCAAATAGTCGTGGCCCACGCGATCGGAAGCTTGACTGAAATCGATTGCCGCCAGAGCACTCTGCCGACAACATGCCCTCGCCAGGGAGATCAAGTCACAATATTCACTGAGTGCTGCTTGAATATTATTGTCGCCTCCCAATGGCGTTTGATCAGGTGAGATGACGTGTTGTAAGGTCTGGTATATCCGTGCCGCCAACAATCGAGAAAAGGTCTTAAGGTCGCAGTTGAATTGCGTCAGCGGGCGGTAGTCCTGCATCCGTGAGCCACCGGACGGTTTGAGAATCGGAATAATCATCCCTTGTACAAGGGCCGCAGGGAGCGGCACTCCTGGGAATAGTACTTCGCGACAGATGTCCGTCCAACGGGTGGCAAATAAACATTGACAAGTCCGGTAAAATTCGAATGGAAGGCCATCTGGACCCGGAAGGCTTGTTTACAGCTCCTCTTATAATGGCGTCGACAACTTCTTCTTCCGTAATTTCTTCCATCAAGGCCGCTTCCATTGCCGGGGTGACGGTGCCGTAAATCGTTTGAGATACGTCCTCCAGTGCTGTCGGATCAGGAGTCCGAGCCGAATACAGCTGGGAATAACGATAGAATTACGCTGTGCTTATGTGTTGATGCGTGGTGAGGTTACGACTTTCCTCAGTGTCGATGAAGCGTATCAGCGCTCTTTGGCGTCCTTTACGTTCACGAAACACGTGGAACATAGATGGGCATTCGCTCGCTGTCTTATTCTGCGTCCTCGAATGGATGACCCCCCTCCGGTAGGCGTCGCAAAGTACCAATGATCTGAGCTTTAGCACGGTAGACCGCCGTTTGTCGTTCCGGAGACGGCGTTACATCATCGCAGTCTCGCCGTACCCTGAAGTAAAAGTAGAGTTTATGTCTACGCCAAGCAGCGTGGTCGTGACTGCAGGTTATCAATATTCGCCTCAGTGACGGATTGGCGCAGTCCAACCACCAGCGGATCGTTGAGGGATACACACGGAGGTGATTTTCACCCGAATGTCAGGTATCCTTGGCCGTAATCCGGGTACGACAGGTGAGTGACGTTTAATTTCCACGGGCTGCGTCTTCTCCACACTTGATTTCGCCGTCGTGTGATGGCACAAATGTAAGCTGAGTGGTCCGAGAAAGCTGCAGGCCGCAGTTCCGTATCCTGTGTCCGAGCGGTAAGAGAACGTGAGACATAAATCAGGTCGATGCGACTGGAAGAGTGACTCGTCAAGTGTGTGAATCCCGGTGGGTGGCCTTGAAGATGTTCCCAAATGTCCACCATCTGCACGTCTCGAATTAGCGTCTCGAGTTCCAGGCACAGATTATGTCGTGGTAGTTGGTCTCTGGGTACCAGTACGCAATTGTAATCACCTCCCAACATCAGCTGGTCGTGGCGGCCATGGAAGAGCGGGGCAACCTCTTCCACAAAGAACCGTGAACGTTCGCGCTTTTGTCCGTCCCGTAAGGTGAGTAGATATCGATAAGGCGGATGCCCAGTACTGAGAGTGCCATTCCTCTTGAAGATATCGTCTGCTAGTATCACTTCCCGAGGAAGTACAGCGACGCCGCTGTCTGTGGGGGAAGCTGGAGAGACGCATACGTCATAACCGTACATCCCTGGAAAGTCGTCGACGTACACCTCCCGGATAAGGGCTATATCGATGGAAGCAGAATTCAACATATCCTGAAGCGAGGATAACTTAGCGCGCGTTCGTATAGTGTTAATGTTTATAGTCGCAACACGAGAAGTTGCGGGGTACCCATATGGCCGTTGTTGGCCATCAACACCCTTGTAAGGGGTGTGAGCACGTGACGTCAGGCTATCTCATCGCTGTCACTGATGGTGGGAAAGGATCCACACTGGTGGAGTGAGTTCCTCCGTGCGTTGTCTGATACGATGGGCTAAGAGTTTTCCTGAACGTTCTCCGCCCAGTCGCCATGAAATACCATCGGTTGTTGGTGGGTGCTGCGACACTCGGAGCATACTCCTTCGGTGCTACTGGCTGGTAATCGGCAGCGGCTGCGTGCATCTGATCCTGCTGCTCTGTGGGGTCGGAGGGACTGAAGCCGTCACCATGGCGATCTGTTGGATGGGATGTACCGCCGGTACCGTCGTCGGATTGTACACACTCCATGTCAGGCTTTCGTTGCAGGCACTCGTCCGATGGAGCACGCCGCCGTCTCTTCTGTTTCGGCGGGGAACGCTGTGAACGGACGTGCGTTTCTGTATCCGAAAGTGGGTGAATCTTTTCAGCTGCTCAGGTGTCTGGAAGAAAAGCCGCTGTCGACACAACCCGTGGGTCAATTTCCATCCTGTCATCCGTCTTTGTGGCAAGGCCAGTCGGTGATTATCCTCAGGGGGGGGGGGGGGGGGCACCGTTGTAGAGGCCGGATCCGTTACAAGCAGAATCCATCGTGGCCTGGCTGTCGGGGGCGGCTATCGGACGAGTGTGATCGGCATCGGAAAGGGTGGGCGCCCGTGCAACCCCGGCGTCACTGAGAGGGAGGGACGTCAATAGAAGGAGTCGTAGATTCACCTGTCGGGACTTCAGGAAGCCGTCGTCGGAGACAATCCAACCGGACGTGTCCTTCTTGACCACAACTGGAGCAAGTGCATGGCTCTCCGGCATACATAATAATCGCCTTCATCCACCGATGACAAGATAGGACGGTAAATGTTTTGTCAGTTCAATGTTGATCTGTCGTACCCCGTTAAGAACCCGGTGGTCCATTTTCCGGCCATGTGGCTGACCACTCTGCCGTAAGGCTGGAAAGCCGCGGTGACTACGTCCGGTAGCACTTCGAACAGGAGCTAGCTCTTTATTCCCACGAAGTAATGGCCGCTATCGACAGGGGATCTCAAGTTGATTCCGTATTTCTAGATTTCCGGAAAGCTTTTTACACCGTTCCTCACAAGCGACTTCTAATCAAGCTGAGGGCCTACGGGCTATCCTCTCAGTTGTGCGACTGGATTCGTTAGGTTAGGTTAGGTTAGTGTTTTTTAACGTCCCGTCGACAACGAGGTCATTAGAGACGGAGCGCAAGCTCGGGTTAGGGAAGGATGGGGAAGGAAATCGGCCGTGCCCTGTCAAAGGAACCATCCCGGCATTTGCCTGAAACGATTTAGGAAAATCACGGAAAACCTAAATCAGGATGGCTGGAGACGGGATTGAACCGTCGTCCTCCCGAATGCGAGTCCAGTGTGTTACCACTGCGCCACCTCGCTCGGTGCTGGATTCGTGATTTCGTGTCAGGAAGGTCGCAGTTCGTAGTAATAGACGGCAAATCATCCAGTAAAACTGAAGTGATATCAGGTGTTCCCCAGGGAAGCGTCCTGCGACCTTTGCTGTTCCTCATCTATGTAAATGACCTGGGTGACAATCTGAGCAGTTCTCTTAGGTTGTTCACAGATGATGCTGTAATTTACCGTCTAGTAAGGTCATCCGAAGACCAGTATCAGTTGCAAAGCGATTTAGAAAAGATTGCTGTATGGTGTGGCAGGTGGCAGTTGACGCTAAATAACGAAAAGTGTGAAGTGATCGACACGAGTTCCAAAAGAAATCCGTTGGAATTCGATTACTCGATAAATAGTACAATTCTCAAGGCTGTCAATTCAACTAAGTACCTGGGTGTAAAAATTACGAACAACTTCAGTTGGAAAGACCACATATATAATATTGTGGGGAAGGCGAGCCAAAGGTTGCGTTTCACTGGCAGGACACTTAGAAGATGCAACAAGTCCACTAAAGAGACAGCTTACACTACACTCGTTGTTCCTCTGTTAGAATATTGCTGCGCGGTGTGGGATCCTTACCAGGTGGGATTGACGGAGGACATCGAAAGGGTGCAAAAAAGGGCAGCTCGTTTTGTATTACCACGTAATAGGGGAGAGAGTGTGGCAGATATGATACGCGAGTTGGGATGGAAGTCGTTAAAGCAAAGACGTTTTTCGTCGCGGCGAGATCTATTTACGAAATTTCAGTCACCAACTTTCTCTGCCGAATGCGAAAATATTTTGTTGAGCCCAACCTACATAGGTAGGAATGATCATCAAAATAAAATAAGAGGAATCAGAGCTCGAACAGAAAGGTTCAGGTGTTCGATTTTACCGCGCGCTGTTGGGGAGTGGAATGGTAGGGAGATAGTATGATTGTGGTTCGATGAACCCTCTGCCAAGCACTTAAATGTGAATTGCAGAGTAATCAAATGGTTCAAATGGCTCTGAGCACTATGCGACTTAACTTCTGAGGTCATCAGTCGCCTAGAACTTAGAACTAATTAAACCTAACTAACCTAAGGACATCACACACAACCATGCCCGAGGCAGGATTCGAACCTGCGACCGTAGCGGTCGCTCGGTTCCAGACTGTAGCGCCTAGAACCGCACGGCCACTCCGGCCGGCGCAGAGTAATCATGAATATGTAGATGTAGAATGAGATCTCTAGACTTATTAGATAAAAAAAATGTTGATGTAGACTTGTATCGTACGGGGGCCAAGCCCCATGTGATCGATAGAGACTGCCCCAATACGGCCATCAGAATGTTTGAATTTGAAATCGTTCGCATGTGCGCCCACGATTCTGTTGCACAACTCGTCACTTACTGACTTGGCGTACACAAGACTGCTCGCGATAGAAAGATGGATACCAATTATGTCCCGTGGATCAATTTTAAGGTCGTCACGTAGAAAACGTTCGACTTGAAAAGGCCCGTGCACGATCGGGTTGAAAACTGATGTTGACGGTGGTTTGTCTGTTTGAATGTGCCGTATTACGTCGGTGGTGATGGACTCTAAACTAGCGGCGACGAAGTAGTAAACAACTACGGACACTCGCGACCGCGCGGTCGGTAAGTAAACAGGACGTCCTCGCCGCAGCGCTGCGGAAGGGGCTGCGTTAAGCACGACGCCGGGGCTGTTCATGTACCCTCAACGTAGCGCTTGTTAAGCCTGGACCGTTCACTGCTTCTATTCTGCTTCTTTTTCCACAGTTCAGAACTCCTTCTTCCTGTTCTCACGCTTGACCTGTGTTCAGTTTTTGACGGGCTGTCCACAGGGCCCTCTTACCACTAAACCTGAGGGGGACGCGGCGGGGAGTCTCCCTCGTAAGTAACACACCGTATGAAGTCAGCCGTGTGGACTCAAGAGGTTTGTAAATGCACTTGTTACTACATATTTTATCTTCGCACCTATTTAATACAAACCTAAACTACTGACCATTAAAATTGCTGCACCAAGAAGAAATGCAGATGATAAACGGGTATGCATTGAAGAAATATATTATACTAGAACTGACATGTGATTACATTTTCACGCAATTTGGGTGCATAGATCCTGAGAAACCAGTACCCAGAACAACCACCTCTGGCCATAATAACACCCTTTATATGCCTGGGCATTGAGTCAAACAGAGCTTGGATGGCGTGTACAGGTACAGCTGCCCGTGCAGCTTCAACACGATACCACAGTTCATCAAGAGTAGTGACAGGCGAATTGTGACGAGTCAGTTGCTCGGCCACCATTGAGCAGACGTTTTCAGTTGGTGAGAGATCTGGAGGATGTGCTGGCCAGGGCAGCAGTCGAACATTTTCTGTATCCAGAAAGGCCCGTACAGGATCTGCAACATGCGGTCTTGCATTATCCTGCTGAAATGTAGGGTTTCGCTGGGATCGAATGAAGGGTGGAGCCACGGTCGAACACATCTGAAATGTAACGTCCACTGTTCAAAGTGCCGTCAATGCGAGCAAGAGGTGACCGACACGTGTAACCAATGGTACCCCATACCATCACGCCGGGTGATATGCCAGTATGACGATGAGGAACACACGCTTCAAAAAAAAAAAAAAAAAAAAAAAAATGGTTCAAATGGCTCTGAGCACTATGGGACTTAACTTCTAAGGTCATCGGTCCCCTAGAACTTAGAAGTACTTAAACCTAACTAACCTAAGGACATCACACACATCCATGCCCGAGGCAGGATTGGAACCTGCGACCGTAACGGTCGCTCGGTTCCAGACTGTAGCGCCTAGAACCGCTCAGCCACCTCGGCCGGCGAACACACGCTTCCAATGTGCGTTCACCGCGATGTCACCACACACGGATGCGACCATCATGATGCCGTAAACAGGACCTGGATTCATCCGAAGAAATGACGTTTTGGCATTCGTGCACCCAGGTTCGTCGTCGAGTACACCGTCGCAGGCGCTCCTGTCTGTGATGCAGCGTCAAGGGTAACCGCAGCCACGGTCTCCGAGCTGATAGTCCATGCTGCTGCAAACGTCGTCGAACTGTTGGTGGAGATGGTTGATGTCTTGCAAACGTCCCCATATGTTGACTCAGGCATCGAGACGTGGCTGCACGATCCGTAACAGTCATGCGGATAAGATGCCTGACATCTCGACTGCTAGTGATACGAGGCCTTTGGGATCCAGCACGGCGTTCCGTATTACACTCCTGAACCCAGCGATTCCATATTCTGCTAACAGTCATTGGATCTCGACCAACACGAGCAGCAATGTCGCGATACGATAAAGCGCATTCGCGTTAGGCTACAATCCGACCGTTATCAACGTCTGAAACGTGATGGTACGCATTTCTCCTCCTTACACGAGGCATCACAACAACGTTTCACCAGGCAACGCCGGTCAACTGCTGTTTGTGTATGAGAAATCGGTCGGAAACTTTCCTCATGTCAGCACGCTGTAGGTGTCTCCACCGGCGCCAACCTTGTGTGAATGCTCTGAAAAGCTAATAATTTGCATATCACAGGATCTTCTTCCTGTCGGTTAAATTTCGCGTCTGTAGCACGTCATATTCGTGGTGCAGCAATTTTAATAGCCAGTAGTGTATTATCTTGCAGTAACTGCTATCTGTCTGCTTTCATCTGTACAACACAGAATTTGTTTTAACTACTACTCAGTACACTTACGTCGTTGCTATGGAGAACGTGAGTCTTCCTCTTACCGCCGTGCAGAGTGGCCGCGCGGTTAGAGGCGCCATGTCACGGATAGTGCGGCCCCTCCCGCCGGAGGTTCGAGTCCTCTCTCGGTCAGGGGTCTGTGTGTTGTTCTCACATAAGTCAAAATTAGTCTAACAAGGGAACCTCCCCATCGCACCCCCCTTAGATTTAGTTATAAGTTGGCACAGTGGATAGGCCTTGATAAACTGAACACAGGTCAATCGAGAAAACAGGAAGAAGTTGTGTGGAACTATGAAAAAAAAAAAGCAAAATATACAAACTGTGTAGTCCATGTGCAGGATAGGCAACATCTAGGAAATTGTGAGCTCAGCAGCGCCGTGGTCCCGTGGTTAGCGTGAGCACTTGCGGAACGAGGGATCCTTGGTTCAAGTCTTCCCTCAAGTGAAAATTTTAATTTCTTTATTTTCGCAAATTTATGATCTGTCCGTTCATTCATTGACGTCTCTGTTCACTTTAATAAGTTTAGTGTCTGTGTTTTGCGACCGCACCGCAAAACCGTGCGATTAGTAGACGAAAGGACGTGCCTCTCCAATGGGAACCGAAAACATTTGATCGCAAGGTCATAGGTCAACCGATTCCTCCACAGGAAAACACGTCTGATATATTCTATACGACACTGGTGACGGCATGTGCTCCACTTGACAGGAATATGTTGTCGACCCACATAACTTGTACACTTGGCGAATGGGTAAAAAGATTCTTCTACCTTTCCCGATTTAGGTTTTCTTGTGGATGTGATAATCACTCCCAAAAAAGTAATGAAAACATAAGAGTTTGTCACATAAACTGCAACAAATGAATGCAACAGTTTCACAGTCGCACAGTTTTCCCTGTGCTCTGTCAAAACATGTTTTTAACGTTTTTAAATTTTTCCGTGTGTAGACCGTCAAATCCTGCATATGTCCAAGCAAATCTGAACATGTCCTGGAATTTTGGAGAGCGAAGTTGATTATATGTGAGTACCTGAACTTTGATAATTCTCTGAAAACAAAAATTTAAACTTTTCACTCGAGGGTAGACTTGAACCAAGGACCTCTTGTTCCGGAGCTGCTCACGCTAACCACCGGACCACGGCGCTCCTAAGTTCATATATTCCTTGATGTTGCTTATCCTGCGCATGGACTACTCAGTTTGTATATTTTGCTTTTTTTTTCATAGTTCCATACAACTTCTTCCTGTTTTCTCGATTGACCTGTGTTCAGTTTTTCAAGGCCTATCCACTGTGCCAACTTATAACTAAATGTGAGGGGGGTGCGATGGGGAGGTTCCCTTGTAAGTAGTGTGTAAGTCTACGGACCGATGTCCGCAACAGTGTGGTCCCTTAGGAATTCACACACACACACACACACACACACACACACACACACACACACACACACACACATATATCGTCCTACGACGTGCATTATGGCTGCACGTGCAGATCTGTAACCAGCAGCCTGTTTGAAGTAAGATGTGTACGTGCTAGGATCGCGTATAACGTATGCATTTACAAGACTTTTCAGTCGACACGGCTCGCTTCATTCCGTATTTTACTTACTATGGAGTCTCTGGCTATGTGTCTGTGACCTAGATATCATTTTATGCCATTCCACGCCTGACTGGTTTCCATTTCTGTTGCACTGGTGACAGCTATACTGTAGCTTAAATCTAGATCTGAACGATTGCTGACTTCCTTCCTTTTCGACATTTCTCTTTTTCAGGAAGTATTTTCGCGCTGTTCTCAGTCTGCGTTATACACGCAAACTATCTGGAAAAAAAAAATGAAGTAGGCAGGAGGGACGGAAGAAGTGAAACGGAATCTCACCGGCAGAGAGGGTGTGTGACATCATTTCCCTGATCGCGTCAGATTTAGACAACTTTGCAGGCGAGTCCACTTACTAGTATGTATGAATGTTTCCGTTCGAAAGGATGTGAAAAGGCCATTCTATCGTCCCCTGAGGCACGATGGCGCACAGCTGTTGTTAACTGGTCCGTGCTACCTCAGACTGAGACGCATCTGATGTTTGATCTGCTCCCACACGTTAGTTAGTTAGTTAGTTAGCTGTTCGATAGATCATTTGAAACATTCTCTTCTCGAAATGCTTTGCGACGAGCCAGTTTGCCAAACATATATGGACTATTAGTGTTAAGATTAACGAACGCATTCATCTTTTGAACTTGTGGCTCTTGTTTTTTTTTTCGTGTTTGCAGTTAAAATTATTGGCTATAGGTTCCGCCTTTTATGCAAAGCACTGTTTTTTCTCGTTATCCAAACATGTTTCAGCGCCTCTGTCCCGTCATCAGTGGCTTTTGTTTATTGAACAACTTGATTTCACTTTCAACGGTTTTGCAGGACCACCTGTGTGTTGTCCCGCACTGGTCGCCTGTCACGTTTTGTTGTGACCGATCCTTCTTCTTCCTCGTTCCGAGGGCACTGCACACACTTATTAAATGTACTTTGCGTTTTTTTCGGTTTTGCAATCGCCGTTTAACTTCGCATCGTGTACACCGCCTTTTGCCAAATGAAAATGCCTTTGCAAAACCTATATCATCTACATGAGCTGTCAACAACTGTTTTCATGACCAATCTGAAAACACGTCTAAAACGTTTTTGCCTCATTTCCTAATATAATTCCCTAAGAACAAAAGAGATTTGAATCAAATTCCATTATCCGTGTTTCACATTTTGCTGCTGTCCATCTTAAACGTCTTTTCTGATATGTCCATTCTGGTCAGCTACTCTCCCAAGTATTTTGCCAAACTGAATCACAATGCCACCTACGAACCTCAAAGTTTTTATTTGTTCTCATTGAACTTTAATTTCCTTTTCAAATTTCTCCTTGGTTTACTTTACTGTTTGCTCAATTTATAGATGACAAAACATTCACGAAGGACTACAAGCATGTACCATTCCCTTCTCCTTTACTGATTCCTTTTCTTCTTTCATGTCCTTCGATTCTTTGTAATTGGACTCTGGTTGCTGAACCAATTGTAGATACACACTTTAAGGAGAAACGAAGACGCACCACAAAGGAATTACCTCAGTGGGACTGGTATCGGTATATGTGATGCACATGTACAGACGAACAGATCATAAGAAATTCTCGATTTTGAGATGCTCTGCAGTGGTTTACTCATACGAATTTTCGCCATCTTTGTCGAGCAAGTGCTCACGAAAGCGGGTTTTAAATGCCTTCCCTTTATGTCCTACATAAAAACTTGGACATGTATTACACTGAACAAATTTTCTAGCCGAAAACAAAATACACTCCCAACATAAATTGTTTGCTCTCTGCAGTGGTCTAGATTTGTGAAATTTTTCAGTTGGAGGCTTCTCATTATGTATCCACAACAATCTGGTGACGTTGTTGATGGTGAAGGATACAGTGAGGTGTTACATTTTGTTAAAACAAATAGCTATACCATATGAAATGTCACCTAGAAACGGGATTGTACTCTGTCTTATAACAGTAAAGCGAGTTTTATTGAGTGTAGAGGATTTTATATTCTTACTGGTTTTATTGTGACAAAGCTTTTGTACGAGGTTTCCTTGATATCTGTTTTTCATCGCAATATACTTTAAGTTATTAGGTACAGTTGCAATAGCAGTAGGGCTTAGATGACTCTCAGTAAAACGGTGGAACATAACGTGATAGAACGCCGCTTTGTGCTTCTACAAAACGTCGTTCAAAATGGTTCAAATGGCTCTGAGCGCTATGGGACTCAACAGCTGAAGTCATTAGTCCCCTAGAACTTAGAACTAGTTAAACCTAACTAACCTAAGGACATCCCAAACATCCATGCCCGAGGCAGGATTCGAACCTGCGACCGTAGCGGTCTTGCGGTTCCAGACTGCAGCGCCTTTAACCGCACGGCCACTTCGGCCGGCTACTAAACGTCGTCTGAGGTCCAGAAAGGTAAGCTTATTATGCTGATTTTCCACTTCATATGTAAATGTAATTTTAGGATGGAGGCAGCTCAGGGGCTTCTAAGTGATTTGATTTTCATTCAACGTCCTTTTGATACAATGACAGCATTGTAATTGGCCTTTTTCTCTGTGTTTTTTACTTCTCCTAGTTTTCGTGTTTCAAAAAAGTGTGTGCCTACTGTGAAATGGTTGGGTTAGTTTGTCTGGTGTTTACTAAACACTAGTTTTAAGTAGTTTGAGTTTGATTTTGTAACGAATTGTGCTTCATTCCCCCCAACACTGCTGCTCCCACTAAACTAATATGACGGCTACCCTTCCCCCTCCCCCTCCCCCCCTCTCACGTATTACAGATTCTGGATACGCTCTTGATCCAGATTCCGACCGAGGTATTTTTCGACGGCTTTCTTTAGTTTTAAGGCAAATGTCGGAACTGGTAATTTCTCCTCCCCTCCCCCCCCACTCCTCCCACAATCCCCCTCTCCCCAGTCCCCGCTGAAGTAAAAGCCAGTCGGGGTCCCATCTGGCACAGTAACATGGCTCGTCCGGTGATTGGTTGAGCAGTAACAATCCCTACGTGGGTGTAGGTTTCAAACAGCCTCGATGGCTTCAGTCTTGGATGGAATAAAACAGTCGAATTCACTCGTCTGGCGCGGCAGCAGTATTTCGTAATCACTGAACTGCAGTGTGGGTACGTTGTTTCCATAACAGCAGTCAGTCAGCGATTAAAGGGGAAGGCGCAGTGGTCCCTGGAGGTCGAGCCTGGGACGGCGGCATTAGCAGCCAACGACACTGGCCGCTTGACCATGACTACACCGAACAGTCACCACCATATAAGAAGAATTACGCTTGTCGTAAACTGTCAGTCCGATGACTGGTTATAGCTAACTTTTTAAGACCATCATAGACTGTATGTCAGCCACGTATTCAGAGAGTTATTTTTTACACACGGGATGAACGAAAATTGGCGCAGTCGGACACCACAGGGTTATTCCCTGCGTAGTAAAACTACGAAAACCTCTGTGATAAAATTTCCTCCCGCGCATATTTTCTGTAGGAAGGCAGTTTTGCAACACTTTTAGCCACGCGCCCGACAGGAATCTTCATTCAGTCGAAACTTCCACGCTGTCCATTTAGGGCCGTGGGTAGAGTTTTGCGTTAAATACTCGAGATAACGAGTTAGTTCGATTCCGGATATATGTTTATCATTTTTTTTAATTTTCGTGTACCTAATAATGCTGCAGGGTACGCTGTTTTTTAAACGGTATGCATCCTGTAAATGCAATTTTTTAACTGTTAAATATAATAGTTGATGATCACACGTGTTACAAATATTCATGAAGATAAATAATTAGTTGCAAATAAATTACCTCTTACAGCAAAGAGAGTACTACTAAAGTTATCGATGTGGGGACATCACGCATATTTAATATATTCATTAAGAGCGACCAGTTGTAATATTTCAAATACGGTATCAGCGACGGCATGTCACTCACAGAACGTACCTAGATCTTAGAGCAGATGCTCACTTTTACCCCCCAGTATCTGAAAACAATTAACGTCTCTCTGGATCATGTTTCTCCGAATTATTCGATTAAAAGTGGAATAATGAAAACAACTGCACTTTCCTTTACTAAAAAATAACTGGTCTTCTTTTGTGTAAGATCTGCTGTAATTGCTTTATAACCGTTAAGAAGCCAGTTTCCACATAATGCTGTCCAAGATTAAGGAAGTAAAGAAACTGTTACGCGATTGAGAATCTAACTCGCGAACTCGAGCATTCTAACACAAAACTCTACCCACACGCAGGAACTGTGCGTATTTACTTACTTATTGTATGGCAATACATCTCTATAAGGATTACAAATTTCTACGCATCAACATTTAAGCACAGCTCTCGAGCATAAAATACCACAGATAAAACAGCTACAGACTGATATCAAGGTTTTTTATGTATTTTATAACATCACTCGTCGCTGTGAGGAAATCGTCGAAAGGACCCTTATCGGCACGCGCGGGACATGTGGATACAACACGAGCATTTGCCTCTCGTTCCGCACCACGGCCACTCGATGGCGATGAAGATTCGGCCCACTTGTAGAGAGTGTCTGCACGTCGTCCATGATCCGTTCGGATGCGGTTCAGGTTAGTCCAAACTGCCCGAGGCTGGTCTCATCCAGGGGGTTTCTTCTGGATGCACGGCAGCTTCAGAGAATGATGGAAAACAGTTTTGTTGCAAGCAGTGTTCTCACGTGTCGATGGGATTGAATCCAGTTTCCATTAGAGTCCTGGCTGTGATTACAGTGGATGGTTTGATCTTAGTACTTTTCCCACCGCAAGGAATACGTCGTCGACTGTTGGAAGGTCGGTGTTATTAACTGTCTTCAGGTATTCACGCAGCAGGGCGCTCTTCCGTCTCATATCAAGTGATTGACTGTGGCTCAAGATAGGTAGCCAGTATGTCGGAGTAGATAGTATTCACCCACTCACAATGCACATGGCCTCGTTAAGTTGTGCGTCTATCTTTTCTACGTGTGAACCATTAAGCCAGACAGGCGCTCAGTACTCCGCTGCTGAGTACACCAAACCCAGTGTTGATACCTGGAGAGTGTCTGCTGACGATCACCAGCGAGAGCCGCAGAGATTATGGAGAATATTGTTTCTGGTTTTGAGCGTAGCACAAGTTGTGTCAAGCGCTTCTCAAAAGAAAGTGTCCTATCTAACGTGATCCCAAGGTATTTTGGGTGCATATGATCATGAAGTTTGTCTCCTTCAAAACAAACATCGAGGGCTCTGGGTGGCAATCTATTGGACAGATGAGAATATGAAACGTCTGTTTTAGTTTAGTTACCTCCACTTCCGGAAAACAGTGGCTTAAGATATGTAGATCAGAAGTTAGGATTTATTCCGTTCCTTCAAAAGTTTGGTGTTGGGTAGCTATTGCCCAGTCGTCTACACGGCCAACCTTTCTGGACTGCATTGAAGGGATATCAGATATACATAGACTAAACAAGAGAGGAGCAAGGACGGATACCTGTGGCAAGCCATTATTCAATACTTTTGGGCAGCTAGTGCCTTTTTCTCTAGTTACTGTAAATGGCCTTCCAGTTAACATGTTGTCAATTAGTTTTGTTGTCCGTTTGCATGGGACAAGCGGCAATAATTTATAAAGCAGTCCAAGTCTCGAAACTGTATCATATGCTGCACCTAGATCGACGAAAAGAACTGATGTTTTCTGTTTCGTTTGGTATCTTGCTTCCACAAACGTTGTTAAAGATAGGACTTATTCAGTGCAGCTCCTTCCTTGACGGAATCCAACTAGCTCAAGAGGACGATTCTGAAAGATTACTGGACTAATGCGATTGTATAAAATTCTTTCAAGGAATTTATAAAGAGTGCTCAACAGTGCCACTGGGTGATACTTCTTAGGCTGGTCTGGTGCCTTGCCGGGCTTCAGTATTGCTATGATTTTTGATTGCTTCATTTTTTGTGGGACTGAACCAGACATCATAATATCAGAGAAGAAATCTGCCAGCCATCATTTTGCATAGTCCTCACTATGCAGAAAAAATTCTGGGTGGATTCCCTCACATCCCACAGCCTTTTCGGGTTTTAGAGTTTTAAGAGCAGCGGGAACTTCAGGTGCAGAGAAAGTTCTTGAGAAGTCAGATTGTTCCTTCGTGTTCTTTTTGAGCAATGTAAGTTTTCGTTTGATGTATCTAGTATGAGTTTTATCCCTTGGTGCTCTTGATGTGGAAAGTAGATGTGAAGGAATCCTGTTAGCTGATACTTGAGTGTTGTTCCCTACTTTGTTTCCATCCAACTTCCTTAGTAATGGCCATGCTTTTCTACTTGATGTCGGAAAATTGAGTGGCTCAACAGTCTCTGTCCATCTAATTCGTCTGACTGTGTTGAGGTTATGAAGTAGGTTATCCGCTACTTCCGGGTTCCCGCTTTTTTGAAATCCATCATACTGTTTCTCAGTAGTTTCATTCCAAGCCGGGATGTATTGCTTCTGGTAGTCCCTAGGGATTGCCTTCTTTGCTGCATATATCGTAGCTCCAACAAACCTCTCATAGTTTTTTGCTTTTGGGGGAATCCAACCAAGACATTTGTCTGATTTTTAGCACATACATCCCACATTGCTTTCCTGAAGTTCCATCTAGGTAGTGGAAAGGATGAAACAAGTGGAATATTTCTCCCTATTCGAATTAAGATTGACCGGTGTTGGCTGTGCGGAAAGTCTTGTATTACGAACCGCCAACTTTGGAGAGGTAATTTATTTTCATTAGTTGTTACAAATCACAGATCTGGATTATACTCCTGGCTCCAAGCTGCTGGAACGAACGTTCCTTTATCCTTTGCATCAAACATCAAATATAAACTATTGTCTGCTGCTCAATTTACAATGGCCGCACCATTTCCAATCTCTTTCTTTATACTTCCATTGAGTATGATGGCTATTAAAATCTCCAGGGTATATGGCGGGGTGTTTTGATACCGGAATGGCCTGTGGAGGTCAACAGATAGCAGGGGGTTTGTATACGCTAATTACTGTTAGTTGTCATTTTTTACGGTAACTTCGCGGATGTCACTGAGGTGAGGTACAGAGAATAGATGAGCATTCTTGAGTGAAGATCCTACGTATGTTGCCGCTCCGTCAGCACTGTGGTGTACACGGAGCGGAGTAATTCAAAGCCATGAATTATTCAGCTCTGATACATTTGCTCTTCATTTTCAGTATGACTTTCCTGAACAACAACATCGATGCTATATTTTCACAAAATCTTTCGTAAGCGTTGCGTTTGGGTTTACTTATGCCTCCAATGTTGATCTGACATATCCTGACGACCGGTAAAAATTTATAGTTGAGGCTCCCGAGAAGAACCGCGTGAGTCCATGTCTTGTGACAGATTCATTTTATCCAGGATATCTCTGAGGTTATCTGGCTTCTTCTGCTTCTTGGCTTTAGATGTTTGGCTTGAAGCGACTGTTCTTTAGCAGTGTAAAGTGTAGGAGAAAGCGAAGATACTTGTCGGAGCTGTGGTTGCAATGTACGCAAACTGCCGCCACCCCCCCTCCCCCCTTTTACGTCCATTTTCTACAGAAAAAATTGACAGTACGAAATTTTGTTAAAGACATTTTTGTGGTATCAGCGTGCAAGCAATCGGGCTGTGGCGTACGCGTGCTCGAACGTTGATTCACCCTGCGCTTTAACCTGCATTAGACAACGAGACACTAAATAAATGTTGCTCCAACATGCAGCTCTAGTTGCACCATATACTTTTTAACGTTTTGCGGGACTGTTTCTACTTAGACGTACCTGCTGCAAAAGCCACTTGTCGGTGAGCGCTAGAGGGCAATTCTGCTACCGAGAGTGGCTTATCCCCTCCGCTGTTACTCTCGTGAATGGTGCATGTGAGTGTGTCACCTCGGTATTATCATCACTCACCCGGTGCACGGTTGGTCGATAACACGACTCACGTCTGGTCTCTCTTTAACTATAACCATTCTGACGAAAGGTGACTTCTAGATGGGGTAGCTCTTCTGAAAATTCCCAGGGTGCAAGATAATACGAAGAACCCCTTCACGTTGAGCTGCATGGTGACAACTATCAGCGTGCAAATACAAGTGAGTGTAATTAGGCTCTCTATAAAAGACACGTCCCGACGTACCATCCACATCGACGCCGTTTTTCCCTTACGCAGTGGGCATATCGAAGAGAATTGGACGTATTTTCCGGAGATATAATGTGAAGTGTGCCTTTGGACCACCATCCTAGATCAAGGGTCCTTTTAGGTCCCGTAAACGATGATCTCGGTTTGCGTAAGGCGGGTGTCTGCCGTATTTCTTGCAGTCGCGACCGGTCATGTTATCACGACTGTGGATGACCGGCACACACACGCTTACAGCAGCCGAGCAAATCCGCCATGGCAAAACATTGTCTTGGCACCGTCACCGTATGGAATATAACGACTCGCAGATTCTAGCATGTACGTCCAGCTATTTGAATAGTGTTATTAAGGAACTTGTTGCAATTAAATTAGCAAATAACTTTATAAATAGGGATGGTGATTTCTTCTTGAATTCTGAGAGGAATTCTGCTCTCTTCTACATCTACATCTACATCCACATCGATACTCTGGAAATCACATTTAAGTGCCTGGCAAAGGGTTCATCGTACCACCTTTCAATTCTCTATTAGTCCAATCTCGTCTAGCACACGGAAAGAACGAACACCTATATCTTTCCGTACGAGCTTCTGTTTTTGTCAAAAAACAGATGTACAGAGTTTGTACTACCTTACCCGTTGATTATTAATTTCACTGTCGATTAGTTCTGACGTCGATCATCTCTGGTTTGTGATGGCGCTAGTATTTACAGAGTGTGTGTGTTATCTCCCGCAGTTTCTCTGATAACTTAAGTTTTAAATTCACTTGCTGCAGTTTTGCCTACAAAAATGGCAGAGTGCGCTACTGCCGGAATATCGGTGGTTGTCGATGACGTCACCCTGCTGCATTTCCGTATGTTATTTGAGCAGTGTACTTACTGGCTACTCAACACGCGCAGACTCCCGGAATTATGGCGGCGATCCTCTACACGACGCTCAACGCCTCTCTTGCAGCGTCTGTGGCGCAGTTTTCGTGACGCTCTCGCGCTGACCAGGCAAACCAGTCACGAAACGCATCGCTCCTCTTTGTATCTTCTCTGCCTACTCTACTACTCGTGTGTGTAAATTATACAGACTGAAAATAAAGTCTGTTATAGTCTGTGGAAAAGCGAATTTGTTATATATTTGTGATATGTAATGAAGCATGTACGGCAACAGAAAGGCAAATCAATAATTTCATGTGCTTGCCCTCAAAGACTAGAAATATCTGCCATCTGTCTTCCACGGTCCAAACACTATTCAACATAGCGGAGACAATTTGGTCGACTGCGTTACTCGTCATTTCAGTTGTACTGTGCTGTTTGTCTTCACTTCAGCCTCGATAAACCCGCACACAGAGTTATCTGAAGGGGGTTCAGCTCTGGACAGCGAGGAATCCAGAGCCACTGAAGAGCACGCCCAGTACAGCTATAAGGCAAAAGCGGCACCCAGACAATCTCGGACAACAAAGCCCTGCTGGAAAACAACTGAGTACTTAATCTGAATCTGTACCAACTGTGGCTCCAGATAGAGTTGAAACATATCAGGCTCCGTGTCACCGGTAATTGTTTACTATGCAAATTATAGCGTCCCCAGTGAAATAATACGAAAAATATTTTAAAAAAACAGTATTTATAAAGAAGAGACATTTAAAAATTGAATAATATAGATTTTTTATCATGTAACCGTAAAATAATAATTTCTCTGTGTAAGTTTCGAGAGCAAAGAAATATAACATAATGACCTAAAGAGACGACAAGATACGGTCTTTTGTTAATTTTTTAGTCCTCTTCACTTCTTCTCTTGTCTTGATTGCGTGTAGACGGACATCTTACGTGTGCTGCCAAATGTAAGCATATTTGTACTAATTAAGCAGATAGTATATTGATTCAATATCATTGTTCACTTTTAATTTGTAAGAGGTGATCCCGATTTCATGTCCGCCCTCCTTTGAATTATCGTGCATTCAAGTAATTTACAGTTCGACAATCGCAGCGGCCGATGCAGCCTACGGCGCCATTACGTGGCGATATTAACTTACAAAAATTAGCGGAAGCGAAAAACTCGCCCGCTGTTAACATAATATTCATTTTTCTCCACAGCCGCCCGACGTTGCAGAAAATACGTAGCTTTAAGGTTCTTATTTTCAGTACCACAACCGAGAGCCAGAGCCAGGACTCCGACTACAAGGCAATGGTTAACGGAGGTAAGAAGAAATACTCTCGCGCGTGTGTGGGCCGCAATTGTAATTAATAACTAAAGATTTTTTGCTTTAAAGTGAACTGATTAGCCGAGGAAATTAATATGAAAAGTTTATTCCATTGTTCAACTTAATATGCTCATGTTTTAAGATTCAGTGAGTCTAACGTTCATTAACGTAACAAATAATTTAAGATTAATATTGTTAAAAAGGAGAACTTCAGGAAAGCATTTAATCGTAAATCAAAATTAATGAAATATCATTTTCATTAAGGCGCACCACGTAAGTCGGCAACAATCAAAATAATAATAATCAAAATAATAATAATGTATTAAATTACGACGACCGACGGACGCGAGAAAATGATCCAAAATTATACATAGGTGAATGTCTTTCTCATCCCTATCTAGGCATTCACTTTGAGTGTGTCTTCTCGCTACTCTTGCTGCACATGTGTGGTTGTTCGTTTGCCCAGATTCTGCAGCTCAGTATATTCACGCGCCGAAATGCGTGCAACGTTGCTTCGTCACTGAGTAAGACGAGTGCCCTGAGATCCTCAGCTCCAAGTTTGTGCGGCATCTGGATGCGGTGTGCACGTTTCTTCGCCGTACATCGCAGGGTTTTTCACAACTCTGTGTTGTCGACAAACCAGCTCCGTGCTCACAAAATTCACCCAGCAGATTCAGAAAGACGTCCGAACTTATTAAAGCAAATACTTCATAGTCAACATTGTGCGGGCCGGCTGTCAGAATTTGTGTGTGTAGACGTTCCCCACCTTTTGGTATGTCGACCCACACGACAGGGCGCAAACAACAGCGCTTCGTTCTTCTGTCGAGAACATTCTGTCAGCTCAGCTCCAACACAAATGGATTTAGCTGTGACGTCACAGCGAAGTAATTCCTTAAGATTCTTTCAGTGAAAGCCTGCATCACATCTATTTTTACGTCTTAGTTTCAGTTTAGGCAGTTCTGGATGGTATAACCGCTTAGTCTCATACATGGGAGAGGTGATCGATAATATCGGAAATAATTAATAGTACTGCAATAGTTTTAATTAACATTATCGATATATAATCTCTCATTGCAGTTATGCTACAACACAACTCAGTAACAGACTGGGTACTTTCGTGATTAATTCCCGTATTTACCAGACTGGCATTCGGAGCCCGACAGATGGTCAAGTAATTAAAGGAATATTTCTTGGCTAATGAAATCTGGTATCAGAAACAATAAAAGAAAATGCCAATTTTAAACGGGCGCGTAATCTCCAAGAGCGGCGGTCCTTTACAGAGGTCGAAATTTAGCGGGGACTGCAATGCAAGATGCTCATAATAGTTTCCAAGACGAAACTTTGTCTCGGAACCTGACAGAAAATCGAACGAGGTTCTGGTCGCATATGAAGTATGTTAGCGGCTAGATACAATGAACGCCTACTCTGCGCGATAGAAATGGAGGCACTATAGACGACAGTGCTGCCAAAGCAGAGCTACTAAAGACGGCCTTGCAAAATTCCTTCACCTAAGAAGACTAAGTAAATATTCCTGAATTCAAATCAAGAACAGATGCCAACATTGGTAACGTAGAAATACATATCCTCAGAGTACTGAAGCAACTTAATTCACTTGACAAAAGCAAGTCTTCCGGTCCAGACTGTGTACCAGTCAGGTTCCTTTCAGAGTATGCTGATGCAATAGCTCCCTACTTAACAATGACGTACAACCGTTCGCTCGACGAAAGATCCGAACCCAACGACTGGAAAGTTGCACAGGTCACACCAATGTTCAAGAAAGGTAGTAGGAGTAATCCATTAAATTACAGGCCGATATCATTAACGTTGATATGAAACACAATTTTTGGAACATACACTACTGGCCATTAAAATTGCTGCACCACGAAGATGACGCACTACAGACGCGAAATGTAACCGACAGGAAGAAGATGCTGTGATATGCAAATGATTAGCTTTTCAGAGCATTCACACAAGGTTGGCGCCAGTGGCGGCATCTACAACGTGCTGACATGAGGAAAGTTTCCAACCGATTTCTCATACACCAGGGCTTAACAACTGGCCGGTTTTGAGCGCGATTACTCGCGTCTGCTCAGGCACGTGCTCGCGAGCAGGTGCAAGGTCGCGGAGTAGGGAGGGAGGGGAGGGAGGGGAAATGCGCGCGCACGTTTGAATGTGATCTCGCGTTCTTAGCAGATTTAACTAGCCATCTGAATGCTTTGAACATTTCACTACAAGGTTAAGATCTGCTAATTACTCATTTCATAGATCGAATACGAGCTTTTAAAATGAAATTGACACATGGGTGAGTCAGCTGGAAACAGGAAACCTAGCTCATTTCCCTAAATTATCATCCATGCAAGATGTTCACAAAGACTGTGAACGTTATTCACATAGTTTAGTTGATCAGCGCTTTCAAGATCTGACAGCACTAGACAGTGATTTTGATCTGTTCTCTACATATTCTGCGAATATTTAAGAGATTCGTCCTGAGCTGCAGCAAGAAATTATTGACCTGCAGTGTGACAGAGAATACAGAGACAAATTTCAGAACAAGAAAAACATTTTGGAATTCTACAGACACTTCCCTCAGGATAGATTTCCTCGTTTGCACAAACTGGCGGCTACAATAATATCAATGTTCGGTTCCACGTATGTTTGTGAACAGCTGTTCTCTGCAATGAAATGTAACAAGACGCGCCTGACAAACGCATTGTGTGATCGAAATTTAAACTGCACGCTGCGCCTAAAATGCACAAGAACAATTACTCTGTCCGCAGCTCGTGCTCGTGCGGTAGCGTTCTCGCTTCCGACGCCCGGGTTCCCGGGTTCGATTCCCGGCGGGGTCAGGGATTTTCTCTGCCTCGTGATGACTGGGTGTTGTGTGCTGTCCTCAGGTTAGTTAGGTTTAAGTAGTTCTAAGTTCTAGGGGACTGATGACCATAGCTGTTAAGTCCCATAGTGCTCAGAGCCATTTTTTTTTGAACAATTACTCCGAACATAGACGCAATTATAAATGGCAAAAAGTACAAGATAACCGAGAATCCCACACTTCAGTGACACCTTTTATTGTGTAATAGTTCACAAATTAATACGAATGTAGAGGCATATACTAAGCTAATAAAATTGTGTGGTAAGTGTACATTCTCCTTTATTTGTTTCATTTGTCGCAGTAATAATTCGTGAGTGATATCCCTGCAGGAGGCCGCGGATTTACATTGACTGGCGGCAGCTGTTGTGTGCCCCACGTGACTCTCCCCACTCTCCGCTCTGGTCCGGTAGTGGGGGTAGCGTGCTCACGCTGCTCCGTGCTCGCTCCTTGCTGCTCACAGCTTGCTCCGCGAGCACATATGTTGTGAAGCCCTGTCATACACAAACAGCAGTTGACCAGCGTTGCCTGGTGAAACGTTGTTGTGATGCCTCGTGTAAGGAGGAGAAATGCGTACCATCACGTTTCCGACTTTGATAAAGGTCAGATTGTAGCCTATCGCGATCGCAGTTTATCGTATCGCGACATTACTGCTCGCGTTGGTCGAGATCCAATGACTGTTAGCAGAATATGGAATCGGTGGGTTCGGGAGGGTAATATGGAACGCCGCACTGGATCCCAACGGCCTCGTATCACTAGCAGTCGAGATGACGGGCATCTTATCCGCATGGCTGTAACGGATCGTGCAGCCGCGTCTCGATCCCTGAGCCAACAGATGGGGACGTTTGCAAGACAACGACCATCTGCACGAACAGTTCGACGACGTTTGCAGCAGCATGGACTATCAGCTCGGAGACCATGGCTGCATTTGCCATTGACGCTGCATCACAGACAGGAGTGCCTGCGATGGTGTACTCAACGAAGAAACCTGGGTGCACGAATGGGAAAACGTCATTTTTTCGGATGAATCCAGGTTCTTATTACAGCATCGTGATGGTCGCATCCGTGTTTGCCGACATCGCGGTGAACGCACATTGGAAGTGTCTATTCGTCATCGCCATACTGGAGTTTCACCCGACGTGATGATATGGGGTGCCATTTGTTACATGTCTCGGTTCAGCTCTTGTTCGGATAATGCACGACCACATGTTGCAGGCCCTGTACGGGTCTTTCTGGATACAGAAAATGATGGACTGCTGCCCTGGCCAGCACATTCTCCAGATCTCTCACCAATTGAAAACGTCACAATTCGCCAGTCACTACTCTTGATGAACTGTGGTATAGTGTTGAAGCTGTATGTGCAGCTGTACCTGTACACGCCATCCAAGCTCTGCTTGACTCAATGCCCAGGCGTAATTCTGGGTACTGATTTCTCAGGATCTATGTACCCAAATTGCGTGAAAATGTAATCACATGTCAGTTCTAGTATAATATATTTATCCAATGAATATCCATTTATCATCTGCATTTCTTCTTGGTGTAGCAATTTTAATGGCCAGTAGTGTGTATCGCTCTCGAACATTATGAATTACCTCGAAGAGAACGGTCTATTGACACCCAGTGAACCCGGATTTAGAAAACATCGTTTTAGAGAAACACAACTAGCTCTTTACTCACATAAAGTGTGAGAGCTATTGACAAGGGATTTCAAACTGAATCCGTATTTCTAGATTTGCAGAAAGCTTTTGACACTGCACCACATGAGCTGCTTGTAGTGGAATTGCAAGCTTATGGAATATCGTCTTAGTTATGTGACTGGGTTTGTGATTTCCTGTACATGCTGGTACATTGCTGGAACTGCTTCTTCCCAAACATTCGCGTCTTCATACATGGGCACTTAGCCCCCACCGCTCCCTCCTTCTGGATAAATTACTGCGGACGTCCATATCCATATCACAAAGAAAAGTCCAATGAGGGACGCAGAACCACCAAGTCAACGTTTTATGTTACCTACAATATCTTACTATTGGAAATTCTTTCAAGGACATGGAATCTATAAGCACAGTTGATCTTGTAGAATTTGAAACATAATTATGGGAATGTGCACAAAAGGCTTATTTTCGGCTAAGTAATATGTACACAGAGATAGGTATCTATATATTTTTTCATTAATAACTTTTATTAGATTTTTTATAAAAACATCTTCCTTCGTTGCGGTTCCCATCATTTTCTCAGCAACGAATTATACGACTCATCATTCTCCACACTTTTGTTTTTGTATTCAACTGCCCTAACATCCGACAGCACTGGCAAAGTTTTATATATTTTGATGGACTCATAATAATGCTTTGGATTCACCACATAACGTGAAAAAAAAAAAAAACGTTAGCCTAGCATTACCTCCATGGTCTGTGTTGCACGCGAGAGACTGGCAGGACTACTGTATTCACGATTGGCAGAATTGTCTCCGAGTAGCGCAACATTTATCCGAAGTTTTTGATGTCTCAATCTCAGTCCCCGTATTATTGCGCCTCAGGAAACATTGCGCAATATTGTAGACTGTCTAGGAGCCGCTTAAGTGGCATTAATTCAACTGATCTGCCGTACCTACAGCATCTGGTGGATTTCGGTTCATTGGCAGGACATCAACAGAATGCAGTCAGATTAGAGCGGAGATTGTTTGAAAGTCGTTATCGCGGCCTTCCCTACAATGCTGCTAATTAGAATAGGACCAGGTATGGCTAACAGGGGATACTGAACACGTTTGAGGGGCAGCTCGAATGGCCATGGATTTATTTGGAAACGGTACTGCGTCACGGAAATGCTGGAGAACGTGAAGTGGTAGACGCTTGGGGATAGACGCCAGCTATACTGATAAAGCCTGTTTACGATGTTTAGAGAATCATTATGAAGTCTGGAAAGAAGGGAGATGAAGCTGTTAGTATTTGCTGATGATAGTCTGGTGTGGGTAACAAACAGTATGGATGTACAAAACAAATAGATATCCTAAATGATAAGTACGATAAATATGGAATGAAATTTAATGTGGAGAAAAGCAAGACCATAGTGGTAACCAGAAGGGATAGAGAGGGCAAGGGACAAATTCATATTAGGGACGGGATATTGAAATAGTGGACAACTATAAATATTTGCGAAGTGTATTAATGGGGAATGCTCCTTTGGAGACAGAAATTAGCAAAATAATACAGCAGAGTAGTACATTTTACCAGTGTGTGAGGGGCTTGGTGTGGGGAAGGGAAGTGCCAATGAGGTGCAAGCTGGTGCTATACAAGACTTACTTCATACCCATACTAATTTACGGATCAGAGACTTGGATTAGGACTAGAAGAGAGGAAAGTAGGATACAATCCAGTGAAATGAAGTTTCTGAGGAGTATGCTAGGGAAGACGAGGAGAGACAGAGTGAAAAATTAAGATGTTACGAAGGAAATTGGAGTGGAGAAGTTGGCTGAGAAAATTGAAACGAATAGATTAAAATGGTTTGGGCAGGGAAGAATACCAGAAGAATGATGGAGTTTAAGATTGACAGCAAAAGGCCAAGAGGAAGACCGAGAACAAGATGGACTGATGCAATAAAGATGTGTTTAAGGATGAGAAACCTGCTATGGAACCAAATTGTGGAAGAAGAGCGGTGGAAAGACCGAGTAAAGTGGCGAAGTACCATTGATACCCCAACCCAACCAGATGTTGCATAGAGGGCAAACGAAGAAGATGATGATGATATGAAAGTCTGGAATGTAGCAGTACAAAACAGCCACCTGCGTATCGTTTCCGCAGCGGCCGTGAAGGCAATGTAAGACTGATCATAGTGAGCATGCAGGCGTTTAGGCAGTCCTTCTTCCCGTGGTGCCCTGTACGTGAATTCAGTGGGAAGAATCTGCAGTATGTGGTGCCATGCTAAGCACCGTTGCCACATGCTTCGAACATTTTGTAGGTAATATACATAGATGTAGCTGTACCGAGCACTGGTGTAAACAAGCGGTTATTGTTCCATTATAACATTTTATATATTTTATTTTTCATTCATTCGTTTTGCCCAGTGTTCCCGCATTCGTTCTCGATGTTGCTCCTTCCTCTCCTGGGTCCAAGCCTTTCCTGTTTTTAGTTTTGGGTTTGCTTGGAAACCTTGCCACGCCATAAGTTTGTCTTTGAGTGTGACAGACTCAAAGATGTCAACATGGGTGATCCACACTTCCTTAAGATCTTTCTCCACCTCTGTGAACCATGTGCATTTTGTTTTCTTCACCTGAAAGTAGGTGATCATATGACTGGTGAGTCTTCCAGGGCTCCTTCGGGTCATATGTCCATAAAACATAATCCTTCTTTTTCTGGATCGTATCGGTTATCTTCTCTATGTGGGAATACAGTTCATGATTATGACGTCCTCTATATTCCCCATTCTCTTTGATGGAACCTAAGATCTTTCTCAAAATCTTCCTTCCCTTGGCTTCCAGTTTTTCTATTAGGCCCTTTTCTTCATTACTATGCATTCAGAAGCGTACAAGACCTCCGGACGGATAACACTGCAGTAATACCTTAACTTTGCATTGAACGATACTGATTTTTGTTGTAGATGTTTTTGGTTAAATGGAATGCTATTTCCACTTTGTTCATGCGTGGTATGGAGGCTTCTTTCCCTGATAAGGCGGCTGTTACCCATTCTCAAAGATGTTTAAACTTTTCAACATGCTTAATTTTGCCTTTACCCACTCCAACCTACCTTGGTGGTGAATTTATGTTCGTTATAAACTCGGTTTTCTCAAATGAAATTTGGAGACCAGTCTCCTGTGCTTGTACGTTAAGCTCATTAATCTGCCTCTCAGCTGTTTCCATGTAATCAGAAAAAATTCCAAGATCATCTGCAAAAGCGACACAATCGATTTCTACATTTTGTTTCTTGTAACCCAACCTGACATCATTTTTAATTCCTCGGTTTTCCAGTTCTTTGCGCCACTCACAAATCACCTTCTCGAGAGCGCAGTTGAAGAGCAGAGGTGAGAACCCATCTCCTTGCCTCACTCCAGGCTATATTTCAAAAGCTTCTGCTGTTTCTCCTCCAAGTGTCACTTTTGAGGTTGGGCTGGTCAGTGTTTGCTCGATTATTGCTTTGGTCTTCTTGTCTAGGCCAAGTTCTTCTAGAATTCTGATCCGGGTCTTACGATCAATCGAGTCGTAAGCCTTTTTGAAATCCACAAAGGTCACAACAAAATTTTTATTCCTGAGCTTCAGGTACGAAAGGATGGATTTCAGGTTCGTTATCTGTTCGACGCATGATCGCCCCTTCCTGAAACTTCGTTGATAGTCTCCCAGCTGTGGGTTCAAATGGCTCTGAGCACTATGGGACTTAACATCTGAGGTCATCAGTCCCCTAGGACTTAGAACCACTTAAACCTAACTAACCTAAAGACATCACACACATCAATGCCCGAGGCAGGATTCGAACCTGCGACCGTAGGGGTCGCGCGGTTCCAGACTGTAGCGCCTAGAACCGCTCGGCCACCCTGGCCTGCACCAGCTGTGGGCCTAGCTGTTCTTCTGTCCTAGTTTACAGAGATTTCGACAAAATCCTAGGCTATAGGTTATTGATATGAGAGAGATACCATGATAGTTATTTACATCTGTTCAGTCGCTATTCTTATGAAGAGGATGAATTAGAGCAGAATTCCAGCCATGTGGGAGTCTTTCTGTTTCCCAAATCTGGCTGATAATTTCTGTTAGTTTATCTACTGCCTTATCCGCTGCATACTTCCAAAGCTCAGAAATTACAGAATCTTCCCCTGGTGCTATGTTGTTTTTAAGCGAGTGAATAATTATCTTGGTTTCCTCTTTCGTGGGTGGGGATAAATTTGGGTGTACTTCTACATAGTCGGTAAAGTGAAATGTGGAGTTTGGGGGGTTCACAATTCAGAAGAGCTGTAAAGTAATTCGCTAATATCTGGCAGTTGTTTTTGTCAATGTAAGCTAGCTTCCCGATTGGAGCTTTAAAGTGTGAGCTTGGAGGATGTCTTCTGGAACTCTTGTTCAGTTTGTGCCAACTGCATTTTCTCAAATGTACGCTTCACTCCCCGTGTGATCTTTGCAGCATGTTTTCTATCATCCAGGAAGTTGGTTTTGTTAGCATCATTTTTCTTGGCATTCCACCTCTGCCACGCATGCTGTCTCTGCTTCACTGCTGCCTCACAATCACTGTTCCAACAAGCATGCTTCTCCAGATTCAGATGCGGAACAGTTTCCTTTGCTGTTCTGAGCAGGGCTTGTTTCAATTCTTCCCGGCACTCTGAATCTGAGGATTCAAGTTTACGAGTGAATTCTCGAGTGAACACCAGCTTTTCCATGTCAAATCTATCTTCTTTGCCAGAGTTTTTCTCAAATTTCATGGAATTAGTTTAATTTTAAACTTTGAAACATAGTGATCTGAATTCAGATTGGCATTCCTCAGAACTTTAACATTCTCGAACCGAAAATGCATTTGTTCAGATTGGTTATGATCTTGAATTTACTGAGGCATTCGAAAAGAAATTGTAGATGCTTCTTGTGCTCTTCTTCATCTTGTGATGCAACTAGAATGTCATCTACACAACAGTACACGAAATCGAGGTCTCTCAGTGTATAGTTGATATACCTTTGAAAAGTTTGTGCTGTGTTTCAGAGTCCAAAAGGAAGTCGCTAAAACTCAAACAAACCAAATGGAGTTATCACTGCGGTCTTAGGTACACTGTCTAGACGTACAGGGATGTGATAATAAGCTCTGACCACATCTATCTTGGAAAATATTTGTTTTCCATGCATTTGGCTGTTAAAATCTTGAAGATTAGGAATAGGATACCTGACACGTTGGTGATTTTGTTGAGAGCACGGTAGCCTCCGCAAGGCCTCCAGGATCCGTCTTTTTTAGGAACTAAGTGGTGGGAGCTTGCCCTGGCGCTCTTTGACGGCTGCCAGATTTTCATATTAATTATCTGTTGGAAATCTGCTTTAGCTGCTTTGTTGCTGCTGACATTACTGGGTCAATGAGTCGTCTGTTCTTCAGTTCTACTAAAAGAGAACAATGGTGAATGAAGTCGGCCCCGACAATTGACGCTTGCACATCTGCAATTACAAAATTACATTTGAAGTTGCAGCGTAAACCCAAACTGAGTAATAATAGACGCTCTCCGTAGATATTAATACCAGTGCCATTTGCAGCATAATGTTTCGATCTGTTTTCTTTCGGCGGTATTTAAAGTGATACCAACGTAGTTCTCCATTAGGATTAAAACGCTGGGCTGACCGCGACCTGTCCCATGATGTAGTTGGTGAGGAGAGAGGCGAACGTGAGCTGCCTCTTTAACGTGACACTGTTTTCAATTCATTGATTGTCAGCTTTAATTCAGCAATCTGCGTTTGCAGTTTTGAGATTATAGTTACCGGTATCACTTATTTTACTGACTGCAGTAGTGGATGACGCCTGCAACGTCTGAGGACATATATTCGACCCCTTTTGTAAAAATTCGACAATTTTGTCATCCATAGTGGCTATGGTGTCAAGATCATCTTTACTTGTAGCTAGTATAAAACGTGCGGTGATAGGAAACCGTTGCACAAATATGGTTTTCAAAAAATCGTCCCTGACTGGCGTACCAGCTAAAATTCGCATTTCACATAAGAGCTGAGTTGGCTTCTTATCACCTAATTCCACTTCCGTTAATAAATTCGTTACTTTTCTAGTTTCTGATTCTTCAAATTCCTAAATTTGTCTTGTTTTAAGCTCAGTGAACGGAGTGGTTGATAATGGTCGAGTGAAAAAGTCGGAAATTAATTCTACAACATCCGCTTCCAGTGACGCAACAACATGATTGAATTTCGTGATTTCGTTAGTGATACCCAACGTGGTAAACTGTGCTTCAACTTGAAGGAATCATACCTTTATGTTTTGCTTCCAGATGGGTGGGAACTTCGCTGAAACACGAGCAATGTCAGCTTCGTTCCGTACTGATGCGGCCGTTGGATTTGCGTCGTTGCTGTCGCCGATCATTTCTGCACTTCACTAACCCCAAAATGCGTTCCTCTTCTTATTAATCACGTGAGGGTCACCAATATGGTGTATGGTCTGTGGTCCATAAAAGACAAGAAATGGTGTATTTACACGTTTAATGAACACTCGAAACATTGTAGATGTGAACAAGATCAGAGATAATAAGTTTATAAGTAATAGGAATGTAAACAAGGCTCAGAGTTATAATTTACAGATATTAACACTCGAGTCCGTCAGACCCTCTTCAAGCCTTCAAGTTGACTTCTTTCTGTTCTGTAGCTTTTTTGATTGGTTTTTGCTGTTATTGATTGTCTTTTGTGTTCTAGGTTCTGAGGTTGCTCTTTGGACCCCCTCCCCCCCCCCCCCCCCCTGTGGGTTTGGGCAAAGCCACTAACTTTGTTGCTGATGTCAGATGACAGACAATGCACAGCCACGATTTGTTAAACCTTGTCCTGTCCCACAGGCTCTTCGAGAACAGGTGGTTCAGGAACTTACTGCTTCACAAGGCAGTGGTGTTGTAGCACCCATTACTGGCACTGAGGGGGCATCCACACTTCTTATCCTAGAGAAGCTGTCCAGCAGACTCCGGATGTGCGTCAATTTTAAGGAAACTGCAAATCATCAAACAGCCATTTACAGTTATCCCCTGCTGTGCCCAGAAGAATTGATGGATAAATTGAGTACCGGTCGTCACTTTTTAAATTGACTTGAGCGACGCTTACTTGCAAATAATTCTTGATGAGCACTCGCTACAAGAAAAAACAGAAGCAGTTTAGAGCGTGCCACGTCCTGTCGACTTCTCAACAGTTACGATGATTTTAGGGATGATATATTTCTACTGGTGGAAATGACATGGAGAAACTGCAGTGCATGTATGGCTGACGGCAGCTTTAGTGGACCAAACAACATGTTCACTGTCGACTGACAGAAACTAAGGAGATAGAGTGCACTTTGAGATGGATAATGGCCAGGCAACGCAAGACGCTTCTTCCGGCACACCACATACACGCAACTTTCCACACTGCAATGGTGGATGCAAGTGAACACACACTCGGTGATTCACTACAAAAGTACGATAACAGCACATGTTAGCTGCTTTGTTCTTTCTTTTTCTCTGAAGAGCTAACTAATACCTATGGCGGGTGGAGTGCTTACGATTGGGAGTTGCTCACAATGTATTAGGCAATAAGTCATTTCCGCCATAATGTGGAAAGAAGACCATTTTCAGTTTATACAAGCAATAAACCCATTAGCTTTGCTCTTACAATGTGTAAGGAAAACTTTCCCCAACATAGTTTCGCAAGTTAGAATTTATTAGTCAATTTTCCACAGATGTAAGACACATTAAAGGAGTTGACGACATGGTGGCCAACTATTTTTCAAAGCTCAACGAAATTTTCTACGAGGTTTCCTAGAAGGTAATGCACTGCACTTTTTTCTTCGACAGTTCCTTATTGAATATAATCAGAATCACACACATGAAAGAATGTAGTTTTATCTACACACCCTATTTTTCCACGTAATCTCCATCCTGTTCTATGACCTTCCCACAGTGCGAAGCCAGGGCATGTATGCCCTGTCAGTACCAATCCTTGTCCTGGTGGCGAAGCCATTACTTCACTGTGTGAATCACCGCCTTATCATCCTCAAAATGTCTTCCACGAATGGGAACCTTTAATGGCCCCAACAAGTGGGAGTCTGAGGGGGCTGGGTCAGGGCTGTCAGGTGTGACAGCTGTGGATAGTCTCACTGACCGCTTCAAATCGTGAAGCTCCACTGAACTGCCTTCTGATGACCTCACCCACCGTGCCCAGTGACTAGCTGTACTGCTGTCGACAGCAGATGCTCCATAGACTTTGCGAAAGCGTTTGTGTATATTGCCCACAGTTTCTTTTTCTACAGCGAGAAATTCAATGACGGCGCGTTACTTGTAACATACATCACCTACAGACGCCATTTTGAAACTGTCCTGCAGCTATACTATCTGTTGGAAGTGACGGAAACTTGGCGCACTCACTCAGCAGACTTCAAATAATACATACGTAAAGTTTCGCATTCATAGCATTGTTTTTGGCTGAGAAAAAAAATGCGGTGCATTACTTTCTGGGCAACTATCCTATACCACTGACTGTGAAAAACTGATGTTATAACAAGCAGTCAACATGCACATAGAGGAGCTCATGAGACTGAATGCATGGGAATTCAACTGAAAAAACTGTATTCAAAGGGATCAAAAACTTTCTTGCAGTGTGATGTCTCTAAACAACCTCCCACACTGTTTCATGCCTACCGCTGTTTTTCACAAGCAAGTGTTCATTCCAGTATACAATGTCCATAGAGCTAATACCACAATTAAACTTGTTAAGGACATAAACATTTTGCCAAGTACTAAAGAAGACTTTTCCTAATGGACTAGAGCATGTGTGGTGCTCCAGGTAGCAAAAGCAACCACAATGTACTTTACCCAATAATTTATTTTTACGGTACCACACAGCATTTTTACCATGTGCACACTGACTTAATTTGCCAACTGCCTCTAGCAGAAGGGTTCTGATAAGTATTTATGGCGAGTGTTGGGCTAACATGGCTCCAACTATGTACATTTCTGTGGGAAAACCAGTCAAATCTTTCCTTACTACATGACCCACTTGGTCTGGCTGTTTGTTACATATCACAAAGGACCAAGGACAGCAGTTCGAGTCACCATTGCTCCACGAACTGTATAAGTTGTGTGGTTTCACCACCATCATCCTAACAGCTACCACCCAGATATGTACATAGTGGTGGAGCATTGGAACAGGATCCTAAAAGTTGCACTTACTTGCCACGATACAGTCTGGATGGTGGCACTACCTCTGAAGTTACTTGACTTCCACATAAAACAGGATATTAATTCGTCAACAGCCAAGGTGATCTACAAGGATCACTACATCTTCTAACGGAATTTTTGGTGCCAGAGCAGCAACCATTTGTACAGTAAACACCATTACTATTTCAGTAGGTGAAACATCCAATCGCCAAATTTTCCCTCCAAACTTACCTGTCTTTGAGAAGTCTGTGGTATTAGCTCCATGGTGAGCAGTAATGGGCACTGGAATGAACGCTTGCATACGAAAAGTAGCAGCAGGCATGATCGGGTGTGGAGGTAGTGTAGAGATACTGCACTGCAACAAAGTCTATGATCTCTTTGAATACAGTTTTTTCAGCTGAATTCCCATCTCTTCAGTCAAATGGGCTTCTCTATCTGCATGTTGGCTGCTTATTTTGACACGAGTTATTGACAATCAGTGATATCCCCCCTTTGAATTTTGAAAAATAGTTGACACCATATTGTCAGCCCCTTTAATGTGTTTCACATTTGTAGGAAATTGACTAATATACTCTAACTGCCGAACCTATATTGGTGAAAGGTCTCCTTAGGCCTTGTAAAAGTAAAATAATAGTTTGTTTTCTGTATAAAGTGCTAATACTATATAATGATAACCCATAAACAGTGTCGCTCGAAAGGGTAAAACCAGTTTACATGTTACCCAATTACCAGCTACCAACTCCGCACTAGTCTCATTTGCCACAAAAAGCAACGACCCATTTTATCAAACCACAGGTGGCAGCGACACCTACGTCACCATACTCTACTGAGGACATCCTACGTGTTACACAACCCTCAACACCTGCTTGCATGAAGATTGGTCATCAAGTTTGACACATATTCCCGTACATTTTGGATGTCTGCTCGACTGCAGGGGGGGGGGGGCGGTGGGAGCTACCTTGTAGAAGACGGTGTGTCTCAAGGTTAACAAATAGTATTTGGCTGGCACATTGCATCTCTGTTGTGTGTGAAGCAAACTATCCGCTCTGTTTGGTATGTGTGCACAGACTCTCTCTTTTGGTACAAGTACAATGGATGCATGTTTGCAAGTTGTGAAGAAATTTTGGTTCTTTCTGATATGTAACAGGTGGTTAAGATTAATATTTCATTACAGAATTCGGCTAGAGTACACTTACAGAGTTCGTGGCTCTTGCATTGTGCGCTGATCGAAATCTGTTGATGGTGACCACAGCCAGTTGGATGGTAGCTTATGGTAGACAATGACAATCACTGAACCGAACCATTTCTTTCAGCAGATGGTACAAATTGATTACATTTGTTTTTAAGACACATAGTGTCAGAATATCTTTTACGTGCCTGGTTGTTATGAATTTTAAGGTTGGTTACTGATTTTAATATTTGTTTGGTGAATGAAAAAAGTACATGTGTTGATGCAGTGATCTTAGGTGAAGTCTGAGCCCTAGGTCAAGTTGGAGTGTTACAACTAGGTTGTGAGGCCAACAAATGGGAAACCTTAGGTGTTGACAGTCTGACCTGCAGAATACCGCTAACCCAAGGCCTAAAAAGGTTGGAATATGGCAGTTTGGTAGTGAGTTACCAAAGCCAACAAAGCTCAAGATGACAGTATGGCTGAAATAAAAACCAAATGTGTGGTGTAGCCTGAGCTATATGTTCAACATTGCAGTAGCATACTTTTGTGCCTTATTTCAGATTTTTCCAGAAACTGTGACTCAGTGATTAAATTGTAACCTAACAGAATAAAATACCAGCTAACTTTATTTATGGACAACAGAAAATTCCGAATGAGTATTCAGATTTGCAGTAGACAACTATCATTCTAAATGCATTTTTATCCAGTATTTTTAATTAGTATATATTTGCCTGTTCGTTGCTATAGCAGTCTTGCAACAAAAAATGACATGTTTCATCTAAACAATGATTTTGATGTTCTTGTATCTGTTGTCAGCAGGTAAGTTTTGTTACTAAATTAGTAGACATTACAATCAGTTTTGATTTGGTGCATAACTGGCATATGTATCTTTCAAAGAAAAAGAAACTTTTTTCTATTTGTAAACTATATTGAGACTAAGATGATTAGCATTGTGGTGTGTATTTTACACTGGCCTAAAATATGAGTATCTTTTTAAACACTGCAGAAGGAGGAAACCTGTAGCCCTGCCAAGAAAAAGAAACTAAGTATGTCAGCTTAGATGTAACTGAATTGTAATGTTCTAGTATTGCGTTCTGATACTATGTAATTAATGAAGAGACACAGTTTTAACGTGTTCTTTGAGCTGTAATTTTGCAATTATAAAATTTAAACGGAATTTAAGTGGAAAAATACACTTAAACTTTGTGAAAGGAATCTTATTCTATATTTTAGCAATTAGTTTCAATCAATTCTTTTTAGTAAGGTAACGCAGTTTCATTTTCTATAAGAATCAGTGAAAATAATTTTGGAGTACATTGAGTATAGGCATACTGATATTCACATTACTGCACAACTATCATTATTTTAAAGCTGTCTTAGTTCCAGCATAATAAATTCATTTTATTTTTTCTCACAAATGTTACAATGAAATGATAACAATATGTATTAGTGCTTTCAGATATTTAAAGCCACATTTCATGTGACATCAAATTCCATCTGAACATAAAACTGTTCCTATAAACACAAACACTGGTTTATTACGAAATATGCTTCTTACAACACTTCCAGACTCTGAAAACTTTCAAAAATGCACATTTATTAAAATTTATATACACTTAAATTCTGGGTGAACGATTTTTTGAATAAGGATGGTATAATTAATTTTCTAAAATGGTATAATTACTTGAATTTCTTTAAATTTTGATAGATGCTTTCATTTAAAATGTTAAGCTGGAATATCATACCTTAGTACACATCATACTTTCTAGACATGATAGCATCTATTTTCTTTGTAATAAATTTTGTAACTTAGTATATATTTTTTGTAATATTATTTCGGTTGAGACTCTGAAATATTGCTGTCTGTCATGAATAAGGTCATTTCTACTAATGTGGTCATAGGGTCTATAGTTGCTGTACAATTATTCATAATCTTTCATACATATCTTTACAAAATCCTGAAAAATGTCGCCACATTAGTTCAGCAACCAGGTAAACCAATTTTTTACACTTTTGAATCATTAGTATGTCTCCACCATCTTCTACAACTAGTTTTTACTGTGGGATCACAATATTCATTTGAACAAATATGTAAGTATTATATTACTGAGAATTTCTCTGCTGCAAATCAATACCTTGAATTGCCCAGGTGTTCCATAATAAGAGCTTTCAATCATAAGATAAATGTATCGCCAGAAGTAGGTATCTTGAACTATGTAACTATAATACCTAACCAGCATACACTGTTGAGTTATTTATGTTTCCTATGTGTGACAGTAATACTGTTTCCATCGTCCATAATGTATGGTAAGCACTTTTTCCCCCATTCTTTCTCTTTTGTCCAGTTAATGCGGTACAGAGTCAAGAAATCAGGTGTGTTGGTTTGATTTCACAACTGTCTTATAGTGTTAATTCGTTAAATATTAGTTTCAGAGGAAAAATATGATGGAATTTGTTCTATATAATTTATAGTCTTGTGCCCATATGAGCTAGGATATTGTTTTGAAATATTGTAACTCTGAAATCAGGTTTCAAAGCTTTATTTCTCTTTTCTGTTTTCTTCATTTTCTATGGACACTAAGTGGAAACACTTTTTTTTTAATTTGTTGTTAAGCTGAACAGTAAGGAATATTTTAAGTATCTGTTTTTCTGTAGGTAGCCTTTATTCTTCCTGTTTCCTGAGTGATAACCCACTTGAATCAGTCACTTCACCTACTGCTTTGCCTCCCAGTGATGACAATCTAGATTCACATTGATCATCAGATATCTCTCCTCCTATTTTGGAATGCCAACGAATCAGATGAAGAAGGACAAAAAAGAGTAGAAGTTAATTTGATATATTTAAAGCCAGATGATGGTAACAAAGCAGGACAAGAGCCTTTGGAGAGAGTCACTGATGATGACATTACTGATGTGCAGCCTTTTAATGAACAGAATATTTTAAAAGCCATAGAAGAAACACCTGCAAGTACAAGCAACGCAATAAAAAATATAATCATCAACAACAGTGGGATAGAAATATCTTTAAAATCAGGTGGGAGTGCAAAGAATCCTACATCTCATCCATGGAACTCCATGTTTCAGGACCCTACATGAAAGATCCATGTTGAGACAACTGCTGAAGAAAGTGTCATAAGGAGCTAATCCATAAAGAAAGGCAGAAAATTTTTGAAAGATATTATAAAATTAGGGATGTATGAGAGGAAAGGAGGCTGTATTTGCAGCAACACAGGTAAGATCTTTAAAGAACATGGGTGAACACAAAAATTTCACTCTTACGTACTACTTGCCACAAAGAATGGAAACAATCCAAGTCTGTAAGGTCACATTTCTGAATAAAACTTGGAATCTGTAAAGGTGTTGTGGTTCTACATTTACATGTATACTCAACAAACCACCCTGAGGTGCATGGCAAAGAGTACATTCAATTGTAGCAGTTATTAGGATTCCTTCACGTTCTATTCACGTATGGAGTGTGGGAGGAATGACTGTTTCACTGCCTCTGTGCATGCAGTAATTATTCTGATCTTATTCTAACGATCCCGATGTGAATGATATGTAGTGGATTGTTGTATATTCATAGAGTCACCATTTAAAGCCAATTCTTGAAACTTTGTTAATAGACTTTCTCAGGCTAGTTTATGTTGATCTTCAAAAGTCTCCTAGTTCAGTTCCTTCACTATCTCTGTGACACTCTCTGTTGGATTAAACAAACCTGTGACCATTCATGCTGCCCTTCTCTTTATACATTCAATTTCCGCTGTTCATCCTATCTCGTATGGGGCCCATACACTTGAGCAATGTTCTAGAAACGGTTGCATGAATGATTTGTAAGCAATCTTCTATGTAGATTAACTGCACTTCCCTAGTATTCTGTCAATAAACCTTAGTCTACCACCTGCTTTACCCACGACTGAGCCTATGTGATCATTCCATTTCATATCCCTATACAAAGTGTTACATCCAGCTATTTGTATGAGTTGGTCGATTCCAACAGAGACTCATTGATATTATAGCCATACGATACTACGTTTTTTCGTTTTTTTTTAAGTATACAATTTTACATTTCTGAACATTTAAAGCAAGTCGCCAGTCTTTGCACCACTGTGAAATCTTATCAAGAATAGGTCTGATTGAATATTTATGCAGCTTGTTTCAGGTAGTACTTCATTATAGATAACGGCATCATCTGCAAAAATCCTGATGTTACTATTAATATTGTCTGTTAAGGTCATTAATATACAACATGAACAGCAAGTGTTCCATCACACTTTCGTGGGGCACACCCAAAATTACTTCTACATCTGAGGATCACTCTTCTCTCAAGATAACATGCTGTGTCCTCTGTACCAATATGTCTTCAGGACAGCCACAGATTCCGCATGATATCACATATGAAAGAGCTTCTGGCAATAAGCATAGATTGGTACTGAGTGAAATTTTTTTTTGGAAATCAAGAAATACTGCATCTACCTGACTGCTTTGATCCAAAGTTTTCACTATGTCATTTGAGAAAAGTGCAAATTGGGTTTCACATGATCGATGTTTTCGTAATCCACGCAGCTTGGCATTGAGGAGGTTATTCTGTTCAAGATGCCTCATTATGTTTGAGCTCTGAATATATTCTTGTATTCTACAACAAATAGATACTATAGCAAGGAAGAAAAGAATATTCTAAAACACAACTGAAAAAGTCAGCAGGACTGTCATGTAAAGAAAGTTAGTTCATCAGAAATTTGGAATAATTTGAGAAATCACACTGAAAGCTTATCAGTCCACAACAAAAATATAATTTCTAAACCTGTATCTTAGTTTTACACTCAGTGGTCCCTGTTCAAATCTATGCATACAGGAAATGGTCTTGAAATAGCTAAAGACCATATTTACAGAAAGATATTTTCAGAGGATTGTGGAGCTCAAAACTTATATGGGACCTTTGTGAGCTGTAAATTGTATTTGCAGCAAATTTTATTGGCACAAACTGATCCCATCAACAATGCTTTGTTTTATAAGCAGCGACTGAATTTTACAGACTATGACATAAATTAGAAACAAGGAAACTGTTCCATGTGTTCAGGAACAGAAGGAAAATGAGGAAGCTGTTAGATAGCAAGATGTTTGTATGGATTTCACTAGAGAATAAAAAAACAATGATGGTAAAACTGAACTGGTCTGCTGGCTGGAATACTATTGCTGAAAGAGGAAGAAGGAGGGGTGAGAAACCTTATGTTGTTCAGAAAATAACCCACGAGAAGATCATGGATTGGAAGTATCATCTGAATCGACCCATGACTATTAGGAGAAAAGATGCGTACAGGAAGGCAGTCGTGGCTGTGACCTGGTGAGGGAGTACAGCGGTTAACACACTGGACTCGGATTTGGGAGGATGACAGTTCAAAACCTGTGTCCAGCCATCCAGATTTAGTTGTTCTATTATTTCCCTTAATTGTTCCAAGCAAATGGTGGGTTGTTCCAAGCAAATGGTGGGATGGTTTCTTCGAAAGGGCACAGCTGATTTCATCCATCATCATTAACACAATCTTAGCTTGTGCACTGTCTGTAATGGCCTTGATGTGGATAGGATGTTACATCCAATACCCCTTCCTTCTCCATATGGTTAAGGATGTTCAGGGTAAACATCATAAAACAACATCCATTTGTAATGTGATTTGAAGAAAACTTTAGCTAAAAGTTTAGGGCTCTGACCTGTATCAAGAAAAGTCAACAAGATTAGACTGTCCAGCCTGTAACAAAGGAAAACTACAACAATCTGATGTCACTGTTCAAGTCAGTGCACACTACAAGCGGACTATCGGCCATCTTACGAAACCTACAGCATCAAAGAGATCTAGAAGGATGTACATCACCTCTTCTGAAGATTCAATAAATGTCTTCTGATAATGACAGTTACTTTTGAAATTCTGTAAGGTGAAAAAGTGAATCAAAAACACTGTATTTCAGAAGATCCGACACTGTATCGTATGAGTAACCTTGCTGTTCTGTTCAGGTCTGTATGGCCCAAAATGCTTATAAATTTCGTTACTTATTACTTAAACATCAAAATAATTTAGGAAATTTGGTGATTTTATCTGAAAATGCAAGGGCAGTATGTGGTTCAAATCTTTTCAAAATATTTTAAGTCATCTGGTCATAAACCTTAAGAGTTACATACATTGTGTTCGAGTCAGTGTGACCTGACGTTAATATGATTACTCTAAAGTTAAATACTTTCTGGTTATCTCGTATTTTATAGTGGTAATGACTTTCATGGTTCATAACTTCTGTCAACATTCAACAAGTCATCAAGGGGCTGCATTTATAACAATTGAATGCCATTACGAATTGTGAACTATTCGAATTATCCATTGTTTCAGCTCAGTTCGTGTTCTCTTTCGTTTGTGATCAGTCTGAATTGTGACATCATGACGATTACATCATTGGCTGACGCTGAGTTGGGAGAATTAATAAATAGCTCAACAAGCGAAGGATCACTTTCCAAGTTCAAAGAGCATGTCACTAATGCATCTGAAAGCGAATGATCTGATGGCATTGAAGATGGTCCACAGCCTGTTGAAAGTAGTGTGCAGACTTCAGTCTCTAAAAATGGGGAAATAGAATGACTGTTGCAACCATGAGCACAACATGGCTGCCTACCTGTTTCGAATGTCACAGGAGTGTCCATGAAGTTACCAGGTATGCAAGCAGCAGAATAAGTGACGTAAAAAGTTCATTTGGAGTGTTGGCTTCTACAGCACTTTCGAATGATATAACGGGGGGTATTAAATACTGAGGAGCAACGAGTTTATGGTAAACTATGGACAAACATTGATGATTCTCTTTTTCACACATGCATAGAATTCCTGTTCCTTGTGGGTGTATAACGCTCACGTGGGAAATCTACGGAAAGTTTGTGGGATAAGGATACTGGGTGGAACATATTTAGAACAACCATGTCTCTAGAAACATCATGTGAAATATCGCGTGTCTTGCGATTTAATAAGAAATCCACAAGAGAGGGAAGATGCTGTACTGATATCCTCGCTGCAATTCACAGTATCTGGGAGAAGTGGTTACAAGCCCTTCCCATACTGTATAATCTAGGGGAAAATGTGACCGTTGTCGAGCAGCTGGTAGCATTTAGGGGCCACTGTCCATTCAAGCAGTACATCCCAAGCAAACTGGCAAAATATGGAATCAAGGAATGGACTCTGTGTGACAGCAAATCTTCATACTGAAAGGCCAAATTTATGCAGTAAAGGAGAGTGGAGTGGTGCCAGAAAAAAATCAGGGAATGAGAGTAGTTGCTGATGTGACCTCTAATTTGAGAGGTCAGGATATAGAATGTGACAGTTTTTTTCTCATACAATTCGGGACAACTGTACCTGAAAAGGAAAATACCAATGTGAGGAACTGTATGTAAAAATAAACCACAGCTTTCACAAAATATGACCAATAACGAGGTTCATAGCTGTTCTTTTTACTTCACGATGACATTACAGTGGTCAATTATATCCCTAAGAGGAATAAGAATGTTGTACTAATGACCACTCTCCACTATGGTGGGAAAATAACTGACAGCGCTAATAAGAAGACAAAAATGATTTCGGCTTATAATTCCACCAAAGGGGCTGTAGACAACCCCCGTCAGCTAACAGATACATATACATGCAAACGAAATACCAATACATGGCCCATGATAGTTATTTAGAATATTCTTGATGTTGATGCTTATAATGCATGTGTCTTCTGGACTTCGATTGACCCTAACTGGAATGCAAGAAAATTTACTAGAAGGAGAATATTTTTGGAGGAGCTTGGAAAATCACTGGTTGCAGAGCACATTGCATCAAGGAAGCATTTTCCAAGAACAGAAGATTCTTTGAGAATGGTCAGGAGCATCCAAGACCCTGAAGGAATGGCAAGTGTGGCTAAATCATTAGCAACAAAAACTCTGTTAAATGTGCATGGTGTAAGTTCCGTCCTTGAAGCAATGACAATAAAACAAATATGTTGTGTGGAAAATGTAATGAACAAACGTGCAAAACACACATTACTTACGTGTGTCCAAACTGCAGTGAGGAAGAAGGAAAGGAAGTGATATGAGCAGACAGACAGATGGTTATTGAGAATGACTTTCTGGTGGAAATGTCTGCTGCTACTAATATACTCTGAATGAATACTAAAATAGTAAATTTTCTTTAGTGAAGTTATGTCTATCATTGTTATTATTACTATTATTATTAGCGCTATGGTCGTTAACAACATACTGTAATATAATAACAATGTCAATGGCTTATAACTGTACGAAAAATACATGTGAGTAGAATTTTCAGCATTTTATTATGTTGTGTCATATAGACCTGAACAGTACATTTGTATAGTGAAAGCGAACAGAGCAGCAGGTTTAAAACAGTTCTTGCATAATTCAGTATTGCTATGCATTTCTTTGGAAATAAGTATGTTTATGATAGTTAGCGGCTGATATATTTTGGAAATCATAAGTAGGTACCTCATAATGTGGAGTAGTGCAACAATTATATATCTTCTTTTTTAATTCAAAAGAAATCAATTTTTAAAGAAGAAACAGAACAAATCTAAAAGTGAAGTACTGGCCTTTTCAAACTAAATGAGCTCATGAGATCATGATAATTTCAATCACTTTGTGCACAGTGAAGCTTTCAAATTCCAAGACATTTTCAAACGCATTTCCTTCAATAACAGTTATTGTAAATTATCTAGGCGTTGTACTAGTATGAAGGTAAGCATTTACCAAAGAGACAGACTAATCTATAGAGTTTAGTGTTCATTTTTCGCTTTTTATCTTTCCAGTCTAGCAAATTAAGCCCGGTCCACACGCAACGATCTGTCTGCGCAGACATCGGCGCAGATATCTGTACATGCAAAAGATCGCTGCAAATGTGGTGTGTTCACACGACACAAACCCCAATCTACTACTCGCCTGCCATCTGTCGGTGTAGAAATGAAATATCAGTGGCAAGCGACTACGATCCCCGTAAACGTCAAAATTTAATTCAGTTATTTTGAAATATAGAAATGGAGGAAGTTCTGTTGTGGTCTGTGTTCGCAACTTGTGTTGCAAAAAACATTCAGACCAACCGCAGGAAACAGAGAAAGCGGTCAAAATGGTGTAGACAGTGGCTGCTAAAGCGAAAGCAGTTTTCTCACGTAAATTTACTGCGAGAGTTGCAGGGCGAACCAGTTTTGTTTTACATTACCTCGTGTTCCATTTCCTCGCACATTGGCACTCCAATTTCATCTTCAATTGTATTCCTGCTTGGTCTTGGCGTTTCTTGATCACTAAGAAAGACAAGCAGATCAAAATACCATAACGTTGGCTGGTATACTTGATCTACTCCTACACCAGATCTTCTAGATTTCTGAACTTTGGATAACTCTTTTCGGTAAACAATTCGCTGACAGACTTAATTTACTTGACTTGCCTTCATGAACTCATCCTTCAGGAAAGCGTAAATAGCTTCACATCTGTTGGGTATTATTTCACTCAATGCTTGTTTCGATATTACAGATGAAAATTCCAAATCCTTGTAGCTCCTTCCTGTTGCTAGGAATCTTAATGTTACCGCCAGCCGTTCATGAGGAGAAATTGCCCTTCTCATAAAAGTATTTTTTCTCATAATATGAGGGGTTACAAGCTTTAAGAGATAATTATAAGTTTCGACATCCATCCGCAAATAATTTCGCCAATTCGCAACGAAATTATTTTTTTATTACCGTTTCTCTGCTTGCCGAGGCGTCAACTACCCGCAATTTTTCAATTAGAGCATTGTATGCTGCTGTCTTTTTGTCTCGGTCACTATATTCTTTACTTTTAATCTTCCACAAACATGGGTGGTTTCTGTATATTTCAATGAATTCACTTACAAACTCTCGAGAACACTGACGAGTATCAGCCATTTTAATGCTCTGTGCGTACAAATACAAACACTAGACTGAGCAAACAGCTGTTTCGCGCCAGATTTGCGGCGATCTCCTGTCCACACGCTCCAACTTGTCTGCGCAGATGTGGTTTGAACCTACAGATTTGAAAGGTTTCGCTCAAACCTCCAACTCCAACTTCCAGGTTTGCACACACCTCAGGTTGGTGCAAATCTTCTGTCCACACGCAACGATCTGTCTGCGCACATGTGATGTGCGCAGACATTTGCGCAGACAGATCGTTGCGTGTGGACGGGCCTTTAGCCGCATGGCCGATCTTCCATAATGTTTTCGTATAGCACACTAAGTACAGCGTTCTGTCTTGTTGCAAGTTCTTTGGTTCTGTTGTTCAGTGATGGGCTAAACTGCCATTTTCCGATATCAGTGATTTCTGTGAATGCTACTTTTCAGTATCTGTTATTCTTAGCTGTGATTTGTCGCAGTTAAGGAATCCAGATGGCATTAGTGTATCTCTCCGCACCTTCGACCATAAATTATGGTCGAAGCTCCGCACTCTACCACTGCGATTTCTGCTACTTCCGCGATTTCTGCCACTTCTGCGGTTTCTGTGACTTACCACCGTATGAAAAAGTTACATTTGTCCACACAGAAAATTGCAGCTCAACAAAACTGTCAGTAGTAAGTATGTTTTACGTTTGTTCTTCCGTTGGCTTTAATTTTGTATTAAAGAAACAACTGAAAATATTAGTAGTGTAATTAATATGTATGTAGCCATAAAGTACCGTAATAGTTCGTGTTTAGAAAATGAATTTTAACATACTGTTATGTTTACAGGTACCCGAACTACATTTCAGTCACGTAGTAAAGTGATAATTCAAAATATCATTGTCAGTAGATCTGGTGAAATTGACACTGCGTCTTTCGACCGTCTGTGTCAGACGAGAGGTTAGTTTCTAAGTGTTTCGATGAACTTAATTACTTATGTGAGGTCGTTCTTGTAAATGTGAAATACACCCCACTGAGTGGCTTTCATTACAGCAAATATTAGCAACACTACTCTGTCAATTACATTGCTTGTAATTAATGCCACCAAATATGTTTAATAATCCTCGTGATTTTGCAGACGCAGTTCCGACTGATTACTGGTTGCTGTACGTATCTGTCCACATCAATGCTCTTGAGAGAGAATCATGAAGATTCAGGACAGCTCTTAGAGGATTTGCAACTTAAAAGTGCCATAATTATGAAATAAGTGTGCAGAATGAGTGATTAAACTGTGTTTTATTGAAGTTGTTATGCGATACTAAAGGAATAATAAATATTAAATACAGTGAGTGAATAATGAAAATCTCATTTTCCAAATGTTAAGCCGTCCTATACCCGCAAATTTTCCGCCGTTTATATATTGGTAAACACTTGTTGGAGAGTGACACACCGCCCCCTCCCCTCCCTTGCCGCGCAATCTTGGTGTGACACTGACCTGTAAAATATCCTGAGGTCTGGAATATCCATTTTGAGGCTGTTGATATGAAATTGAGAAGTACATATCTTCCAGTTAAATCAGGAGTAGTTTAAGTGCAGTACTTGAAAGTAACACAGGAAAAGCTTACTTATGTAGGTGGTTGTAGTGTCGGCAAAAAGGCCTTGTATCTGCAGTTGCCATGTAGAACACCAGGTGTAAAACTTTTCTCCAGAGTCTTCAACTGTGTTGGAACAAAAGTGAGGCATTCATATGACTCAATACTACTGTTTTCATTCATTACACTTACACAGATGACTGAGTTCTGCTGTGTTAACATTGGAGAAGTCCTGTAGGCATGTTGAGTATTAACCAAATCTGTCATATTGGAAGCAGAATCAAACACATTTTTTAGGTTACTTGATATTTTTCAGGAGAAAAAGGCAATGTTGCTTCTTATTAATTTAATATATTCAGAGTCACAGCTGTGTTTGACCAACCATAACTGGTGCTGAAAGTGCATCTCATTTATATGCACACACAGCACATCGATCTCGTGAGGCACAAGGCTCTCATAACGAAGTACGAACGTCGGTCAACAGATGGCACTAGAAAGAGAATGTTTACTGCGCTTTTTAGTTGCTAATTGCTACTTCTAGTTGCGATTTGTCACAGAAATCGCAGCTGGGCTCCATAGCGAATCGCAGAGATGAGTGTAGTACGAACATTGGCCAACAGATGGCACTGTTAACTGCGCTTTTTAGTTGCTACTTGCGACTTCTAGCCGCGACTTGTCACTCAAATCGCAGAAAGCAGTACGGAATTCGGCCAACAGATAGCTCACGGCGTTGAATGTGAAATGCCACTTGCGACTTCTAACTGTGACTGAAATCGCAGTTAGATTTTGTAAAGTTGTTTTGTGATATCAGTGACTTCTCAATCACTGTGATTTCTAACAGATACGCGATTTCCTGCCCACCCACCACTATTGTTGACTGATCTTAATCTGGCGCCGTCTCGTGGTTTTGAGGAAATGTGTGTGTTACATCTTCCAGGTAATAAATAAGCCTTTAGAAAGTACAAACATGAATAAATGAAAGATGAAAATTTGTTTTGGGATTAATTTAACGCGGCACGTCTTTTCTGTTATGATAACATCTGATTTTGATGTGTTTTGTCGCCCATATCTTGTGATGACGCTGTGGTAACTATTCATGACACTATTTTTTTTCCATTTTTTAATAGGCGCACATGAATGGGATTTTACTCAGTATTTAATGGCGAACATTACCTGTGGTGCCCATGGTGACAGTCTGGGACGATGTGTGAATGTTGTATGTAATTTTTTCAGGTTATGTTCGTCACAACCAAGCACCTGGGTTATTTTCAGTGAGCTTATGAGTTTTCGAATTGCGAAAGGTAGGTAGATGGTTCTTAAACAAGTAGTCTTGTGCACTTCGTGTCTACATGGTTCATCCATTACGAAAAATGCTAGGTCGAGACTGTAAAGCGTCCAGTTCAGTGCTTTCTGTTTTTCGCGTGTCCGGTAAAATCGCTACGTGTATCTTCGTAAAAGAAACTTTGAGATTGTGAGGTGTTTTCAGAAGTTACTTAAGCAGTTTGTCCACGCAATGACCTCTAGAGAAAGTGAATGTCAATTTTGTGTACTTCGTGACTGATGGAAAAAGCGGACATTGAAGTTCGCACATTTACCATGTTAGCATGGTTATGTTGACTTGCTTAGTCTTAATAATGTTTGTGACTATAGTTTTCTGTGATCCGATGCATGGATATGGCTGCTACCGTTAAGCAATTTTAAAAGTGCCAACTCTTACATGATTTCATGATTTGGGCATGTTCGAATGAAAGGAGATGCTTTAGAAGTAATTAGTTGTGTCCCATTTTCTGTTTGTTTTCAGTGTGCTTTTATTATTTACCTACTTTTTCTTCTATAGTGTAGTAAATCGCGTGTAAATACCAGTGTGTGGGTTTTAATGCATTCTTGTATAAGAATATCGTGACATTATTTAGGAAGTGGCAGAAAATTTGGCCAGGACGAGGTATTGATTAACTGAAGTGTAATTTCTTTAATAAAAAGCATTACACATCATCAGAACTCATCAGAGCATTTGTCATGATATGGTTAATAGGAAATGGTTTCACTGAATTAGTTATGTAACAGAAAACTAAATGATGTTAAATCTTGATGGTAATCAAGAATCAGAAGTTACATAGTGCAGTGTATGTTTTTCTTCAGTGAGCAGGTAAAGATTGCAGAGTATCGGTGCTTACTCCAATTGCATATTCACTGGTTGGCGAACATCGTTTGTGTATCAGACTGAAATTAAACAATACAGCAAACAGAGTGTAGAATGAAATGTTTGGTTTTATTCAGTAATTTCACTACAATTTATTGGTTGCTTTAATTGATGACCATGCTGAAGTTAGTGTACACACAAAAAATACACATCTTCCATAATTCTCTCAGTGGGATAATATGTCATAAGCCAGTATCACAAATGAGCAGTAGCAACAATTGATACTACTTAGTTTCTATTGAATGTGATTTTAAGATTTAGTGTTATGTCTCTTCATAACCTGAGAAATGTAAACGAGTTGATATCACTGAACAGTCTTTTCCTCGTCCACTGTTGAACGTTTTTCCTGTGTAGAAACCCATTTTTTGCGCACTCAGTAGGCAAGTGAAACTACTGCCTTTGAGTTGTACATGATGGTAACAAAGGAAATTGAGTAAAACTGTTTTTATCTGATTACTTGTTTTTCAGACGTATAGAATTGCAGCTATGGACCAGAAGCCACCTGTGTGGATGAAAAAAGAGGAAACAGATGAAGTACCATCGAAGTCAGGCTCCATGGTAAGTGGCTTACTTCTATTTCTTACCAATGTTTCATTAATTTCTTTGTGCAGTATGGTGTGTGAATACATGCAATTCATGTCATACTGCTGGAACCGTGAGTAATACAGTCTACTAAAAAGTTTTTCAGTGCTAAACATGATTTTTCACAGTGTGTTGAAATGAGCCTTGTGTTAAACATTACATGGAATTGAGGGAAGGGTTAAAAGTTAATGTTCAGTTAACAGGGAAAAATTTTTAGTGCACCACCCAATTATACTGATAAGATCGTTGCCTTAAATTGGTTTATATTCTGCTCTGATGTACTTCTTTTAAATGACAATCTGAATGCACACCTTAAGAACAACTACGAATATAGTGGGGTCGACAGAAGCGTCCGATCCCATGCGTCGGCTTTGACCCGTGACGTAAGGGTGTTGTCGTGTGTGACGTCATGACGGCGCGGAGTTTGGTTTGAGTGTGGCTGTCTCCAGTTCTGTTTTATTTTATTTACTTTTCTGATCTGTTCGTTCTATCTCGTGAGATTTTTTTAAAATTTAAAAACACTTATTACTTATTTTAATTATCTGTTTCCTCCAATTTCTGTTTTAGTTTATTATATTTATCTTTCTGATCTGTTCGTTCTATCCCGTGAGTTTTTTTTAAAAAAGACAAAAAACACTAATCAGCTACTGAAGCATCTTTATCTTCTATGGGTTGCAGGGGTTACGACCCCTGGGGAGGTGGGTGGGTATTCATGCATGGCTGTCTTCACTTACACGTTGTAGCTATGCAAGGCGTCTAAATTTGTTTATATTTATTTTGCCCCCCACCCAAAACACCCCATTTCCCGTGCTTGTCCCTTTAGTGTCATTAGGCTTCTTGTGGAAAGTGTGTGTGTTTGTTTTTGTTTCCGCCATATTTGTGGCGTCATGGGTCAAAGCAGATGGGCGAGATCGGACGCTTCCGTATTTCCATATAGTGGATGTTAGCAGTGCCACTAAATTTAAGAATGGGACACATGCCATTAGTGCATTATTTCAGCATACCATAGAGTTGAATAAGAATTATGATTTCTTTATTGATTATTCGAAATAAATACTTTGTAAATAATATTCACGTGACATTTATGTGGTAACTACTCTGAGAAGTAAGTTTCATTGTTATATTTGCGTTAAATGTGGACTGGGAATATGTAAACAAAGTGTAAGTAGGACTGACAGCAGTTAAGTTCAATTTCAGATGGATGTCATTCAGAGACATAAATTGTTACTCAGCATGTATCTGCAGAATTAATTTGTATGATGGCAGCAAAGTTTTGATGAAGCCATGAGGTTACACATTAAATAGTGACATTTTTGTTCACAACCACTTCCTACATTTATTGCACATTGTTATACATATTGTTTTTAAAATTGTAAGGTTGTTACTGGTGTAAATAATCTTACATATACATGTCACTTGAAATTTGATGCAGTGCAGAATAATTTGAAGGTTGTCAACTATCAGCAGGTAAACAATTTCACCGGGTGCCAGTGGTTCTTTTCATCTGCCAGGCAGCATTGAGGTTCCTGACCCTATCTGCACTGAAAAAATCTGTTTGCTCTGACATCCATCTTAGGTGCAACTGCAGAAGTATTTTGACAGCATTAAAATAGCATTTGTATTGGAATATAAATGAGTGCTATCCACCTTGGACACTGGGCTCAACTTCAGAAGTATTGGATAGCTTTAATGCAGCATTTGCATTTGATTATATGCGAGTGCTTCATTGTAGTTTGTACAAATGGAGTGTAAAACTTGTGATTAATTTGACCAGCCGTATCATAACAGTAATCCTAAACCATCTCTGTGGTGTGATTACAGGAATGTAAGTAAGTATACTAAATTTTATTAAACACAATAATAGGGTGGTTAGAACCAACATAGCTGAAGCTTTGGCCCTTACCCTTGCTGTAATGATGGTTTGGCGTATGGCATGATACGTATGCACAACAACACGTTACATGTGATTTATTTTGCAATTATGTTCTTTTTGTGGAATGAAAATTGTTGTGGTAGAAGGATATCTATACAACCCAACTGGCCTGTAAGGAAATTCGGAGAACATCAACAAATGAGAATAAAAATTAATAGTTGTGGCGATGTAGTGATCTCTAGCAGAGCCTGACATGTAGGTTAATTTGAAATGTGTCAGTTCGTGACTTGTCAGAGCCAACAAATGGCATATCATCAGAATAAGTACGATTCTTGTGGTGGCATATATTTTAGGCCTGATACACTTCTAGTCTGGTGATCATGACCAGCATTTTTATAAAGTCAGGAGTTAGTCCAGATAGATTCTACTGGCAGGTCAAAATTATCCAGTAAGTATTAGCAAAGAAACTGTATATTACAATTTGGCATTTTAAAAGAGTTGTGTTTCCAAATTAACTGAATATTTTAAAGGTCTAGAATGAACAAAAACCAATTGAGTACTCATTGTCCTTGGACCTGAACCTCAAAGGTATTGAAAGGCCACATGAAGGTTAAAATTTGGTGTTAGAATCCCCCACACTTGAAGCCTTGGTTGTGGTGATGGACTGATCTATAGTGCAGCTTGAGGGCTATGTTAGGTTGAAAGACAACAGTGTGGTTGTGAGCTGGCAAAGCCAACAAATGTGAAAACCAAATAAAGTTTGGGGTAACAAACTGACCAGTAGTACAGCCTCATGTTTACCAAAAAATGCAATGGGTGCCCAGAATGTAACTTTCACCTATATGAAGTCTTCTTACATTGCATGCCATGTTAGCTGATGGACTGAACTTCCCTATGACCTTTAGAGATATTATATGAATTGAAAGCCACCTTCTTGCAAAACTAATTAAAACATAATTTTTGGTTGGTGTATGTTTTGGGAATGAGGACATGCCAAACAGTAGTGCCTCAGAATTTTTACGAGGGGGGACCCAAAGGAAATCGGATTGTTGTCATAAAAAAATTTATTGATAAACCTTTTTACAAAATTACTTCAGTCACCTTCAAAATACTCTCCATTACATGTTATGCACTTGTCAAGTCTCTTTTTCCCACTGTTGAAGCATGTTTGGAACTCTTCACATTTGATATTGTCCAGTGCCCTTTGTGAAGCTGTTTTTACCACCTCCACATCGTCATAATGCTCCCCTTTTAGTGTTTTTTTTTTTTTATTCGTGGAAATAGGAAAAAGTCGCATGGGGCTAGGTATGGGAGAGATGGGAGTCCTCCACTGGCTTGACTCTTGCTTTGTTTCTGGGTCATACATGAAACACCAACTATCATCCTGTGTAATGACTTCATTCAAGAAGTTTGGATGACGTGCAATCTCTGTTTTCAAGTCCTGACACACATTCATGTGTATGGTTTTTGGCTCCTGTGTGAGAAGGCGCAGAACAAATTTAGCAGTAACACGTCTCATGTGCAAATCCTCACTCAAAATCCACTGGCACGAGCTCCAGCTGATTCCTGTCTCTGTTGAAATTTGGTCGATTGTTTGGCGACGATCCTCATTGATCTTTTGGCGGACCTTTTCAATGTTCTCCTCATTTTGCGATGTTGAAGGGCATCCATAACGAGCTTGGTCTTCAACACACATCTCACCACGTTTAAAGTGCCCAAACCTCTCGAAAACCTGTGTGCAGCTCATAGAGTCCTCCTGGAAAGCTTCCTGGAGCATTTGGTGTGTCTCTGTTGCAGTTTTTTTAAAGCAGGAAACAAAATTTCACACACACTCTTTGTTCTTTTAAAGTTACCATACCGACTTCGCAGAGGTAGCCTGCCAACAGTCAGAGAAACACAATACCACACTTGCATATTCAGCTCTACACTGACGCCATCTGCACAGCTGTTTCATGAAGCTTTCTACTAACACCATCTAGCGTGAGAACCCTGCACTATGTCTACAAATGGCAGCGCCCTCGGAGTCCGGTTTATTTTGGGTCCCCCCCCTCGTATATGAATATTATTAAAGATTTTCAATTTAAACAAAATTCATTAATGTGCTGCATATTTATTCTTTGTGTTTATATATTTGTTTCTCAACATAGTCACCCTGGTGACAAACACCTTACTCCCAGTGAGATACCAGTTTGTTGGTACAATTATTGTAGAATGTTTGACTTTGTTGGCAGAACTACTGCCTCACCTCCTCTCACAGCAATTCATCTCTGTGAAAGTGAAGTCCTTGAAGGTGTTAGAGTTTTGGAAGCAGATGAAAATTCGTTGGGGTCATCAAAGGTGTCAGACTATTGCTGGTGCCGGAAGGCTCATGTATGGTCTGGCATTGTCATGCTGAGGAAGAGGGTGGGTGCTCCATGTGTGGATGAAGTATTGAATTTATGCTCTCTTTCCTGAGGGTTTTGTCATGTGCCAACATAGTTACAACAAAAACACACACACACACACACCCGCCAGGGGATCCACAACTCTTTTGTGGATACGTGCGTAGCGAGCACGGGACCCCGAGCTGATGTGGCCTCCCTTCCTTTCCGGGCTGCATACCTTCCCTTTCCGCATCCTTCCCCATCCCCCCTCTTCGCCTCCCCCCCCCCTCACCTCTGGCTCTTTCCTTTCCTTTCTCCCCCTCTGGGGGTCTGGTTTGTGCCTACGTCCGGAGACGGACGCTTGTAAATGTACCACATTCTTCGCCTTCCTTGCTTGTAAGTCTTCATCCTTCCTTTGTCCTTCTCTTTTCCTTACCTCTTCTCTCTGCCCTTTTCTCCGCTGTGGCGTTTGAGACCTCTTCTTTCCTTTCCCTTTCTCTTTCTTCCTCCCTGTGCGTGTCTGAAGGCCGACCCACGCACTTCCATGCGTAGCCGGTGACGGGGTAACACGTAATTCCCCGCCCCGGGTAGACAGGTAGGACACGTACATACCCCCTGGTAACGGCCAGGCCCAGGGAGGGGTGATTACCCGAGCTGATACCTTCCGAAAGTGCCGATTGGTCCCTCCGTCCGTTTGTCGGGAGGTGTGACCTGAGGTGTGAACAATCACCTAAGGCGGGAGTGCCCTCAGAGAGGGCCCCCACAAGGGAGGAGCGCGCCATCGGAGACGCCGGTAATCATGGGGGATTCTTCCGCAATGGTTTCCTCACCTTCCACTATGTCTGCTCACAAACGTAAGTTCACTGAGTCTCAACCACAGTCAGTTCTTCCATCTTTGCCACAGTTCCTTGTTGTTTCTCGGTCTGACGAAGGTCACGACTTCTCCACGGTCAACCCTTTCATTATTCAGAAAGGTGTCGACGCAATTGCAGGTCCTGTAAAGTCTTGTTCCAGATTACGGAATGGCACCCTGTTGTTAGAAACAGTCAGTGCCCTCCAGGCACAAAAATTGCTGCGTACCTCACTACTACACACTTTCCCTGTCCGGGTGGAACCGCACCGTACCTTAAATTCCTCGCGTGGAGTCGTTTATACTCGCTCCCTCGATGGACTGTCTGACGAAGAAATTCAGCACTACCGGTCTGACCAGGGCGTAACGGCTGTTCATAGGGTTATGAAAAGGGTTGACACGAACATCATTCCAACCCGCACTGTCTTCTTGACATTTGACAAAGTTGAACTCCCATCGAAAATCAAAGCAGGCTAGGAGATAATTTCCGTTCGCCCTTACGTCCCAAACCCTACACGTTGCTATCGGTGCCAGCGGTTCAATCACACCAGCCAGTCCTGTTCCAATCCGGCCAAATGTGTTACGTGTGGCAGGGATGCCCATGAGGGTGCTTGTCCACCTCCATCCCCTCGCTGCATCAACTGTATGGGTGACCACGCCGCTTCCTCTCAAGATTGTCCCGTTTTTAAGGACGAAAAGCTCATTCAGGAAATTAGGGTGAAGGAAAAGGTGTCGACCTTTGCTGCTCGAAAATTATTCGCCAGTCGACAGCCCACCGTGCCTCAGAAAGGAAAATACAGCACTGTCCTTGCTTCTCCCCGGCCAACAAAGGAGGCGGCCACGCAGACTTGCGACCTCACCTTTAGTGCCACGGTCGTCAGATCGGCCAGCGCAAAGATCGCCCGTTCAACCTCACAACTTTTGCCTGCCCACTCTCTGGCTCACCCTTCGTCGAGTTCTGCTAAATCTCGAGCCCAAAAGTCAGACACCAAGACTTCGAAAAAAGAGCATACTCGTGAAGAGTTTTAACGTACGGCAACTTCCCAACCATCGGTTCCTCCTTCCTCTGAACCTCATACTTCCAAGAAGGCTACAAAGAAACCCAGTTCCTCTCCTTCTCCGCCAAGGCGTGTCCCATCTACAGCACCACCTGGCGGAAATCGCCCTCGGCCGTCTTCTGTGTCGCCGAGGTGCACTGCTGGCGGCCGATCAACCGGCCGGTCGCTGGTGACAGGAGCTGCTCCTGACCAACCTATGGATCAGGATCTTCTGCCTTCGGCTGAATGCCATTCCATGCTGTCAGTCGCAAGCTCAGAGCAGTCGTTGAGTTGACAGCGACCTTGGTCACATTCCTCCATTTTCTGTTCACCCTATGTCCATTATCCACTGGAATATCCGCGGTATTCGAGCCAATCGGGATGAATTGTCGATCCTCTTACAATCCTACTCGCCGGTCATCTTCTGTCTTCAGGAAACAAAGCTGCGTCCCCATGACCGCTTTGTTCTCCCTCATTTTCAGTCCGTCTGATATGATCTCCCCTCTGTTGAAGGCACTCCAGCACATGGAGGACTCATGATTCTTCTCCATGAAACTCTCCATTATCATCCAATCCATTTAAACACTTCCTTCCAAACTGTCGCCGTCCGTCTTTCCCTTTCCGGATACACGTTCTCTCTTTGTACTGTATACATTGCATCGTTCACACCAATGGCACGAGCTGATCTCCTTCATCTTCTTGGTCAGCTTCCACCCCCATATTTGCTGGTTGGGGACTTCAATGCCCACCACCCGCTTTGGGAATCTCCACATCCTTGTCCACATGGCTCACTATTGCTAGACGTCTTCCACCAAGCAGATCTAGTTTGCCTCAACACTGGGGTCCCTACATTTTTGTCTGCCTCCACGACAAATTTATCTCATTTGGACCTTGCGGTCGGTACTGTTCCGCTAGCTTGGCGCTTCGAATGGTTCACCCTTGATGATACACACTCGAGTGACCTCTTTCCATGTGTCCTTAGACTGCAGCCTCAACAGCCATATATGCGTCCGCAACGCTGGAAGTTTGCCCAAGCTGATTGGACACTTTTTTCGTCTCTAGCGACATTCGATGACCGTCACTTTCCCAGCGTCGACGAGGTGGTCACACATGTTATCGACGTTATTCATACAGCTGCGGAACATTCAATACCACGCACCTCCGAATTGCCCCAGCGCCCCCCAGTTCCTTGGTGGAACGAGGCATGCCGTGATGCACTACGTGAGCGGCGACGTGCTCTCCGCGTTTTCCGCCACCATCCTACTTTGGCCAACTGTATCCGCTATAAGCAGCTCCGAGCGCGATGCCGTCATGTCATCCGCGATAGCAAGAAGGCAAGCTGGAAATTCTTTATTAGCTTATTTAACGCCTTCACTCCCTCCTCGGAAGTTTGGAGTCGGCTTCGACGGTTCTCAGGCGCGCCTAGTTTCTCCCCGGTCTCTGGGCTCACTGTCACGCATGACACATTAGTGGACCCCGTCGCAATTTCTAACTCGTTGGGTCAGCACTTTGCTGAGATTTCGAGCTCTTCAAATTACCCGCCAGCGTTTCTCCCGAAGAAACGTGCGGCAGAAGTGCGACCTCTTGCTTTCTCCTCTCAAAATCGCGAAAGCTACAATACTGTTTTCTCGCTGCGGGAACTCCAACATGCACTCTCTTCTTCTCGCTCCTCCGCCCCAGGACCGGATGGTATCCACGTCCAAATGTTGCTGCATTTATCAACCCATAGTCTGCGTTACCTCCTTCGCCTTTATAATCGAATTTGGACCGACAGTACTTTTCCCAGACGATGGCGGGAAGCTATCGTCGTTCCTGTTCCGAAACCTGGAAAGGACAAACATCTCCCCTCTAGCTATCACCCCATTTCTCTCACGAGTAGTGTCTGTAAGGTTTTGGAGCGTATGGTGAATTACCGTTTAGCGTGGTGGCTGGAATCCCGCAGTCTTTTAACACCTGCCCAATGCGGATTCCGAAAGCATCGTTCTGCAGTTGACCATCTTGTTGCTCTCTCCACTTATATCATGAACAATTTTCTCCGGAAACGCCAAACGGTAGCAATATTTTTTGATCTGGAGAGAGCATACGATACCTGTTGGAGGACAGGCATCCTCCGCACACTGTTCTCTTGGGGCTTTCGAGGCCGGTTGCCCCTTTTTCTTCGCGAGTTTATGGCAGAGCGCACATTTAGGGTGCGGGTGAACACTACTCTCTCCCACACTTTCTCCCAAGAAAACGGGGTACCCCAGGGCTCCGTGCTGAGTGTTGTACTGTTTGCCATCGCTATAAATCCAATTATGGATTGTCTCCTTCCTGATGTCTCGGGCTCCCTCTTTGTGGACGATTTTGCAATCTACTACAGCTCTCAACGGACCAGCCTTCTTGAACGACGTCTTCAAGGATGTCTCGTTCGCCTCCACTCTTGGAGCATCGAAACCGGCTTCCGTTTCTCTCCCAGTAAGACCGTTTGTGTTAATTTTTGGCGACGTAAGGAGTTTCTTCCACCCTCCTTACATCTAGGACCTGTCAACCTTCCGTTTTCGGACGTCGCTAAATTCTTGGGTCTTGTGTTTGACAAGAAAATGTGCTGGTCCTCCCACGTTTCCTATCTTTCGGCTCGCTGTCTGCGATCGCTTAACACCCTCCGTGTCCTGAATGGTACCTCCTGGGGAGCGGACCGAGTGGTCCTTCTCCGCCTCTATCGCGCCTTAGTGCGCTCGAAATTGGATTATGGAAGCATAGTCTACTCCTCTGCTCGGCCGTCTATTCTTCGGCGTCTCGACTCTCTCCACCACCGTGGATTACGTTTAGTGTCTGGAGCTTTTTACACTAGCCCTGTGGAAAGCCTTTATGCTGAGACTGCTGAACCTCCGCTGTCCAATCGGCGAGCAGTCCTTCTGAGTCGATATGCTAGCCATCTGTCTTCCATGCCTGCTAATCCAGCCCATGACCTTTTTTTCGACGCCTCCTTTGATGTAGGGTATGCAGGCCGCTCCTCCTCCCTACTACCCCCGGGAGTCCGCTTCCGTCAACTGCTCCATTCTCTTCCCTTCCGCTTTCCTAAAACCTTCTTGACAACTTGGGGTACAGCACCGCCATGGCTCCGTCCCCGGATCTGCCTGCTCCGTGACCTTTGTCGATTTCCCAAGGATGGTACCCCTACACTTGTTTATTGTCGGGCATTTGCTGCTCTATGTGCACAAATGACGGACGCCACATTTATTTACACCGACGGCTCGAAAACATCGTTAGGTGTAGGGAGTGCCTATATTGTTGGCGACACCCCAGATCAATTTCGGCTTCCCGACCAGTGTTCGGTGTATACTGCGGAGCTTTACGCTGTTCTCCAGGCTGTCCACTACATCCGCCGCCATCGGCGGATACAGTACGTTATCTGCTCAGATTCTCTCAGCTCTCTCCTCAGTCTCCAAGCTCTTTATCCTGTGCACCGGATTCAGGACTGTCTGTGCTTGCTCCACCTGGGGGGTGTCTCAGTGGCGTTCCTCTGGCTCCTGGGACACGTTGGTATCTATGGAAATGAGGCGGCCGATATTGCAGCCAAGGCTGCAGTCTCTCTTCCTCGGCCAGCTATTCCATCGATTCCTTTCTGCGATCTACGGAGTGTTTTATGTCGTCGTGTTGTTCATTTATGGCACGCGCATTGGTCAACACTTCCCAATAATAAATTGCGGGAAGTGAAAGCTCTTCCTTGCGCTTGGACTTCTTCCTCCCGAACGCGTCGTCGGGAGGAGGTAATTTTAACTAGACTCCGGATAGGGCACTTTTTTTTTAGCCATCGACATCTTTTAAGCGGCGATCCTCCCCCACTCTGTCCCCACTGCTCTCAGCTGTGGACGGTAAGACACCTTTTAATTGAGTGCCCCTATTTTAATCCGTTACGCGCCCTTCTACAGCTATCGCCTGATCTATCGTCGATTTTAGCAGATGACACGCGCTCAGCCGACCGCGTTCTCCAGTTTATTAGTGCTAGTGAAATGACGTCAGTCATTTGAAGCTTTTTTGGGGACAACCAACCCCTTTCTGTAGTGGATTTTTAAGCCTTCCTTCTGCTTTTAGTTTCTCCAGTTTTATGACTTTGTTCCCATTGCTGCTGGTTTTCAATTTCGGTTTTTTTACTGTTTCCTAAGTCACAGGCTGGGCGCTAATGACCATAGCAGTTTTGCGCCCTAAAAACAAAAAAAAACACACACACACACACACACACACACACACACACACACGTGTTACACACTGCAGTTTGAGCACTCTAACAGCAGAGGGCTACAGCTGATATTGAAAACAGAATAAAAATTTAGGAGGCATTACTTCCCAGTATACCATTGTGATAAATAGCTGCCTTTGACCATCCTCTCCAAAATTGTGGCATGATTCCCTTGGATTTGGGAAGCATCCATTTGGAAGTCATAATACTGAATGCATGTTCACTGATCATGCATATTCACTGACCAGTGACATACAGTCGATATAAACCTGTCCAGTCAATAGCAGTGTCCCCTGGTGAGGAATGACTGCTAGTCAGACACAGACACCATCCATGTAGTATCAGTGAGCATGCTGTCCGTGTGTAGACTGGAGAAGGTGCGCAATGTATCTGAGTTTGACTGAGGGCAAATTGTGATTGCCCGGACACTCGGCATGAGCTTTTCAGAAACTGTACAACTTGTTGGGTGTTTGAGGACTGCTGTGGTGACTGTCCTCAACACGTGGTGAGTGTCTTCAACGCGTGGTGAAACTAAGGTGAAACACATCCAGACATTGTGGTGTTGGGCAGCCACTCCTCATGACAGATGTTGGGCATCGATGACTGGGCAGGACAGGTGGCGAACTGAGGTGGAACTAACATCAGTCTTCAATGTTGGGCAGAATACAAGCATATTTGAACAGAGTAAACCAAACACTTATAACGATGGGTCTGTGCAGCCAATGACCTGTGCTTGTGCCAGTGTTATTGCCACAACATCGACAATTATGACTGAAATAGCCATGTGACCATCACCACTGGAGGTTGATACAGTGCCAGAGCATTGCATGGTCTGATGCGTGCCGATACCTTCCTCATCAAGCCAGTGAGAGTGTGCGTATCCATTACATTCTAGGGGAGCATCTCCTTGACACCTGTACTGTGGGGCAGAGACAAGTTGGTGGCAGCTGCATTATGCTCTGGGGAACATTGACATGGGCATTCAAGGGATGAGTGAAGCTCGTGCAAGGCATTGTCGGCCAAGGCATATTGTAAACTGGTTGCAGACCACATATACTCTTTCATGAGTATCCATATGTCCTGATGGCAGTGGCATTTTCAATGAGATGCACTGTGATACAATGTTGGGAGTGTAATAGTGGTTCGAGCAACACAGTGGTGATTTCCAGTTGATGTACTGGTTCCCCATGTTGCAAGATCTGTGCCTGATTGAACACATCTGGGATGTCATAGAACGTGGCATCAAAGCTCATTGCCCTGCCCCCCCCCCCTCCCCGCCCCCCACACACACCCCCCAGAATTTATGGGAATTATGTGACCCACTCCTTTCAGTGACCTGCCAAGGCCCCACACAATGTGTTCCCACCTTTCTGTGCAAAAGGTGGACATACTGGCTTTTAGGAAGGTGGTCATGATGATCTAGCAGATCAGAGTATGGCAGTTCCCATTATTGAAGGAAAATGGTTTTGTTATGATAATGTTTATATAATATAATTGTTGTCATTATTTGCATTAGTATATTTGTATTATTATATGCAGTCAGTTAATACAAAGATCAATTAACAACAATATTTTGTTGTATTCTTCCTATCTTCTGCCAAGTATCTCTCTCCAATACATCCTCCTTGCATATGCCATGCCGCCTCATAGTTTCATTGATACTGTGTTTCCAAAACTTAAGTTGTCTACTGTGTTTCTGTCAGTAAGGTAGTGTCCAGTCAAAATCTAGCATTTGGCCACCAATTATGTAGCATTTTCAACAAATGACCATACCAGTTTAATGATTTTTCTTTCTGTGCTATCGCTGTTTCATTTGTCCTCATTTCAGCACTTATTCAATATGACTGGTTTTTCCAGTCTTGATATGCTAATGCTCCTACATAAATAATACAGTTGCAGGACTTTTTCTTCTTTTGAGACCAACATGTATAATCCATAGTTCTTATCGATAGCATAGGACTGGTGTAACCTTTAGCCTAGGCACTCTTTTCTTTCTGTTAGAAATGTTCTTGTCCCATGAAAAGGAATTAATGATGTTAGAGTAGTATTAAATTGTGTGCCAAGGTAGGGTGTATGTTTTTTTTTTTTTTTTTTTTTTAATAATTGTATCAGAAATACGTGTTTTAGAAAAGTGTTAATAGTGACAGGATGGTCTTGAATGAGGAAAAATGCAGGAGAGGACAAACTGAAGTTGCTGTGTTAAAATTAAGTGACGGTGAAGATTTTAACATTATATACTGGCAGTAGGTAGGGGAGTGCACATTGTTGAACCAGTAGGGGCCAGTGTAGTGAACCACCTGACTGAAGCATTCAAGGAACTGTGTCATGATAAACTGAAATACATTTATACATTCAATAATTACAGGAGTCACAAAACACCATGGAGCGATTTTTAGGATTGCAGAACATGTACACTATGCCCCATCACTTAACAAGAACCAATGTTGTAATTTTGCCCAGCATTGTTGCCCTAGAATTTTCATGAGTAATATTTTTATTTTTGATTGAAGTATTGTCTGAAGATTTGAAGTAATGGTGTTGGAAACACATGTTAGTTATTAATGAAGTTCAGTGGTGATTGTTAAGAGTATAATGGGAAAAATAAATGACAAGAATGGCAGCAAATGAAACAAATGACCAATCTGATTTGGGCTTGTTGGACAGCTGTGAAATTGGAGAGGAAGATATTGTTACATACAGTACTACAACTTCCTCGGGGTTGTGCAAAGATCATAAAAAGCTGAAAGTGTCTAGTATTAAAGTGAAACCATAAAATAAAATTAAAACATTAATGTGTTTAACAAGGTGAGGGATGGAAGAACCTAGAAGAACGAGGAATTGCATGTTGATCAGATGATAAGATTGAAGATGAGAAGGCACAGTGGCTAAAGGAGAAGGAAGAATTGTAGGCTCATCAGATAAGAAGAGGAAGATTGAAAGGTACAGTGGCTAAAGGAGAAGGAAGAACTTAGAGAATGTATGAAAAGCAGATAGGAGAGAATATGGAAATTGTCAGTAGTCGATAGGCCAGAACAAAGACAAATAATTTTGGAACAAACAGCCAGGAAAGAATTTCTGAATTGGGAGCAGGACTACAAAATCATATTGAAACAGATGGATATACAGGGAGGGAAGTCCAGGTGAATACATATATAGGTAAGAAATAAAATGTTTGCCAAAATTGAGAAGAGTGTATTGTAAACACATGAAATATGATGGGCTCTATAACAAAGTGTAAACTATGAAGTGTGAAATCACCAAGAATGACAACAAGATTGAAGAAATCATAGAGGAATGTGCTAAAAAGACAGTTTCACAGCTGTGTAGCATACGTAGTGGAACTACAGTCATAGGGTATCAAGACTCAAGAATGCCAAGTTTTATCCAAAAGGTTCAATCCATATTGTCACACTTTTAGCTAAGTTTAGAGGAGGCTAATGGGATTTGTTGAACAGTAGAGCAGCTCACTTTCAGTACAAGGAAGGTAACAGAAGACGTAGTTGCCAGGTGCACTCGTGTAGGAATGATGGTAGAAAGCTACACAGATTTTCAGAAGAAATACAGTGAAATAATTTTGACTTTAGAGAGTGGACCAAAATCGTAGAAATAATCTGTGGTTATGAAAGAAGAATGAAACAGGAACAAAATGGGGAAGCAGAATTGAACAAAAGGTCCCTGACCATTTCAAGAACATCAGATGTGTAACTGTTATATACACTGATCAACACCCACGTGGTAATGAAATTTGCTTTATTAGGTGTAGCCAGGACACCACTTAATTTTACAACAGATAACCTTCTTTGGAAAATAAAAAGGTTTTTCTCCTGCCGAAAATTTTGTATCGAAACATGAATATACAACCTTAATAAAATTGACTTTTATAACTGAACTGATTTTACGTTCCTTGGTAATGCTCTCTCGATGCTCTCCCATGGATGCCGAGGTGTTAGACGGGTGCCGCTTCCGGGTCGAAGACTGGCGTATTGAAGACGGGCACCTTGTCGATCCGGCTGCGATGATGTTTCCTCCTGGCAGCGATCCGCAGCGGGTCGAAAGACGCCTGTTTGCTTTCCTGCCAGCTATTTAACCTGGCGGCTCTAGTCTTTCTCCGTGGATTGGCGTCCGTTGGCAATACCCTATTGGCGGATGGTGATGTCATTGTATTACTATCCGCGCCGGAAAAAGGGGTTGTGCGCGTCCGTATTCCGCGGCTGCTTTCATGTTAGGTGGGAACCGCCTCTAGTGCCGGCTGACGGAACAAGCCAGAACTATGTTGCAGGTGCGGCGTATTCTGCAGCGGTAGCCACCCATTGTATTTGCATGGCTGTGCGCACCATGGCAGTAACTAAGAAGAAAAGATGCAACAAAAAGTGATGCGTCTGAAGGGAGAAAAAATAATAAAGCACTCGGTGCAGGTGTGAAGCAGGGCTATCCCCTCCTTCAATGCGACAAGCTGTGCCGGGTTTATACATAAACTCTGGGCAGACGTAGGATGAGTCTGCTCTTTCCCCACAAATGCAACTGACTACAAGACGCACCACCAGACATGGCTCAGCACATGTACGGGGTAAGGTCATCACACAATAAGGCATGCTGCCAGTGCTGGTTGACATACAGGAATATTGACCTCCGTCCGCTTGTGTTACAGCACCTGGCTATGGATGAAGAAACATGTCTTCATGCAAATAAACAAAATGATTCTGTGTGTGTGAAGTGAATTTTAAGGTTATTTACATTTTTTGTTTTATGTAATATGTGGCCACTCACCTGGGCAATACCACCATGGAACACATCTGTGGCCACCAGGTTGGCATTCCCCAAGGCATCATTCACCAAGGCAAGACAAGTGCTTACAATTAGTAGCAGACAACAGCAGCAACACATCCTTCTGTGTACCTGCCAGACTCCAGCAGGCTCACGAGTGGCACCAGTATCATCTCCCAACAAACCAGGCACCCGATGGTGGTGCCACGAACACAGCACATTTCATCTGCACGCCATATGACACTTGTCCACATGTTACATGACACCTCACAGAAACCCTTTCACCAGATTACTTATGATACTACAGGGCAGCTAGCTGATAGTGCTCACAATTCGGGCTCAATGCCAGCTGCGCCCTACACCTCATCTGTGCCCTACACCTCATCTGCGCCCCCACGCATTTCCTCCCACACCCCTTCCCCCCCTTGGATGGAGCCTAGACCGTGGATTAGGACCTACCTATTCCAGGGTCATAAGGTCTCTGTCATACCTATGGTTTTCCAGTGTCTTGTATCTGCTGACCTTGCAGAGTTTCAGGGTGCCACCATTTTCTACACTGATGGTTCCAAGATGATAGATAAGTTGGGATACACTTTCACGTCTCATGCTAGCTTAGAACACCATTTATTTTCAGGATCATGTAGTGTCTTCACAGCAGAGCTTCTAGCCGTTCACAGAGCATTTTGTTTATGAGGCCTTCGTCCACAGTGTTTTAATTTGTGCCAACTCAATCAGCAACCTGCAAGCTATCAACTGATGCTACACCCATCACCCTTTGGTCTCTGCTACCTGTTGCCTTTCCTCTTGTCCGTGGCCATGCTACCTGCTCAGATGTCTTTATCTGGGTCCCAAGTCATGTGGGTGTCCCAAGGGAATGAACTGGCTGACTGTTTGGCTAGAGAAGCATTTACGCCTCATTCCCTTCTGTGACTGCAGCTGCAGATCTGTGGATGTGTGTCAAATCTCTCTCTGCCCAAAAGTGGAATGACATCTGGTGCACTTCTGCTCCCTGTAATAAACTCTGCACAATCAGTGGTCTACTGCAGTTTGGCACTCTTCCTTCTGCTCTTCTGGGAAGGAGTCCAGTGTTTCATGCCGTTTATGCATTGGTGATACCAGGCTCACCCATTGTTTGCTTCTGTGAAACAAATCACCCTCACAGTGTGGTTCTGGAGCTGAACTGACAGTATCCCACATATTGGTGGGATGTCCCCTTTTTTTTGGCCTTTTTTGCTAAGTACAGTCTTCCAGATACTTACTTTAATTTTAATTTTACCAGACAATTCATGCTTGGTTGAGCTGGTCCTCAGTTTCCTCCATGAAAGTGGTTTTTATTTCGAAATATAATGTTCTGCATTTGTAGTGGAGCAGGGCAGGATGGTTGCGGTTCTGACCCCCCCCCCCCTCTCTCTCTCTCTCTCTCTCTCTCTCTCTCTCTCTCTCTCTCTCTCTCTCTCTCTTTCATGTCTTCTCAGTCTGGGACCCCGTCTCTCTCCCGTAGCTCATTGTTAGGTTCTTTAGTGGCAGTCTTCAGCACCACTCAGATCACTGACGGGATGTTAGCCCACTGTGATCAAGGACTCCACCAAAGAAACCACCCAGCGTGCACTCACTGAGATGGACACAAGTCTGGATACTGGCTCTACCACATTGTATAACATCAATCAGACACCAGACAAGGACACCAAGTTGCACAACAGTGAGACACTTGATCAGCTAAAGGGAAAGACATTATCATTGTACCAGAAGTGAATGTTATTTCCTGTTTCATGCCAGAACAGTGAACTTTTCATTTATGTCTTTAATGATAAAGTGCTTCTGTTTTTTGCAACCTGCGGACCAGCATTATTATGTGCTGCCCTTGCCACCTCATAAAGACCAAGACATAAGATTTTATTATTTTCCTACAGACTATTGACACAAATGTCTGCAAAGAGTATGTAAAATGAGAACTTAATTGTGTCTTAGGGTTTGTATTAGGTGTTTCTGGAGATACAATATTTTAGTACCCTCATAATATGTGTAGGGCCTAATATTTTGGCACATTTGAGTTGTTACCAAAGTAATATTTAATTTTTTCCTGCTAGTAGTATATCCTGCTTTTATTAACAGATACAGTTTCTTGATGCAGGGAGCCTGACTTTCTGCATTAAGTTGATTTGATTGATGCTCTTTAGAAAATAAATATTAGAATGTCACCTAATAAAAGGGAATGTGTGAGTAATGGATGATTTTCATAATAGTGGTTCATGATGGCATAGTGAATCATTAACATCATCAGTTAGTGGGAATTGTAATTCCCTGGCCTGAATGCTTTATTGTTTTTCCTTTGCTTCCTAAATTTTTGGACAAGTCTGGAAAAAGATGTAGAACGGAATGTAAGAGTAGTGTGGAGTTCTTTGTATTATGTTTGGAGTGGAGTTACAGCTAGTGTGATGGGTGGTTTAACATGGAATTTTTTGATGTTAGAAAAGTAATAGGAGTGCTAAGTAAATAAGTGTTAAATATTTGTGTGTGCATTAATTGTTTGTTATCAGAAATAAGTGTTCAGTGAAGAAAAAGGTTTTGGTTTAACTGTTATAGACATACCATGATTCTGATCTTAAAAGTAGGAAGAGTGGTGTGGTACATGACAGTTCAGTTTCTTCTCCCTCAAACAGTAGTGTACATTGTATTCTCTTAGTTGATATGAACAACATTGATTTTAATGTTTCAGATTTTAGCTTTATTATTTTATTTGATTATGCTACCACTATTTACATGTGGAGATTATGAAACTAGAAAATGTGATTGAAAATAATAGCAGAGGGAGAGGGCTGAAATGCAAGATCATAATGAATTTTCAGATGTGTTGTCATTAATGAGTCGTACAATTTTTTGCACTCAGGAGGGAACACTTTGCCAGATCTACGGAGTGCTTACAATTAAACTTTGCATGTATAATATATTATGACATGGAATTTAATTACCATTCAAGCACCAAACTTGGTTGCATTAATGTCAAGGACAAAGGGAAGAGAAATAATGCAGAATCAATTCAGTTGAAGCACTTTTGATGGGCTGCTACGGAACATCATACCATTACATATGGGCACTACTACTGCTACAAAAGGGGCTTAGTATGGCACCCATCAGTGTCCAGAAGAGTCTGAATGCGCAGGATTGCATTGTGCACAGCCGAATGAAGCATGTCCGTAGGTATGCTGGCTACCTCTCTTGATATGCTGGGCTTCAGATCAGCATATGTGTGTGTGTTCCCCTGGCAAACTCTGTCCTTCAGGTAGCCCCATGACCAGAAATCACAGGGAAAGTAATCAGGTGATCATGCTGGTGAAGCATTTGAAACAGTCAACTGATAGTGCAATTGTTTCCAAATGTGTTTAGGAGAAGCAGATGAACTAAATGAGTAATGTTCGGTGGGGACCCATGTTGCATGAAAACTGTTGAGTTCAATGCATCTCTTCTATAGGTTGGGTTTGACATGCTGGCAAAGCATATCACAGTAGTTTTGGCCAGTCACAATGCACATCTTTGCTCTGTGGGTGCCAATCTTTTTAAAAAAGAATGGGCCAATAATGACTGTAGCCGTGAAGTCACACGATATGGTGATACGCTCACCATACAAAGGAGCTTCATGCACAGTGATTGGAGGTGAAGATCCCCACAATCAGCAGTTGTGTATGTGTTCACCTCACCTGTCAGAGAAAAATAAGTTTCATCTGTTCATAGGATGGTCCAGAGCCAGCCCTCATCAACTTCAATGCTTTCGAGAAAGTGGAGAGTGAAGTCAATATGACGTTGTGTGTCCTGTGGTGCAAGCTGCTGTATTATAGGGGTCTTGCGTGGATATCATTTGAGAATGGTTTAAAGCACCTTCAGTACAGTGAACCCTGGGATGTCCAACTGTCGTGGCACAGCACACACTGCTGTGGTGCAACTGGTCATCAGCCTCTTCCTGGAGTGATGCCCAGTTTTCTAGTTGATTTGAACTACTACTACTACTGCATGCTTCACACAGCAGGTGGAAAAAGATGACCCTTTCGTACCCTTTTAGCTGGCAATGTCCTCGAAGTGCAACTTCAGAGTTACTGTTGTTTTGATAATATGGAAATCATGCACTCCATACTTTCGACATTAACACTACCAAGTTTGGTACATGTACAGTAATTAGATCCCATGTTATAATGTGTTAAATAGGGAAAGTTTAATTATAACCACCCAGTACTAATTAATTGTTAAGAAGTACCATGGCTGAACTTAATATATGTGATAAGTTTATATAATATGTGGGGATTGTGACTGCTTAAATGCACTCATTACAGTTTGTTATTGTTACCACAGGATCATGTTTACCCATCCAGCATGAATGTAAAAGAGGAGTTGGAGGTTGGTGCGAATAAAGAGGTAATTTTAGAATTTATGTGACTACATGGAATTAAGCATTGCTGAGTTGTGGTGAAAATAGTGAGATGACTGACAAATGTGTATGTACTCACAATAGCGGTCATGTTTTTGCTTTAGGGTAAACACGGTGGACTCACAGTATGCAAAATAGAATAATTTTTACACTTTATGCTATATGGATTTAAGCAATTATCTTTGAGCGGGTGAAGCACTATAGCATGTATGTTTGTAGAATTGCTTCTTTACATTATAAGCATAAATAAGAATTAGATGAGATTGTGTTGATGAAGTGACTAAAATTGGTGCCAAGTGCAAGACTCAAACCATAATTTGTCTATGTGAACTCATAAATGGGATGTTTTTATTCACCATGCAATACTCCTGTGACAGTTACAGAATCATTAAAAAAAAACTGCGCTCAGTGCAGAAATAACAGGTGATTTTAACCTACTGAGTAGAGACTAAGCAGCTAGTATGGACAGGCAGTCTTGTGATGTACATTTGAACAGTTTTCTGACAACACTCCTGAGCAGCTAGTTTGATAACCCGTACACATTTGAAATATTTTAGACTTTGCTATGAACAGGCTTTTCTTTATAGACAGTATCAGTACAGAGATGCATAAGTGAAGATGTCAGCACACTGACGATGGTTACCATAGTTAATGAATCCTTCAAGATGGCTAGGAGAATAGCTTTGCTAGAAAGAGCAGATAAACAGTTGTTAGCATCCCACTTACATGACGAGTGGATGTCATTTACTTCCAACATGATGTACATGAGGAATATTGGCAAACATTGAATGGACTTTAGAATGAGATTTTCACTCTGCAGCAGAGTGTGTGCTGATATGAAACTTCCTGGCAGATTCAAACTGTGTGTCGGACCGAGACTCAAACTCATGACCTTTGCCTTTCATGGGCAAGTGCTCTACCATCTGAGCTACCCAAGCACGACTCACACCCCGTCCTCACAGCTTCTCATTCTGGAAACATCCCCCAGGCTGTGGCTAAGCCGTGTCTCCACAATATCCTTTCTTTCAGGAGTGCTAGTTCTGCAAGGTTCGCAGGAGAGCTTCTGTAAAGTTTGGAAGGTAGGAGATAAGGTACTGGCAGAAGTGAAGCTGTGAGGACGGGGCATGAGTCGTGCTTGGGTAGCTCAGATGGTAGAGCCCTTGCCCTCAAAAGGCAAAGGTAACTGGAGTACAGACAGAAAATATCCACTGTGATTTAATAACAAAATTTGGTAAATGCTGACGAAGCAGACTGCTGTACTCCTGGTGAAATAAAGTACGCACGGTGAAGACAGGCAGAAGTTAGTGGAAATTGATGTGTCTGTAAAGTCTATGCATGAAGCGTACAATTGCCACAGTCATACTTCAGCAACATATTTTGCTGAGAACACGAGACATTTCTGGTTCTACATAAAATCGCTAAGTTAGTTGAAGGCTTCTATCCAGTCAGTCATTGACCTGTCTGGTGTGGCTTTGGACTACAGCAACGGGAAAACTGAAGTTTTAAATTTCGCACAGGATCATACAAATGTACTGTTGTTAGACTGTCACACAGACTCATGTATTGGGGACATAACAATGAGCCCCAGGTGTAGAGAAGCAGCTGGAATAATTGATAACAAAATAGTTGCCATGTCCGAATGGAATAACAGATCAGTTTTCCAGAGAGCACTCTACAGCATTGGCTCTGAACTTAGTTTGCATTTAATACAAATATCTTGCCTAGTGCAAAGTCCCAAGTGGCTGGGAAAAGGTGCAGGTGACTTCCTTATATATGGATGGTAGAAGAATATACCTGCGAAATGACGTACCAATATCATTAACAGTCATTTGCTCCAGAGTTCCTGAACATATACTCAGTTAGAATAGAATAAATTTCTTCGAGACACAAAAGTTTCTGTCCACAAATCAGCCTAGATTTTGGAAGCCTCACTTGTGCAATACTCATCTTGACCTTCTGTCACTTTATATCCTGCAAAGCATGGATGTTGGGCTACAGGCAATTTAATAACCCTAGATTTTCAGCAAGAAATTGACACGGTGCCTACTCCATACTGTTAAATGAGGTAAGAGTGCATGGAACGTGATGGCACATAGAAATCTCAAGTAACAGAGGCCATTACTCTGGCCTCAACAGCGAGTGTTCATCAGAGACAAGGGTCTCATAGAAAGTGCCTCAGAGATGTTTTATAAGACTGCTCTTATCTTCTCTGTTGCTGTTTGCTGATGTTGTGGTGTACAGAAAGCTAATCATGTTGCAGATTCCATGTGGGATGCATCCTCATATGTTTCAGATTTGTAAAGCTCTTTTGCAAGGCTAATAAGTAGTTAACAGGGGTATGTGACAGAGCCAAGGATTGGTCATCTGCTTTTGTCACTGAGTGGAATAGATGTTGTGAAATGTCAGATAAAGTAAACATAAAACAGGTAAAGCTGTCACCAATCTGCAGGTTTTCAACACTGCAGTTTTCTACTGTGGACAATCCTACTGTCTGTGGTATGACATTGTTCTCTTTCTACCTGTGAACTGATTTATGCAGCCAATTACAAGGTACTTATAGTTTAATGAATAAAGATCTTCAGATTTGAAGCCTTACACTTACCAATTGAGCCACTTACTACTAAAAAAGCATTTAGCAATAAGGTCCAGAGTTACTCTCATTAGGTGGGAGTAGCATTGAACACACAATATTTGAAAAAAGAAACTAGAATAAATAGCTACATAATTTTAGATTCCATATGGGATAGTCACCATAGATGCTAAACAAAGAGGAGGCCACATGATGTAAAAACATGGCTACCAGATTCAGTAAAAAATGTTTTGAACTGACCCCTCTCTGGCACTAGAATTGTTAATTTATTGGATAGTGGTTTGTCTTGTTATAGAAGGAGGCTAACGTCATTACAGTTTGTAGGAAAAGCCAAAGGAAATTTGTACAAAACTACAGATGTATCTAGCAGATTTAAAAAAAACCTTGTTGAATGATTTTGTAATTCTGTATGATGGCCTTTTCGAAAAAAATCAATTCTTCTGCAAGAATAGGACTGGGTCCCATAACCATAGATGATGGGGAATTGTTTACTATGCTTATTCCCAGTGCTGGCACAATGTAGTCAGCCCATGAGAAACCAGGTCGTAGTTCTGAAATAGTGTCTGTGGGAAATGTAGCAAAGTACTCAGTATTGTTGATGTGCCTTTCAATGACTCAGCATGTGTACTATGTAGTTGGTTGTTACCTTATGCCTTAAATTACATGCAAGCTGTAAGGTATATTAGAACTGAACGATGCAAATAAATAGGTTTAAAGCACCCACCATTACCACAGGCAAACTAAACAAATACTTTCTCGTGTAATAAAGAAATGTCAAACAGTCACAACTAACATACAACACACACATGGAATCGAAATAAATGTTTCCATAACTCTGTAGTTACGTGTGGTAAAAAATGTTTGAAGTATAGTGATATGTTTGCAACACAAACATACTATTGAATCTGAGAAGCTTAGTTTCACTGGTTTTTGAGGGGCTTGTTACCACCAGTGGCACGTGCTTTATTAAAGGATAATTATGGGTAAATGTAAAGTGGCTAGAAATCCTCTGAAGGCTTTTAAGAAAAAGAGAAATGTTGAAAAGCGAAAGGTAGATGTTGCTACTGTAAACAATAAAGATGATAACAAAGTGTGTGAACCTAACCTTGCTGGTACACCTGCCCATTGCAATGAAAGTGAGAAGGAAAGTACTTCGCAGAGGAAGCTTGGTTCAGTTAGTGAAAAGTATGAATTTTTTATGGGCAAATCAGATGTGAATGAAATATTTGATATGTCACTTCTCAACAGAAATTTTGCGTATTGTGTAAGTGTATTCAGTGTAGTACAGTCAGTCTGGAACTTTCTACAAAAAAATTGTGTAGGACTTTCCAGTGAAATGGAACTGGTGTGTGGTAAATGTTCATACATGACCCTCTTTTGGAACAGCATTCCAGTAATACCAAATGAAGAAAATGGTAGCGAAATCTATGAACACAACATAAGTTTCATTTATGCCTTGCATATAGTTGGTAGAGTACTTCTGCAGGTGCAGTTTTCTGTGGCATGATGAATCATCCAAATCCCCCAGCCAAATTTATGAACAATAATACATTTATAGGGTCTAAAGTAGATGATGTCTATATAGAATCTGTGAAGAAAGCTGTGGAAGAGACAGTAATAGAATAAGGTTGTAATAGAGACTTCACTGCAGCATTCAATGGTACCTGGCATAAAGGGAGACACACATCTCTTCTGGGTGTAGTATCTGCCACCAGTACGTATACAGGAAAAGCTTTAGATGTAGCAGTAACATCTATATATTGTAGGTGTTCATAAAAAATATAGGTACACATGAAAATAATTGCACAGCTAACTGTAGTGGCAGTAGTGGAGGAATGGAAGTGGCTGGTGTTACAAGTATATTTCAACATTTTGTTGTTTGTGATAAAGTGTGACATGTGGATTACCTTGGTGACAGTGATTCTGAAAGTTTCCGACATGTTGAAGAACTGAAGCCCTATGGTGATGATGTTGTGCAGAAATTTGTGTGTATTGGACAAATACGGAAACAAATGGGATCAGGACTTCAGTGACCGAAAACTTTGTACAAAAAAAGAAAGAAACTCAGTGATGGTAAGGGGTTGGGTGGGAAGGGAAGGTTAACTGACAATGTAATTGATAAAATACAGAACTATTATGGAATGGCTATTTGTCAACACACACACACACAGTGTAAATGAAATGAAGAAGGCTGTTTGGGCTCTTTATTTTCATAGTTTTCAACTGATGAAAGTTCCCCCATTACTTGTGTCCTAAAGGAGGAAACAGTTGTAAGTACACCAAGGGATTGCTAACTGGTGAAGTGTACACTCATAAACATACCCTGCCCTATGCAGTAATGGATGTGATGAAACCTATTTTCGGATACTTAGCAGCACCTGAACTTTTGGAAAAGTGTCTTCATGGAAAAAACTCAGAACCCCAATGAAAGTGTAAATAATGTTATATGGTCAAGAATCCACAAGAATGTGTTTGTTGGAATCAAATCACTTCACTTTGGTGTGTATTGATGCTGTTGCTACTTTCAGTGATGGCAACATTGTAAGGTGCAAAGTATTTCAGAATATGGGAATGAAGATAGGTTTGGCAAGAACAATGTCGGCTTTAGCCATGAACATCTTTGGGCTATTATAGGGCTATAAATAGCCTAGAAATACAAGCCAGAGTAAACAGGAGGAGGAGAAAGACGAAGCTGGAGGAGAAGTTAACAGAAGATGAAGATAATACAAATAACATGTTTTCTCAGGATCTTCGTAACCAATTTGCTTCAAATTTTCATGAAATGTTACACAGTACCTTCTGCATAATTTCACTCGACCTTTTTCCAAAAACCTGTATATTGTTGACTTTATAAATAAAAAATAGCACAAAAAGGTAGTGAATTTTCATTAAAATAGAAAAAAAATTAATCTCTAACAACTGAATTCAAATTCTTAAAAATCCCTGTGTTAAGTTGTAGCCAATACTCCAATAAATAATCTATAAAAATTTCAACTTCCTTGCTCAAATACTCTCTGAGAAAACACAGTTTGTGCTATTTTAATTGGAAGATACAGCTTTCTGGGGGGCTTTAAAGATATTAGCTGCCAATGGGCATTGATTTGCATCATTGAGGAAAGTTGAAAATTTGTGCCAGACCATGATTTGAACCCAGGTCTCGTACTCACAAGGCAGACACACTGACCACTACACCGTCCAGAGACAATGGTAATCTCAATTGCATGGACTACCCTAGCATGCATATGTCAGACCCCAGTTCTCAACAAATTCACACACAACTGATGTAGTGCACCTGCTCAATGTCCTCATTTTGCATGATATCTCACCGATTCCCAGTAAAGTTTGAGCTATGTATCCATCTGCACTGAAGTGTATAGTAGCCACTAATTGCAACATTATTATGATCTCCGGAGAAAAAAGGTTGCTTTGAATGACAACAAAGATTTGGAAATAGTGAAGATCTGCAGAAAGCTAGGTATCAACTGTCATAATGATGAACTGTATCTGAATGCAAAAATATATTGCAAGTTTTCATAACACCACTTGCTTTATTGATACAAATTTACACATGCTAGTTTTATCACTTAAGAAATTACAAATTAAAAAAAATGCCCTAATTATTCTGTGTTAGCATAGTATTTACAATGAATTGTGATGATATGGAATCATTTCAGGTGAAGTTCACTTAGTCTATCCAAGACACCACATTGAAACTGCTTTCAGTTGCTGCAGTTGAGGCTGGAATATAAGAAAACATTTTCACTAGAATACCTACTTTGGGAAAAAGACTACAGTAAGGCTTCCACCACTCGAGCATATTTTCATTGTCACTGCCATCCATTCCGTTTAAAAACAGGCCAGCTTCACCAGCGGATAGAGCATAACACGGTCCACAGTAATTAATGTAGCACTCTGACTGAAAGTGTTGTCTTACAGCTCTGTCACCTCAAGTCACGTTTAAAATTGTCAGTTTGAAATGAGCATAACATTGGAAGTACTCAAACTGAAAGCAAGGCAGCACTAGTACTACTACATGCATATACACGCAACAGACAAGCAGATACCATCCTGTGATTGGGTTTTAGAAACAGTTGTGCAGTCTGCCTGTTGCGTGCAAGGGATACTGACAAGTTTATTAAATGATGAATACAGGTCATTAAGGGGCCAAAGGGATTGAAACTGTTACCATTGTGAATATCATAGGTTTACATGGGTGGAATTTTGCATTGAAATGAACGTAACCCTAAGTGGTTTTAATTGCAGTACCTTTTACAAAGTGAAACATTAAAATGACTATTTTGAAAGTGATTTTTATTACACAGTAGAATGTTGCAGAATCTTTATACAGCATAATGCTATTATTAATTATACTTAGTGTGTGGAACATGTGAAAAATGCAAAGCAGTTACTATAACACTTATGCTATATCCAGATGTTGTCTCATGTCACTTACACAAAGCTTCTGAAAATTTGTTTTTAAATGTGTGTCACTGCTGGTAAGCTTCAATTAGATGGTGGATTCTAGAAGTTACCACAATTGTCAAATACTCACTGTGCAGTTACTGGTCTTATTAAGAGTGCACTCCACATTTGTCAGAATGTACTTGGATGTTTGCAGAGTTATAATTATAGAATCTACCTGGATTAGTATTTAATCCTTCGCTTATTTTATACATCACATGTATCCAGTCCTTCCTCCTCTTCTGCTGGGGGGGGGGGGGGGGGGTAGTGGAAAAGAGGGGAAATAAAAAGACTGAGTGTGTTGGTGGAATGATGGCTGTTTAGTGCTGGAATGGGAATCAGGAAGGGGCTGGGTGGGTGACAACAGTGACTAACGGAGGTTGAGGGTGTGCGTGTTAACTCCTGCCCCTTTCCGGTGCAACACAGTACTGTATCTCTTCCTATGAACCCCTCCCCACCCAACACGTTCTCTGTTCTGTTCTATCCCAGTTCGCACCCACTAACTCCACCATTCAGTCACATCTACCATCCCCCTCCTTCATACTTATCCAGCCTCAGACCTGCTACCCACAGTAATATGTATGTTTTTATTAGTTATTATTTGGTTTGATTCTCGTGACTTCTCGCCAATTTTACTGAGGATTCGTGTTTTGCTATCGTCAACTCCCTCAGATTTAATCTTGTTTCCTCCGTTTCCATCCTTTTTATTCTTTTCATCCTTTTCGTGAATTTTCACACATATTTGGGTGTATTTTTGCGAAATTTTTCAGATGTAATGTACATTAATATAATTTTTCGAATTTTTCCACCACTATTGATCCTAGCTATTTCCACCTGCATCATTACAGAAAGATTTCCTTATCCCTGTCCAGATCCCAGTGCCACATACAGTGCTTGGCTCGTGGAATCCCCCCCTAAGGGCGTGATCATCAATTTACCCATCTCTGCCTGCCACCTCTCCTTGCACAATGACCTCCATCTGTTCAGATTCCACCAATTCTTAGCCCTCACCAACATAGTCCTGTGAAACTGTATCAACCAATCCCAAACCTCCTAGGATAATCTTCTCTCCATCCACAAAATTTATGCAATCCGAAATTCCTGGAACCCATAACACACATTGAAACTCTTGCCCAGCTGGAACTTGAGCAACATGCTTGCTGTCACCTCAAAAAGTTCTCCATCCTGCTCACTTCCTACTCCCGCATTGGAGTACCACTGCCCACCACCTCTACAACAGCCTCCAAACCTCCCCCACATTCCCTCATAGCTGACAAACCCTATCTCACAGACCTACACACTTACCCCACCCTCCAAAACTCCCTTCCACCACCACACAGAATCGAGAACCTAAACAGACCCGCAACACAGTCATGAACTGTTCCTCCAGAAGCCTTAGCTCCACAGAAATATCAGTCCTTTCCAAAGGCCTCACTTACCCCAGTCCCAAATTCAAACATCCAGTAGTTGGTAAAGACCTTCTCTCCTTCTCCCTGTCCCTACAGTGGAAATACTTTCTTGCCACCAAACCTACCAATCAGACTTAGCCAAAGACCAATATTGAACCTTGCCTAACTCAGTTCACTCCTCCATCCAACTGTGATTCACCCCCACGGTCCCCAAACCACCCCTGTTAACTTTCCAGAATTTCTTAACCTCAAACCTTGCGTCACCATCATTCCTCAAATCCCTCAGCATGCAGACTAACCTTACATCCTCAGAAAGAACCACAGCCCACCATCTAAAAACTAATCATGACCTTTTAATCCTACCTGCTGACAGAGGCTCCACCACGGTTGTTTTGAACTGCAAGGATTACCTGGTGAAAGGATTCCGCCCACTGTCAGATATGTCCACCTACAAACCTTGCCACAGTGACCCCATTCCAGTAATCCAGCAGGATCTCTAGTCACTACTCAAATCCTTAGGTCTATTCCAGAACCTCTCCCCAAAGTCCATATCTCTACTCATCCCTACCAGTCCCTGCACTCCAACCTCCTACATGCTTCCTAAAGTCCATAAACCTAACCACCCAGGACACCCCATTTTGGCCAGTTACTGTGCACCCACTGAGAGAATCTCTGCTCTCATAGACCAACACCTTCAACCTGTTACCCGGAACCTACCCTTTTATTTAAAAGATACCAACCATTTCCTCCACCGACTCTCCATGGTTCCTGTCCTTTTACCACATGGTGCCTTGTTCATCATTATTGATTCCACTTCCCTTTACACTAACATTCCTAATGCCCATGGCCTTACCACTATTGAAAACTATCATTCCTAATGCCCGACGGATTCCAAACCAACAACCTCATTTCCAGTCACCATGACCAACTGTATTCTCATCCGCAATTACTTCCCTCCTTTGAAGGCATTACCTACAAACAAATCTGGGGTATGGCTCTGGGCACCCACATGGCACCATCCTATGCCAATCAATTCATGGGCCATCTAGAGGAATCCTTCCTAAAAACCCAGAATCCTAAACCCCTCACCTGGTTCAGATTCAATAATGATATCTTTGCTATTTGGAGCAAAGGTTAGAACACCCTATCCACATTCCTCCAGGACCTCAAATACTTTCCTCCATTCACTTCACCTGGTCCTACTCATTCCAACAAGCCACATTTGTAGATGCAGACCTGCACCTCAAAGGTGACTACATCAGTATCTCCGTCCATATCGAACCTACTAACCACCAGCAATATCTCCACTTCGACAGCTGCCACCCATTCCATACCAAGAAGTCCCTCCCGTACAGCCTAGCCACCTGTGGTCGTTGCATCTGCAGTGGCGAGCAGTCCCTCTCGAAATATACCGAGGGTCTCACTGAAGCCTTCACTGACAGTAGTTATCCTCCCAACCTTATACAAAAGCAAATCTCCTGTGCCTTATCTTTCCAGTCTCCCACCACCTCCCAAAGTCTCACTGTCTGGCCACAGAGGAGCATTCCCCTTGTAACTCAGTTCCACACAGGGCTGGAGCAACTGAATTACATTCTCTGCCAGGGTTTGGATTACATCTCATCCTGCCCTGAAATGAGAAACGCCCTGCCCACTATCCCTCCCACCCTTCCCACCCCTCCCACACTGGTTATTCTACCATCCACCGAACCTACACAATATACTCGTCCATCCTTAAGCAACCCCTGCTCCCAATTGCTTACCTCATGGCTCATACCCCTTTAACACCACCACCACCAGCCCAGTCACTAACATCACCTATCCCATCAAGGCCAGGGAGGGCTACCTGTGAAACTATTCATGTGGTCTACAAGTTAAGCTGCAACCACTGTGCTACATTCTATATAGGCAAGACAACCAACAAGCTGGTTGTCCACATGAGTGGCCACCGACAAACTGTGACCAAGAAATGAGTGGACTATCCTGTTGCTCAACTTGCTGCTAAATATGATATCCCTCATTTCAATGACTGCTTCACAGCCTGTGCCATAGGGATCCTTTCCACTAACACCAGCTTTTCTGAATCACGCAGGTGGGAACTTTCCCTGCAATACATCCTACGTTCCAGTAACCCTTGTGGCTTCAACCTTCGTTAGTCACTGTCCTCACCCATCCAGCCCATTCTCTGTTCCCATTCCAGCACTACACAGCTGTCATTCCACTGCCACACAGCTGTCATTCCACCGCCACACCCAGTTTGTACATTTGCTCTTCTTTTCCACTATTGGCCCCCTCCCCCACCTCTCCCGTGCTCTCTGTCTAACCTATAGCACTTCACTGTCCACCAACCCTAAAATACTATACCTCCCCTCCCCTTCCCAGCCCCCTGCTTACCTCCACCCAGTTGCCACTCCCATCGTGCACTGGTGATGCTGCTCGCAGTGTGTGTGGTTTCAGTTGCCTGAGACTGCAGTAGTGTGTGAGAATTGCATTTGCGTGAGTGTTTGTGTGCACATCTGCATACATGTCTGTTGTTCACAAAGACCAGTTGCTGAAAGCTTTAATTGTGAAGGTCTCTTTGTTGTGCCTATCTGTGACTCAGGATCTCTGCTATATGGTGATCAGCAACTTTCCTACTCATAATATTGTTACATTCCATCCCGGATTTTCCATTGTTTGATTACAATATTGGTTTTCACAGAGAAACACACATTAAAAGAAAACCCTTTGCACAAAGATATGTATGCACCTGCTAATACTGCTACTGCAGAACTGCTGTACGAGTTCTGCACACATTATAGGACCCAATGGCTTTCATTTACAACAAATACCATAAGAATTTTTCAGTTGAGTGGCCCAAAAAATCAGTTTGTGTATCGCTGTTTTTGTAAAGTTAAATTAGTGGTACTAGAAACGCTGAATACAGAAAAAGAATTTCAGAAAAATCATGGAAGAACATACATGGATGTAAGGAGAGGCCACTGAGAGCTGAAATTTTACCAAGAGTGTGACTCCACCTTCAAACCACGTCACTAGGAAGATTGGAAAGTAAACCAGTTGTGAATTTGTACTCTACTCATATAAAGCAAGTGGTCACTGCTTTTTACCTAAGTGGCCATTTCCTGTGCCTGTTCAGTGTAGTGAAAAATTTGTCTCTCAGGATGTATACGATCCGGGACAACTGGGAGATCCAGGAAAAACCTGGTAATTTTTTCATCTGGGAGAAAACCGGGAAAAACCCGGGAATTTTGAAAAATTCCGTGAATTTTTCATTGTTTTTGTTTTCAGTTAAATTTTTGTAATTTTGACTGCTAAGAACCAATACTCTCACTAAGGATATTACTGTATCCTGCTACTGCAGAATAATACTGCAGCAATGAAACATGAACGAGAGAAAAAATGAAAATAAAACTTAAATTGCAAATTAAATGCCGCATATACAGCAACAAAATACAGTGCTCATACAAGTGTCTGCCAACAGCAAAATGCTTCAAAGGCTTTAGGAAGACTATGCAATGTTCCTTAACAACAAATTGCCTCCAATGAGCATGATGTCACAACTGCTTACATTAGATTTGTTTTAGCAGTTACAAGTGGGATCATGCGCATGCACAGTTGAGTAGTACGTTCTCCCGCTTCTGGTTACAGAAATGTGGATGTTGGCTGTGTAAACAGTCGCAGCAGGCAGCTAGATGCTACCGGGAAAAACTTTACTGGAGCGTCCAAGCTGCCAGATTCTTGTATGCGCAGCAGGCCCAGTTCTAGGCGGGGGTGGGGGCCAAATTCATACATCCAGCGCACGTTAGTCTATCGATTATTCATATGATTTTGAATCGTATCCCTGTTGGTTTTTGAACATTTTTGAACACATTCTAAGTTGATTTCCGAATGAATCGTAAGTTGATTTGTGAATGCGTGCATAGTGTACATGATGTCTCTGTCAGGGGAATGCTCATCGCACATAGAAACAAACTTTCCTACAGACAAAAGGCGCTATACAAGCTAAGCGGAGTAAGGCCCAACAGATGAATGCCAACTGCTGTCTGATTGTGTGATTGATTGGGTTTGTGAATGATGAGCGTTGTTATAATTCCTAGCAAAATCCATAGATTCAGATTGCAGGAGTGAAAATAAATGAATAACAGGTAAGAAAGATTATGTATTACCTTCTTGGTGTATCCAAAAAAAATGAAATTTTTACAGAAAATATTTGGCCAGATTGCTATACTAGTAAGGGCCAGTTGTACAGTCCCCGGCTAGCAGCCGCTTTTAAATTCTATTCTGGAAGAAGCACGTAAAACACATTGTATGAACATGTAGCAATGCCTAACCGGAGAATAATTGTGGGATAACTAAACCAGTGATTCTGGCAGAGTTAGTGGAGTTAATCTGTGAATAAGCTTTGACATTGGCAGGAATAGTTACAGAATTAGTGGTAACAAGACTGTTTGTTAGAATGAGGAAGGAGAAGAAATGGGGACATCACACAAATTATGGATCAATATGACGATTTCATGTTTGTATAAAAATTTTGTAGTACTACTTTTCGATCTCATACTTGAGAAACTGGAGCGTATGAAAGAAGTGTGAAACTATTTCCTAATGTAACGCTTTTTGCTTGCAGTTGGCCTAATAGGCATTTGATATTGGTACTTTGTGAATTATATTCTGTCGTTACAAAAAAGACCATTTGTGCCAAAACAGTCTTGTTTATTTGGTGCGTATTTCAATTGTTGGAGTATTTTAAAGGCCTATTTTGTTTTATCTAGCAGACAGTGACAAAATAGACATAATCAGATCGAGAAACCACACCAGTCTTGGATCCTATTTGCATTTACAACTTTTTCAGTATTAGACAATGACATTTTGACTTCTCATGTAGCAAAATGTTTGACGAACTTTGATGTGGTAATAGATTCTTTCGCAGAAAAGAAAGCACACCATGTAAAACTGTAGCAAAATAAGAGAGAAAAAAATTCTAGGAGCTAACGACTGAAGAAATGTGTATTGTCTTGCTTGTCTCATGTCGTTACTGGATTTATGTATCCTATATTTAATTTTATGTCACACAAAGCAGCAAGTTGTTAGCTGAAAGGGAATAATTAAAAAGAGAGAGAGAGAGAGAGAGAGAGAGAGGGACAGGGACAGGATGTCAAACCGGCCGATTGTAAGCAGGAGAGGCACCACAAAACATTTTAATTTCCGCTATCCTGAATGTGGTTTGATGGCATCCATTACAAAATATACATGTTTCAATTCCACAGAGCGATGTACAGTGACGTGCGATAGAAGACTACTGTGTGAGGAGGCGAGGCACTTATGACCAAATAACATGTTTTACATTTCCTCGAACAAGTATGTTTTATGCATCAGACTCTTCAGAAAGATGTGCGCTACAAAATGAACATATTTTTTAAATTTTTGACGTCCTATCTCAAATGCTCGAGGGAGTGGCGGAGTATTGCACCAGTTCGGCAATATCATAGATCTGGGGCTGATGCGCAGAGCAGTCTTAGTTACACTGGGGAAATGGGTAGTCTCCACATGACCCGTGTTTACATTTAGTGATTTTGCTGTTTACTTTTCGTCTACTGCTTTCACGTCAAATGAAAACAAAACAGATTTCTGATTTCCACCTTTCTGACAGTCAAGCATTAATTGCCTTGCAGAACAATGAAGTTATTTTTGTCAGCTTTCTAAAGAAATTTTCTTTTATTAATCTTTTCCGCTGAGTCAGACAATATATTTGAAATGAAGTGTTTAATTCCACACACTGTTCACTGCATATCAAGTGCACATTTTCAGCTTCAAGCATGTATGGCATAAAGCCATAATAAAGAACCAAACACGAGATAACACAGTACTGGTACTGCAAGAAAATTTACATCCCGAAAACCACATTGAAAAGCTTAATATCGGGGCATGGCCTACTTAACTGGGAATATGGACATACGAATGTGCACTTTAAATGTGCACATTTTAGTATGGGTCACAAAATTCCGATGCTCTTGGAGTATCCTCTGATGTCTTGTTTCTTTTATGACATAATGTAAGATCTTTTAATATTTTACATGTACGAGCATATGGGCTCCCTACGACACTGTAGCTGCGCAAGCGCGGTGACGCGTTTCATCTGGCGCTCTCCGGCAACTGCAGAAACGAACCTATTTCGAACAGGTCACGGGAAAATATTCCGAATGGTGGTTTGAAAAGTGTTACCATCAAAGTACCATTCTGGCAGTTACAACAGAGCTATGTGCGATAATGTACGATGAATTTCTTAAATAACAGAGCGTTTGACTCTCATTTAAAAATCAACTCTTTGATGACAAGCCATTTAGATGAATGTCGAGCCCAGAAGATCAGACATTTATGTCGTCGTTAAAAATTTTATGGGCACATTTTTGTGATGTATCTTAAATTGTAATATGCGCATAAAAGACCAATGTTTTATGTGAAAGCTTGGCTTGTCTTGCAATGTATTAATCTTACAGACTGATATTATATGTGAAAGCTTTGCATTTCATGTAGCAACACTATGTATAATAATTTAAACCATTAACTTTTTCTGGTTGTGTGTTTGCACTACTTAACAGTGATGTTGCTATTGGGTGACCGCATCACGTGTCCTAAGCTCTGAATACCCGCTGTCATCAGCTTGCGAGATCACGTGACATGAGCATCCATTACAAAATATACATGTTTCAATTCCACAGAGCGATGTACAGTGACGTGCGATGGAAGACTACTGTGTGAGGAGGCGAGGCACTTATGACCAAATAACATGTTTTACATTTCCTCGAACAAGGCTTACAAAAGGACATCGCAATCTCGATTTCAGTGCTTCGGAAAGCAACATGCAGTGTTTGGTGGAATTTGAATTTATACTTTCGTAATATGAAAATGTGCAGTGTACATGTTGCTGCACATCAAAGATCTTTCGAGAACGCGTTTTTTCCCCTGTGTTTACTTTTCTAAAGCTCCAGGAAATTATACTCCCGTGTATAAAACCATAATCATTTAAAGGACTTATAAGTTATACAGTTCCGAGAGAAAGTATACTGTGAGTTATCAGGGAAAAAGTATGTTTTAACTTGGGAGAAAGTGTATTTTTAACCGGTAAATCCGGGTATTTTTTTTTTTTTCCTTGTCCACGTATACACCCTGTTCTCTGGTTTTGGGTTAATATTACAATAACCATGGGTTTCATTCAGTCCTTTGTTGATCACTCTGGTGTGACATATGAAGATAGTAAAACGAAAGCCAAAGTTTTAAATTTTGTGTTCGAGAAATCATTCCATGGGAGAATCGTGCAAACATACCATCATTTGACACTGGGTCAGACTCACATATGTATGACATAGTAATAAGCATCCCTGGCCTAGAGAAACAACTGAAAGATTTTAAAGCAAATAAATCACCATATCTGGATAGAATCCCAGTTGGTTTTTACAAAGAGCACTGAACAGTGTTGGCCACTTACCTAGCCTACAGTTGTCATGAATCTCTCACCCAGAACAAATATGCAAGTGAGGGGAAAAATGCACTGGTGACTGCAGTATATGAGACGGGTAAAAGAACAGACCCACAAAATAACAGCCCAATATTCCTAACTTCAGTTTGCTGCAGAGTCCTTGAACATATTCTCAGTTTGATTATATTAAACTTTCTTGATACTGAGAAGCCTATGACCATGAATCAGCATGGTTTTAGAAAGCATCGCTTATGTGAAACTCAACTTGGCTTTTTCTCACATTATATACTATGAAGTATGAATGAACTACAACAGGCAGAGTCCATACTTCTAGATTTCTGGAAGGCATTGCAGGCTGGTAAAGAAAGTATGAGCAATGTGGAATAAGTTCACAGATATGTGAGTGGCTTAATCGAACCCAGTATGAAGTTCTCGATGGCAAGGGTATCATCAAGATTGCTCAAGGGAAGTGTGATAGGTCTGTTGCTGTTTTCTATATGTGTAAATGATTTGATGGACTGGGTGGTCAGCAAACTGTGGTTACTTGCTGATGATGGTGTGGTGTACGGTAAGGTGTCAAGGGTGAGTGACTGTAGGAGGATGCTAGACAACTAAGAAAAAATTTCTGATTGATGTGATGGATGGCAGATAGCTCTAAATGTGGAAAAATGTAAGTTAATATGAATTAATGGGAAGAATAAACCTGTAATTTTTGAAAATAGTATTGGTAGTGTCCTGCTTGATGCAGTCAAGGTATTTAAATATCAGAGTGGAAAGTTGCAAAGCAATATGAGATGGAACAAACGTGTGAGAACTGTATTAGGGGTGATAATGATCGACTTCACTTTATTGGAAGAATTTTAGAAGATAATGGTTCACCTGTAAAGCAGACTGCATATAGGATGCTGGTCGGGTCTATTCTTGAATGTTTGGGACCCGTACTGGATCAGATTGAAGTAATACATTGAAGCAATTCAGAGGCAGGCTGATTGATTTGTTACTGGTAGGTTCAAACAAAACGAGTGTTAATGAGAGGCTTTGGGAACTCAAATGGGAATCCCTGCAGGGAAGGTGACATTCTTTTTGAGAAACACTATTGAAAAAAATTGTAGAACAATCATTTGAAGCTGACTGCCAGACTATTCTACTGCTGCTGACATACATTGCACACGCAGACCACGAAGATAACATATGAGTAATTAGGGCTCATACGGAGGAATTTAGTACAGAGTGTTGTTTTTCGAGGTTGTGTTTGGGAGTGGAGCATTAAAGGAAATGACTAGTAGTGATACAGGATACCCTTAATGCCACACCATGTAAGGGCTTGCAGAGTATCTTCGTAGATGGCATAGAGTACGCTCTTTCCTGAGAGTTCTGGAGGATTGCTAGTGGTGCAATCAAAACCATATTATTTATTTTTATTTGTACAAATTTAGGACAATTCCACAATCAAATTTAGACATTAAATGAGCAATTTTATAGTTGATAAAGCCTCCGTAATCCACTACATCAGTAACATGGCTGTGATATTTGAGAGGAGGAGAAAGTTGTCGTGAAATCTTGTTGTTGTTATTGTTGTCTTCAGTCCAGAGACTGGTTTGATGCAGCTCTCCATGCTACTCTATTCTGTGGAAGCTTCATCATCTCCCAGTACCTACTGCAACCTACATCCTTCTGAATCTGTTTAGTGTAGTCATCTCTTGGTCTCCCTTTATGATTTTTACCCTCCATGCTGTCCTCCAATACTAAATTGGTGATCCCTTGATGCCTCAGAACATGTCCTACCAACTGATCCCTTCTTCTAGTCAAGTTGTGCCACAAGCTTCTCTTCTCCCCAATCCTATTCAACACCTCCTCATTAGTTATGTGATCTACCCATCTAATCTTCAGCATTCTCCTGTAGCACCACATTTCGAAAGCTTCTATTCTCTTCTTGTCCAAACTAGTTACTGTCCATGTTTCACTTCCATACATGGCTACACTCCATACAAATACTTTCAGAAACGACTTCCTGACACCTAAATCTATACTCGATGTTAACAAATTTCTCTTAATTAAGGAAAACTAGTTGAGTATTTGGCTTTTCCTGGTCATGTAGTTATTCCAATTCCAACCTCCTGCATCGCTGTTCTTTGTCCTGCTATCCTCTCTATCTGCCCCCTGGTGGCTCACAACTCTTTAGTGACTATGTGCTTGGCTAGCATGGGGCCCCAGCCTTTGGAGTAGTACTTCCTTTCTTTTACTGCAAGCTTACATTTCTATGATCCATTTCCCCCTCTGCCTCTCCATCAGATGGTTTTCTTGGTGCAGACTCTACTTGGACCTGGTTTGTCATTGGGACACGAGTTTCCACTTCTAGCATTTTCTACAACTTTTCATTAAATACACTCCTGGAAATGGAAAAAAGAACACATTGACACCGGTGTGTCAGACCCACCATACTTGCTCCGGACACTGCGAGAGGGCTGTACAAGCAATGATCACACGCACGGCACAGCGGACACACCAGTAACCGCGGTGTTGGCCGTCGAATGACGCTAGCTGCGCAGCATTTGTGCACCGCCGCCGTCAGTGTCAGCCAGTTTGCCGTGGCATACGGAGCTCCATCGCAGTCTTTAACACTGGTAGCATGCCGCGACAGCGTGGACGTGAACCGTATGTGCAGTTGACGGACTTTGAGCGAGGGCGTATAGTGGGCATGCGGGAGGCCGGGTGGACGTACCGCCGAATTGCTCAACACGTGGGGCGTGAGGTCTCCACAGTACATCGATGTTGTCGCCAGTGGTCGGCGGAAGGTGCACGTGCCCGTCGGCTTGGGACCGGACCGCAGCGACGCACGGATGCACGCCAAGACCGTAGGATCCTACGCAGTGCCGTAGGGGACCGCACCGCCACTTCCCAGCAAATTAGGGACACTGTTGCTCCTGGGGTATCGGCGAGGACCATTCGCAACCGTCTCCATGAAGCTGGGCTACGGTCCCGCACACCGTTAGGCCGTCTTCCGCTCACGCCCCAACATCGTGCAGCCCGCCTCCAGTGGTGTCGCGACAGGCGTGAATGGAGGGACGAATGGAGACGTGTCGTCTTCAGCGATGAGAGTCGCTTCTGCCTTGGTGCCAATGATGGTCGTATGCGTGTTTGGCGCCGTGCAGGTGAGTGCCACAATCAGGACTGCATACGACCGAGGCACACAGGGCCAACACCCGTCATCATGGTGTGGGGAGCGATCTCCTACACTAGCCGTACACCACTGGTGATCGTCGAGGGGACACTGAATAGTGCACGGTACATCCAAACCGTCATCGAACCCATCGTTCTACCATTCCTAGACCGGCAAGGGAACTTGCTGTTCCAACCGGACAGTGCACGTCCGCATGTATCCCGTGCCACCCAACGTGCTCTAGAAGGTGTAAGTCAACTACCCTGGCCAGCAAGGTCTCCGGATCTGTCCCCCATTGAGCATGTTTGGGACTGGATGAAGCGTCGTCTCACGCGGTCTGCACGTCCAGCACGAACGCTGGTCCAACTGAGGCGCCAGGTGGAAACGGCATCGCAAGCCGTTCCACAGGATTACATCCAGCATCTCTACGATCGTCTCCATGGGAGAATAGCAGCCTGCATTGCTGCGAAAGGTGGATATACACTGTACTAGTGCCGACATTGTGCATGCTCTGTTGCCTGTGTCTATGTGCCTGTGGTTCTGTCAGTGTGATCATGTGATGTATCTGACCCCAGGAATGTGTCAATAAAGTTTCCCCTTCCTGGGACAATGAATTCACGGTGTTCTTATTTCAATTTCCAGGAGTGTAAATACAGGGTCCTCGTTGTTGGACTTGACTTGCTAGCAATTTCCAAAATTCTCCAGAAGTGTGGATCATGCAGGAAAGGTCACCCAATGTGGTTTATGCTCCACCTTTGCACCCTTGCCTTTAATAAGTGTCCCCCTCCACGTCCGGGGGTTAGAATAGGACCAAGATAATCCTACCTGTCGTAAGAGGCGACTAAAAGGAGTCTCACACTTTTCGGCCCTATAAGTTCAGGTCCTATTTCATGGTTTGACCTACCCTTTTCCAACTTCTACAGAAGTGCAGGCCAGTGGGGAAGGACACCTTACATGGTGCCCAGTTATCCATAGTTCTACGAGATTTGATCTCCTGAACCTCTTCTCCTCATGGCTTTGCATCTCCACCTGCAGTTCAACTATTTGGGCGATGACACTTTCTGGGGTATGTCATCTTTTGTTGTCTCCTGTCCTCTTTCGCCCCCATCACAATATTGGATTTCTCTGTACCCAATCTCCAGCACGGTAGCCAGTCTGCTGTGGTGGGACCATCATGTACCCATTTGGTGGTAGCCCCTGCCAACACAGAAATCTCACTGCTGATGCCTGAGCTGTATACTCCCCACATATGCCAAAGAGTAGATGCCTGTCTTCATGGGGCATCCGGACTCCTGGCAACAGCCATCATACCAGGTGGCCTTTGCTGTGGCTGAGTGTCACCTGTGGGGACATCCCTGATTGGAGTGGGTGGCATCAGGGTGGATGACCCACAATGAAGCAGACTGTCATCTTTTGCTGGGGACTGAATATCTCCAGCAGTCTCCAAGAAAGGGAAGGTTGATTTAAATGCCGACAGGTATGACCCTAAATTGTTCCCCTCCCTAGCAACACCTAAGGGAGGAACCTAGGGCTTCAGAGCAACTGGATCCAAATTTGCCACATTACTGAGTTTGCAGTTGAACTGATGGGTACTCCTTTTGGAGACAAAGCCTCTGTTTTCTGTTGAGCACCTAGAGGATAAGTTTGGGGAAGTGATTGCTGTTCAAAATGCACAATGGGTCACTTTTGATTCAGATGGCATCCCCAAGCCAGTCCTGGGTGTTACTCGCCTGTGACAAGCTGGGTGATACTCCTGTTTTGGTCGCTCCCCACAAAAGCCTCAATATGGTCCGGGGAATTATTTTTCATCACGACCGCCTGTTACAGTCCGATGACAAGCTGTGTACCAGTTTAGAATGGTGGGATGTTCATTTCATGTGGCATGTTCACAGGGTACCCAAAGACAGTAGAGCTGCCATTGGTGCCTTCATCTTGGCCTTTGAGGGTGATCATTACCTGAAAAAGTGATGGTGTACCAATGTGACATCAAACCCTATGTTCCTCCCCCTATGCAGTGCTTTGTTGTTGTTGTGGTCTTCAGTCCTGAGACTGGTTGATGCAGCTCTCCATGCTACTCTATCCTGTGCAAGCTTCTTCATCTCCCAGTTCCTACTGCAGCCTAATCCTTCTGTATCTGTTTAGTGTAATGCAGTGCTTTAAGTGCTGGAAATTTGGGCACATGTCCTCCCATTGCCCTTCCAGCACCACATGTAGAGACTGCGTACGTACGCTGCATCCAGGGTCCAATGGACACCAGTCAGTGGTTGAAAAAACCGTCTTGCCTGTGACAGACAGTCAGGTGGAGTATGCATTTTCGTCCTTACCTCTGTCTGTAGTGAACCTGGGCCCCTTCAAACACTTTTAGAAGCTGTGGCTGTCAGAGTGAGGACAACACAGGTATTTGTAATCTGTAACATCTGTCTCCCTTCAGATGGTGAAGCACCACCCCATGTTTTGGCTGCACTCATTTCGTAACGCCTCCCACCTTTTCTCCTTCTAGGTGATTTTAATGCCCATAATCCTTTTTGGGGTGGTGCCAAGGTTAATGGTTGTGGCAAAGATGTTGAGGACCTACTAACTTACCTCGACCTTTGCCTCCTAAATACAGGTGCCCCCACACATTTCACTGTGGCATATGGCACATATTCGGCCATTGATGTCTTGGTTTGCAGTCCTGGCCTTCTCCCATATATCCCCTGGAAATCACATGAAGACTTGAGTGGTAGTGACCACAGGGCTCTGTCCTGAGTGTCCCACTCTTTTTAATTGTCGTCAATGGTCTTGCATTAGCAGTAGGATTGTCAATCTATCCCCTCTTATATGCTGACAATTTTTGTACTTTGTTGTGCTCCTCTTCTACTGTTGCGGCTGAACACCGGCTGCAGGGAGCTATACGGAAGGTGCAGTCTTGGGCCCTCACTCACAGTTTTCAGTTTTCGGCCCCCAAAACTTGTCATGCACTTCTGTCAACGTTCCACCCACCCCCATCCAGAACGTTACCTCGATGACCATCTCCTAGATGTAGTGGATACTTACTGCTTTCTGGGACTGGTCTTAGATGCCCATTTAAGTTGGCTTCCCCATCGTCGTCATCTTAAGGACAAATGCTGGCGCCACCTTAATCTTATTTGATGCCTGAGCCACACCGATTGTGGTGCCGATCGTCATACACGGCTTTACTTGCACGAAGCCCTCGTACAGTCCCACATTGATTATGGGAGGTGGTGTATGGTTCAGCAGCACGCTCTGCACTGAGTCTACTAGACCCTCTCCACCACTGTAGAGTGCAACTTGTGACAGGAGCCTTCCGATCGAGCCCCATGAACAGATTCCTTGTGGAAGCTGGCGTTCCTCCATTGAAGCTCTGGCAGCAACTATTGCTTGCAAATTATACTGCCCACATACATAGTTCGTCTTGCCATCCAAATTACCGTTGTCTTTTCCCCAACACGGTGGTCCATTTCCCTCAATGGCGGCCCACAACTGGGTATCCCTTCATCGTTTTTGTCCAGTCATTTCTTCATGAACTCGACACTTCTTCCTTATCACCTTTCTTGTAGGTCCACTTCTGTACACCTCCATGGTCCATACCTCAGCCACAGCTTCAGCTGGATGTATTGCAAGGCCCCAAAGACTCAAGACCAATCTACAGCCATGCGCCAGCATACTCTCTCTCTTCTTGGCGAGTTTGAGGGCTCAGAAATAATGTACACAGATGAATCACTGGCCGACGGTTTTGTTGGCTTCGCTTACGCTCACATTGGCCATACTGAACAACACTCCTTGCTGGATGGCTGCAGCATTTCCACTGAAGAGTTAGTTGCCATTTATCACGCGCTTGATCATATCTGCTGCTGCTCTGATGAGTCCTTCTTCATTTGCAGTGTCACCTTAGGCGGCCTACAAGCTCTCAACCAGTGCTTCCCTAGGCATCCTTTGGTACTGTTAATCCAGGAGTCTCTTTGTGCCCTCTGCACCAATGGATGCTCAGCGACATTCATATGGATCCCAGGACATGTTGGGATACCAGACAATGAACTAGCTGACCGCCTGGCCAAACAGGCCGCCAGTAAACCATCTCTGAAGACTGGCTTGCTGGAGACCGACTTGCTATTGGTCTTCCACCACAAAGTTTTCACGAAATGGGATACAGAATGGCACACCCTGAGTACACCAAGTAAACTCCATGCTGTAAAGGAGACGACTAATGTGTGGCGGTCATCCATGTGAGCCACTTGCAGGGAATCTGTTGTCTTTTGCTGGCTCCGCATTGGCCATACATGGATAACACATGGTGACCTCCTCCGTGGCGAGGACCCACCTTGGTGTCACTGTGGCTCCCTTCTGTCTCTCACATCTTGCTGGACTGCCCAATTTTAGTCACTTTGCGGCGGACTTTTAACCTTCCCAGCACCCTACCTTTGGTGTTGGGTGACAATGCCCCAACAGCAGATTTAGTTTTATGTTTTATTCGTGAGAGGGTTCTTATCATACCATCTAAGGGTGGGCATTTGGCCTTTTCTCTGAGGCCTCCACCTGCCCTCCATTTTAACTCTGTCACCCTTTCTTGCATTTGTTTGCCTTCGTGTTCGTCTTTTCCCTACATGTGTTCAGCTTGCCTTGCCTTTTTGGGGTGGACATTTTAATGTGTTGCAGAGTGGCTGGCTCATCGTCTTTTATCCTTGTGATCAGCCAGCCCAGTCCATCTCTCTATGGCTGTAATGCCTTCTTCTACTTTTGCTTGTTGTGAACATGTTGCCCATTTTTTATTCGTTCGATTCATTTATTTTTAGGTGTGGTTCCCCATTCCTTTTCCTCCTCTTACTTTCCCAAATGTACTTTGAGTGTTGCTTTATATTGAGCCTTGTTTGCATCAGGAAAAGGGGACCGATGACCCTGTAGTTTGGTCCCTGTATACCCCATCCAACCTTTAATAAGTTAATATAGTCAAAACCAAGCATGGTAGCCATTCTGTCATGGTCGCGATTGTGGTCGCGGCTCCTGAAGTACCTTGTACAGTGGTAGCCGCCTGACCACACAGGCATCACACTGTTGGTGCCTGAGCTGAAAATTCCCCATCTATTCCAAGGTATATGTGCCCATGATGTCAGGTACACAGGGACTCCAAGCAATGGATTACTGGCCAGGTAGCCATTGCCTAGGCTAGGTGGCACCCATAGGGAGAGCCCACGTTCTGATTGGGTGGCACCATGGTAGATGAGCTGCAAATGAAGCGGATGAAGTTATCTCCTGCTATTGGCAATACAGCCACAGCAGTCTCTGTGAAAGGACAATCCTCTTTCAGTGCTGACAAGTATGACCCTAAAATAGCCCCTTCCATGGTTATACAATGGAAGGAATGTAGAGCTAAGCAGCAAGCAGAAGAATACTCCCTGCAATACGTAGTTTGCACAAGGACTGATGGGGATTCATTCTTGGCCACAAAGCTTTTATTCTATGTAGAAACTATAGAGGGCAAGTTTGAGGAGGTTGCAGCCATTTACAAAATGAAGAGTGGGTTAATTTTAATCAAAGCAGTGTACCCTACCCAGCCACAGCCACTGCTCACTTGTAATAAGCTGCGTGATGTCCCAGTGACTGTTGTTTCCCATAAGTCTTAATATTGGCCAGGGCATCATTTCTTGCTGAGACCTGCTCTCACAATCTGGGCGTGATCCTGGAGTGATGGGGTGTACAATTTGTCCATCGTGTACGTAGGGGGCCAAAGGACAATAGGGTCACTACTGGAGCCTTCATCTTGGCCTCTGAGGGCAATTCGTTGCCTGAAAATGTTCACGTGATGGTATACCATTGTGGTATAAACCATATGTTCTCTTCACACCCTCCCCCCTCATGTCTGAAATTTAGCTACATATTTTAGTGCTGCAGCACTAGCCCTGTCTAGAGCTTGTGGACAAGTGCTGCATGCAAATGGTCCTTGTTCCCCTCCCTCCATCTGTGTCATCTGCAGAAAACACCCCCCCCCCCTCCCGCCCCACCACACACACACAAGATAGCACTGTTTCCCAGAGAGTGAAGAAGATATGAGAATAAAAGACTGGACAAACTTGCTTACCAACAGGCTTAAAAGAAGTAAAAGTGGTTGCACCCAGCACGTACGATATGTTCTATGCTACAGCTGCGACAGTGTCAGCCCCTTTGCCAGTGGTACTCATGCCCATTACACCTCCCACAGCGGGCCCTCTGGGCTGCACAACCAGGTCTTGTTCTCCTGGTGGTTAGGGACTCTCCTCTTCCTGCTTCCCTCACACATACTCTGGGATTGATGGCCTCCCGTCCTCTAGGGACATTGGTCTCCACCTCCCAGCTGGAGATGAATCACCTTCCTCCGGCTTATATTGCCAGGAAGGGGTCGCCCAGGACATTTCCTTCCAAGATTTCCGCCAGTCTACAACAAGACGCCAGTCAGCAGCTAAAGGAGCCACAGGCTGCTTGTAACAGGGTTGCAGTCATCATCTTTATGTGAAACTGATTAAGAGAAGCCCTTGCCATCATAAAAATCCTCTAAGGGGAGAAAAGACAAAAAAAAAATTCCTCCAAGAAGAAGGACTTTCCGGTGGCCCCCATGCCACAACACCCTGTCTGTTTATTTAAGTTGGAGATTCTGACAGCCTCTGAGGCCATAGTTCACATTACACAATGGAACATGGAACCTATGTATCAGCATAAGTAGCTTCGTTGGTCTCTTCATGGCCTCACAGTACATAAACATTATCCTCCAGGGGAATCAAAGCAGTTTTTCCACCATTTGGCAGAGTTAAATCTTTTAAGCACTTCCCCTGCCTTGCATTGCCCTTCAGGAGACTTGGTTTCCAATAGTGTGAACTCCAGCCCTTTGTGGATATTGGGGGTATTACAATTATCTGGCTACCTATGACATGGTGTCAGGAAGAATTTGCCCTTATATTCTAGACACTCTGTATAGATCTTGCAAACTTACTGGTTGAACTTGACCTTTGCCTCTTGAATGCTTGTACCCCCATACCCTTCAGTGTGGTGCATGGAAATTTCTTGGCCATTGACCTTACCATTTGCAGCCTTCTCCCATCCATCTACAGGAAAGTCCAGAATGACCTTTCTGGAGTGACCACTTCGCAATTTTCCTGTCCCTTCCTCAGCATCACTCCCCTGCATGCGTGCCGAGATCTCTGTGGTGCTTTTGCTTCTGGTGTCGCCCTTGACTCGCCTCTGCATGGAGATACCAATGAGGCACTTCCATTGATTTGGCAGCTGATTTAGCGATCTCCTGTTCCTCAGGCCTGCCCTGGCACAAGACAGTACCTTTGTGGTCATCAGAAATTGCAGAAGCCATTATAGATTGTAGGCAGTCTCCACAGTGTCATAAGCACTTCCCATCGATGGAGCATCCCAGTGTTGTGAAATGGCTGCGTACCCTCGTCAGCCACCTGATAAAATGATGAAAACAAGAATGCTGGAGCACTAAGTTTCAGCCATCAAACCACATACCATGTACTTCCTCTTGTCTATCCTTTAATGTTCTAAAACAGTGGTTGGAGTGAAAGCAATTACCTTTTATTATATGCCACCTGGAGCCATGTAACACTCCATTCAGTGAGTGGGAATACATCAGTGCCCAAGCCCACTGTCCTGATACAGCCCCAGGGGCAGACCGCATCCACAAGCAAATGATCAAGCACCTATCAGTGGACTTTCAGCGTCATATACTTGCCATCTTTAACTGCATCTGGAGTGAGGGCGAGCTCCCTTCACAATGGCGACAAAGTATCACTGTCCCAGTGGTGAAACTGGGTAAGCACTATCTAGAGATGGGCAGTTATCACCCAGTAAGTCTCGCCAATGTTATCTGTAAAGCCGTCGGTACACGGTCTGTGCACTCCAGCGTTGAGTGTGCCGAGTTTCTGACATCACAGTATGGAAAAAGCACGTTGGGGAGTCTTTCTGAATGTGCAGAGCAACGTTTAGCATGTCAGATATTCTGAACTTGCGTTTGAATGTTGACCAATGAGATGGAAGAACACCACCTACGTCACAGGCAGATCGTCTCCACTCAGTAGTGTGAGAACTTCAGAAGCAGAAATATGGCTGCCTGGACACATGACAAATTGTGTGTGTTAAAAGACGCATTCAAGGAAGAGCAGTGCTTACATAATGTGAAATGCAAGAACTATCATGATAAACATTCCCGGTCGGAAGCTCTAAGTATAGTGTTCCAGAAAGTGAAAAGTGTTTGGCCGCAGTTACAGGACCCAAAGGAATGCCAGATAAAGTTTTCCAATATGAGAAACATGTTCAACATGGACAACAACAAGAAGAGAAGAGAGAGTATGAAAACCAGATCAGGAACAGATGATGTAAGTATTTATTTTTCTTAGATTTGTCTGTTATAATGATATTGTATTTACTAGTGATCTAAGTAAATCGCAGCACGTTGTTTTTATAGCGTTTACTAGCGATATAAATCGCTGCTTGTTTTTATAGTATTTACTAACGAAATAAATAAATCGCTGCACCTTTGTTTTAGGTATACACACCAAGTTTATGGTATTTTAAAAATCTGCCATTCCTGGAGGAACATTATGTGCCACGGAAAACGAAGGCAACTGAGTACTTGTATGTATAACTGTTTCTACACATTTTGGAATCAACAGACTAATGTTAATTTATTGCTAGAACGTACTTGTTTGAAAGAAATTACGACTATGGAGTACTGTCACTTGGGAAAAAACTCTAGTTGCAGTTTCTATATTTCTGTATCTTGACACCTGCACAGTGGTTTGTGTTTGTTTGTTTGTTTGTTTGAGGCTGTAGCTCTGTGTGATTGGGGTGGCTGACCTAGTGTGTAGTGCTGGAACTTTTTTGTGGTAAGTAGTCGCTTTTTGGGTCTATTGTTCACGTATTCTGATGTTCGGTGGGGTTTTTGTGTGTTGTTGGGTCGGTGTTATGTACTGCATGTGTTGGTGCTTGAGGTTTTGGTATCGGCTCTAGTGGTTGATTTATGTATTGTAGGGGAAGTACCCGATTTCAATTTTTTGGTATTGTCAGTAGTATTTGAGCTATATAGATTATGGAATGTGTCCGATTCCAATTTGTCGTCGTAGGTATGTGTGTTTTGGGTTTTTGAGCTGCTGTTGACGTAGATAGGTCAAGAGAAGAGTCCGATTCCAGTTTTTGTTGTTTTAGGTGTTGGTTTTGTGGTATCGATAATTGTGGTGTGATTATAATTTTAGGAGTAGTATGTTTTTATTTTGTGGTATCAACAAATGCGGTTGAGCCATGTATGTGAAGGGAAGTGACCGATTCCTGTCGATTGGGATCATGGTGCGTGTATGTATTTATATTTAGTTTGTTCCCATGCAAAAACCCCCAATCTCCCGCGCTGGTCCCATTACTTTGATTATATTTTTGGAGGGTGATGTGTTTGTTGGTTTTATATGTAAAGCCCTTATTTCCAATGACATTACACTTTAATTTTATTGGGACAGTTCAGGCAGCATAAATATATACTACAGTCTATTTTCCAATTATTGCTTGTGGTACTGTTGTAAAGTAATGAGTAAGTGTGGAAGAAACTACAGTTGAGGTTGGTCAGCCAGCCAGCTCAAACAAACAAAAGTTAACTGTCATAAAGTTTTATTTCTGTTCATTGCAATTTTCAGTGAATAATTTCTATACAGTCTTCACTAAAATCAACCTGGGTGTTTTGTGTACCACTTTATTTTATGTTTCAGTTAGATGATGGGGGCACCTCCAGGGATAGTGATCCAGCTCCAGCATATTGTGAACTGGAGGCGGACAGTGCAACTAACAACATTGAGGATGTCTGCAGTTACAGTAGTATCAGTATGTTTGTAGCAAATGATCAAGCATCCTCACAGACAGTTCAGGAGTCACTATTTATTCAAATGTCCACACCTATGTCTTCATCTAAGAAAAGAAAGTAAAATGAATATGGGTCTGCAGTCACCTGATTGTGAAGGCACTCCAGGAAGATGATGATAGTGATGAAACAGATCTGTTCATTAAATTTCTGGGAGGAGAAATTAAAAAAAAAAATTAACTGTGACAAAAAGAAAAGACGTGTGTGATTAGAGCTAATGAGAGTACTGTATCAAGCATTAGATGAATAAATTTAATTTTGAAATGTAATTTGCTTCTAGACTAAGGAATTAAATTCTGTGCCTGTCCCACTACCTGTATCCTAACATTACCTTCTGAAACAGGGAGTAATATGGGACCATTTGTGTCTCCAGGCAGTGTTCCTTCATATGATCAACCTGACTGCAATTATTCACAGGCAGTTGTAAATAATTAACAGTGTGTAGCAAATCTCTCTAAATCTGATCAGATGGAGAACAGACTGCTGTATCACTCTTTTTGTGCACTATGATCAGCTTATCTAAGTAATTCAGCCATCCATTCTGAACCATATTATAGGAGCATGTGAAACATCGCATTATAACAACCTAATTTGTGTAGAATTAAATTCAAGGTTAATAGCAACATTATGTAATAGTGGTAGTTCCCATATTTATGTACTTTGGTTTTGTATGACAACATGCTGTCAGTGAGGTGAAATTTACCTGCTCTTTTTTAGTACTTATTTAATTGACAGTGTGAAATGATAAGTTCAATCATCTACATGATAAAAGGTTAACATTTCATGTATTTCAATTTAAAATGTCATTGTTAATGTGAATGCAACATGCTGTGTAACTTACTTTGCCCAAAATATGAGTGCAGTTCTCTATTCAGCTAAATAAAAGGGAATTTTGCAGTGAGTACTACATACATATAAAATACCAGACATTTTCAGTTTTTTTTTAAACTAATATTGTCGCATTTCCTGTCCTCCTGTTGATATTAACTAGTGCATAAGTTCACCTATTTGATACATGTTTATTGCACAATTTTGGAGCTATAGTTCCATAATCCTTCCCACATAACCAATTTTCTAGTCACCCTTTTTTTTTGGCAGTATGTTTAATTTCACTTTCTGTTATGACTTCCTTTGTAATTTTGGCTCAGTGTACCATCCCTTTTCTTAATATCTATTTTTTTTTAAATTGTGCACTCTGTTCCTCAGTATTCTTGTTGAACTTTTTGCTTCATTCAGTGGTATGGTCATGTGTCTGTTTGCAAATGATAATTACAATGTTAAGGGCAGCAGTTTACTGTAATAAGCTTATATGTTGTTTGCAAAGACTGATTACATCTTCCAGTACTCAAACTGGCATAGAAAGTTTTGTTAGTTTCTAAATAATGTAGGAGTAAAGAAAACTCACCAATTAGTAGAAACATTGAGCCAGCAATATACAGAATAAATAATGAATTTTGGATGAAGAGAGGTACAAGTACATTATATAATCTCACAAATATATACTGAACAAAGTAATGTAATTTGCTTCTATGGAAATGATTTTTCGTTGGTACTTAAGGAAGGTATTGACGTGCTGTGTCTTCTGGTAAAACTGAAGAATTGTAGGGATGAAAACAGAAAACATAGTACAATAGATAATAGTATTGGGCCAGCTGCTCTTGTAGGAGCTGAATCCAGACACAAATGAATAGACGAGGGTTGGTTTTTTCATTATACTCTACAAATCATTCACTTGCTAGCAGATTTTTTTGACAGTATAAATAAAAGTCCAAGATAACTGCCCAGGGTTTTTAAGTGGGAGGAGGTGAATGTATGAGGAAGGTCTTATGGTGTAACTTGTTAGTATTCTTTAGCACTGTGGCAATTATGTGTGTCATCTAAATTTGGATGCTTGGCGCACACACACAATAGCTAAATTCCCAATAGGGTTGTACACTGAATGCAATTCACATAAAAAGCTGTCATTCATTGATAACTGCTGTGGACCCCAAGATTTATTTGCATTTAAATAAACTGATTATACATAAGCAGCAACATATATAACAACAATTTTGGAATATAACTGAGATGCATGAGGCCTCAAAATGGTGTGGATAATGTAATTAAAACAATTAACTTGTTACCAAATCATGGTATTGAAAGATATCTGACAGAGAACATACGCCATGGTTTTCATTTCAGTCCAGCTCTATGGCAGGTAAAAATAACATTCATAAACTTCATCTTGCACATCACTACACTATTCACCATCTCTCTGGATCTAGCTGTTTGCCATATGAAACTCACCATTATAGCTTGTGACAAGTTTTAGCAACATACATTTCAAGGTGAGAGCTCCCTGTACAGTTTTACCCAATGAGACTCCAAAAGGTTACTGATGTGAGTCAAGAAGCACAGTGTGAATGTGTGTTGTGTTCATTTAACTAGAGGTCTTTTGGCAAATTTCACCAGTGTATTTATCAAATGCAACAGAAAACATCAGGTGGTCCACTCGCACATTATGTGGTTACTGTTTCTAAGTGCTATACTTGCTTTAGGTCAAATTTAGACTGATATTGTTAAAAGAAATTAAGTTGATAAGGACTCCCAGTTGATATACCAAGAATAGAGGGAAAGGGGAATTGACTTCCTCCACCGGAATATTAGGGGATACATATCAAAATAAGTGGGCAGCTAATTTGATCTGGAAGATCCTAGTGGTTGGAAAGGAACTGATTGTCAGTTGTCTGCCCAAATGCCTTACAATGACATGTAAGCTGTTATCAGTAGGCTAACCCTACTTTAGAAACATTCGGGTTTAGTTACTTTCGTCATAATAAAGTCAAAAATGGGGATACAAAATTCAGTAAGTTAATATATTTTCATTCATTAATGTATTACAAGATAATACTTGGGGTATCCCATCTCTTAGACAGAAATATTTATTGGACAAGAGAAAATAAATATAGCTGTAACAATTTGAGTTTGAGAGTAATAGAGATGTTCAAAAGGATCACAGTAGAAGGAAAAATTATCTCTGTTACTCTTCAATGAATCTGTTGCACAGAAATGATTGTAATGTGCAGCTATAAAACTCTGACAATCTACCCTTTGCATTAAAATGTCTGGCAATGTCATAAGTGTTTTCAAATGCAAGTTAAAGATGTTTCTCCTTAATAAAGCCACCTAAACTTCGAGAAATTCTTGAACAGAAAAAGGCATTCATACTGCAAAAGAAGCCTGTAAACAACCAGCATGTACCCATCAATATTTTTTACTTTGTTTTTAAATGTGTCTGATGTTTGCTCAGTTCACAAGTTCCACATCATAATGTTTATTGTAAATGTTATTTATGGGACGCACAGCTAAGTGACTTTACCCATGTTATTAAACATAACCTTGAGAGCAGCCATTTTTGTGAGTCAGTGTAAATTACTTAAGTAAATGTTTGAAAGTTTGGATGCTTGAGAGACAAATATTAGGTTTTCCACTTGGCTGCACAATAAAAGCAAAGTACTTGAAAACAGTAGCACTGGTTAACAGTCACTGTGCAGTCCAATATTTCTTTACACACATGTAAAATGGTTTGTCATAAGCAGCAACATACATAATACAACACACATCTGTTTGGGATAGAACTTGGGCACATCTGGTCTCAAAAGGCTATAGATAATGTAATTAAAAAAATTAATTTGGTATACAATCATTTTATTGTAACAAGTATTTCATTACAACCCATGAGCTTTCATTGAGCTTTAACATTTATCTACCACCTTCCTGCATCAACAGACTCCTGTTGCCATGGCACAGAACCTACAGTGTTGAAGTTTGTTCCTGAATTGGTCCCTAATTCTCAATGCATTTACTGTAGGATTCTGTCAATTTTGTTGCTGAACGCCTTCCATAATAGATGTGAATGTGCTGTTACCAATTTCAGGTGGAATGTAGCATTGGGATTTCTGTTCTAAAATGAAACTGTGCAGCACACAACAAACTCTTATAACAATATCCACCTTCTCTGCTGAGAGTAGAATTGGACTGAGCAGAAACCCAAATTTATTTGACATCATGCCAAATGCATTTTCAACGACTCTTCGAGCCCTGCTCAGTCTATAATTGAACACCATTTTTCCTTTGAGAGGTCTCTTTTTCAGGATACCCCTTATCATATACTCTTTCAATGCAAATGCATCATCAGCAAAAATATGTAAGGCAGTTCCACATCACTGAAACACTATATTCTCTGGTGCTGGCAAATTCAGTTTTTTATTATTCAAGGCTTCAGTCAATTTACTGTTATTGAAAATTGCTCCATCATTCACCCTCCCATTTGCACCAACATTTACATATACATATTTATAGAGTGCATCAACAATTGTGAGAAGAACAATGCTGTTGTTTGCTTTGCGGTCTCTGAAGTATGCACCTTCAGATCTTGGTGCCCTGAAGGTAACTTTTTCCATCAATAGCACCATTGCAATGAGGGAATTGCCAGGACACATTTAATGAATGAGCAATGGTTTTCCACTCACTAGCAGAGGCTGGAACCTGATATATATATATAAAAAATAGAGGGAAACATTCCACGTGGGAAAAATATATCTAAAAACAAAGATGATGTGACTTACCGAACGAAAGCGCTGGCAGGTCGATAGACACACAAACAAACACAAACACACACACAAAATTCAAGCTTTCGCAACAAACTGTTGCCTCATCAGGAAAGAGGGAAGGAGAGGGAAAGACGAAAGGATGTGGGTTTTAAGGGAGAGGGTAAGGAGTCATTCCAATTCCGGGAGCGGAAAGACTTACCTTACGGGGAAAAAAGGACGGGTATACACACACACACACACACACACACACACACACACACACACACACACACATATTGTGTCTGTATATGTGTGGATGGATATGTGTGTGTGTGTGTGTGTGTGTGTGTGTGTGTGTGCGCGCGCGAGTGTATACCCGTCCTTTTTTCCCCTAAGGGATTGGAATGACTCCTTACCCTCTCCCTTAAAACCCACATCCTTTCGTCTTTCCCTCTCCTTCCCTCTTTCCTGATGAGGCAACAGTTTGTTGTGAAAGCTTGAATTTTGTGTGTGTGTTTGTGTTTGTTTGTGTGTCTATCGACCTGCCAGCGCTTTCGTTCGGTAAGTCACATCATCTTTTTTATATATATATATATTGGCTGTACAAATGCAGTTATTGACTTTCATATTTGAATACAATGAGATGTATTTGAAACAGTTTCTGTGAAACAAAATGTTTTTCTTGAAATAGTCTATAACCAGCGTTATCTCACAAAACTAAAGGTTTGGTTCACAAAACAGGTACTCTCATTTAAAGTTACAATTCTTAGCATGAAGGAAATATTTCAGAGTAGTACACTGTGCAAAAGAAAGATTCTGTGTTGCTACTCACCATCTTATTGCAAGGAGTGCAAAATCAGTTACACATGAAATGCAATGTGGGTTTCATGTCACTGAGATTTGTAGAGTGATTTTTGCTTAAACTAAATGTTATGAATGCTGTTTCACTTAAATCATGATGGTGCTAGAGTAAGATAGTGGATCTCCAGTTGTAATATATCCTGTTTCATGACTTCTCGAGCTGTTAGTCAAAGCTGCATAATAAGATTATACAGTTAGTCTAAATCTGTGGATGAATAAATACCTAATACGTACACATACCTTTATACAAGTATCCTCCAAATTGTTTAATATTGCTTGAAGGATATCTGGAATTACCTGTGGTAGAGTATTTCGTGCTATTCTGGTAGCACATGCCAGCGACTGGAAAGTTTCACCAGTGGCAAGAAATCTTAAGGTAACAGCGAGTCTATAAAAGAAGTAAGTAGAAGTTACGTATGTTAACTTCTTGCTGCTATAATAATCAGTGTGTAAGACACGTACCTATCTCTTTGTTTTATCGATTCCTGCATGTTCATATCTTGCCTACAGATATCATTTTCAATTATAATCAGCAGTTTCATGAAAACTTCCGAATCCGTTCATGTAAAATTCCTAAATGAATCTGGATCTTCAAACCTATAACATGACAAAGTAGATGACATCTAAAACTGCAGTATATGAAATGCTTGAAGAATATTCAGGAATTGAAACAGAACTGCGGACAAACTAGCTATGTTTACGTACCTCAGCTCATTGTGGAGTATATGCAACGCTCCTGTCCCAGAATTGTGTCATTGAATCCACTCTGTTGTCTACTGTCTCCTTCACTTTTTCTCTCCTCTCGCCATTGATAATTCCTAGTAAAGCTAAAGCAGCCAGTTTACGCTTCTTCATTTCGTGAACACTTGTCTATATGCTATTTAGCTCATGCATGCCAACTGTAGCTAACAACTGCCGCTGGAGCATGCTGCCATCACATGTGAGCACGCTGGGATGCACGTACCGTATGCACAAGTTGCATCGTTTCTGAACGTTCAGCAGCACGGTGGACTCAGCACACTCAAAGTTGGAATGCCCGGCCTGTATGTCAACGGCTTAAGTTCCTTGAATGCATGCTGAGCCAGCGGCTGTGTTGTCTCCTTGAGTCTCGAGGTCTTCTGGCTTCAACTCATGTTGGTTTTTGCTGTGGCCTTTCCACTACTGATAATGTGGTTTACCTGGAGTCTGCCATCTGAATGGCTTTTGCCTGATGTCAATGCCTTGTAGTCATCTTCTTCGACCTGAAAAGGGTTTATGACACAACATGGTGACATCACATACTTGCTACCTTACAAAAGTGGGGTCTCTGTGATATGCTCCTGATTTTTATCAAGAATTTCCTTTTGCACCATATGTTCTGGGTTTGAGTTGGTGCTTCTCACTCTACCCCCCCCTTCCCCCTCATATACAAGAGAATGGGATCATGCAGGGCTTTGTACTGAGTGTCCCTCTCTTTCTAGATGCAGCTGTGGGGTCCTCAGTATCACCCTTCTTGTACACTGATGACTTTTGTCTCTAGTATTTACTTCTCTAGTGTGAGTGTTGCTGAATGTGACTGCAAGGCAGCATACAAAATGTGCAGTCATGGGTCAACAGTCTTGGCCTTCAGTTTTCAGCCACCAATACTCACATCATGCACTTCTGTCAATGCTGTACCATTAATCCACAACCAGAACTTTACTTCGACGACCAACTACTCATTTTGGTGGATACTTATCGCTTTTTAGGACTGGTCTTTGATTCCTGGTTGATGTGTTCTCCCCATCTCCGCCAGCATAAGTGGAAGTGCTGGTTTCACCTCAATACTCTTCTCTGTCTGAGTAACACCAGCAGGTGTGCAGATTGCACAACCATTCTGCAGCTTTACAAAGCCCTGATACATTCCTGTCTTGATTATGGATGTCTTGCATACTGTTCGACATCACCCTCAGCATTGCAGATACTGGATCCAGTACACCACTGCATGGTTTGACTTGCAACAGGGGCCTTTTGAACTAGGCCTGTGAACAGCTTACTCATGGAGGCTTCGGTACCTCCATTGTGGATCAGGTGCCAACAACAGCTTGTCATCTATGCTATCCATGTTCACAACTCCCATAAGTGTCCAAATTACCATCTCCTCTTTCTAAAAACGGAAATACATTTCCCACAATGGTGGCCTGGATCAGGAATTATGATCACAATCCACCTCCAGGCACACTTACGTACACCTCTGTGGTGCATTCCATGGTCACAACTATGTCTTGACCTATCACAAGGTCCAAAAGGCTCAGTCTCTCCGCCCGCCACCACAAAGTTTTCTCCATCCTTTGTGCATCCTGAAGATCAGAAGTAGTCTATACTGGTTGCTCAATAGCCACTGGTCCCATGGTCTTTGCTTATACTCGCACAGGACATACTGAAATCTGTTCCTTGCCTGGTGGCTCTTGTGTTTTCACTGTGGAGTTGACAGCCATCACTTATGCTCTTGAGCATATCTATTCCTTCACCAGTAGGTCCTTTCTCATCTGCAGTGATTCCTTCAGAAGTTTGCAAGCCTTCAACCAATGTTACCCTCATCATCTCTTGGCCATTGCTATCCAGGGTTCCAAGTATGCCCTCGAACAATGTGGATACACAGTGACCTTGGTCTGGACTCTGGGTCACATTGGGATCTCAGGCAATAAAGTCGCAGATAGCCTGGGCAAGCTGGCTCCCAGCAAACTAACTTGAGATTGGTATTCTGGAAGCAGACCTCCAGTCAGTATGATACCATGAAGTTTTAGGAATTTGGAATATGGAATGGATTATTATGACTTTACCAAACAAACTATGGATGATAAAGAAGGTTATGAATCTGTGGAGGTCCTCCATGCAGGTCTCTTGCAATGATTGTCCAGCAGTTTGCCAGCTCTGCATCAGCCATGCGTGGCTGACTCACGGCCATATGCTCATTCCTCCACCCAGAATGGGCTGTGGCTGTCTAGTCTTGGTGGTCCAGCCTGGTCATCACCCTACCTACTCTTTTGTTCTTGTTCCCTTCACTCACATGGTCTGTTAGATTTTTCATCTTTTGTCTGTTTGTGCTTATCTTCCCCTGTCCCCATTGATAGTCTTTCCTAGTCAATTTCTGAGTTGAGTACCTCTGGTAGGTGGCAGGGGCTGGGGGATGTGTATCTCCTCATTGCATCTGCTCTCAGTTCTGTGGCTGTTCAGTGGCTGCTCCCTTGATGGGCAACCTTGCCTGCCTTTCTTCCTCTGTCTCCTTTTCTTCTTTATATCCCTTAAATCCCTTTAATTGACGTTTTGTAGAATTTGAGGTTTTCTTTCTCTGGGTTGTGTGTGGTATGTGCTCTCTTAACTTCATTCATTTAGACCTGTCTGCTTGAGGAAAAAGGGACTAATGACTTAGGAGTTGGGTCCATTCAACCAGCCAAACAACCAATCAATCAACCAAACAGCCAGCTGTCTGTGTCTGCCTGCTATGCTCTCTCTCTGTCTGTCTGCTGCTGCTCTCTCTCTCTCTCTCTCTCTCTCTCTCTGTCTCTCTCTCTCTCTCTCTCTCTCTCTCTCTCTCTCTGTCCATCCTTTCAAGGTCCCTCTCTCTCTGACAATCTGTTCCAGCCTCCCCCCCCCCCCCCACTCTCTCTCTCCACATTATAACACCCACCTCCATTGGAGGTTGCTAGTACTTTTTAGTATTTTGTCTAGATGGTAAGTAATATGTGTACCTAGCTTGGTTGAAGTTGATGCAGTGGTTAATGAGGAGATGTGGAACATATACCCACTTTCATGATATTTATTGATACTGTGTATACTAGTTGTTGCTTGGCATGTGAGAAATAATTTTCGTTGATATTTGTTTGAGAATCTCTTACTGATGTGGCTGGCTTTCAGAGTAAACAAAGTTTTGATTTCAAATATTTGAATTGTGGCACCACATTTTCTCTCTGCCTGGTGGTAACTGATGAGTATGCATGATTATTAGTGTTTTGACCTTGTCAGCCTCTACCTGAGATCTGTTTGAAAGTATTCTCTCTCTCTCTCTCTCTCTCTCTCTCTCTCTATGCTCCCCTACCTCTCTCTAAGAAAGGGTCATGTAAGGGAAGGGCATGAAAGCCTTGAATGCATCACTTTTGTTTTCCTTTTTTCAGTTTCCTGGAGATCCATTAAAGAATGAGGAGCCTAGTGTTGGGGTAAAGCAAGATTCAGAATTGAAACATATGGATTGCTCTGAGCTTAATGTAAGTTTTCATAGAGACACTGTATTGTCTATGAAGTGTAGTAAAAATGCTATGACATGAATATGGGGCATTCAAGTTAAATTATCAGGGAATGTGAGCAGTTGTAACCTATGGTACCAGCTATTTTCAAGAATTTTTGTAGTATTTCAATTGGCTCAAGTTAGGGGTGTTACATGTTGGTTATTACCAATAGCATTTTAACAGCACTTGCTACAAGCATATTTTTGCTAGCTATTACCCTCGCATCAATGTTGTATTATGTTTGTATGTAATGAATGTCTTTAAATACATATTTGGTACCAATATAGCAGTGAAGACTTCCTCTTAGAAGTAATCGTCAATCTAGTTTTCTGCCTCCGTATCATGCTATAACAGAAGACCTGGAAGTAAGATATGTGGTGGATGTGTAGTTTAGACTTCCCAATCACTATTCACTGAAGTATTTTCATCATCACTAAAATCCTGCATTGGCTGTATGTAATTCCTTATGTTTTTTCTCCAGTACACTACATAAATTTGCATTGTTTCCTAAAGAGCAGGCACTGAAAATAGATGGTGACAGAGGAGAAAGCTGTGTAAATATCACTAAATTTGGTAAATGTTGGTGATATTGTATGGAATGCCATATCAATTTAATTGACCTCTTTTTTATGGGTTTATAGGTGGTAGATTATTTGCATCTTTTATATTTGGGGGTATGACCACCCAAAAGAGCAGGCCCTAGTGCCACTGAAATCAAAGTGGATTATATGACAGGAAAAGAAAGTAAATGTATGCCAATATAACACTTACACAATGGCGGATAGCAAAACCAGTGACATTAGAACTGATTTGGAAGCATTCAGACACTGGTTCTTCTCAAGCCAAATGAATCTCTGTGAAGATGGATATACACATAAAAAAGAATATATTGAGAGTTGTCATACATACAAAAGTTAGAAAGCAGTTATAATTTACAGATTGTTTTCTTCTTTCAGTTTGTTGAAGATGGATCTGGAATCTCTTGGTCCACCGACTTTATCAAGGAGGATCCTGAACTAAATGTGGAAGTTGATATAACTGACAGCATTGTAAGTATTCACACCTCTGACTTATGGTACTGCATGCTGGATCAGGAAAAAGTCTTCTGTTAACTGTGTAAAGTAAAGGATGCATTGCAGTAGAAATAGACCAGATTGTGACTTTCCTGGAGCTTATTGCTGTTCATAATTGTAGAGCATTCTTGTACTCTTCCAATTGACTTGCATATCACCTATAATTTGCTGAGGGTTGTGAACAGAAGTGGAATAGGACTGGTGACTGGTATAATCCTATTCCCTGTAGCCCTTGTTGACATCAAACATCTTGTTTCATTGTTATGTGTGATGGATACACTAGATTCACATTTAGACAAAGTGTAAATTCTAATGGTGTGAGTCATTTGAGAAATACTCATCTTTCCAAGAACTTCTATGTAACACAATTCAAAAGAATATTGGACTTTCGTATGTTTGTGCGAATGACAGCTATTCATGAGTTAGTACCAAAAGTTTTTAGGGTTTTGAAAAAAAAAGAGAAAATTTGTGTGTGTTCGATCATATCTGATACCTCGGCCACCACCTATACATATTGTGGCTAATTCTGTGGTACCTCTTGTATTAGTTATAAATTTTTCAATATTTTTAACATGAAATACTGGGACTTAATGATGAAGAAGAATAGGGCTCACCATTTTGATACTGGCACATGGCCAGCAAGATTCTGTATCATTTGTGGAATGAGGAATTCTACTGAAAACCTGCCAGAAATGGTTCCTACCTCAGATTTGTTCCTTCTGCTTTAGACATTTGTTTGCCAGGCTTAATTTTGATGTGCATTAATGACAAAATATTATTTCCTTGTGTGTTATGATTTTCTAGATTGTAATTGCTGTTGTATGTGAAAGTGGCATTAGTGAGGTAGATAATAGTAAAATAGTCTCATCATCTAGTAAATGAAGTCAAGAGTTTAGATTTTGCGATCAAGAAGTTGTATTGAATTTTATCACTTGCATGCTGTTGAACAGTAATTCTCAGTTGTTCGCGTTTCACTGAAGTTTAGGTGATCTTGCAGGGCGGTACATATGTGCTACTAACGGAAAGCCCATGTTGTTCAATAAGATTCCAGCAGCTAAATGTGATTATGGACTGATGTGGCATTGTGTGAAAGATTGAATGTGGAGGTCAGTTCATAATGGCATGGTTTAAGAAATGTAAGACATAGTCTCAGAAATATTTTTTTTTCATTGGAAATGCTGGTTATGGTTGTCCAAGACTATGCCATCCACTAGTTGCATGGTAGGTTTAAAGTGCTAGACTGCTGTTTGATTTTTCTCATGTAGAGAATTTTATTCCCAAATGTGTTTAGTGCAATGGGGAAAGTCATCTTTTGGAACTGTCAAGTACTGTAAGGGAAAGTGGATGTGAGAAATTTGAGTTGGAAGCAACTATTTCTGGTAAAGAATTCAGTGAATGGATTATGAATGCATTGGAGAACAACAATGGAAAGACTTTGCAGTGACTATTTGGACAACACATTGAGTGTCAGCCGTTGTGTATTCAGATAAATGGGAGAGTTAAGACCTTCAGCCACTTCCAGTGGAACACAACTAATTTCAGAGTAACATAGTGGAGTGATATAGGAAAGAAATAGTTAGCTAGGGGTGACATAAGAGAGAGGACAATGTTCTGTAGAGGGATCTGGATGGTTTCATAATGAATGAACATGTAGTTAAGCAAAGGTGTAGATTTCATTCTTTTATTCAGTGAGGCAGGTCCTTTCATGTTATACGTGTAGAGTGTTAGGTTGTGGTTTTGCTATTTTGATTGGTTGTAGAGTGGATGAACAGAAAAATTTAGTTTCCAGCAGATATCATGTATCTAAAACCAAAGTTCAGTACTACATTATTAGCCACTCTTGAGCTTATCAGACTATTTTGATTCATGGATGCAAGTCCCACTTAACTTTAATGTTTATATTGAATGGGTTTCAACTTGGGCAATAAGCAAACACCTGATATAATTTCTGTTTAAAGTTGTATTAATCCTTTGTTGGAGGAGCAATTCTGAGGCAGGCTGCTAGAATCATTACTTGTAGGTTTGAACAAAACACAAGTGTCATGGGGATGCTTCAGGAACTCAAATGGGAATCCCTGGAGAAAAGGCAATGATCCTTTCAAGGAACGCTATTGAGAAAATTTAGATAAGTGGCATCTGAAGCTGACTGTCAAACGTTCTCTTGCTGCCAACGTACATTCCTCATAAGGACCACTAAGATAAAATATGAGTCCAGGGCTCATATGGAGGCACATAGATAGTCATTTTTCCCTCATTCTGTTTGTGAATGGAATGAGAAAGAAAATGAATACTAGTGGTACGAGGTATTCTCCACCACATGCCATAAAGTGGATTGCGAAATATTGTTGTAGATGCAGACACTAGGTAAAATAAGTAGTGAAGTAATGTTGCTGGAGCAACAGTGGTATTTTTCACAGTAGTTAATGTACATATAGATACATATGTACATACAAAATAATCTATTAGCAGTTCCCATAATGAGCATTGTGAGTAGATTAACACTAGTCATAATGGCTGGTTGCCAGTATATTTCACAGAATTAAATTGGTATGGCAGTTTCCCCTTTAAATTTGCAGCCTGGCTTATTATACATCCAACCACATTTCCATTTATGGAATGCAATGTGTAAATCATCCTTAGCCAGGGTAGAATTTACAGTGTTGGAATCAAATTTAATTTTATGAAATAATTCTAAAATGTTTAATAATGAGTACAACACATCAATACAAATTAAGATTATTGTATTTTACTAAAGGAAATTATACTTATATAAGCAATTCCGCAGGATGTTTAAAATCATAAAATTTCACAAGGCTAGAACTGTGACTTAAATGAGGATACAGAGTTGGGGTAGATTTTTGCTCCTATGCATGCCTTCAAAGCTTTTATTTACAGAAGAACCATATGAATTTCCAGTTGTATATCACTTACAAGCATACTACATTAAGGTACTTTCCGCAACTATGTTCAGGATAAAATTCTCCATTTACTGACCACAAATATCAATATTTTTAACAAACTTAATCATCAAGATGATATCCTTGACCCATGCATTTTCAAGAATGTCAGGAGTTCCTAGAGTCACTACTGTTACCATGTAGCATCGTAGTTCAACTCAAGTTGTTTGAAGGGAAGAACATACGAGGTCTGCTGAAAAAATTCTGGAACTTTGTCCACAAAATCTTTGTATGCTTACCTTTTACCTTCTGTTCATAGTCTCCTTTGAAATGCTCTCCTCTGTAATTGATACACCACTCCCAATACCATTTACACTTCCAGAAGTAGTCATGGTATGCTTCTCGCTGGATTGCATGAAGGACCGTCTGCGATTTATTGTATCTCCTGTAGCCTCACAAATCTTCTTCGTTTCAATGGGGTTTTCAACTTTGGGAATAAAAAGAAGTCTACATGGGCTAGGTGTGGAGAGTACAGAGGATGAGGCAGCACAGTAATTAAGTTTTTTGTGCAATTGTTATACACAAACAGGAATGAATGTGCTGGTGTACATAGTGATACAAGAGAAGTGAATTATCTCACTGCATTTCAGACCTCTCTCACATTTTCTCGCAGGTGTCACAACACGTCCAGCCAGTACTGTTGATTAACAGTTTGTCACTGTGGCACAAATTCATGAAGAAATAATCCTTCAAAGTTGGAGAAAACTATCTGCATGCCTTTGACATTTGATCTGACCTGACGAGCTTTCTTTGGCCTTGGAGAACCTTTCCTGATCCACTGTGAAAAATGAACCTTGGTCCCAGCATCATTCCCGTAGACCCACGTCTCATCACCAGCTATAATTCTTTAAGAAACATCTGATTCTCATTTGTGTAATCCAAAAGCTCTTCAAAGATTGCAAGTGAAAGGTCCATCTGGTCATGACTCATGAGCCGTGGGATGAACTTAGCTTCAACATGATGTGTTCCAAGATGCTGTGTCAGAATTTCATGACATGTTCCAACTGAAATGTTACATTCTTCTGCAACCTCTCAGACACTCAGTCTTCAGTTGGCATGCACAGTTTCTTTGACATTTCTGACATGATCATCATCAGTAGATGTCGAAGCAGTCCTGAATGAGGGTCATCTTTACACCTGTCCAGCCATTTTCAACACCAAGTGCAGCTTAAGCACTCCCCACCGTAGGGTTCGTGCATCATTTGGTGTGTCTCTGTAAAGGTTTCCTTGAATTTTGTGCAAAATTTAAGTCCAACCCATTGCTCCTCTAACTCTACCATCTCAAAACTCGCAAAATCTGTGACTCCCTGTTGTACTCAATTTGGCACTGAACAATAACTAACAGACATATGACAATGGAGTTTGTGACAATACACATTGAACAGAGGTATGTGCAGTGGTGCCAACCACTTTTCTCTCTGACACACCATTGACAGAAAATTATGAACATTCCGGAATTTTTTGAACAGATGGTGCCTTCCACAAACTCCCACCAAAAAAAAAAAAAAGATACTGTAGTGTGAGGTCAAGCAAATATCAAGCTCAGAGTCGCAGCCCCTTACAGGAGATTGATCCTCCTAATAGCTCACAATTAAGAAGTGCTCTTTCATGCAGATTCCAAAGTAGTAGTACTCCATCCAGTTAAAAAATTATATTTCTGATCATTTTCCATCCCTTCTATTTTCAGTCTGTTTATGTGTTTTCTGACTTCCTTTAATTTGTTACATACTTCCCTACTCTTCAGATTCAGTTCACTGTGTATCTGACCAAACTGTTCCTTTATTGAATTACAAAGTTGAATAAAAAATCATTATCATCGCCAACAAACTTCCAGTTCCATACTGCACAGCATGTGACCCTTGCTATCATTAATACTTGTTTTGAGAATAGTAGTTAACACTTTGGGTCCTGAGCCATTGCGCGCAGGTGTCTACCGTAAAGACTGGTTGATTTTAACGTATTTTAAACTACTACAAACCATGAAAGGTTTCAGTTATATCAATAACATTATTCTTATTGAAAAACCTAGACTTTTTTGTTTAAAACCATATATAATACCTTTCTCTTGAATTATTTTGACAAGCGTTATTATTATAACATTGTTTTTGAAAGAAGGAAGAATTGGTCAAAGGTATATTAACTGTATTTTCTAGAAGGAAATTTTTTTTTTATTTTACACAAAAATTGTAATTATGATGGATACAGTATGTCTTATCTACAGTAACCTCCTGTAACTATTTTAGGATGCAATTTTGCTCTTTGTGTGGTCATGTTGACACTACTGAAACCGCGCAGGAAAAAATTGTTGCTCACAAAACCTGACAAATAAAAAGGGAAGCACACCCTTCCACAGCATGCCCACACCATCTAGTGACCAATACTCGAACTACAGTCCATGCAGTGCCACCCAGACAAGTGGGAACCGTAAGAACACACAAAGGAAGGAAGGGGAAGAACGAGAACATGTGCCCGTAAAATTACGGGTGCTGGACTTTCGGGCAGGCCGTGCATGCCTGTATTTTTACAGGCGTCGGCACCTAAGTGTCAAAAGCTGGCAAAATGAACATTTGTCTGTACCTTAAATCTATCTGCTCTCATAGTTCCATACTGTAGATCTGTTGTGGTTTGTTTATATCAAACAGGTTTCTCATTGGTTGATCACCTCCTGGCATACTGACTAAATTTCTTGGTTCTCTTTCATCCTAATGGTTCTCTGCTAGGCACCAGGTAGACTCATTTACTGCCATTACAGTTGTCCTCTTTGACTTCTTCTCCAATAATGTTCTTTGTATAGTGGCTGTTAACATAATTTGTCACTGGAATATTTCAGAAATCTTAATAATTTCCTGTAAAGTTCTTTACATACTCTAATTTTTGTTGATAATATAGGCATATGAATCAAATGCCTGTCCTTAACCTAAAAAGATACAGATTAGATGATAGCTGATCATGCATACAACTGGTTTACAGGTACCAATTTGTCTTAATCCCACAAGGATTCATTGTATATTAATTCAGGGAATGAGAAATGACCTGCCTCTGTAAGTAATAGATATTATTAGTCATACACTAAATGAAATGTATTGCATACAAGTCCTTGGTGTCTGCTTGGATTTCAAATTGGAATGTAGTCAACAAGTCAATAGACTTACAAAGTTGATCCACTCTCTGTCACTCACCTAAAGACAATAATGACGCTTCCTTTTGGATTTTTCATTTGTTTTTGGAATTATCTTGTGGGGCAGCCCTCCTCAAATAAATTAAATATTTATATTGTTATTTAACAATAAAACCAATGGGAGCTACATAATGGCATGTATTTGGAAGATTCCCTGGGTCTTCGAAGAGATTCATGCAATGTTCAGTTGTCAACATGACATCACATTTCTACTGCATGCTTCTGTAAGATAAACACTTATTTGATCTTTGCTGCCATGCACTATAAGATTATCCTATAGGATAGTACTAAGTGAAACTGTGCAAGGTATGCTAGGGAGCATTTCGGCAGGTTGACACACTAGAGGAGCATTTATAATTGCAAGGTGGAGAGATATGAGCTTTCTGTTAACTCATTCTCATGCTGGAGTCTCTTTAATCTGTCATCCGTCCACATGCGTGGCTCCTCATCCAGTATCTGTCAGTGATATATCCTCCTTGTATCCATAAGTCATTTGGATTTGTTAGGAACTGCATGGTGTGTTTTTTGTAAGTATGAAGGCTGAATTTTTCTTTTGTTGCCTGTAAATTAATTGTGATCAGGGCCATTATTCTCCTGGCAGTTTTTGGTATGAATCTGTTTCACTCAGGTAACCGTATACTTGTGTCATCAGCAAACATTGCAGTTTTTGAAGGGTCCTCCAATGGCTTTAGCATGCCATTTATGTGAGTTTAGACGAGTCAAATGCTGAACCCTATGGAAAATCAGAGGTAATGTTCCCCCCATTCTGAGTTCAGTTTTCCTCCGAAGGTATCATTTGTTACTATGACCCAGTTTTTGGTTGTTAAGCTATGATTCAGTTCTTGTAAGTGTAATTCTTTTAACACCATAACATTATAGTTTCCCTAGTAAAGGGGAGATCAAGGTCGTAATTTGTCAGTAAGTTTTCCTCCACTTTTGTTATAAGTGTTTCTACTACATATTTTAATTCTTGCTCTAAAGTCAGTACAACAATTTAGTAATTAGGTTGTTACAATCATAACGAGAAGAGTTCCTGCATCTGTCACCAGATGATTCTTGTGATTGATTTAACAGTTCTCCTTATTAAAATGATGTCTGTTGGTCGAGTATACACTACCTGACCAAGTCTAATGGATCTCATCTCTATGGTCACTTTTCTCCCCAGTAATTTCAGCCACTCTTGAGAAATTATTGTTTTCATGTCCCAAAATTTTCCAGTTTTTTTCTAAATACTAGTTTGCTGCATAAGTTTGTAACACTTTTGTTTCGTATGTTGGTATTCCAGTTGTTGTGAGTTTATGTATCAATTGTCATTTTTATTTGCAGTTCACTGTTACTATTTGAGTGTACATGTTGTCGTTTCATCGATTGGAGATAGTAAGTGGAACTGTGGTCAGTGGAATGTGGAGTGCTGAGTGGGGAAATTGTAACATTGCTGACGTATTACACTGTTTGCATTCTATAGAGGGGTAACAGTAGTGGAGGCAGTGAGAAAGACTTGTGCCATAGATGTACATAATGCCATTAGACAGAGCTCAGCAAGAAAATGATTTTGTCATTTTAAGGAGAGTTGTTTTGACATTAGTGACCCTCCATATTCAGGAAGATGTTGGGGATTTGATGATCATCACCTAAACGTATTAATCTACAGTGATTCATGTCAGTGTATTCAAGAACTCTTTAAGTGTGATGAACTGTGATCATTCCACCACATGGGTACCACATGCTCCAATCCAAAATCACAAAAATCAGTCGGTGCCCATATGCACATCCCCGATTGCGTGTAATCAATTGACTTATGAACAGCACCAAACATTCCTGTCCTGTGTCATTATGGTGACAAGAAATTGTGTCTTTAATCTGAAATAAGGAAAAGAAAGGACTAGTTGAGCCCAAACAAACTGTAACGAGAGGTATCCACAAAAGATAATGTTATACGTCTGGTGGAATAGTGATGGTGTGGTGTACTATGAACTGCTTTGCTGGCGTGTAACCACTCGCTATTGCTGACATTTACTGTCAACAACTGAGATATCTTGCAAGCACAGTCCAAAAACGATGACCAAGAATATTGTCTGAAGTGATGCTACTTCACAATAATCCCCACTCACATTCTGCTAGCCTGACAAAAAAATGATACACAGGGTTTGGATTTTGAAGTAAACCCACACCTACCTTATTCATCTGATCATGCACCCTCAAATTTTCGCCATTTCACCAGGTACCAAATAACCTTCAAGGGACTTCCTTTCCAGATGAAAATGCACTCTGAAAATGGCTTGACGAGTTTTTCACCTCAAAACCATGTGACTTCTACAGTCACAGAATCAAAAAGACTGCTATATATAGTGAAGGAGAATGTATCGTTGATGAATAAAGTCTTTGTTATGGGTATCTGTGGTGTGTATTAAAAACATGGAAAAATGCCATGAACTTATATACCAGCTGAATGCTTGCTGCAAATAGATACATCTACATAACCTTTTTTCTTTTCACTAGGAAACTGTGTTTCCTCTCATCTCTGTGTAACAACTATGTATAATGTTCAAAATAATACTTGGTCTGTTAAGCCCAATGTCTGGATATAGGTAAAGTGAACACAGATATTGTACAAATCTTTCTCAATAAATTTAACTCGGTGCACCTGTGCTAAGTGTTTGATGATTAGTCATTGTATTTAGTTGTCAAGTTTACAAAGCATTTAGTATTTCCTCGAAATAATGTTGATTCCCAAGTTAGTCATTGAGAGGTTAATGGATTCTTAGAAAATATGAGCAGTGTGTGGGTCAGTTATGTGTTTTGACAGTTGCACAACATAAAGGGTTGTTCTGAGATGATGAAATGTTTCCTTTCTATTCTGTTCACATGATTTTAATGAGCAACATGAAGGATGCAGTAAAATACTTTGTAGGTTACCAAAAATGAGCAAAGCTTCTAAAAGTAGTTTCGTACGAAGAAAATGCAATAAAGAATTGACAGAACCTCTAAATTAGTTAATAAATTTGTTTGCTTCATTGTAGAAATGACCAAAGCACTCAATATTCACCAATGAATTTGTATTTGTCACATGATCAATAGGCCTGGTAGTTTAGTGCATAAATATAAAATGAGTTTGTAACTGGATAAAACTGTAGACTTGCTCATTAAAGATCAGTTGCATCAAAAGTAAAATTCAACTGAGTAAAGAGCAAGTCAAAGTTTCATATTGGGCAACCAGGCTATTGAAAAATATGGTTCATTATTTGTTATAGTAATAGTTCCTTTCCTAAATAATTGACAATGCATTCAGATAATTGATTGTGTGGAATTAAAGGTAACTTATGAAATAATTCTTAAAAATTATGATTAAACCAGAAAATTAAATGTTCCATACAGGACATGAAAAGTATTTACCTAACACCACACAAGAATATACAGTTTCTAGAAATTATTTGAGTAACAACCTTCCTTTGAACATCAGTAAACACTTCCGGGCTATGTTGCCGTGGTCGATCTGTAGAACTTCTTCTCCCTGATGTTTCGTTCTCAACTACGGAGAACATCTTCCGAGGTGAATCAACGACTGGCTGCTAGGAGCTGGGGCCACCGCTTATATGGAGATCGTAGAGGGCGCCACCGCACATCATGTGGCGTCGACGTGTAGCTATCTCTGGCTATCGTCTGTTCTCTCGATTGCAGGCAATCGATTGTCATGTGATTGATGCAACGTCGACCGCCATATCTTGTCCAATTTTAATCCTTCTTCTTTATGATTAAAATTGTATTGATGTTTGTGGATTTCAATTGCCTCTCTGTACATACATGTATAATAATGCGATGTCCTCGCTAGCATGCTTGTCTCACCAAATTTTATTTCGTGATCTCCATCCTTAAAAACGTGTTCCGCTACTGCCGATTTGTCGATATGTCCCAAGCGACAGTTTCTTTAGTGCTCTGTCAACCGTGTATTGATGCTTCTTTTTGTAGTTCCTATGTAAACCCTGCCACAACTACACGAAATTTTATATACCCCTGGGGTGGCTAGGGGGTGATGAGCATCTTGATCTTAGGCATTCACTAATTTTCGTAGTAGGTCTGAAAATAGTCTCCACCTGAAACTTGGCTAGTACTTTCCCAATGCGATCCTTGATGTTATGAATGAACGGAAGAAATGCTTTTCCAGCTGATGGTTGTTGCTGTCTCCTATTTTTAGGCATTTTTCTATTTGGGTGAAGTGCTCAGTTAATCTCGTTTGTCGTATAACCATTTTTCGCCAAAGCCATTCGTAAATGATTTAGTTCTTCTTGTAAGTAGCCTGGTTCACAAATATTATTGGCCCTATCCACTAGTGTTTTTATGACCCACCTCTTTTGCCTAGGGTGGTGGTTTGAGTTCTTCTGGAGGTAGCGATCAGTATGTGTACCTTTCCTGTAGACCTTATGGCCTAAGGTCCCATCCGCCCGTTTGATAACTGATACATCCAAAAAGTTAAGTTGTCCTTTCTTCTCTTTCTCCATAGTAAATTTGATCTTTGGGTTGATGCTATTTAAGTGTACCAGGAAATCATTCAAGTCTTCTTCCTCATGATTCCATATTACAAAGGTATCATCCACATACCGATACCACATCGAGGGGCTGTTTTTGGCCGACTGCAGTGCTTGATGTTCAAAATATTCCATGAATAAATTCGCAATTGCAGGGCTTAGGGGGCTTCCCATGGCTACCCCATCAATCTGTTCATAAAATTCACCATTGTACTGAAAATAGGTCGAGGATAGACAGTGTTGGAACAAGGCCACTATGTCAGTAGGGAACATATCGGCTATATGAGAGAGAGCTTCATCAACTGGAACCATAGTGAACAAAGACACTATATCAAAACTGAAAAGGATGTCATTAGGACCGACAGTAATTTCCCTCAATTTCTCAATGAAGTGTAGAGTTTTTAATATGACTCTCAGTTTTGCCTATGTAAGGTTGTAACAAAGAGGCAAGGTGTCTGGCTAGTTCTTGGGTAGGAGCTCCAATTGCGCTGACTATTGGTCTCAAGGGAACATCAGGCTTATGTATCTTTGGTAATCCATATAATCTCGGAGGATAAGCCTCCGTTTTACAAAGAAATTTGGTGAGACAAGCGTGCTAGCAAGTATGTCGCATTATTATACACGTATGTATAGAGAGGCAATTGAAATCCACAAACATCAATACAATTTTAATCGTAAAGAAGAAGCATTAAAATTGGACAAGATATGGCGGTCGACGTTGCATCAATCACGTGACAATCAATTGCCTGCAATCGAGAGAACAGACGATAGCCTGAGATAGCTACACATCGACGCCACATGACGTGCGGTGGCACCCTCTATGATCTCTATATAAGCGGCAGCCCCAGCTCCTAGCAGCCAGTCGTTGACTCACCTCGGAAGATGTTCTGCGTAGTTGAGAACGAAACGTCAGGGAGAAGTAGTTCTACAGATCGACCACGGCAACTTAGCCCGGAAGTGTTTACTGATGAAGACGCCGTCCGTGAAAGCCTACATGGGATGATTCGACGCCTCTACGGGAGTAAATGTCTACTAGGGTACGACGACTGGAGAACCTATGCAAGAAGAAAGGTCAACAACTTTGCTCACTCACTTTTCTGCTACGCTGTCGTGATATCGGTATAGTTCCCAAGTTTTTAAAGTGAGAAGAATGTTTCATTCGGCACAAGCTTACCTTATTTATTCTCGTATGGAACTGGCATTACTACATGAGCGGATACATCAGACACGACGAGGACTGGCGTTATGTGATAGTCAACTGCTAAATCTTCATTTACTTATTAGCAATACTATGCAATTTTGTCATTGGAACAAAGTGGACAGTTTAACATTTAGATCTATGGAGATTAGTGCAGAAGTGTCTTGCAATAGGCAGAAGGAGAAGTTTGATCATCTACAAGAGGGTTGACAGGAAACACCGATTCCAAACAATTCACAAACGGTTATTAATTTATTGGAAAAAGAATTGTCTAAGGATGAACTTTCTGTTCTGTCTAAAGGAGGGAATTTTGCAATCACTCCATCCAAGGTTGCTATGGAGGACATTATTGCTAATATAGAGGCAGGAATTCGTCAGCTACCATCATATTCTGCTGATGAAATTAGGATGGAAACCTCCAGGATATTACGCAAAGCTAAGCCACCCAGCAGCAATCTGTCTCAAGGGGAAAGGAAGGCATTGCGGGAGATCAGTGCAGTCAAGAATGTTATTATAGTTGCCGCTGACAAGGGAAATGTTACTGTTTTAATGAATACTCAGGATTATCACAAGAAGATCAGTGATCTCCTAGAACCCAGCACATACAAGAAGCTGAAAAAGGATCCCACAACTAATGTGCTGAATGCCACCAATCGTCTGATAAAACAATCTTCCATTCCTACAGAAGTTAAAAAGTATCTTTGTAAAACAGAGGCTTATCTTCCGAGATTATATGGATTACCATAGATACATAAGCCTGATGTTCCTTTGAGACCAATAGTCAGCGCAATTGGAGCTCCTACCCAAGAACTAGCCAGACACCTTGCCTCTTTGTTACAACCTTACATAGGCAAAACTGAGAGTCATATTAAAAACTCTCTACACTTCATTGAGAAATTGAGGGAAATTACTGTCTGTCCTAATGACATCCTTTTCAGTTTTGATATAGTGTCTTTGTTCACTATAGATCCAGTTGATGAAGCTCTCTCTCGTATAGCCGATATGTTCCCTACTGACATAGTGGCCTTGTTCCAACACTGTCTATCCTCGACCTATTTTCAGTACAATGGTGAATTTTATGAACAGATTGATGGGGTAGCCATGGGAAGCCCCCTAAGCCCCGCAACTGCGAATTTTTTCATGGAATATTTTGAACATCAAGCATTGCAGTCCGCCAAAAAAAGCCCCTCGATGTGGTATCGGTATGTGGATGATACCTTTGTAATATGGAATCATGAGGAAGAAGACTTGAATGATTTCCTGGTACACTTAAATAGCATCAACCCAAAGATCAAATTTACTATGGAGAAAGAGAAGAAAGGACAACTTAACTTTTTGGATGTATCAGTTATCAAACGGGCGGATGGGACCTTAGGCCATAAGGTCTACAGGAAAGGTACACATACTGATCGCTACCTCCAGAAGAACTCAAACCACCACCCTAGGCAAAAGAGGTGGGTCATAAAAACACTAGTGGATAGGGCCAATAATATTTGTGAACCAGGCTACTTACAAGAAGAACTAAATCATTTACGAATGGCTTTGGCGAAAAATGGTTGTACGACAAACGAGATTAACCGAGCACTTCACCCAAATAGAAAAATGCCTAAAAATAGGAGACAGCAACAACCATCAGCTGGAAAAGTATTTCTTCCGTTCATCCATAACATCACGGATCGCATTGGGAAAGTACTAGCCAAGTTTCAGGTGGAGACTATTTTCAGACCTACTACGAAAATTAGTGAATGCCTAAGATCAAGATGCTCATCACCCCCTAGCCACCCCAGGGGTATATAAAATTTCGTGTAATTGTGGCAGGGTTTACATAGGAACTACAAAAAGAAGCATCAATACATGGTTGACGGAGCACAAAAGAAACTGTCACTTGGCACATATCGACAAATCGGCAGTAGCGGAACATGTTTTTAAGGATGGAGATCACGAAATAAAATTTGGTGAGACAAGCGTGCTAGCAAGGACGTCGCATTATTATACACGTATGTATAGAGAGGCAATTGAAATCCACAAATATCATTAAAATTTTAATCGTAAAGAAGAAGGATTAAAATTGGATAAGATATGGTGGTCGATGTTGCATCAATCACGTGACAATCGATTGCCTGCAATCGAGAGAACAGACGATAGCCAGAGATAGCTACACATCGACGCCACATGACATGCGTTGGCGCCCTCTATGATCTCCATATAAGCGGCGGCCCCAGCTCCTAGCAGCCAGTCGTTGACCCACCTCGGAAGATGTTCTGCGTAGTTGAGAACGAAACGTCAGGGAGAAGAAGTTCTACAGATCGACCACAGCAACTTAGCCCAGAAGTGCTTACTGGTGAAGACGCCGGCCGTGAAAACCTGTATGGGATGAAACTTCCTTTAAAATACAATTATATTAAGAATGAAATACTTAAGGCATGCAATGATTGTGCCTAAACCTTGAAGTCTTAAAGATAAATATTAAAAGCTGGTCCCTCTTGGGACACCCTTGATTCCATACAGGACTCATGCAAATTGCATAATTCTTAATGCAATTTTTAGTGCTCTACAAAACTGAAGGTATACATAAATTGTACAATTTAAATATGTAATTATCTTAGAATACTGTCATAGGTCCCAATTCTAAAGACAAAAGTAATGACATCTATTGCTCTTTTGAATAGTCATTGGTTACTTTATTAGTGTTAACATTTATTCAGGTCTAACAAAAGAAGTGTGATTACTTTTGTGTTGCTTGAATAAATTCTAGTCTTTTGAAATGGATTTCTAAAACATTACCTTATCTTCATTTTCAGAGATGCCATAGAAATTGTTTTATACCTTTCTCATATAACATTTCTGCAGTGACAATCAATCCTGGCTTTATCAGATCAAAATCCATGCCAACACCTGTTCCATTTGTGTCTTCATCTGCAGCATCTGAGTCTTCACAAAAAAAAGCAATTTTACACTTCTGAATAGCCAGCACATCTTTGAAGGGTTGGATCCTCAATCTCTACAGGATGTTTGGTTATTTTAAACTTCAGTCTTGTTTTGACAAGAATATTATGATTACTTAAGGTAGAAAATAATGATAGTTTTGAATAACAGTAATAAGCTTGACCTGAATGTAAGTTTTGTTGACTCAGTTGTTCAGAAATCCTCTTTCAATACCATAAAACATAGTTCTTGCTTGAATCTGAGTTTGCGCACATTCATAAAAATATTTAGCCCAGTCAACATGCCATTTTATGTGTTCAATCTGGTTCCACACTCCTCTGGGTATTGCACCACCAATAGCATCCATCACATCTTTACCATGACATATAGCAAAGCATAATGCAGTCCATTTCCATTTCAGGTACTTTCAAACATGGACTCTATAACATTACTTGTTTTAAATAGGATAGCACATCTATCGGAACAGATTGCAAGGTTGTTAAGACATGGGGACTTTAGCTTCAGGTCATCTATAATTTGTACAAGAACACAGCGATAGAAACTGTTTCATGCAGTAGATCTCATCAATGATGATGGCATGATAAAGTGTCTCATGAGCTCTCCAGATGCATCCTGTGAAGCCTGCACTCACTCATGCTGTGAATGAGCACTTTGAATTTTGTCTTCATTAACCAGAAAAAAATTGTTTATAAAGTCTACCTGTAGGTCTTCAGTTTTGTGAGATCCATTTTGCACTCACCCTCTGTGCAGCAGATGATGAATTTTGAATGAAGTAGCGAAATAATAAATATAAAATTTGCTTTCCAATTTGTGACACTACATCAGCAGTAGGGTGTACCATTAACATTTACAACTTTTAGTTGTCAGTTAACATCAATCTATTGTTTTCATTTTACTTTTGTATCAATCAACTTCATCATTTATCCATTCATGTCCATTGTGCATTCTGATGGACTTGGACAATTCCAGCAGGATGATGTGACACTCCACACACCAAGAATTGCTACAGAGTGGCTCCAGGAACACTCTTCTGAGTATAAATACTCTCCAGACATGAACATTATTGAGAATATCTGGGATGCCTTGCAACCAGGTGTTCAGAAGGGATCTCCACCCCCTCATGCTCTTATGGATTTATGGACAGCCCTGCAGGATTCATGGTGTCAGTTTCTTCCAGCACTGCTTCAGACATTAGTCGAGTCCATGCCATGTTGTATTGTGGCACTTCTGCAAGCTTGCAGGACCCTACACAATATTAGGCAGGTGTACCAGTTTCTTTGGCTCTTTAGTGTAGTTCTGTAATGGAAGTAAATGAAAGGTACACATATGATGCAGGCTGTAAATAGAAAGTAATAGCATATGCAGAACAACATTGAAAGAGAGTAACTGTGTAGCATTTCGGGCCCCCACCAACAGAAAAAGCAATCTGCAACTGGCAGGCTAGTAAAGAAGAACTGAAAAAAAAAATTGAGAAGGCTAAGTGTGCTAATAGAGGACTCAATGTAAAATGACCAAAACTTGATCCTGTCCTACTGAAATGGATTCAAGGACACTGTCAAAATGCCATTGGAATTAATACAGAAATAATTAAAGTACATGCTTGTAAGCTAGCACTAAAGTGGAACTGAAGGTACTTTAAGAGTGAAATTGGTTGGGGCTACAGGTTTATGAAGCATCATGGACTTAGCATGTGAACCAAAACCAAAATATCTCAGAAAGAGCCACAAGAAAAAAATATGGATGAAACTCTTCTGACATTTGATGTGCAGACCTGTTGCCATTAAATGTGCTAAAAGTGTAACTATAAAAACAAGTTGACATGAAAAAATGTACTACACTGTTGTCCTCTCACGTTGTGCTGATGGAACTAAACTTAATCCAGTGATCATTTTCAAGCACAAAACAGTGCCAAAACCTTCTGAAATACTGACACATGGTGTTGTTCACGTATATGACAAGGGTTGGATGGACAAGGCTGTTATGAAATTACGGATTAATAATGTGTGGGAGAGAAGGAAAGATGCTTTGTTGAAGAAGAATTCTCTTCTTATGCTAGATCATTCTCATAATCATTTGAAAAATTCTGTGAAAGAGAAATTGCAATAGGGAAATACAGAGCTTGCAGTTATTCTGGGAGGACTCGCTTTGCAATTGCAACCTGTTGATGTTTTGAGAAATAAATGATTTAAAGTGTATATGAGACAGTAATGAAGCAAATGGATGATGGATGTGTTAAATGATCCCTTGAAATGAGACGTCAGGACAACAGTAGACTTGTTCAATTAATTTCTTTATTCTGGCCCCCAGCCATAGTACATCAGGGACAACTTGGTGGAGGTGTCCAGTTGCCTCTCATGTGAAACAATAGATGTCCAGCATTCCTGACAGCACAAGGATGGCATCACACAAATGCTGCTGTCAGTGATGACAGTGCAACAACATAGCTGACAATGACTGTGAACTTCTACTAGCAATCAGGCGGCTCCCTCATGACTCAGGGCAGGATGCCCTGTTTTATGGTTGAACAGCAGACCCCGTACTGCATTCCGGGATGTTTCTCCAGGTGTCACAGGCCCATGGCATAGTCAGTGATATTCAGATGAGATTCATTTAGCATGTAATCTTACACATTTCCATAGAGCCCGTTACCCTGCTCCTTAACTCAAACACCATGGAACTTATTTCTTACCAGGCTTGTTGCGCAATCACATGTAACACTCTATTCCCAACTTTAAAGCTAAAATGAATCAATTATTCTTAATACTACCCCCTTGTCCATTTGGCTTGCTTCTGCAGCTTTTATGCTACAGACATCCAGTCCAATGGAACCTCAACTATGGCTGGGTCCAAGCCCAGTCCTGTGGTTCATCTTCTGTGTACCAAAATAAGGACTACACTCAGCAGAACACTTGCTACTGTAGTCGTTGATATAACAATAGTCACTATTGTCTCCTTCTGGTATGGGTTTTCTCAACACGAATTTAAATGCAGCAACAAGGTTTCCTGGGAGACTCGTCCCTCCTGCTGGTTCAGAAGCATCTGTATAGACTGTGTTAATTCTGGCTCTAGAGTTTGATTTAAGCTGGTTAGATTTGCAGCTGGCAGCACTTCCAAGGACTCCTGTGGCCAGTACCAATGCAGCTGCGAATTATTCAAGTGAGCTATCCCTGAAATCATGGTGGGCAGATGAAAGTAGGCCCCATTCCATTTAATAACAAACCACTCACTTTTAAATGTAATAAGCTTCTACTTCTTAAAACAATGAGTCACCACTACCATCTTGTCAGACCTAGAGTACAACCAATGCGCCTTGTTCAGCTGAAAATACAACTCTGATACGATCACTTCTTTATTGCATTTTCTTACCTCCATTTGTTCCATTAACAACTTCACTGTGGAGAAATCCTGCCCCTCTCTCATTACCATATTTGGACATAATGTGTTATCCCCTTGGTGGCATTTTTGTAACTTCACTTCCTCCATTTGTACATACCTTTACTTGTCTTTTGCAGTTGACAGTCACTGCATCTTTACTCTTTCAAATTTCTTCAGCATTCCCCACTTTACGGGATATACATGAACTATGTAACACTTATGATGTGCTTGTTTACCTTTTACTGGCGTAGAAACAAAAATGTAAACTTTTGCTCTATCAATTCTCTCTGATACTATGGCTACTCAGAAACAAAAGAGCAAGATTTTGTGCTCATGTTTTAAAACCAACCTCAGCTCCAGTGGTATTTGCTTCAGTATTATCCGTAGACCCTTGGAATACAGCTCTGGCAGCAACAAGCGTTTCGCTATCTGACCCCTTACAGCCTGCCGCATAGCCTCTTGTAGCTCTATTATTTTCCCTCATACTTACCAAACACTCCTCTATGACAAACTGCCTATTGGCTTCTGTCTCGGGTTCTTCGGCCGACTTTCATCTAATGATTTTTCTGACGTTTCGCCAGCACGAGTGGCTGGCATTGTCAAAGCTTCACCCTCCATTGCCGGTGGTGCTGGCGAAACGTCAGAAAAATCATTAGATGAACGTCGGCCGAAGAACCCGAGACAGAAGCCAATAGGCAGTTTGTCAACAAGTGGCCACGAAAGCCTTAACAACTCCTCTATGGACTGCATCCATTTTGTCATTACTACTTTCCTATCTAAGACTTCTGCCTCAATTTGTAGTTCCCTGTTATTTTGATTAATATGTAAGATTGCTAATTTTCTGCTTAAGATATCTGCATTTCTGTGCTTTTTCCCAGGTTAATGTGTAACTTCCAAACCAAATTCACATAGTCTTACTGCCCATTGTGTCAACCTACCGAAAGGATCCTATAACCCCAGCAAACATTTTAATGCCATATTATCTCTTATTACTCTAAACTTTTTAGTGTGCAGATAACATTTGATATATGTGATTCCTTAAATAAGGCTTAACATCTCTTTCTTTGTTGCAGAATAATTTCCTTCTGAGAATTTAATTGCATTGAAGTGTACGCTATTGGATGTTCTACACCTTTTGGCTCTTGTAACACCATACAGTCAAGTGCATTGTTTTATGCATTACATGATAAAACACATTCTCTATTACAATCGAGAATATCAATATTGGAATAGATGTTAAAGCTTCTTTTAGCTCCTCATAAGCATACTGCCATTCTTCTGACCCCTCAAATTTAATACCCATTTTTCACAATCATTTCAAATGTGCAATATCTGCAAATTATTTTATGAACCAGCAGTAATAGTTTGTGAGTCCCAAGAATGATTGCAACTCCTTTACAGATGCTAGTACAGGAAATTCATGTACAGTTTTAATTAATCTTGGGTCTGTCTTAACCCCTTCTTTACTTGTGATATGACCAAGGTATGCTATCTCTTCCATCATAAAATTACACTTTTTCATACTCAGTGTTAATTTCATTCTTTTTGGCCTTTGGAATACTTAATCGCTATGTATGCTGTTCCATATGACTCCCACAAATGATTACGTCATCAAAATACACTAAGCATTGCAGTGGTTTCAAACATCTAAGTACTCCATTTAGCAATCTCTGAAACCATTTCAGGTGCATTTTTTGATCTGAATGGCATACTTACAAATATGGTAGGGTCCCCAGGGTGCCAGACATTGTTTGTGTCACTCCTATGGTGCAACCTCTGTCTTGTGCTAACCACTCTTCAGATCCATTGTTGAAACATATTTGCGTTGCCATAAACTATAGAAGGTTTCTGTGATGTTTGTGAAGAGGTAGGCATCCATTATTGTTTTCTCATATAGGTGTCTGTAACCAAAGAAACGCCTTTCTTTTTGTGTGTTGCCTAGTGATTTTTTTGCATGGTGACTATTCCTCCCCCCCTTCCCCCCATGGACTATTACTTTCTTCAGGTATTCCACCTTTCAGCCGTTGATCATTAAATTGCTCCAAAATTGGCTGCAAGTACTTAGGTATTCTGAAAATTGGCAGCAAGTAATAAGGTATTCGGTATCGTGATTCATTTCCCATTGGTATGTGGTGCTGTATAATATGTGTAGCTGGTAATGGTACTTTTGGAAAAAACAAATCCTTAAATTCCAGAAGCAGTTTTTCATCACTTGCCTGCAGCTTCCTTCTAGATGCTTCATTTTTCCTTGTAATGCTGTTTCAATGGTGTCTCACAATTATCCATGGCTAACATTCCACATATACCATTATTCTTCCTCCAAGATGTCCATATTAGTGATTAACAACCATTTTGTTAATCCAGTGTTGTATGTGCTATCAATAGAAGCAGATACCTTTTTTCACTCTCAATGTATTTCATTCTTTTCCAATGGTTCTACCACCCACAAAATTCCTACCGGCAAGCTAGGCTCAACACTGACTGAAAGTGATTTTCTAGTACTCTTACATACAGAGTCATGTGAATCAAGCATTAGTGTGGTTGTTCATGGTTTAATTGGTTCATCTTTTGCTACAGACTCACCTCATGACATCACTACACTGGCAATGACTTCACCTAACCACAACCATTTCCACCTTATGTTTCCAAAGACTGATTATGTTACAATGCTGATATAACAAATCTAATCGCAGAATCATGTTATAGCCATCACTCATGTGTGGCATAATCTCTACCCATTGCTTAAATTGAACTATATCCAGGCAAAAGTCTATGCCCATTGATCCTAATAGTGTGACATCTTCATCCCCAACTCCACACAATCTGTATGGTGGTGGATCCCATTGCTTATACTTCACCAGATCACTACTGGTGACTGAAACATGCATCCTTGTGTCCAGTAATATCATGCAACCCTTTCTTCCTACTATTCCTTTTATTGCACAATCCTCCTCTGCATATGGTTTCATAGCATCCAGTCTTACTGGAAAGGACCAGTCATGAACCTGAAGTTGCACTGATATTTGGCACCATATTCCTGCCTGGTTCTGTATTTCTAAAACTATTACTTCTTCTTACTTTCTTCACATTACCCTGAGGCAGACAACAGTGCCTCCTTACATGCCTTGTTCTTCCACACCTGAAACATTATATATAAGCTGCAAATGCTGTCCATTTATCCTGCATTCCAGTCAACAGTTCGATCTCCTCAAACTCTATAGCTAATTGCACTATTGTGCGCAAATCTGTTGGACCCCTTTCCACACACATTTAGACATTTCTGGTACATCCATTAATTTTCCTTATCCTGTCTGCGAACTGTTTCACACTTTTTGTATTTCCCTTGGTTATTACCTCTAATTGTTCCATTTAGTGAAATGATACGTCAGGGTGACCATGGATTTGTTCAGTTAATTTCATTAATCCAGCCCTCAGCCATAGTACATAAGGAACAGCTTGGTGGAGGCATCCAGTTGCCTTTCCTGTGAAACTATAGATGTCCAGCGTTGCCGACAGAGCAAGGAGAGGGCCAAGTGTGGTATCACTCAAATATTGCTGTCAGTGATGTCTCTGGTTGTGACTGTGGTGATACCACAGCAATACAGCTGATGATGGATTTGAACTTCCTCCAGCAAGGGGATCCCTCTTGATTCAGGGTGGACTGCCATGTCTTGTGGTGGAACAGTGGACCTCCCATACTGCATTCCTGGATATTGCTCCAGGTGTCACAGTCTCATGGAGTAGGTTGTCATACTGCGACGAGAATCATTTAGTACACGAACGGCTGAGTACTTGCATGCTCCTGACTGTGTTCATGTAGGGCTTCAGGCACATACTCTAAACACTTCTCTGGTGACAAGTGAGGAAAGGCTTCCGTCTTTCCACTAGCATTTTGCAGCATTGGCTGTTGCTATACTGGCTCTGCTTTGCAATGCAAGTTGGCTGTGTTTTGCTTCACAGTGTGTAACACTCTCCCCAGCCTGTGGCTGGCTCTGTTGCAACTCACTGCTCTAGTATATTTTTTGACTGAATATAGTCAATACGCTACAGATGAAACCCAACATAAATTCACACCAAAGAGAACTGAAAATGACCCATAAAAGTGTGCCAGTGGATAAAACAGTTGTGGTGTGGAGTGAGAGAAGACATTGTTGTTAAATCTTTTCAAGGAGTGTGGCATAAGTAATGCTCTCAACGGCAGTGAAGAACATCTTACTTATTAAGAGGACAAAGATGATGATGAACAAGAAGTATGACTTTCAGGGATTTTAAAGGTCAGTTTGGTTTTATAAACTAATAAGTTTTTTAGTCTGGATTTTCAGTCTAATAATAAAAATGGTAAAACTGTTAATTTAAAAAAAAGTTGTAAAAATTAATGTGCATCTTTATAATCCATACATACAGTGTGTAAAATATCATACTTGCAAGATAACAGCCTAGAAATTGATCCAGCTTGGAAATTATGACCATCATTGTAATATTTTGCATTTACAACCAGCTGAAAGTACAGCTTTTAACATGCACATGAACAAATTCTCTCGCTCTGCCCCAGTGGATCTGCATAATGCTGGAGGAACAAGTACTGTATTGTTGAGGGAGTAAAAGGTTTGTGAAATACTGTTTTGTCATTTATTTTATGTTTAATTCATTTTGAAAAAGTGTGTGGTCTCTAACTTGTAACTGGTGGCAGAAATCTCCTTGCTTGGAACATTCTCATGTTGCAATTCACAGATGCTGTGTAATTGAATGAATGTGATGTTAAAGTAGTAGCATAGCACTATTTTGCTATTAACAGTGCCGTTGGATGTTAGTGTCCTTAGAATTTACGGCTGGCACTGTTAAAGTGAAGTTCATTTTGCAGGAGATGCGCTATTCTTAATGTGATTGAGATGATTTAAAATGACGATCAAAAGTAATTCTGAATTTGGTTAGGTTATTTATTTAGATTTTGAGGTGTGTGTGTGTGTGTGTGTGTGTGTGTGTGTGTGTGTATTTCTTCAGAATATAGATACAATGATGCTGTTAAAATAATACACTATTCACTCTGAAAAGTAAACCACACAGAGGCAGTGGATTGTAGCATGCCACAATAAGATGGCTGCAAAACAGTGAAACTATAATCAGTGATTTAAATGGCATAGAGGTGGCATGCATGTAGGCCCAGTACTGCTGTCTTTTGTGTGAACAGGCAGGTGAGCATGATGCAGTGGGTCAAACAATGTTTCAGAAACAATGAAAAAAGCATGTCATATTTAAACAAATGCAAAATCTCCAAGACTTCTTTTACAGAAGCCTGAAATTCAGTGGACACTTAAGTGAGAGATGCTTATAGTAGTTTCCACAACAAAAATTTTTCTTGAAACCTGGCAGAAAATCCAGAGAGACTCTCATCATATGTGAAGTATGCTAGCAGCAAGACACAATCAATGCATTCTCTGCACAATAGTAATTGAAATATTATCAGTGTAAGTGTGCTAAAGCAGAGTTACTGAACACAGTGTCCCCAAAGTAGTGAAGCAACTTAAATCACTTAATAAAAGCAAGTCTTCTGTCCTAACTGCATACCAATTACCGTATTTACTCGAATCTAAGCCGCCCTTTTTTTCCGGTTTTTGTAATCCAAAAAACCACCTGCGGCTTAGAATCGAGTGCAAAGTAAGTGGAAGTTCTGAAAAATGTTGGTAGGTGCCGCCACAACTAACTTCTGCCATCGAATATATGTAGCTCTATGCAGGCATGCTTTGCAGGCACAAATACTGGCGCTAAAACCTCTGTGCCAGTAAATAAATAAATAATTAAAAAAAGAGGTGGAAGACGAGCTTTTATCTCCGCCCCCAAGTTTCAACCATTGCATTTTCATACATTATCCAATGAAGTAAATACAAATTCCGTATTGTTCATCTTCGAATGTAGCAGCATTTCAATGTACTATGAAAATCCGACTGGCAAGACTGTTTGGGATGTGTGTCAATATGGCCAACTCTACGTTCTGAATTCTTTCCTACCTGTGAGAAGAGATGGTTGCTAATAGGAACGTTTATGAATTGTGATTCACATGCATTATTCTCTTCACCATAAGAATAATACGAATTTAAACATTTTGCCATGTATTCTTTCATGTTTGCTGCTATCTCATTTAAGTCCTGTCTGCCTAATAAACTACGAAACTAGAGTGAGACAACAGCAAACGCGGAAGAATATACATACATGTCATGTTTATATTCGTGTTATTCTTATGCCTAGTAGTGATACAGTCAGAAATGAAGCACGGCAGTTGACTAGATTTTTAAATCTAAGATGACTCTAATTTCTGTGCAGAATGTAATGTACTAAAGAGGCATCTGCAAAGATTTTCAAACAGAGAAAAATTTTCACTGAACTCTCATTCAGAACATCTTCTATCATACGCAGTCTATTATTTCATTCTTGTTGATCATTATCAAAGAAAGCAGCATTGCAAGTAACAACAAATAGCAGTCTCTTGCCATTGTTTCGCTAATGAGATGATACCTCTCTTTTTTTTTTATTGTAAGCGGTGGTAGCGCGCACAAAAGCAAGCAATGCTGCGAGCGGCAACAGGTCGTGAACACTCATCATCAGAATGCGACAAACAATGCATGACATAGTACAGTAATGCATTTTCAGCTTAGAGTGGTGTAAACACCAATAACAAAGAGAACGGCACTTATCAGATCAAAGAAAACTAAGGAATCAATTCGAACTAAACGAAGCACGTGAAAAAGGAAGGGTACCCGTATAAATAGGGATGGAGCACCTGACGCATAGCAGTGGCTACCTGGTAAAGCTTAACTGCTAAGCTTACGACTCGAACCAAACTACTGTAGCTGTATCATCATTCATTCGACCTAAATTGTGTCTCATATTACAATGGACGAACTTTGTTTCGATTTGGAGGTGGGGTCTAAAACTTTTCTCTCCCCTTGAATTTCGAGTCTCAAATTTCAGGTGTGGCTTAGATTCGGGAAAATTTTTATTCCTTGATTTCGAGTCTCATTTTTCATGTGCGGCTTAGATTCGAGTAAATACGGTAGGTTCCTTTCAGGGCATGTTGATGCAATATCTTCATAATTAACATTCATATACAACTGCTCACTCAATGTAAGATCTGTACCCAACAACTGTAAAGCTGCACAGTCATACCAATGCACAAAAAAAGGCAGCAAGAGTAGTGCACTAAATTATAGGCCCATATCATTAACATTGATATGCAGCAGGATTTTTGAACATATATTGTGTTTGAACATAATGAATTACCTGAAAGAGAATGTCTATTGGAATACAATCAATACGAATTTAGTAAATATTATTCTTGTGAAACACAACTAGCTCTTTACTCAGAATGTTTGAGTGGTATAGACAGAGTATTTCAAATTGATATTGTATTTTTAGATTTCCAGAAAGGATTTGACACGATACCTAACAAGCAGCTTGTAGTCAAATTGCATGTTTGTGGAATATCATATCTAGTATGTGACTGGGTTTGCATTTCCTGTGATAGGAGTCACAGCTCATAGTAACTGACAGAAAGTCATCGAGTAAAACAGAAGTGATGGCTGGCATTCCCCAGGGTAGTGTTACAAGCCCTTCACTCTTCCTTATCTATGTCAGTAAAGTCATCAGAAGATCAAAACAAACTGCCAACCAATACAGAAAAGTTATCTGTATGGTGTGACAATGAGCAGTTGACCCTAAATAGTGGAAAGTGTCAGGTCATCCACATGAGTGCACTAAAAAGAATCCATTAAACGTCAGTTACATGATAAATCACTCAAATTTGAAGGCTATAAGTTCAACTAAGTACCTGGGAATTACAATTACAAACAAATTGGAAATAACAAATAGGAAATGCTGTGGGGAAGGTGAACCAAAGAGAGTGTTTTATTGGCAGAAAACTGAGAAGATGCAACAGAGCTACTAAAGACACTGCCTACTCTATGCTTGTCCTTCCTCTTTTGTGGTATGACTGTGCAATGTGGGATCATTGGCAGGTAGGATTAATGGAGTACACTGAGAAAATTCAGAGACGTTCAACACATTTAATATTATCAAGAAATGGGGGAGAGAATGAGACTGACATGATACAGGATTTGGGGTGGACATCGTTAACACAAAGGCATTTTTTGTTGCAGCACTATCTTCTCATGAAACTTCAGTCACCAACTTTCTCCTCTGAATGCAAAAATATTTTATTGACACCAACCTATATAGGGAGAAATTATCGTCATAATAAAATAAGGAAAATCAGAACTCGCACGGAAAGATGTGTTTGTTTTTTCGACACACTGTTCAAGATTGGAATAATAGAGCATTATTGTGAAGGCAGCTTGATGAACCCGTTGCCATGCACTTACGTGTGATTTGCAGAGTATCCATGTATGAGGTATGAGGGTAAGTCAATTATCATCCACAAAGTAGTTATATAATTTTATTTAATAAAATAGGAAGCTTACAAGAACATCAATTTTCAACATAGTCTCCTTGCGTTTCAATGCACTTGGTCCATTGTTTTACAAGCTTCCTGATGCTCTCATAAATGAAGGTTCTTGGTTGAGATGCAAGCCATTAATGCATCACTTCTTTCACTGCTTCATCCAAGGCAAATTGACAGCCCCTTAATGCCTGTTAGAGACCAAACAAGTGATAGTCAGAAGGGGCAAGATTAGGACTTTATGGAGGATGATCCAGTACTTTCAAATTGGAGTTTCTGGAGTGTTTCAGCAATGTGGGCAGCAATATGCAGACGAGCATTGTCGTGCAACAACACAACACATTTTGACAGCAATCCTCGGTGTTTGCTTCAAATTGCAGGCTTTAGCCTGGCAGTAAGCATCTCACTGTAATGTACACTGTTTATTGTTGTGCCCCTTCCCCATAATGTTCCAGTACTGGACCTTATGTGTCCCAAAAAGCCATAAGGATCAGTTTTCTTGTGAACAGCAGGGTCTTGAACTTTTTCTTGCATGGCGAATTTGGATGTTTCCATTCAATACTGTGCTGTTTACCATCCGGCTCGTAATGATGGATCCATGTTTTGTCACCAGTAATGATCCTGTCTAAGTTGTCCTCTTTGTTATCTATAGCGATCCAAAGTTTTTTTTGCAGATGTCCAAGCGCGTTTGTTTATGCAACTGTGTGGATTGTTTTGAGACCCTTCTTGCACAAACTTTATGAAACCCAAGTCTGTTGTGGATGTTTTCATAGGCAGAACTGTGACTAATTTGCAGATGATGTGCCACTTCGTCAGTATTTAATCGTCTGTGTAAGAGAATCATTTCACTTTAACACTCAATGGTTTCTTCATTTTGGCAGTAAATGGTCATCTGGCTCCTTCATCGTATGTAACACTTGTGCGACCATTTCGGAATTTTTCAATCCTTTTGTAGACTCTCCGTTGTGGCAAAACACTGTTCCCCTACTGTACCGAAAGTCTTCAATGAATTTTGGCCCCTGGTATGCCTTCTGACCACAAAAAACGGATCACTGAACGTTGCTCTTCTTTGATGTAAATAGACAGTGGAGCAGCCATGATTAACAGCACGGCAGCGATAACGAAACTAACCTATCAGCTTGAAAATTGCAAAGATATAACAACAAATAAACAAAACCTGCGTTATCAGTGCAAAATAAACAAAAATATAACTAAATTGCAGATAATAACTGACTTACCCTTTTAGATGTAGACTCAGTTGGTGCAGAGTAGTCATACGAAATGGAAATGTATAATCCAGTGCCACTATGCCTTGCCAGTTTTGCAGGGTGAAGTATTGCCATGTGAGTTTGTTGAAATGGCACAGTATCATTGGTATCCAGGAGTTAATACACCATTCTGTGATATTGCAGCTCAAACAGGACACACTGCTTCAACAGTGAGGCAGATGTGTAACCAGAGGTGATGGGTATTGGGGGACACAATGTGATCCTGTCATGAGATGACAACCATCTTGTTCGCTTGGCCATAAGTGACAGAACAGCTTGGAACACAGTGTTGGTGTGACTCTGGAGCCCTGCGAGGTGTATGGACACATCTTTGTTGACAGTTTAGCACTGTCTTTTTTGGGCAAGACTGGTGATATGCATGCCATTGCATTAGCTTCTATCGACCAGAACCAACCAACACTGCAACTGCAATGAGAACATGTAAATGATGGCAGTGGTGTGGTGAGTGGCAAAACGTAGTAGTTGCAGAGGAGTCCTGCTTGAACTTCCTTGCCATGATGGTTACATAAATGCTCAACTCTCCCTTGGTGAACACGATTGGGCAGACTGTATTGTTGAGCAGCACTGCAGACAAATGCCAAGTGTGATGGTTTGGTGTGCCATTGCATGTAATGTGCAATCTCACCTTCTATATCATGAGGGCAATATGAACAGCTGGCACTACATCTGGAAGGTTTTACAGCTGTAGGCACTGCCTCTCCTGCAGACTGTTCCAGTGGTTCCAATGGCTCTGAGCACTGTGGGACTTAACATCTGAGGTGAAGAGTCCCCTAGAACTTAGATCTACTTACTGTATTTACTCGAATTTAAGCCGCACTCGAATCTAAGCAGCACCTGAAAAATGAGACTCGAAATCGAGGAAAAAAAAATTTCCCGAATCTAAGCCGCACCTGAAATCTGAGACTCGAAATTCAAGGGGAGAGAAAAGTTTTAGGCCGCACTTCCAAATCGAAACAAAGTTGGTCCATTGTAATATGAGAGACAATTTAGGTTGAATGAATGACGATACAGCTGTAGTAGTTTGGTTCGAGTCGTAAGCTTAGCAGCTAAACTTTACCAGGTAGCCGTTGTTATGCGTCAGGTGCTCCGTCCATATTTATACGGGTACCCTTCCTTTTTCACGTGCTTTGTCTGGTTTGAATTGATTGCTTATTTTTCTCTGATCTGACAAGTGCAGTTCTCTTTGTTATAGGTGTTTCCGTCACTCAAAGCTGAAAATGCATTACTGTACTGTGTCATGCATTGTTTGTCGCATTCTGAAAATGAGGGTTTACGGCCTGTCGCCGCTCGTAGCATGGCTTGCTTTTGTGCACGCTACCGCCGCTTACAATTTAAAAAAACAGAGGAATCGTCTCATTAGCGAAACAATGGCAAGAGACTGCTATTCGTTGCTACTTAAACTGCTGCTTTGTTTGATAATGATCAACAAGAACCAAATAATAGACTGCGTATGATAGAAGATGTTCTGATCGAGAATTTAGTGAAAAATTTTTCCGTTTGAAAATCTTTGCAGACGCCTCTTTAGTACATTACATTATGCACAGAAATTAGAGTCATCTTAGCTTTAAAAATCGTCAATTGCCGTGCTTCATTTCTGACTATCACTATTAGGCATAAGAGCAATGCGAATATAAACATGACATGGTATGTTTATTCTTCCGCGTCTGCTGTTGTCAAGTTTTGTAGTTTATTAGGCGGACAGGATTTAAATGAGATAGCAGCAAACATGAAATAATACATGGCAAAATGTTTATATTCATATTATTCTTATGGTGAAGAGAATACTGCATGTGATTCACAATTCATAAAAGTTCCTATTAGCAACCATTTCTTCTCACAGTTAGGAAAAAATTCAGAAAGCAGAGGTGGCCATATTGACAAATATCCCAAACAGTCTTGCCAGTCGGATTTTCGTAGTACATTGAAATGAAAAGTTAGAAGAGGAACAATACGGAATTTGTATTTACTTCGTTGGATAATGTATGAAAATGCAGTGGTGAAAACTCTGGGCGGAGAAAAAAAAAGCTCGTCTTCCACCTTTTTCATTTATTTATTTACTGACGCAGAGGTTTTGGTGCCAGTATTTGTCTTTGTGCCTGCGAAGCGCTACATATATTCGACGACAGAAGTTAGTTGTGGCGGCACCTACCAACATTTTTCAGAACTTCCGTTTACTTTGCACTCGATTCTAAGCCGCAGGCGGTTTTTTGGATTACAAAAACCGGAAAAAAAGTGCGGCTTAGATTTGAGTAAATACGGTAAACCTAACTAACCTAAGGACATCACACACATCCATGCCTCAGGCAGGATTTGAACCTGCAACCGTAGTGGTCGTGCGGTTCCAGACTGGAGCACCTAGAACCATTCGGCCACAGTGGCCGGCGCAGACTGTTCCAAATGTCATATTTCAGCAGTACAATTTCCATCAGAATGTGACAGGGAATGTGCAAGCTTTCTTTGAAATACAGTGGGTACTACTGCTTCCCTGGCCTGCCCATATGCCTAACATGTTGCCCATTGAACATGTCTGAGATATGGTCCGTCGACAACCTGTTCATTCAGGTCCTCCTGCAGCCACAGCTGATGATTTGTGGACACACCAACAAACCACAAGGCTGAGTGTTCCCCAGTGGCATATTCAGGCACTCTTTGATTACATGCTCTGTGTGTCTAGCAGTGTTGATTTGAGTACATGGTAGTGCTACTCTGTACTGAATTTCCACAGTCACAGTGCATTTACAGGTCTGTAATGCTAATAATCTGTGTAGTGTCAGGTCCATAATCAGTGGAATAAATTTCGTTGTAGTGTTTCAATTTTTCCAAACAGTATTGCATTACATGTACATTCACACACATACTCGGCAAGCCACCACACACTGTGTGGGTACCCTGTGCCATATGAACTGTGTATATGCCCTAGATTGATATATTATGTACTCATATTACTTTTCAAGAATAACATGTTCTGAAACAATATGTTGAGCAGATGCCGACATCCCCTCTCCTATGCCATTGTCTTTCACATGCCACAAAAAGGTCAGCTCTGGTTGACACTCCAGTGTACAGTACTTTGCACTCAGGCATCAGGCAGATGTGGTGGGACAGAGGAAGTGACAAAATCTGGTGGACACCCAATTTTAAAAGCTGTTCATTTAAAAGGTCTTAACTGTGTACTATCAGAATTACAGCCAAAATTTTCATGTGGTATCCATTGCTTTGGCTGATACGTTGCAAGTATGCTTTTCTCTTCTTAAAATAAGGGTCTGAATTGATAAAAATTCCTCCTCAGGTTCAAACACCAGTGTGAACTAGTTGTAGTCTGTTGTTTGTTCTGACATTCAATTCACTGCTTTATTCTACAATATATTAAACAATACTGTGTTTGTAAATAAGAGGTGTACAAAACTGTCCATCTCCAACATTAGCAGTATTTAGAATAAGCAAATACAAGGAAATGTTTCTATATACACAAGTGTCATATCAGTGAGATATAATTTTCTGCTCATTTACGTGGTGCTTCAGGTTATTATGCAGCGCATTTCAAGTTTGAATTACAGCTAATTTAAGTGGTCACACATCTTGATCACACTGCATAATACTTAATTTGTCAATGTAATAGCTAAACACAAAGTCACTAAGGAAAAAGGTAACAGTGCAGTGTGCTTTGTTTTTTGGTATGTGGCATTGTGGAGTATATTTAGTTCTGGTCAAATTAATTGAGTAGTTTTAATCAAATTCTGGATACTCCAGATCCAGTTGAGTTCCAGGCAAACTGTATGTGTTTGCTGTACAGTTTGATGTATTGTTTATGCTTGTGGCATTGTTGGCTTAAGAAAAATATAATTTCTTGTTATTGCAGTCATTGCTTATAAAAATTATTGAATTAAAAACTGTAGAGTGCTACACGAATTTGAGGTAAACAACTTGATATAACACTGTTGTATTGAAAGTGATACAATGACAGTTGGCTGTGCATCTTGTTTTTGAGAGATAAGTCAGCATAATTATAATTTTTGATTTTTTGAATACTTCTTTTATTGATATTATTCACTTACTTTGGTAGCAGTCATCTTTTGTTTGTCGCTGAGATGATGAGCATATTTAACTGTGTGAGAAAAGTTCCATTTGCTATCATAGCATTGACTTTGGAAAAGTCCTAAGATTCCTTGAAGATACTAGTGCAAAAGCTGTATGAATATGGATTGAAATGCTGTCTCATAGTTGCCGTTACCCTTTTCTCACTGGCAAGTATATTCAATGGATAGCAGGTTATGGGCCTTCTTCTTGGTTTAGGACAATCTGAGTTCACCAGAGCAAAATATTAAATGCAATTCTGTGCATGTTACAAAATTAAGTGGAAAATATTCATTGTCAAGCAACCCTTTGCATCAGATGATGGATTCACATGACTATCTTACCTGTAGTATATGAAAGTTTGAATGATCGATGAATTTTCAGTTATCATATTTATTTGTCCAAATTAATTTCCAGCGCTCCTTACAAAGACTTGATACCATATTTTATGGACTATATGACACACTTTTTCCTTCAAAAAACTGCCTTCAAAATTCAGCTCTATCTTACACTCGAAATTAATATAAATATGTCCAGTCTTTGATTTAAAATTCCCATTAATCATAAAAATGGCCAACGATTCAATGCCACAAGAAACTTTTCTGATCCTGGCTGCATTGGATTTAGCTGGTAGCAGCAGTGCACTGATGTGATGAACATGAGTTGTGGGGATTCAAATTCTTGCTAAAATTGTCTTCCTCCCGCCCTGCCATCACAAACCCAGAAAACTGTCTAGCCTACGATGCATCAATGTGGTCTACAGTGCAGTGAACTTGAGCTGAAAGTGATTTGTGTTATCAGTAACAGTACAACTTCTTTTTTAGCAGCTAGTTCTGTAATGGAAAAAAATAAAAGGTATTCATATGATGCAGGCTATAGATTGAAAGTAATAGCATATGCAGAAGAACCTGGAAATAGAGGAGCTAAGTAGCATTTTGGCACTACAGCAACAGAAAAAAAATTCACAATTGGTGGGCTTGTAAGAAACAGAAGAAATGATGTAACTAAAAATGCAAATAGATGACTAATGCAAAATGGCCACAACTAGATAATGATATATTGATATCGATATAATAGAGGGAAACATTCCACGTGGGAAAAATATATCTAAAAACAAAGGTGGTGTGACTTACCGAACGAAAGCGCTGGCAGGTCGATACACACACAAACAAACACAAACACGCACCCAAAATTCAAGCTTTCGCAACAAACTGTTGCCTCGTCAGGAAAGAGGGAAGGAGAGGGAAAGACGAAAGGATGTGGGTTTTAAGGGAGAGGGTAAGGAGTCATTCCAATTCCGGGAGCGGAAAGACTTACCTTAGGGGGAAAAAATGACAGGTATACACTCGCACACACACACATATCCATCCACACATATACAGACACAAGCAGACATATACATGGTTGTAAAGTAGCTCTCAAGTGGTAATTAACAGATCTAAAGGGTGGAGTTGGTTGGCATCAAGATTTATGAAGCATCGTAGACTTTACATGCAAACAAAAACCAAAATATCTCAGAGAATGCCACAAGAGTATGAAGAGAAAATACTGTCTTTACAGTGCCTTATTATTCAGTGTCAAAAGAAAGGTGGGATGGACAAGGCTGGTATGAAGCCAAAGATTAACAGTGTGGGAGAGAAAGAACGGTGCTTTATTGAAGAAGAATGCTCTTCCTGTGCTAGATCAGTTCATCAGTCATTTGTAAAATTTACCATGAAAGAGAAATTGAGACAGAGAAATACAGAGCTTTCAGTTATTCTGGGAGGACTTACTTCACAATTGCAACTTCTTGGTGTCTCAATAAATAAACTATTTAAAGTGTATTTGAGAAAAGATTGGAACAAATGAATGATGGGTGAAACCCGACATGAATTCATGCTGATGGAGCTTCAAAATGGCTTGCAATCAAAAATGTGTGTCAGTGTTTACAACAGTCATGGTCTAGAGTGAGGGAAGAGATAATTGTCAAATCTTTCAGGAAATGCGGCATAAGTAATGCTCTCGATAGCAGCAAATATCATCTTATGTATGAAGAGGACGATGATGATGATGATGATGATGATGATGATCATGATCATGATCATGATGAGGAGGAGGAGGAGGAGAAAGCTCAGATGACAGTTTTCAGGAATTTTAAAGGTCAGTTCAGTTTCATAAACTAATAATGTTTTTAGTCTGGTTTTGCAATCTAATAATAGAAATGGTAAATATTTTTATATTCTTTGAAAATTAATATGTCTTATAGTCCATAAAATATGGTAGTTCTTTTCTTTGAATGAGTTTTGATTTGATCGGGTGAGCTCACATCACACACTGTAGTTAAGGATTTCTGCTGCCATCCGGAGGGGCACCGGATTTAATAGAGCAATCTGCATGACAAAACAGTGGTTGTACTCTGACACTGTTGTTTATTATCTGCTTTCTACATCTCACCATGGGTAAATACAGTACTACTACAGTAGCAGTCAAAAGTGTTTTGTAGAAAGCATTAGTTACAATTACATCAAGATAAAAGTGTGCAATAGAAAAATAACTACCAGTGGATAATTGTAAATTATGTAATTTTAATCCATTTACTATAAATCTACATATAATTTAAACAAAGTTACATTACATCTCAATAGAAATAACAATTCTGATGACTCAAAAGTGATTTGTAGGTCTTACATACATATAAAACTATATTGGAATCTCAAGAACAAATTGCCAAATCAGTGATTTGCTACATAGCCATAGCCTTTGATCACAGCTGCACAGCTAATTGGCATTGAATCCACAAGCTATTGTAATGGGTCAACTGGGAGTTTCAACCACGTGTCCACTAAGGCACCAGCAAATTAATCCTTGTGTGAGTAGCTTCTATTGTGAACACTTTAATTCAGTGCATGCTAGAGGTGTTCAGTTCAATTTATATCCAGACTCTGGCTTAGGCACTCCAAAAGTTTGATATTTTGATCTGAAAAGTTGCTTTTTTTTTCCTGGAGAGGGGTGCATTCTGCATTATTGTCCTTCTGAAATGTCCAATTATGTGACATATTCCTCTCCACACATGGAACCATATTATTTTCTGAAATGTCACTGTACAGGAAACAAGCAATTTGGTCTTCTGTTTGGCCTAAATAACCAACACCTTCCCTAGAAAAACACCTCCGCCACCATGCTTAATAATCTATACCTTATACCTCTTTGTCCTTGTAGCCTTTTGGTCAGCATATACACTGCACACCATCAGAAGAAAATATATTAAATGTGCTGTTGTTACTCCATAAAACCTTAGGCCAATCTGTAGCATTCCAAGCTTGGTGTTTCTTTCTAAACTCTGTTGTGTCATTACTTTTTGAATTTATGAATGGGTTTATGTGATGGTCATCTACATGTAAATCACATGCTGCTGCGTGAATTTTTATGGTAGACACTTGTAAGTTTAGCTTCAGATGATCCCTAGTTTTTTGAGCTGTTCCTCTTGGAACAGCAGCTGATTGCTTACAAATCATTCTGTTCTTCCTCCATGTTCTTTTTTGAGGATGACGCGAGCTTGGCTTATTAGCTACTGTTACTTCCTGTTTTTACCACTGACTGTGCACATGTGTTAGTTGTGATATGCCATAGACACTATCAGTGCTAGACATGCTACCTTCCAATCTTCAAAATGTGCAAAACAGCTTGTCTCACATCAAGCGAGTGTTCTGTTTTGGTATATGTCTAGTCATAATAACAAGTAAACAAACATTGAGTGAATGCCCAAGTAACAATAGTTAATGAATACTGTACCATCAAGGCAAGTTACATAATACTTTTGAGCTAAAGGAATATTTACTTACCTTGTTATTGTACGACCTTGCGCGTTCACTAGATATGTAACTGCAGCAGTGTGAAGCTTCTCATGGAGTGAAAGTTATGTGCATTGCTCTATTGTGATTGCATGCCAGCAGTCCTGACAGCATAACTCCACAACTATAAAATACTTCTGAGCATTGCTGTAGCCCAACGTAACATTCTGGATACTTATTTTTCTGCATATTTGCTTCTTTTAAATTGAGAGACTTGGAACTGCTTGCAGTCATTTTTTTGCAGTACATATATCATAATTGTGCTTTACTCAGAAGGTATTACAAATGTGGAACTAAAATTTTCCGTTCTCTAACATTACAGGCCAGCGAAGGTTTTACATTTACTTATGCTACTCCTTCATCTGTTCACTTTTCTTCCCCATCCTTCTGACGTCCAATTTCTACCTTGTATTTTTGGAACTGTTTTGTCTTGGGAGACTTCATGACCTTTCATTTCTATTTACGCATTTAGTTTGGTACTCAATTTCTTGCTTACTTACTCCACTTTCTTCTAGCTCTTTGGCACTTTCCTAACCTAGTGAGCTATTTTAAGCTTTATTAATACTGCACAGTTTTTCTTGACAGTATACTAGGACTGATTAGTATTCTTTGTGTAATGTTGTCTGCAGTTTTTTACTATTTGTTTTTGTAAGGTTTGTATTGTTTCTAAATTTATTTGGTTGTACTGTTGTTCTGTTTCCTGATATCTTTATTTTTTCTGAATTTTTGCCACCTTTTATTGATCCTAAAATAAGTATTTTTGGGGCAGATGTGCATTCTGTCAAAATGATTCCCTTAGAAGCTTTGCAATTTTAGAGAATGAATTTTTATTATAAACATCTTTTGTTAAGTAAAATGGAAAATCCATCTTTCATAGTCTTGCTCTGGTGGCTTCTTTTCCCCACTAATGGCTGGATGATTTCTTGTAGATACTTAAATTGCATTTTCCCCGATACTTCCATACTTTGTACCTGATTTGGATGTTGCAGCATTGTTCGTAGTTATTACTGCTTGTTATCAGAGGAGATTTTTAGTCATGCTTTTCCTACTGTTTTTCTTTCTCTCTATTTTTGTGCTTTCTCTACACTGCCAATAGTGGTAAGTCACCTACAAAAGTTACAGTGAGCTTTGACATTATCCGTTTTCCTACCAAGTATTACTCCACTTTTGATATTACAGTCTGACAACCTCTCCTGTTCAGTGATTTCTTTTTCAAGTATAGACTGAAACAAGAATGGATATAGTCCTTTGATTTGGGTAAAGTCTCAAATGGGGCTGAAAGTCATTGTCTTCTGTATTCCAGATTCTTTAAGAATTTTGAATAAAATTGGCCTTGCTTTATTGTCATAGCCTTTTTAAAATTTACAGTTATATTCAATAGTATTTTGCTCTTTCACATCTTTCTTATTAATTTGTCCTTCACAGGACATACCTGTCCTAAGCCACGCCTGATATCTCTTGTCTTGTAGAATTTGGGCTGTTATGTAATTTTCTCCTCATGCTTTTCATGAAATTTCTTTTAATCATCTGAGAATCTTAAATTCATTATCTTTTTGGAATTATGCTTATTGGCAGTTGAGCCATCTGATACTCTCAAATCATATTATTTTAGCAATGTGTGTGTGTGTGTGGGGGGGGGGGTGGGGATGGGGGGAGGATTAGCTGCAAATAACTTTTCTAAAGTCTTTTTCTTACCAGTTTTTCCTTTTTTCTTACATCCATAGTCAGGCAGAAATTTATTCATGAAAATATTTTCTCCCTGGACTGTTATCCAACGTATGATCAAAACTGTTATTTTGGCAGTTGTACCATTCTCAAGTGGTAGCTCATTGTGGTGTCTGGATGCTTCATAATTCCTTTTCAGACAACACTTTCCTTGTGTTAACCATGTTTACAAATTCCATACTGATAATAAGACAGGGAGTCTTTGTCATCTATATGCCTGCAAAATGACATAGCATTTCATGCAATAATATCTATAAAAGTCATGTCCTACTGCACTTTTTAATTTATACTCCCCATGCATCAGGTATGACATTTAGTAACTTTGACTTACTTCATAGTGAGGTGTCACTTGAGAATGGCATAACAGTCAAAATTCCAGTAGTGAGTAAATACATTTAATAGCCATTTAGGCAGGAAATGTTTTAATCTCCATTGTCTACCAGTTTGAGGATTAAAATGTAATAAAATTTTTATATTTTATCTCTGGTAATCATCAAATTCTTCTCAACATTGTTTTCAAAACTGTTTTACTTTGTCTCCGTTATTCTTGTTATCCTGATTTATTGGTGTGTGGCCATTAATTTTGTCTGTCTTTCATTTGTATATTAAAATGCTACAGGGAGAGTGTGTTTTTTAAGGCACTGAAAAATTTGGAACAGATTTTCCATTTATGATTGCAGAGCCTAGTCTTGGCATAGCTTTATGAATTTCTTCCTAGTTTTCCCTGTGAACAATATATAATCATGAGTAACTGGCATTTCTTCATTGGTGAATCTGATATTTTGTAATGGTAATATTTTAATTTGTAGCAAATTTACAATGTCAGACAGTACTTTCAGTTTGCTAATATTTGTATATTTAATGTTGCAAGCTTGTACTTAGTTCTGGGTTTGAATTTTACAGCTGGGTTTAGAATACACTCCTCATCCTTGCAAGTTATTTTGGAGCTGCCCAGAACAAATAGGCCAAACTGGGTCACTTGTTATGATGTATTTACCCCTCTGTGAATAACAATTTTCATAATGAAATAAGTAAAAGAAAATTTTCTGCAAGGCATAAGTGCATGACAGATGAAAGATGTCTTTGGCCACTTTTCTTTTGAGTCATCTAGTTGGGAATTATGGTTACAACTGCCCTGCTGGCTTGCATAGTTATTTACAGGACCAAAAACGAATGGTGGAATTATTAAGTGTGAAGTCACACTGATATTCTGTTTCAATAATGGCAACATTTTGCGTATCATGTTTTCTTTAATGATATTTTCAAGTTTCACATACAGGATCTTACGGACCACTCAGATGTTGGTGGGTGTTAGTAGAATTTTATTTATTTACTCTTATCAGTTCTGAATCACTGGACATTTCTTGAAATATTTCAGGTGGCAACCTCAACAAGATATGCATCCAGTAATGCAAGGTAAGTTTTCATTATCTACTGCAGAACCTTTTGAGCAATATAAATTTTTATTTACTGCATGTGGAAGTACTTCAGATATGAAATGCACTTTTAAAATTATTCAGTACTACCAGTAAGCTACAACATAACAAGGCAGTACAGTCAGTAATGCTATTCTCTACAACAGTCATTATGTGATCACTTCTGAATAAATAGAACCAACTTATAATATGCAACAGAAAAATGAAAGTTCAGTTGGAATATCAGCAGCTGTAGTGTGCCTAATACAGAATGTCACATAAAAAAATCTCAAATTCAACAAATTCATCATGATGGGCACTGGCTAATGTTATTCTACTGTAAAGCAAGTAAGAAGAAAGGGTGAGTGGCTATATATCAACAGACTGGAGTTAATTCCCAGCCATGATACATTACGGAATATAGTGTTGAACATCTTTTTCAATGCTTTGCTGCAGTAATGCTCAGGAAGCAGACAAACTTGTAGTATTGACAGTTTACAGGCCATCATCAAGAAGTATCTTAAGTAGCTGGAGACAGTTTCAGTAATGTTATGAAGACTTAACTAATTAATCCTCATTCATTGTATAGACAGTAATATTGTTCCTCTGTCACATATACCTAACTGAGGGCACCTGGATGATGTCCAGTTTCGAAAATCTGCCACAGAAAAATTCTCTAAAAAGACTAAAGGACCTATTGCAAGAGCCATTGACTATTTGTTTTGAGACCCAATGACCATTAGTGCTTTAGAAGTGGAGCCAAAGGCCAGTGTTTCACCCAACTGTGCTAATAAACGTGTACTGATCATTAGGTGCAGGTCATAGGAGGAAAGTATGTTTTCATAGGATCAAAATAACCCCCCCCCCTCCCCTACTCAGATGCTCACCACACTTTGGTGAGTTTTTGCTTGGCCATGGGGCCCCCAGCCTTTGCAGCACCTCATCGTTCTATGTGCTGCATGTCCGTCCTGCTATTCTTTTACTCCATCCTTGATGTTCATGTTTTGGATGATTTCAGGAATGTGTTTCAATAGCATGGCATTAGAACAGTCCCTGATTGATTTTTTCCTTCTCTCTTTGTTCTCCATCTCCTCTCCTTCCTCCACTTTGGTGTTCCAGGTCTCTTTGATTCTTCTTCTTCCCTGTGCATTCCTCAAGGCCGGTCCATCTTATGCATGACAGGGAACTGGGTAATATGTAATTCCCAGCCATGGGTTGACAGATAGGTTGGTTGGTCTGCGAGGAGGGGACCAAACAGTGAGGTCATCGGTCCAATTGGATTAGGGAAGGATGGGGATGGAAGTCAGTTGTGTCCTATCACAGGAATCATTCCAGCATGTGACTGAAGCAATTTATGGAATACCACAGAAAACCTAAATCAGGATGGCTGGACACGTGTTTGAACTACTGTCCTCCTGAATTTGAGACCAGTGTGCTAACCACTGTGCCACCTCACTCGGTTGACAGGTAGGGTTCGCATATACCCCTGGTACAGGCCAGGCACAGGGAGAGCTGCTTGCCTGATCTGTTACCTCCCCAGATGTCAATTGGTGTGTCTGTTCGGAGACCTGAGGTGTGAACAGTCATCTAAAGTGGTTGAGCCCCCCTCTGAGGGGACTCACAGTTGGAGCTGCTGGCAATCGTGAGGGATTTTTTTGCAATGAGCCAGTCACCATGTCAGTCTACATCTACTAATCTTAAACAGAGTGAGGTTAAAGATTGAAGACTCTCCTAGCTGCACATTGGTTCCTCATGGTATCATGTACCTAAGGTCAGTTCTTTGCTACAGTTAATCCTTGTATTATTTGGAAAGGTGTTGATGCAGTTGCAGGCTCTGTGAAATCTCGTTCTCGTTTACATATTTTGACTTTGCTTCTGGAAACCAGTTGTGAGTTTAAGCCCAACAACTGAAAACAGCTTTGCTCCTCCATAGTTATCCTGTTCGTTTTGAGGACCATTGTATGCTGAATTCTTTGTGTGTTGTTACTTGCACTCAGCTGTTTGATGGTCTGATTGAGGGAGAAATCCTCTCTGATCACTGCGTCACTGCAGTCCATTTGGTAATGAAAAAGATTGATGCAAACTTAATGCACACATGCACTCTTTTTTCCTGTCATTTGATTGAGTAGAGCTTTCCTCAAAGATTAAGGCAGGCTATGAAGAAGGGATCAATTGGTAGGACACATTCTGAGGCATGAAGAGATAATTGATTTAGTATTGGAGGGTAGCATTGAGGGTAAAAATTGTAGAGGGAGAACAAGACATGAATACACTAAACATCTGGACTGAAGGTCACAACAACAACAGCGACAACGATGATGTCATGAAGCCATCACAGTCCGGCCGTGCATCCAAAACAGATGTGTTGCTACCAGTCTCAACATTATAACCACACTCACTTGCCCTGTGAAAACATTGCCAATTGTGTTACTTGGGGTAGAGATGCTCATGAGGGTGGTTGCCCACTTCCTTCTCTCCACTGTATCAGTTGTAATGGCAACCATGCCACCTCATCCCATGAGTAGCCCATGTACCTCAATGAGTGGGCCATGTAGAAGATAAAGGTGAAGGAAAAACTACTGTACCCTGTCGCTAGCACATTGTTAGCTAGTCAAAAGCCCTGTATTTTAGTACCATTCTTGCTATGCATTGTTGCTTCACAAAGGCTATAGCCATGCAGACTTGTGATCTCCAGTTCAGTACTGCAGTTGTGAAATCGCCAAGTATCACATTAGTATCCCAATCTCCTTCTCCTGCAGGTGCCCAACAAGCCACCAAATTTTTGCCCTGGCAGCAAAATCACTTGCTACACAACTGGCAGGCCAGTAAGAAGAAAAGGAATACTCCTGTGAAGAATTTCTATGTTCTTCCAGCCGACAAACATCAGAGTCTTCGATTGCCAACTGTAAAAGCTCTAAGAAATCAAGGAAAGGCAGGTTCTGTCCTTCCCTGAATTGGTGATCCTCTTCAATGGTGTGACCATGTGGTACCCTCGCAATGCTGACCTCCCATTTGCTCGTGCACACCATCTATGATTTTTCTCCTCTGGCTACCCTTCATTTGCTCCCTCCTCCCCAATCCCTGTTATGACTCTTCCCCAATGGAACCGCGCGACTGCTACGGTCGCAGGTTCGAATCCTGCCTCGGGCATGGATGTGTGTGATGTCCTTAGGTTAGTTAGGTTTAAGTAGTTCTAAGTTCTAGGGGACTGATAACCTCAGATGTTAAGTCCCATAGTGCTCAGAGCCATTTGAACCAACATAGGCAGCATTAGATCCAAATAGGAGGAACTATTGCTGCACATGGAATTGCAGGGTCCACTTTTCTGCTTTCAAGAAACAAAAATGCATCATGGCAACTGCTTTGACTCTCGCATTTCCTTTCAGTCCAATTTGACCTTCTCCACTACAAGGACAGCATTCAATCTCATACTGGTCATCTGGGATGATGTTCATAACCATACCATCTCATCGAACACCCTGCTGCAAATTGTTGCAGTCTGCATTTTCCTTCATCATTTCACGTTTCTCTTTTTAATGTGTACTGCCCTCTGTCATTTGCTGTCACCAGGGCAGACATACTCCAGCACATCGGACAGCTCCCTCACCCCGTATTGCTGTTTGTGACTGTAATTCTCACTGTCACCCTTGAGGCTTATGGGAAAACCTGCCCAAGATGTTCGCTCTTGGCAGACCTCACTTAACATGGAGCACCCACGTTCCTTTCAGATTTCACATGCTCCTATTTCCATTTTAACTTCTTGCTCTGCACTATCCAGCTCGCCCATCATCTCAAGTGGTCTGTTCTCTCTGACACAACCTTGATCGACCATTTCCCATGTGCTATCCATTTGCTGACTCCTACCCCAAGTGAGTGTAGACCCAGTTGGCAGCTTTCTAAGGCTGACTGGGGGATTTACCTCTTTCTGGCAACCTTCGATCAACAACATTTCCGCAGCTGTGATGGCCAGCTAAAGTATCTTACAGACGCTATCCTTAGTGCTGCAGAATGTTCCATGCCTTGCACTTCATGTTCACCACAATTAGTCCCAGTCCTGTTTTGGACTGAGGCATCCAGTGATGTGATTTGCATGCGGAGACATGCTCTCTGCATTTTTAACAGTCATCCTATGATGGCAAATTGTATTCATTATAAACAGTTGCATGCTCAGTGTCATCACATTTGTCATGGTACCAAAAAAGCTAGCTGGATTTTGATTACTGTTTCTTTTAACAGTTTCACTTCCTCTTCCATCATGTGGGGCAACATCCAGTCTCTCTCTGTGACCAAGGTCTGTTCCTTGATTTGTGACATGACCATGATGGATGATGTTATTGTAGACCCTATTGCTATCTTCGTTACCTTGGGCCACTACTTTGCAGAGATTTAGAGCTCTAGCCACTATCATCTGACCTTCCTGCCTCAACAGTGAATGGAGGAGAGTTAGCTGATACCTTCTGCTCTCAGAATTGTGAATGCTACAATCTCATCTTTACTATGAGGCAGCTAGACCATGGTCTTACTTCATCCCAGTCTCCTGCCTCAGTACGAAATGGAAATCACTTGCAGATGTTGCAGCACCTTTCTTTCATGGGCAAGCATTTTCTCCTTTTGTACGTGCAATCACATTTGGGCAGAGGGCACGTTTACCAGATGCTGGCATGAAGCCACCGTTATACCGATACCAAATCCCAGTAAGGACAAACACCTCCCTTATAGCTACCGCCTGTTTCACCACTGTTTGCAAGGTGATGGAACATACGATTCATGGACGGCTGGTTTTGTGGCTTGAGTCTCACAATCTCCTGACCACTGCACAATGTGGATTTTGAATGCACTGTTTGGCAGTCTTCCATCTCGTCAGTTTGTTAACAAATGTCATCAATGGTTTCCTGCGGAAAAACGGGACTGTGGCCAGATCATTTGATAGAAGATAAAGTGATGCAGAGACTTGCATACTGCTTGTTTTTTATGCAGTTTTCAGGAGAAATATCAGGCAGAAATTTCCTCAGATATATGAATTGGTCTTGGTAGCGTCGAAAATTGTACAACACCTGGTTTCTGTCAGTGAGGTAACGACACAATTCTTCAGGCAGCCTTAAATCACTGAGAGTTCCATATCCCCCCACAACATCTGAACTGACAGTCCCACATTTCTTGGATTACCGTGTACTGTGTTACCTCAGGCAATGTATCCTACATGAACACACTGCGAAGTGTCGTTGTTTGAATTTTTTGGTGAGTGTAGGCAGATGTATGTATGTAAGCCATCTCATCAGTAGCATTGTCATAGACTTGTTTATGTACAACACAAGCCTCTTCCTGTATGGTTTTAAATATAGGCCTCAGCTGATAGCGATAGCTTCCATGGCCATATTATGCTTTTCAGCTTCTTGCAATTGCTTTTCAGCGTTTTGGGAATTCTTTAAAGCTTGAGAAATGGCAGTGGCACCCCCCACCATCTCCCCTACCAAGTAATCAACCAGTGGCTGTCAGCCCATCAAACTGAGGGACTGGAAACAGAACTCTTCCGCCAGACATCTTTGGTATTGGCAGGACACTGGGCATTTTATCACATCATTTCCTTCCTCCTTTCTGGTTCAAAGCACCTTTCGCCACTGACATCACTGATAGGATGAAATTTTTTTAAAATATCTCTTAGGTCTTTTCTTCTTCTTTAGTGTGTGACTAGCTGCTTTCATTATTGGTTTGGAAGTTATTCCAGTACACAACTTATGTTTAACTGACTTTATCTTATTAACCACAAATGCAGTGATATGTTGTACTATACCAATATTCTTTCCTTGGATTATATGTCCAGCCTTATCAATGAATGTTTGGTCTGCAGTTTGATAATCTCTATTTGTAGTGTAAACTATTGTGTCCTTTGCATGTATTGTCCAGTACCTAAAATCCCTTATTACTATAAGCTAGACACTCTTTCAGTTTTGTTCCAGGTCCACAGAAGTTGTATCCAGAGATATAAAGTTCGAATGGCAGGTTCTCAAGAACACCACCTCCATCTCTGTTCATATGTCTCCTTGCTCTCATATCACACTACAGCATGGTTTGAGGTTAACTTTTCTGATTGCATATCAAATTGTGAGTGTTTGCCCAGTAATTGGCCATTTCAACAATGCCCTCAATGTCTTATGACCTGCTCTGTGAGAAACACCTTCAGTTCAGAGCTCTTCTGTAATTTCTTTATGTTCCTCCATGACATCAATAGATTCCTTCTTAATTGTATGCTGAGTAATGCAATTATACTTGCCAATGATTTGTGGTAGTTTGGTCAGCCATTTGTACATATGTTGAAAACCAAACTGCATTCACATTTGGTTTTTGATCATCCTGTTCAACAGTTTAACAGTATTAGCCTTCAAATGTGAGATGGCTGAATAGCAATTTATCCCATATTGTTCCATTTGTGCTTTGAAATGCCTGTTGTAAAATTCACCTCTGTAATAGGTTTGAAGGTTGTTGGGCAACCAGTTTGTTCCAGTCTGCAACAATTGTTCAAAACCTCCTTCCCTGTCTTTGCCTTCACAGGTAAGGTCCAAGCAAATTTGGAATATGTATCCTTGACCATTAGAATGTACTTGGAACCACTACTGGATTTTGGGTAGTCTTTCATGTCTTAGAGATCAGCCTGCTGTAAATCGTCCATTCCTCGTATTATCACATTTGCACAGAAATATTCTCTGAAGCTCATGGACAGCTGTCTCCATAATTACTCAATGGTGTGTCTTTCTCAAAGCTTGGATGTGATCAATAATATTTCGTTCTTGTGACCTGCATCCCCTGCAGTACATGAAGGTATAAGCAGTCGTAATTGATCTATGATTTCATTCGGGTCATCATAATGTATGTACTCTAGGGGTAGCCTGTTCAGTCTTTCATGCTGAATTTCAACCAATTTACCTGTAGTTTGTGAAGCTACTAGTGCTGGTTTAATTGCATTCTTGTATTTGTCATCCTTTGAGAATTTCAGTAATCCTTTTGGGATCTTATGTGCATTGGTTATGTGTGATATTTGAATATATGCACCTATACGTTTGAGGTATACTTTTTGACATTTCCAGTTTTCAAGAATACTGACTGTAATAGACAACGCATTTTTTCAAATTCCTTATCCTCAGCTCTTACTGCATTCTCAGTTAAACATATTGAGTACGTACATAACATCTATGGCTTCATCCTGGTGATCGCATATGTTCTGTTGTAACAGTCTTACTCTGCCTCCTCCTCCTCCTTCTCCTTCTCCTTCTCCTTCTCCTTCTCCTTCTCCTTCTCCTTCTCCTCTTCTGCTCGTGTCACTCTGTCAGTAGTGTTTGCCAGCTCTTTCAGCCATTCCAGTTCCAGTAATTTAGTGTTGGTTGCCTCAATTTTTCTGTCAAATAAATGAATGAGCTTTGTGCTCTCTGAATGAATGTGCAACATGCGTGAGGATTTGTCCATAGTCTACAGTATACTGATACAGTTGCTGTTTGAGCCACTGGCTTTCATGAAGAATATCATTGAAGTTTCATCGCTATTGACCTTCATTCAGATTACTAGTTTTATCTATCACCAGAAAGCCATACTGTGAGTTATTCCACCAGCTGCTGTGGCCAAGTGGTTCTAGGCACTTTAGTCTGGAACTGTGCGACTGATATGGTTGCAGGCTTGAATCCTGCCTCAGGAATGGATGTGTGTGATGTCCTTAGGTTAGCTAGGTTTAAGTAGTTCTAAGTCTAGGGAACTGATGACCTCAGATTATAGGTCCTATAGTGCTTAGAGCCATTTTTAGTGAGTTGTTCAAGCAATCCTCACATGTAACAAATTCATTGAGTGCCGTGTCAGTGCCTACATGTGCTTGGTAAATGTGGTTTAAATTCAGATTGTCCTGTTTGAAAGCAATCTGCTTTCACATCCTTAAGGAAGTATGTGTTGCTGAAATAAAATATGCTAAACTGCACATTGCAACCAAAGCAGAAATATCTGCAGACATCATCCTGATTTTCCACATAGACACCACAAAATATAAATTTGGTTTTATTTTTTCTTGTGGTGGAATATCACTGCTTCTGCTGACTGTCTAGTATGTTAGTTCCTTAATTCCATGTAAAATCTCCTGCAGTAGCTGATATTTATAGTGAAACACAGTTTTTGAAAAATATATTTCAACATCGAAGCAGAATCCCTCAGGATATATCAACAGCATGAGAACTAGATTATTTTCCTCCGGCACAAAGCTCCATCAACCAAAAAATCTGTTGTATCAGGAAGTAATGATCCATTTGCGTTGTTATTCTGGTTTCCACCATCATTGTAGGATCAATCACTTGCAACAAGACCCTTGTAGTGAGATGTTTTCGCTATGGTGGTAACTGTCTGTTTACATTTGAATGGAGGTGTTTTATAAACTCTTACTTATAGCTGGGTATGTAAACAAACTTCAGCAAGATTGTAGTTCATTGCCCACATCTGGTAGTGTCAAATCATACATTTCTACCTCCATCAGTGCACAGAATGCAACATGGAGTTGAGCTATGTTTTTTTTTCCAATGCATGGAGAGTTTGGTGAGCTAACTAAAGTAGATTACTGCATAGTGTCATGGAATCGGTAGATATGTGACTGCCACCTTTTCCAACACTTTAGATTATGTTGTATTGCTTACCTGTCATTCATTAAACTCATATAAGTTTGCTCCATAAGATCGGTGCACTCTCTATTATTAAATATATTAGCTGTGTGAGGGAAGTCACCTACAGTGATTCTATGATCACCCAGTATCATTGAGGGAGAGGATATGTACCTGTGGAACAAAGCTGAAATCTGCATTGTCTCATCACTTAATTATCATCATTCATCCATGGATAACATAACTTTGGTATCACTAAATTGATGGTTTCAAATACTACCACTGTTTAGAATTTCTATTTGATATCATACTGACACTAATAAACTTGCAGCCATTGGTATTCGAATAATAGGTTTGGTTGTGTGGCATTGTGTTGACATCAAGTGCCTGCTGCTGCAACTAATTCACCTCACCTACAAGGATAGCACACATCGTTAATTAAGCTTATCTGCTTTTTTTCACTCTGTTATCACCAACAGCTGCAGGGACTATTGATACATGACTTGCCATGACATGACATTTGACGTTTCTCTCCCAAGTGAGTGAACTATCTATCAATTGCTCTGAATGTATTTTTCTGACTACTACTACTACTACTACTACTACTACTATTGTTGTTGTTGTTGTTATTTTTACTATTACTATTATTATTATTATTATTATTATTATTATTATTATTTAGCTTCAACTCCCATATTTTGTGCACACTTTTGTATTTAACAGGCACAGTTCTACACGTGATTAACTGTGTAGTGCATAGAAGTGCTGTTTGCATTATGTTACCCATTTATTTTGTATTTCAAGAATCACTTGTAATAGTTACCCAGTCACCCAGTCGAGTGGTAGCACTCACAACAGCAACAGTGTATCAGAGTACTGTGAGCTGACACGTTTTCATGTGAAGCAATTTATTTTAAATTTTGTCAGCATTCCCTAGATTCAACTGCTATATATCATGTGTGTCTGCGTATTTATAGTGCCAGCTTTAGTATGGATAGAAACAGTAATGCTGTGTTCAGATGTGAGCCAAGTTGTTGACTCTTGGCTCACAGCTCCAGGCAGTGTTGGTTTCGGTCACATGACATCTAGAATGACCCACATGGTCCCCGATCAGTCCACTGCTGTGGCCACGTCAAGTACTGCCCATAATGAGGTTGACCTCTCACCTGTGGTTGAATGGGAAGTCATTCCAGTGTGGCTGGCAGCGAAAGACTTTCCGAGGCACCAACCAGAGAACCTCTGCAGTTCGTCTGAGGAACAGATTTCAGGTGATTTCTGTGGCTGACGAATTCCATGAGCCAGATGAAGTTGCTTGCCCTGTTCCGGAGGAAGCCTCTCGACCTGCAAGATGTGGGCACTCACAGAGGGTGATGTAACTCATAGTTGGGAGCTCCAATGTTAGATGAATAATGGCACCCCTTAGGAGAGGAGGGAATACAGTGTTCATTGCTGTTAGTAGTAGTTTGCCTTGAAGTGAAGTTGAAGTAGATAGTTTCTGTGAGTTAGTACAGATAGAGGTATTACCTGAAAACTGGAATAAATTAATAATTGGTTCCTTTTACTGATGCTCTGACTCATTGCTGAACAGTTGAAAGGAAACTTGATTGTCATTTTAAATAGGTACCCCACTCATACAATTACAGTTGGTGGTGACTACAATCTACCCTCAATATGTTGGTGAAAGTACATGAATATTTCCAGAATGAGATTTTCACTCTGCAGCAGAGTGTGCACTGATCTGAAACTTACTGGCAGATTAAACTCTGTGCCGGACCAAGACTCGAACTCGGGACCTTTGCCTTTCACGGGCAAGTACTCTACCAACTGAGCTACCCAAGCATGACTCACACCCCGTCCTTACAGCTTTACTGCTGCCAGTACCTCGTCTCCTACGTTCCAAACTTTACTGAAGCTCTCCTGCGAAGCTTGCAGAACTAGCACTCCTGAAAGAAAGGATATTGCAGAGACATGGCTTAGCCACAGCCCAGGGGATGTTTCCAGAATGTTGGTGGTAGCATAAAGTGTCATCCAAAAATGTGGCATCTCAGAAAGTTATTCTGAACAACTTGTTCAGGAGCCCGCTCAGTGTGTAAATGGTGGCGAAAACATAGTTTGATTTAGGTTTCTGTGATTTCCGCCGGCCGGAGTGGCCGAGCGGTTCTAGGCACTACACTCTGGAACCGTGCGACCGCTACGGTCGCAGGTTCGAATCCTGCCTCGGGCATGGATGTGTGTGATGTCCTTAGGTTAGTTAGGTTTAAGTAGTTCTAAGTTCTAGGGGACTAATGACCTCAGAAGTTAAGTCCCATAGTGCTCAGAGACATTTTTTTCTGTGATTTCCCTAAATCACTCCAGGCAAATGCCAGGATGGATCCTTTGATAGGGCTCAGCCAACTTCGTTCCCTAATTCGATGAGACCGATGAACTTGTTGTTTGGTCTTCTCCCCTAACAACCCAACCCAACATAGCCTGACCTCTTAATATTCCTGACCAAACAGGGGACATGATGACAGATACAGGGAATATTGACTACAGGGTTGCTGTAGCAAGAGCAAATGCTGAAACATCCAACTCATAAAAGAAAAAGAAAAAAAAAGCAAGATACATGTACTTAACAAAACAGATAAAAATTCGCTTGATGCCTTTGCAAGAGACAATCTCCACTCCTTCAGATCTGACTTTGTAAGCTTAGACCAGATGTGGTTTAAATTCAAGGAAATAATATCATTTGTAACTGAAAGACATGTACCAAATAAATTAATAATAGGTGGTACTGATCCTGCAAGGTACACAGAACAGGTCACAAGACTATTGCAGAAAAAGGCATACCGAACTTAAAAGAATGCATAATCCACAGAATCGGCAATGTTTTACAGACGCTCCAAATTTAGCGCAAACTTGAGTGAGAGAGGCTTTTAACAGCTTCCAAAACGAAACTGTCTCGAAATCTGGCACACAACCAGAAATTCTAATTGTATGTTAAGTATACCAGTGACAATGTGCAGTCATACCTTCACTGCATGGTAACAATGGTGGTGTTATTGATGACAGTTCTACTAAAGCAGAGTTACTGAAGACGGTTTTCCTAAATTCCTTCACAAAAAGACAGGGTAAATATTCCAGAATTGTAATAAAAAAGAACTGCTTTAATGAGTAAATTAGATGTGGATACCCTCAGTGTAGCGAAGCAGTTGAAGACACTTAAGAAAAGCAAAGCCTCTGGTCTAGATTGTATACCAGTCTGGTTCCTTTTAGAGTATGCTGATACAATAGTGCCATACTTAGCAGTCATATACAACTGCTCAACTGTAGAAAAATCCGTTCGCAAAGACTGGAAACTTGCACAGATAACACCAGCACCCAAGAAAGGAAAAACAAGTAATCCGCCGAAATATAGACTCCTATCACTAACGCCAATTTGTAGCGGGATTTTGGAACATATAATGTGGGTGAACATTATGTATTACCTCTAAGAAAGCGATTTATTGGTAAATAGCGAACATGGGTTCAGAAAACATGATTTTTGTGAAACAGGAGTAGCTATTTTATGAAGTAATTTGTGCTGTGGGCAGTTGATACTAAATTGATACCACATCTTTAGATTGTCAAAAGGATTTTGACACTTCTTCAGAAGCAACTTCTAATTAAATTGTGTGCCCGTGGACTATTCTCCAGGTTGTGTGAATTCATTCGTAATTTCGTGATGGAAATGTCACAGTTTATAATAACTGAGTAGGTCATCGAGCAAAACAGAATTCGTACCTGGCATTCCCAAGGACGTGTTACAGGCCCTATGTTGTTCCTGATCTACATAAATGATTTAGGGGACAACGTAGCAGCTTTGTTAAATTTTTTGCAGATGAAGCTGTTATTTACGTCCTTGTAATGCCATCAGATGATCAAAAGTAATTGCAAAGTGATAGACAACATATCTGTATGGTGCATAAAATGGCAATTGACTAAATAGTCAAAGTGTGAAGTCATCAAGGAGTTTAAAACGAATCCACTAAATATAAAAGCCGTAAATTAAACTAAATACATAGGGATAACAGTTATGAATAACTTAAATTGTAACAGTCACATGGATAATACACTGGGGAAAGCAAAGCAAACACTACAATCTATTGGCAGAACACTTAGAAGATGTAATATGTCTACTGAAGAGACTGTTTACACTATGCTTGTCATCACTCTTCTGGAGTATTGCAGTGCGGTGTGGGACATAGAAAAAGTTCAAAGATGGGCAGATCACTTTGTATTATAGTTAAATAAGGGAGAATGTGTTAAAATACACAAATTGCAGTGGTGGTCATTCAAACAAAGGCGGTCTTTGCTGTGGCAAGTCTTTCACATGAAATTTCAATCACCAGTTGTGTTGTCAGAATGTGTAAATATATTGTTGGCACCCATCTACATAAGGAGAAATGATCATCGCAATAAAATAAGAGAAAACAGAACTTGCTCAGTAAGATGTTTAGTGTTGGTTTTCCCTGGATGCAGTTCGAGAGTGGAACAGTTGAGAAGTAGAGTGGAGGTACTTCAGTGAGCCTCTGCCAGGCCCGTAATTGTGAAATGCAGATGTAGGCAATTATTATTAATATAATTATTATCATTGTCATCGTCTTACATACTTGTTGCGCATTGGATTAGGCCCTTCAGGTGGTGTAACCGACTATTGTCTCAGAGCGAATTGCTGTTTACATCATTTCTAACAATATTCTCATTAAATTTTCTAGAATACCACACCAACAGCAGCAAGTTGCCTCGATATCTTCAACCTCAGTGCATCCATTGCATCGTGCTGGGGACAAGAACTAAATTCAATATAGAAAATTGAACACTTAGCAGTAAAATCTAAGAATAGCAGATATTTTTTTTTGTTTCTAAGTATTTTCATTAGATGACTTCATCAGGATGCAAATGTTGTGAGAGAATGCTGTGCATAGATATTTAAAAAAAACCTACAACATATTGCTGATATAATAGCAACAAACCATAATGACAGTTATAGGCAGACCAATACTAGACCATATCTTGCATGGGCAGACATCTTAAACAATTCCAACACAACGTCATGCATGTTAGTTGTAGCACCATGACCTTGTGGGTGCAGAGGTGTAAGGTGCATAAGGCAAGGTGTTTTTCATGCAAATTGCTGGAGAACAGGCCACAGGGTGGTGGTGCTCATGCTTGCATCCAGATGCTCATATGAGTGAAACATAACATACATGCAAACTGGAGCCAAATATTGCTCCTACAAATGCCAAGAGGAAAGCTGCTTGCAATGGGAGGTGGTCTATGCAAAATTAGTAGTAGTGCAAATAGGGGGCAGGAGCATATTTCTTTTCATCCCCCCTTTCCCCTGTACTCCCTTCCCCCCATCTGCCCTGTCCTGCCTTTCCCTCCTGTCCCCCCTTTCCCTCCTGTCCCCCCTTTCCCTCCTGTCCCCCTACCCATTTTGCCCCCATTTTCCTCCTGTCCCCCTTTCCCAATCCCCCCATCCCCCCTGCCCTCCCCTTTCCCCCCCTCCCCCAGTCCCACGTTTTTCACCATTTCCCATCTTCCCACCCTTTCTCCCCTTCCCACCCTTTCTCCCCTTCCCACCCTTTCTCCCCTTCCCACCCTTTCTCCCCTTTCCACCATTTCTCCCCTTTCCACCTTTTCCACCCTTTCTCCCCTTTCCACCCTTTCTCCCCTTTCCCTCATTCCCCCCTTTCCTCCATTTACCCCTTTCGCCCCATTTACCCCTTTCGCCCCATTTACTCCTTTCGCCCCATTTACCCCTTTCGCCCAATTTACCCCTTTCGCCCCATTTCCTCATTTCACACTTTGCCCCATTTCCCCCCTTTGCCCCCATTTGCCCCCCTTTGCCCCCATTTGTCCCCCGTTGCCCCCCTTGCATCCCCGCATCCCGCTTTGCCCCCCCGTTTGTCCCCCTTTGCCCCCTGTTTGTCCCCCTTTGCCCCCCGTTTGCCCCCCCTTTCCCCCATTTGCCCCCCTTTCCCCTCTTTGCCCCCCTTTCCCCCTTCCCCCCATTTTGCCCCATTTACCCCCCCCTTTACTCCAATTATCCCCCCTTTGCCCCAATTATCCCCCCTTTGCCCCACTCATCACCCCTTTGCCCCACTCATCACCCCTTTGCCCCACTCATCACTCCTTTGCCCCACTCATTCCCCCTTTGTTCCACTTATTCCCACTTTGCCCCACTTTTTCATTTTATCCCCATTTGCCCCTTTACTTTCATTCCCCACCCTGTTTCTCCCTTAACCCCATTCACCCTTTCCTCTTTCTGTTCTCCCTCCCTTCCTCCCTCCTTTCCTCCCTCTCTTCCTCTTGCCTGTGGCCTCCCTCTCTTTCTCTTGCCTGTGGTCTCCCTCTCTTTCTCTTGCCTGTGGCCTCCCTCCCTCCCTCTCCCTCTCCCTCCCCCCTACCCCTCCCCCTCCCTCTCCCCCTCCCTCTCCCTCTCCCCTTACCTCAGGCCTCACTTCTGGCCTAACTTCCCCCTGTGGCATCCCTCCCCTCCCTACCTTTGACCCCCCTCTCTTCCTCCTGTATATCTGGCATTGCTCCCTCCCTCTGGCCTTCCTCACTTTTCTCTTTGCCTGATTTCCCACTGTCACAATAGCCTTACCTCACTTCCCGCCTTACCTCACTTCCCGCCTTACCTCACTTCCCGCCTTACCTCACTTCCCGCCTTACCTCACTTCCCGCCTTACCTCACTTCCCGCCTTACCTCACTTCCCGCCTTACCTCACTTCCCGCTTACCTCACTTCCCGCCTTACCTCACTTCCCTCACTGCCCACCTCCCCTCACTGCCCACCTCCATCTCCCCTCACCTTCCGTTATGTAGGCAGTCCACACTGTTTGTGCACTTGGCTTGTAGTGGAATTAAAAGTGTTGATCTACAGCAGGAGTCTTGCATGCAGCTTGGTGTCACTTCAAATGTTGATAATCTGCAGAGAACATTATGCTACTTCAGGTCTAGAAAACCTTTGTATAGTGAAGTACATTCCATACATTTTATCAGTTGTTCACCAAACTATATACCAGAATGAAAAGCAACGAGCATGGTTTATTAAAACCATGATAGCTCATAGAAGATGCTATATTAGGCATAAACATGAAGGCAGCACCCAGACAATGGGAAAAGAGGGCCACGAAAATCTAGATATATCGTTTGGTTGTCAGGTAGTGATAATTAATACATCTGTTACAAACCTGTTATGTACATAATTGCCACATGTGGAATGTGGATTCTGCATTCTCAGGAGTCTGCAAACAGCCATGCCACAGTCTAACACCAGTTTGTCAGACCAATAAAGTTGGGCTGATGGCCTTGGCTAGCAGTTTGACAGGTGACCATCTGGGTCTGCCAAGCAGTATTGGCAAGTGGTGTGCACTCATACCTTTTTAGGCCAGTTGAACAATGTGATGGAGAAGTGCAGCTCTGGGCATGAAAATTGGCTACAGCTGAGAGAATGGTGTACCAAGTAGATGCCCCACCGTATCTGCATCCAATTACTCCTGTTGGCTGACGGTGACATGGCAGTTGGTCAGTACTGTTGGGCCTTCCAAGGCCTGTTCAGACAGAGTATTCATAGAAGTCACATAAATCCCATCACCCCTGGAAACGACCTCATCCAGGTATAATGTTGCAGAAACTAAATGTCAGAATAAATCTTACTGTTCTTTTATTGAAAGTAGACTAACAGTACTTGGAGCAGCGAAAATGATGGCTAGAGGGATAAGTGTAAATGGCACCCCATTTACCTTTTCTGCACACTTCCCCAAACCATATGCTTACTGCACAGCTTAGTCGCCACAAGTTGGAAGCCACCTGTCAAGCCGATCACAGCAAACTATACAATCAGACAATGATGTCCAGCACATGATGCTCAAGGCATTAAATGGTACCCGTTTGAAAACTGCAATATCCAAAACTGGCAGATAACATGTTACGGTAAGGATACCACCATCAGAATCGGATAATGATCTACTTCAAACAACTTATTACAGCTCCAAAACCTTAAATCAAGGAAATGGTAAGAAATTGTGAAACAACAACCTCTCCCTAGTAATGTATTCTTGTGTGTTTTAGAAGATATAATACAGGTAAACACATTATAACTGCTCGTTTGTTTAATTTTAAGGTATTTCAGTTTTGGTTATGTGAATACCAAAGCAGTTAGTCTTAATCTGAAGCAGAAAATGAAGATCTTGTGCTCCTAGGAAGTAACACCAAGAAAGATACAAGCACACGCAGTGTATGCCTGATGGCTGTCTTGCCCCACATCGATAAACTTTACACACCTAACCAAGTTGCTTCCTCAGGTAAATTCTGAACATTGTTCATTCTGAGTGTGCAACTTATGAAAACGGCCTTTCCTTTCACTAGGGTGTACATGTTTTGTTTGAGGTTGTGATGAAAGTAATCAGGGGCAGTCTCACAACCTCGTGGTCCATTTCTGCTGCTAAGATGTCAGTTTCCTTGTATCGATTATAAAGGTGCCACTGGCACCGGACTTTATCCAATATCTCCACTTTGCTATAGCAGCATTAAATTGAGTTGTTTTTCTCTTCCAGCTACTGTGGAATTTCGCCCTTTTCTAGAACTAGGAAATTTTTCCATTATGCTTGAATGATATAAGGTGTTTCCATGATCATCACACAACTCTCTTTGAAAAACCAATAGAGGTAAAAACAAGTGTTTAAATAAATAACTGTTGATTTCTCCATGATAATCATTGGATTTACAGGATGTAAATAATAACTTTTGGTAAAGCCATATGCAGAGCATCTTGCATGACAGTGAGTAAGTGCATTTCCTTTGTCAATCAATACTTTCGACCCACCATTGTTCTTTGAATTCTGACAGATGTGGTTTATGGCCTAATTTCAATAGAGCCAGGTCTTACCAAAATAAATGGTAGGGCAACAATGGTGTCCTTTTCTGATGCTGTGAATTTTTCTTAGAGAAGTATCACATGATACTACAATATCAGATTCTCCATCAGACTGCACCTATCATCATTGCGTTTTCTGTATGTGTATCCCATAGGTTTCAGAATTCCTCCTCTCGATTGGTGGCCCCCTGAAAGCAATCTTATAATTCATAACATCATATATCTTTTGCCTTGTACGATACTTCCTATGGTCGTATAATTCCAGTATAGGACAATAAAAAAATCTTCCTGAAAATCGTCCAAATCGATAAGTTCATCTACCACTAACATTTTTCCATGAAGCTTGAAACTTGGTTTCTTGAAAAAAGGTTTTCTTTGACTGCTTGGGCAAATATTCTTGGTAAAGTTCGTTGTCAAACACCAGGGGCCTTTGCTTTTGAAGTCTGTAATGCCTATAAGATTTCACCACCACCTTAAAAACAATGCCAAAACCATTGTTTTTAATGTGGTGATGAAATTTGTTTACCCTTTGCTGTCATTGTGTCTTGGAACCCAATCATCTTAAATCTGACACAAAAATGGCAATAATAACCAGTGAAAATCGCTGCTCTCTTCGCAAACACATGCTTCCATCCAGTGCGCATAAGTGATTGTATAAAAAAAAAGCTGCAAAGCATTGCCAACAGCAGCATGAATTAAGCACAGTATTACCACATGATCTTTCCAATGATGAGTGTCTGTGTGTGGTAGTCATTGCTTCTAATGATGCTACTCTGAAGACACCTGTGGTGTAAATGACACTGTGCCTAAAGTGCGATCTTAGAGCCACGGTCAAAGCCAGAGTAGGCCAAAGGCTTCTCATGGGTACCCAAAAAAGAAAAAATGGAGGGGAGGCCAAGGGTGTGAAAGCTGACTTTCCTCAGGCAACACTTGTTGCTCCCTGATGTAGAGAAGCACAAATTTTATGAAAGCAAGCAATCTTTTTTCCTGGTACATATCACAGGTTACAAGTTTTGGCAAGCCCTGTGTGTGTCTTAGTCAAGTGATGGTGGATATAGGATCGTTGTGTAAGGTTTTTACAAAGCAGGATGATGATGTGTAATGGGTGGAGCAGGAAACAATATTGACAAGAATCAGGGCTACAATGTTGACTGTGACCTGGTAAAAGCAGTACCTGAACCATAGGAATGTGAGCTTAGTGCATTTCACACAATTGAACAGCTTCGTAAGGAGGATCAATATTTGGTTAGATCAGCTGGTTTGGGTGGCAACTTTGTCAGCCATGGTTTTGGTTCATGTTGATACTATTATTAGGTGGGACTTCACAAGGCATGGCCTGCATCTGAGTAGAAGAGGGAAGGGTAAATGGGTTGGGATGGTAGCAAAATCTTTAGAGGGTCACAGATGCTCATGGGAATACCTCTTAGAGTTGTTAAGATATCACAAGAATCTCATAAATCCACAGTGAAAAATGTTAGTGTATCACAAAATTCTCATAAAAGTACAGTGAGAAATAATGTTAGTATATGGCATCAGAATATCAGGGATTTAAAAAACAAAGTAAATGAGCTTCTTGTCTGTTTAGAATACTCAAAAATTGAAGGTGAGATACATGTACTATGCCTGTGTGAACATCATACTGTCACAGATGTGGAAAAGGAAAATGTATTTGGATATAAGCTTTCAGCACATGTAAGTAGAGACATTGTGGAGGGAGGAGGAGTTGCCATATATGTTAAATTTTATCATGGTGTTCAAAATTTAGGAACTAAAAGACATTGTGTGGGGCAAGATATAAAAGCATGTGCCAATGAGCTTTAAATAAATAATGGCACTTTTGCAATTGTAGCAGTGTATAGGTCTGCAATTGGAAATTTTCAGTTACTTCTGAAAAATATGGATTCTTTGTTGTGCTATTTACTACACAGTGGGAAGCAGAGTATTATTTATGATTTCAATGGAGATTTTCTGAAAGAGTTGGATAGAAAGGATGTCCTTGAAGTATTACATGGTTCTTTCAACTGGACATCAATTACTTATTTTCCTAATCAGGTAGTACAGGAAAGCAGTACCCAGATAGACAGCTTTCTTATAGACACAAGATAAATTTAATCAAATAAAAGCTTTTCCAATTAAGAATGGCCTTTCCGATTATGATGCACAGCTAATTACAGTATATGACATAGCTCCACACAGTTATTCAAAACAGTACTCCAAAACGCATTGAATTAACGATTTAACAATAGCAAATTTTAGGGAAACCTTGTGACAGAGTGGGATGAGGTGTACAATGAACCTGATGCTAATTTAAAATTGAACCTATTTCATGATACCGTTGTGAATATATTTGAAAACAATTTCCCTAAGAAAACAGAGAAACATAATTGTTAGAAAGCATCTAGCATACTGTAGCTTACTAAAGGGATAAAAATGCATTGAAACAGAAAAGTGGAATGAACACTGATGAACCATAGAAATGGTATATGCTTGCATATTTAAGTACAGAGACATGTAAAAAGGAAGAAGAATGCACTGCAGTTGGCAACTCATATAGGACAGCAGTCTAGCAAAGTTGTTAGATTGGTTACTGCTGTTACAATGGCAGGTTATCAAGATTTAAGTGGGTTTGAATGTAGTGCTATAGTTGGTGCACGAACGATGTGACACAGCATCTCTGAGGTCGCGATGAAGTGGGGATTTGCCTGTGTGTCCATTTCACGAGTGTACTGTGAATATCAGGAATTGGGTAAATCATCAAATCTCCAACATTGCTGTGGCCAGGAAAAGATCATGCAAGAATGGGACCAATGACAACTGAAGAGATTTGTTCAACATGACAGAAGTGCAACCCTTCCAGAAATTGCTGCAGATTTCAGTGCTGGGCCATCAACAAGTCTTAGTGTGTGAACTATTCAATGAAGCATCATCGATATGGGCTTTGGGAGATGAAGACCCATTTATGTACCCTTGATGACTGCATGACACAAAGCTTTACACCTCGCCTGGACCCGTCAACACCGACATTGGCTTGTTGATGACTGTAAACATGTTGCCTGGTCAGACGAGTCTCACTTCAAATTGTATTTAGTGCATGGACATGTACGAGTATGGAGACAGTCCCATGAATCCATGGATCCTGCATGTTAGCAGGTGACTACTCAAGCTGGCGGATGATCGGTAATGGTGTGGGGCATGTGCAGTTAGTCATATGGAACCCCTGATATGTCTAGGTATGAGTCTGACTGGTGACATGTACATAAGCCTCCCTTCATGTCCATTGTGCATTTTGACGGACAAGCAATTTCAGCAGGATAATGTGACACCCCACACGTCCAGAATTGCTACAGAGTGGCTCCAGGGACACTCTTCTGAGTTCAAACACTTTTTCTGACCACCAAACTCCCCAGACATGAACATTATTGATCACATCTGGGATGCCTTGCAATGTGCTGCTGAGAATGGATCTCCACCCACTCATACTCTTACGGATTTATGGACAACGCTGCTCAATTCATGGTGTCAGTTCTTCCAGCACTACTTGAGACGTTAGTTGAGGCCCTGCCATGTCATTTTGCAGCACTTCTGTGTGCTCGTGGGGGTGCTACACAATCTTAAGCAGGTGTACCATTTTCTTTAGCTCTTCAGTTTATCTTATAGTTAGAAGGAGTGATGATACAGAAAGACTCAAACATTACAAAAACTGTTGCATTCTATTAAGAAAAGTTATTAAAAACTCCATAGGTGTGTGCATTGTGTCTGACAGCATTTTGCAAAATTCTTAGGAAGTAGTGTATTCAATAGTAGTTTCACATATTTGAAAATTAAGTATTAACAAAAGACAGTTTGATTTTCAGAAACGGTTTTCAACAGAATTTGCTGTATATGCTTTCACTGTTAAGGCATAAAATGCTGTGATTAACTGAATGTCAACTATTTGGATTTCTTGTGATCTCTCGAAGGCTTTTGACTGTGTGAATCATGAAATTCTTATAGATGCACTCCGGTATCGTAATGCGAGTAGGACAGTGCACAAGTGAGTTAATTCATATTTAACAGAGGAATGCAGAAGGATGAAATTAACAGTCCAGTAGTCTGTAAAAGTCAGCAGTCTTCTAATTGCAGAGGTATGAAGAACAGTGTCCAACAGCGTTCAGTCTTGTTCCCTTATTGATCTTAAAATATACTAATGAGTTGCCACTCTAAATTCTTGAAGATACAAAGTAGTTCTTTTTGCTGATGATGTGAGTATACTAATTGCACTGAACAAACAAGAATTATCTGAGGAAATTATGAGTGAATGATGTCTTTCAGGAAACCATGGTTCTCTGCAAATGGACTAAATAAATTTTGAGAAAACACAGTATATAAAGTTCTGTACAGTAAATGGCATAACACCATTGGTAAGTATAGATGTTGAACAAAAGATTGTTGCTAAGGCAGAATCTTCAAAATTTATGGGTGTGTGTATTGATGAGAAATTGAATTTGAAGAAACTCATTGATGATCTGATGAAACATTTGAGTTCAGCTTCTTATACTCTTTGGGTTATTGCAAATTTTGGTGATAAACGTATCAGTAAATTAATCTACTATGCCTATTCACTGTTTTAATATGGCTTCATATTTTGGGGTAATTCATCATTAAGAGAAAAAGTGTTCATTGCACAAAAGAGTGTGATGAGAATTATAGCTCGATTCCACCCAAGATTACCTTGTCAATGTTTGGTTAAGGAACTAGGGGTATTCACAGTACCTCCACAATTTTTATCTTCACTTATGGAATTGGTTATTAATAATGGATTCCAATTCACAAGTAACAGCAAAGTGCATTGTTACAACACCAGAGGAATGGATGATCTTCACTACTCTGGGCTAAGTCTGACTTTGGCACAGAAAGAGGTGAATTATGCAGCCACTGAAATCTTTGATCATTTCCTAAATAGCATTTACAGTATGACAGCCAACCAACATTTGATCAAATTAAAAGACTTTCTGAATTATGTTGAATTTGACTTATCACATTTCCATTTGATGTGTCATAAAAGGTAACACATGCTAAAAAAGACACTGTTTCAAGATTAGTCTGTCCCATTTATTTTAGTTGCTTCATAGATTACAAACTAAGCAATAATTCCAGCTAAAAGTTTCGCTACCTTTCACAAAAATTGCGAAGTGAGATCTTGAGCGATTTCATGTGTAACAGGCATTACTATGGAAAAAGTCGAAGTGCTCGATATAACATATATTCAGCCTTGTAACCCACAAAGTGTCTGGTGCACAGTAGTGAAATTTACAATCTTACTTGTCAGAAGTATTCATCTGCTGCAATATAAGCTTGACCATACCCTCAGAGAGAAACAGCAAAACAATTTTGACAGTCAGTATTATATGTGAAAGTTTTCCTTGTGCTTATGCTGTATGTGTTGTTGTGGTGGTGGTGGTCTTCAGTCCAGAGATTGGTTTGATGCAGCTCTCCATGCTACTCTATCTTGTGCAAGCTTTTTCATCTCCCCCTGTTTAGTGTATTCATCTCTTGGTCTCTCTCTACGACTTTTACCCTCCACACTGCCCTCCAATACTAAATTGGTGATCCCTTCATTCCTCAGAATATGCCCTACCAACTGATCCCTTCTTCTAGTCATGTTGCGCTACAAACATCTCTTCTCTCCAATTCTATTCAATACCTCCTCATTAGTTGTGTGCTGTACCCATCTAATCTTCAGCATTCTTCTGTAGCACCACATTTCGAAAGCTTCTATTCTCTTCTTGTCTAAACTATTTACCGTCCACGTTTCACTTCCATACATGGCTACGCTCCATACAAATACTTTCAGAAACGACTTCCTGACACCTCAGTCTATACTCGATGTTAACAAATTTCTCTTCTTCCGAAACGCTTTCCTTGCCATTGCCAGTCTACATTTTATATCCTCTCTACTTCGACCATCATTTCTTTTGCTCCCCAAATAGCAAAACTCATTTACTACTTTAAGTGTCTCATTTCCTAACCTAATACTCGCAGCATCACTCGATTATCCTCGTTTTGTTTTTGTTGATGATCATCTTATATCCTCCTTTCAAGACACTGTCCATTCCATTCAGCTGCTCTTCCAGGTCCTTTGAAGTTCTCCGACGACATTGTAATTCTGTCAGAGATAGCAAAGTTTTTATTTCTGCTCCATGGATTTTAATTCCTCCTCCGAATTTTTCTTTTGTTTCCTTTACTGCTTGCTCAATATACACATTGAATAACATCAGGGATAGGCTACAACCGTGTCTTACTCCATTCCCAACCACTGCTTCCCTTTCATGCCCCTCGACTTTTATAGCTGCCATCTGGTTTCTTTACAAACTGTAAATAGCCTTTCGCTCCCTGTATTTTACCCCTGCCACCCTCAGAATTTGTAAGAGAGTATTCCAGTCAACATTGTGAAAAGATTTCTCTAAGTCTACAAATGCTAGAAACGTAGGTTTACCTTTCCTTAATCTATCTTCTAAGATAAATCGTAGGGTCAGTATTGCCTCTTACATGTTCCAACATTTCTGTGGAATCCAAATTGATCTTCCCCGAGTTCGGCTTCTTCCAGTTTTTCCATTCGTCTGTAAAGAATTTGCGATAGTATTTTGCAGCCATGGCATGTTAAACTGATAGTTCGGTAATTTTCACATCTGTCAACATCTGCTTTCTTTGGGATTGGAATTATTATATTCTTCTTGAAGTCTGAGGGTATTTCGCCTGCCTGATACATCTTGCTCACTAGATGGTAAAGTTTTGTTAGGCCTGGCTCTCCCAAGACTGTCAGTAGTTCTCATGGAATGTTGTCTACTCCCGGGGCCTTGTTTCACCTTACGTCTTTCAGTTCTCTATCAAACTCATCACGCAGTATCATATCTCCCATTTCATCTTCATCTACATTCTCTTCCATTTCCATAATATTGTCCTCAAGAACATCGTCCTTGTATAGACCCTCTATATACTCCTTCCACCTTTTTGCCTTCTCTTCTTTGCTTAGAACTGGGTTTCCATCTGAGCTCTTGATATTCATGCAAGTGGTTCTCTTTTCGCCAAAATTCTCTTTAATTTTCCTGTAGGCAGTATCTATCTTACCCCTAGTGATATGTGCCTCTACACCCTTACATTTGTCCTCTAGCCATCCCTGCTTAGCCATTTTGCACTTCCTGTCGATCTTATTTTTGAGACGTGTGAAATCCATTTTGCCTGCTTCAGTTACTGCATTTTTGTATTTTCTCCTTTCATTAATTAAATTCAATATTTCTTCTGTTACCCAAGGATTTCTTTTAGCCCTCGTCTTTTTATCTACTTGGTCCTCTGCTACCTTCACTATTTCATCTCTCAAAGCTACCCACTCTGCTTCTACTGTTTTTCTTTCCCCCATTCTTGTCTGTCGTTTCCTAATGCTCTCCCTGAAGCTCTCTACAGCCTCTGGTTCATTTAGTTTAGCCAGGTCCCATCTCCTCAAAGTCCCACCTTTTTGCAGTTTCTTCAGTTTTAATCTACAGTTCATAAACTATAGATTGTGCTCAGAGGCCACATCTGCCCCTGGAAATGTCTTACAATTTAAAACGGGTTCCTGAATCTCTGTCTTACCATTATGTAATCCATCTGAGACCTTCTACGAGGTGCATTCAAGTTCTAAGGCCTCCGATTTTTTTCTAGTTAACTTCTCACCCGAAATCGATGAAACTGGCGTTACTTCTCTACGTAATCGCCCTGCAGGCGTACACGTTTTTCACAACGCTGACGCCATGATTCCATGGCAGCGGCGAAGGCATCTTTAGGAGTCTGTTTTGACCACTGGAAAATCGCTGAGGCAATAGCAGCATGGCTGGTGAATGTGCGGTCACGGAGAGTGTCTTTCATTGTTGGGAAAAGCCAAAAGTCACTAGGAGCCAGGTCAGGTGAGTAGGGAGCATGAGGAATCACTTCAAAGTTGTTATCACGAAGAAACTGTTGCGTAACGTTAGATCGATGTGCGGGTGTGTTGTCTTGGTGAAACAGCACACGCGCAGCCCTTCCCGGACGTTTTTGTTGCAGTGCAGGAAGGAATTTGTTCTTCAAAACATTTTCGTAGGATGCACCTGTTACTGTAGTGGCCTTTGGAACGTAATGGGTAAGGATTACACCCTCGCTGTCCCAGAACATGGACACCATAATTTTTTCAGCACTGACGGGTACCCGAAATTTTTTTGGTGGCAGTGAATCTGTGCGCTTCCATTGAGCTGACTGGTGCTTTGTTTCTGGATTGAAAAATGGCATCCACATCTCATCCATTGTCACAACCGACGAAAAGAAAGTCCCATTCATGCTGTCGTTGCGCGTCAACATTGCTTGGCAACATGCCACACAGGCAGCCATGTGGTCGTCCGTCAGCATTCGTGGCACTCACCTGGGTGACACTTTTCGCATTTTCAGGCCGTCATGCAGGATTGTGTGCACAGAACCCACAGAAATGCCAACTCTGGAGGCGATCCCCCCAAAACAATTCTCTCCACTTTCTCGATCATGTCGTCAGACCGGCTTGTGCGAGCCCGAGGTTGTTTTGGTTTGTTGTCACACGATGTTCTGCCTTCATTAAACTGTCGCACCCACGAACGCACTTTTGACACATCCATAACTCCATCACCACATGTCTCCTTCAACTGTCGATGAATTTCAATTGGTTTCACACCACGCAGATTCAGAAAACGAATGATTGCACGCTGTTCAAGTAAGTAAAACGTCGCCATTTTAAGTATTTAAAACAGTTCTCATTCTCGCCGCTGGCGGTAAAATTCCATCTGCCATACAGTGCTGCCATCTCTGGGACGTATTGACAATGAACGCGGCCTCATTTTAAAACAATGCGCATGTTTCTATCTCTTTCCAGTCCGGAGAAAAAAAATCGGAGGCCTTAGAACTTGAATGCACCTCGTAGTATCTCCAGGCCTCTTCCATGTATACAACCTTCTTTTATGATTCTTGAACCAAGTGTTGACTGTGATTCAGCTATGCTCTGTGCAAAATTCTACCAGGCAGCTTCCTCATTCATTCCTTACTCCCATTCCATATTCACCTACTACGTTTCCTTCTCCTCCTTTTCCTACTATCGAGTTCCAGTCACCCATGAATATTAAATTTTCGTCTCCCTTCACTGTCTGAATAATTTATTTTATCTCATCATTCATTTCATCAATATCTTTATCATCTGCGGCGCTAGTTGGCATATAAACTTTTACTACTGTGGTACCCCCCTGCGGGTCCGGGGTAAGAATAGGCCCGAGGTATTCCTGCCTGTCGTAAGAGGCGACTAAAAGGAGTCTCAAATGTTTCGGCCTTATGTGATGGTCCCCTCTCGGGTTTGACCTCCATCTTTCTAAATTATTCCGCAGAGCGAGCCAGTTGGGGAAGGGCGCCTTACATGGTGCTCTGTATCCGTCGTGCATTGAGACCTTTAGCTGGCTTTTTCGTCGTTGCAATGGTGTCCCGCTCGTTTTCCATCTGTTGGGTATGATTACCACGCTGCACTCTGCAGTGTTGCTTTTACCTGCGACGACGACCTTGGACATTTTTGCACCTAAGATCCAGCACGGTAGCCAGTCCGTTGTGGTGGGGCCGCCATGTACCCTCTTGGTTGTAGCCCCCTGAGAACACAGGGATCGCTCTACTGATGCCTGCGCCGTTAACTCCCCACGTATGCCAAGGAGTAGATGCCTATCCTCCTGGGGTATTGGGACTCCCGGCAATGGCCATCCTGCCAGGTGGCCTTTGCTGTGGCTGGGTGGCGCCCGTGGGGAGGGCCCTTGGTCGGAGTAGGTGGCATCAGGGCGGATGACCCGCAATGAAGCGTGGTACATCGTCTCTCGCTGGTGGCCAGCCGCCAGCAGTCTCTAAGCGTTCTCGGGCTCAATTTAATGCTCAGAAGTACGATCCGAAAACGTTCCCCTCCCTGGCCTCACCGTGGGAGGAACGTAAATCTCAGGATGGCAGTAGCAGTTATTCGCCCCGATTCTTAGTTTGTACGAGAGCTGATGGGGAGTCTTTTCTCTCCACAAAGCCTCAGTTCTTCGTCGAGCATTTAGAGGACAAGTTTGGGGAGGTGGAGGGCTTGTCAAAAATGCGCTCTGGATCGGTCCTAATACAAACGGCATCCTCTGCCCAGTCACGACGGTTACTTGCTTGTGACAAATTGGGGGATGTTGCTGTTACGATCACACCACATAAGAGTTTAAATATGGTCCAGGGAGTTATTTACCATAAGGACCTTCTTTTGCCGTCTGATGACGAGCTGTGCGCCAACTTAGAGCGCAGAGGTGTACATTTCATCCGGCGCGTTCATCGGGGTCCGAAGGAAAATCAGATAGCTACCGGTGCCTTCATCTTGGCCTTCGAGGGTGATACGTTACTGGAAAAGGTCAAAGTGATGGTCTACCGATGTGACGTCAGGCCCTATATTCCTCCCCCGATGCGGTGCTTCAAGTGCTGGAAGTTCGGCCATATGTCTTCCCGCTGCACTTCCAGCCTCACGTGTCGAGATTGCGGACGCCCATCTCATCCCGATACTCCATGTGCTCCGCCTCCCATCTGTGTCAACTGCGGGGAGCACCATTCACCTTGCTCGCCAGACTGCAGAATCTTCCAGAAAGAACGCAAAATCATGGAATATAAGACCCTGGACCGACTGACTTATACTGAGGCCAAAAGGAAATACGACCGATTACATCCTGTGAGAATGACATCATCCTATGCCGCTGCTACAACACCTGCGCTCGCCCCCTCAGTTTCGCGACTTCCGGCCGGATCGCTGAATGGTACAACTCCTCCTGCCCCCTTGCCAGTGGGGGGCTCTACCCACCAGGTTGCTCCTGCGCCACCTACCTCAGGGGCAACACCATCCCCCCCATCAGGGACGTCCGTCCCTGCTTCTAAGCCGGAGAAGTGTCCAACTTCTTCGGCTTCTCACGCTCGCAAGGGGTCCATTGGGTCTCTCCCTTCCCAGGTTTCCACCAGTGGGAAGACTGACGACCGACAGTGGCGTAAGTGCCCGCAACCAGCTGGTCGAAGGGCTTCACGATCCTCCTCAGTCCCGGAGACTGAATCGGTGAAGCCTTCCCAGCCAGTTAAACCCAAGGAGCAGCATGAGAAATCCAAGAAGAAGAGCTCTAAGCCCAAGGAATTCGCGGTGTCTGCCACCCCACCGCCACCTTCCAGCTCTGCGTCTGAGGCCGAGGTGGAGATTCTGGCGTCCGCTGAGGACCTCGGTCTCGCCGGTCCCTTGGACGCAATGGATAGCATTTGCACGGGTGCTCCATCGGAGGCAGCAGGTGACCCAGCAGCGTAATCTGCCTTCCCAGTCCCGTGACGCCTTTCCCAGCCATGGACAACACCATCCTCCAGTGGAACTGCAGCGGTTTCTTCCAACATCTAGCTGCGCTCCGCCAACTTATCAGCATTCACCCTTTCTTCTGCATTGCTCTCCAGGAAACTTGGTTTCCAGCAATGCGAACCCCCGCCCTCCGTGGCTATCGGGGTTATTATAAGAACCGAGCAGCTTATGAAAGAGTGTCTGGTGGCGTCTGCATATATGTCCTTCACACTCTGCACAGCGAGTCTGTCCCTCTCCAGACACTTTTAGAGGCTGTCGCTGCACGTGTGTGGACGCCACAGGCTGTTACCGTCTGCAGTCTTTACCTTCCACCGGATGGTGATGTCTCGCAGCATGTCCTGGCTGCACTGGTCGCCCAATTGCCGCCACCTTTCTTGCTATTGGGCGACTTCAACGCCCATAACCCTCTGTGGGGTGGGTCAGTGGCAACAGGTCGAGGCGCCATCGTTGAGCATTTATTGTCGCAGCTCGATCTCTCGTTGTTAAATGATGGTGCCTTCACACACTTCAGTGTGGCGCAGGGCACCTACTCCGCCATTGACCTTTCAATCTGTAGCCCTAGCCTCTTACCGTCTGTCCAATGGAGTGTGCATGACGACCTGTGTGGTAGTGACCACTTTCCGATCTTTCTGTCACTACCACAGCGTCACTCTTCTGGGCGCCCTAGCAGATGGGCTATGAATAAGGCTGACTGGGATTTGTTCTCCTCCGCTGCCGCTAATGAGCCTCTCTCTACTGATGACATTGATGCGGTGGTTACATCAGTCACCACCGGCATCGTTACTGCCGCCGAATCTGCCATTCTCCGTTCTTCTGGGTCCCCTCGGCGGAGAGCTGTGCCTTGGTGGTCGCCTGAGATCGCTGAAGCGATTAAAGATCGCCGAAGCGATTAAAGATCGCCGGCGGGCGCTCCAGCGTCACAAGCGACATCCCTCCATAGACCACCTTATCGCCTTCAAGCGGCTGCGTGCGCGGGACCGCCTCCTTATCCGCCAAGGCAAGAAGGAGTGCTGGGAGCGGTATGTGTCCACCATTGGCCTCCATGTCACTCCATCGCACGTCTGGGCCAAGATTCGACGCGTCTACGGCTATCGGACCCCTGTCACCGTCCCTGCGCTCTCACTGAATGGCGCAGTTTGTACTGACTCCGACGTCATTGCAAACCGCTTGGCAGAGCATTTTGCTATGAGTTCCGCTTCTGTGAATTACCCCCAGGCCTTCCGCTCCATTAAAGAGCGGATGGAACGTCGGAGCCTTTCTTTTCGCACAAACACTTCTGAATCCTACAATGCTCCATTCAGTGAGTGGGAATTTCACAGTGCCCTTGCTGCTTGCCCTCATACCGCACCTGGGCCTGATCGCATCCACTGTCAGATGCTGAAACACCTTTCAGTGGACTGCAAGCGACGCCTCCTCGACCTTTACAACCGTCTCTGGGTCGAGGGTGAGTTTCCGTTGCAATGGCGGGAGGGCATCCCGTTTTGAAACCGGGCAAGAGCCCTTTGGAGGTGGACAGCTACCGCCCCATTAGCCTCACCAACGTTCTTTGCAAGCTTCTCGAACGGATGGTGAGCCGGCGCTTGAATTGGGTACTGGAGTCTCGGGGCCTTCTGGCTCCGTCTCACGGTGGGTTCCGTAAAGGCCGCTCCGCCGCCGACAATCTGGTGAGCGTATAGTCGGCCATCCATACTGCCTTTGCCCGCCGTCAGCACCTAGACGCTGTCTTTTTCGACATGCAGAAGGCGTACGATACGACATGGCGTCATCACATCCTTTCTACACTTCATGGATGGGGTCTTCGGGGCCCTCTGCCGATTTTTATCCGCAATTTCCTGTCGTATTGTACCTTCCGCGTGCAAGTCGCAGCCTCCTATAGTTCCTCCCATGTCCAGGAGAACGGCGTGCCGCAGGGTTCTGTTTTAAGTGTCTGCCTGTTTTTAATAGCCATTAACGGGCTTGCTGCGGCCGTGGGAAATTCTGTCTCCACTTCCCTGTATGCTGACGACTTCTGCCTTTACTACAGCTCTACTGGCATTGCAGCTGTTGAACGTCAGCTACAGGGCGCTATCCGCAAGGCGCAGTCTTGGGCTGTAGCTCATGGGTTCCAGTTTTCGGCAGCCAAGACCTGCGTTATGCATTTCTGCCAGTGACGTACTGTCCACCCGGAGCCGCAGCTTTCTCTTAACGGCGAACGTCTTTCAGTGGTGGAATCACACAGGTTTTTGGGGGTGGTTTTCGATGCCCGGTTGACTTGGCTGCCTCATATCCGGCAGCTCAAACAGGCGTGTTGGCAGCATCTCAATGCTCTGCGATGTTTGAGCCACACCCGCTGGGGCGCCGACCGATCTACCCTGTTCCGGCTCTACCAGGCGTTAATCCAGTCTCGTCTGGATTATGGGAGCCTGGCTTATAGCTCAGCTTCCCCATCTGCGTTGCGGGTGCTGGACCCAATCCTCCATAGCGGGATACGCCTTGCCACTGGTGCTTTCCGCACCAGCCCTGTGAACAGCATACTAGTGGAGGCAGGTGTCTCTCCACTGTGTATAAGACGCCAACAGTTACTGGCTGCTTATGCGGCCCATGTTTTTAGCTTGCCCGGGCATCCAAATTACCGTATCCTGTTCCCGCAGTCAGTCGTCCATCCGCCAGACCGTCGGCCCCGATCGGGTTGTCCGATCGCCGTACGTGTCAAGGAGCTTCTCTCTGGGCTGGGTTTTTTCCCTGTTCCACCTCCTTTCCGGGCACCTCTGCGTACACCCCCATGGTGTGTTCCTCGCCCTCGCCTTCGGTTTGACTTGGCACAGGGCTCGAAGGACTCAGTCCCTCCAGAGGCCTTCCACCGCCGCTTTTATTCCATCCTGGCCACGTATCAGGGCTCTGGAATTGTTTACACTGACGGTTCGATGGTTGCTGGTCGTGTCGGGTATGCGCTAACTCTAGGGGACCATTCCGAACAACGTTCCTTGCCGGATGGCTGCAGCGTTTACACTGCTGAGCTGGTCGCCATTTTTCGTGCCCTAGAGTATATCCGCTCCTGCTCAGGTGAGTCCTTCATTATCTGTAGCGATTCCCTGAGCGGTTTACGAGCTCTCAACCAGTGTTTTCCTTGTTCTCGTCTGGTGATGGCTATCCATGAGTCCCTGCATACTCTTGCGCGTTGCGGCCGCTCTTCGTGTGGACCCCAGGCCATGTCGGGATACCTGGCAATGAGAATGTTGACTGCCTGGCGAAAGAGGCCACTAGTAAATTATCTCTGGGGATTGGCCTCCCTGAGACTGATTTGCGGGCAGTCTTACACCGTGAAGTTCTTTCGGTTTGGGACGCTGAATGGCGCAATCTGCCCACGCCCAACAAACTCCGTCCAATCAAGGTGACGACGACTGTGTGGCGGTCGTCCTTGCGGGTCTCCCGCAAGGAGTCTGTTGTCCTCTGCCGGCTGTGCATTGGGCACACTCGGCTTACGCACGGCCACTTATTGCGCCGTGAGGATGCACCTCTATGTCGCTGCGGCTCCGTTTTATCAGTGGTTCATATTTTATTGGAGTGTCCGTTTTTAGCTGCGCTCAGGCAGTCGTTTGCACTGCCTGACACGCTCCCTGCCCTTTTAACAGATGACTCTGCTACGGCTGACTTAGTTTTACGTTTTATTCGGGCAGGGGGTTTTTATCATTTAATCTAAGTGTTTCTGTTTTATCTTATTGTTTTGTGTTGATTCTGGCCTTTGGCCTCTGGTTTTAAACTAATTTTTTAATGTGTTTTAAGTGGTTGGCTTTTCCTTTTTTATTTCTATAGTCGGCCAACCACCGTCACACACTGTGTGATTTTAGTTCGTTTTGTCTGGTCTTTGTCTGAGTTTCTCTTGTTCTGTGTCGTCTGTGCTCTATTCTGTTACTCATTTTTATTCTCTGTGGGTTCAAAATGGCTCTGAGCACTATGGGACTCAACTGCTGAGGTCATAAGTCCCCTAGAACTTAGAACTACTTAAACCTAACTAACCTAAGGACAGCACACAACACCCAGCCATCACGAGGCAGAGAAAATCCCTGACCCCGCCGGGAATCGAACCCGGGAACCCGGGCATGGGAAGCGAGAACGCTACCGCACGACCACGAGATGCGGGCTCTCTGTGGGTGTTTTTAGTACTTGGAAAAAGGGACCGATGACCATAGCAGTCTGGTCCCTTTAATCCCACAAACCAACCAACCAACTACTGTGGTAGGCGTGGGCTTCGTATCTATCTTGGCCACAATAATTCATTCACTATGCTGTTAGTAGTAGCTTACCCGCATTCCTATTTTTGTATTCATTATAAAACCTAATCCTGCATTACCCCTATTTGATTTTGTATTTATAGCCATGTATTCACCTGATCAGAAGTCTTGTTCTTCCTGCCACAGATCTTCACTAATTCCCACTATATGTAACTTTAACCTATCAATTTCTCTTTTCAAATTTTCTAGCCTACCTGCCTGATTAAAAGATCTGACATTCCCCACTCCAATCCGTAGAACGACTGTTTTCTTCCTCCTGATAACAACGTCGTCCTGAGTAGTCCCCGCCCGGAGATCCACATGGGGGACTGTTTTACCTCTGGAATATTTTACCCAAGAGGACGCCATCATCATTTAACCATACAGTAAAGCTGCATTCCCTCGAAAAAATTACAGCTGTATTTGCTTTCAGCCGTTCGCAGTACCAGCAGAGCAAGGCCATTTTGGTTAGTGTTACAAGGGCAGATCAGTCAATCATCCAGACTATAGTCCATGCAACTACTGAAAAGGCTGCTGCCCCTCTTCGGGATCCACATGTTTGTCTGGCCTCTCAACAGATACCCGTCCATTGCGGCTGCACCTACATTACGGCTATCTGTATCACTGAGATACGCAAGCCTTCCCACCAATGGCAAGGACCATGGTTCATGGAGGGGGGGGTCAGGATGCTGTATGTATATTAATTAAAGTCATCAACTTTTTCTATTTGTGTGTTTGCACTGCTTAACAATGATGTTGTTGTTGGCTGACTACATCACATTTCATATGCTCTGAATATCTGCTGTCATTGGCTGGAGATATCGCATTACATAAGCTATGATAGGCTGACAAAAGTGAATCAAAATCTTGATTTCAGTGCTTTGGAAGCTGCCACGGTGTACTTGTTGGAATTCCTGTTTATACTTTCACAATATGAAATTATGCAGTGTACATGATGCTGTGTATCAAAGTGCTTTCAAAAACTCGTTGTTCTTTGCTAGATTGCGTTTGCTGAAGTGCCAGAAGGTTGTATACTAGTGTATAAATCCTTCACCATTTAAATGAGTGATCAGTTTTACAGCTCTGACTGAAAATACATCATCACTTTTCATGGAAAGTGTATTTTCACCAAGTGAAAAGTTTGTTCACCTGAAAAAGTGTGTTTTTGACTAGGAAATCTTGAAAAATCTGGGAATTTGTTTTTCTTGCTCACATACACATAAGGTATAAGTCTTCCACATGAAATGCAGTGGCTGTGAAGAAAAAAGGCCGTGAACTGCTGGCAAAGTTGTTTTATCAGAGCGGTAGCTCCACATTGAAGGAATTTCGCTGGAAGAAACCTCAGTGAAGAGGTCACATGTCAGTATATGTGCTAAGGAGTACGAACGATCAAGACATTTGGAGAAACAATTGAATTACGTGATGCAGCAGGGAGAGCAAGGTGTCCCACTCCCATGGCAGTTGTTGAAGTTGCTTTTAGCTATGGCCGACCATGCAACAGACGACTCAAATTCTGCAGTAATGGCTAGAGTTGCGTCACGGAAATCGCTCTCACCCCTGCTAATCAGTTCAGACGTGTTTGTGGGATATTTTAGACATATCTCTACAAGATTCAGAATGTGTTACAAACGAAGCCCCAAGAGAGTCTACAATGCTGTGACTTCGCCCTTCGTTTTTGTGGCGTGAATAGAAATGGATTACGTGTGGCTGGGAAATATTCTTTCAAACGACAAGGCACATTTTACGCCACATGGGGCAGTGAATGCAGAGAACTGTCACACAGGTTTCTCTTCTATCACATGTTGTGCAGGAACACTGCACTCAGCTTATACGACCATGTGGTGTGGTTTCACAAGTGCCTTAATTCTCAGTATGTGTTTCTTGGAGATGATGAGACCTCACAGACCTTTTAGGTATACAGTGACATCTGCTATGTATGACTTTGCTATGAAACACGATTCCACCTTTTCAGACACACAGCAGTGTCTGCACCATGGGGTGATACTACATGTTAGTTGCCAAGTGAAATATATATGCTTTGCAGAACCTTCAGTATCAGTCACATTATATCCAGGCAATTTCAAGATATGTGGCCTTCGAGATCCCCGACCTAAACCTATGTGACGTGGATGTTGAGATATCTGAAATATCTATTGGGGATGTATTCAGACTACTCTTGATCTGATGGATAGTATATGATGACATATCAGTCTGATTACACTGGATATGCTGCACATAGCTGTTGACCATACGATGTTATGTATGCAGCATGTTGCTGAGTCACTGACTATTTTGAACACACAACTTCTGACCATATCCTGACAAACATAGTAAAATCTCTGTTATCATTTATTTGATTGTTTCTCCACTTTTCTGGACCGACTACACATTCTGACTACTTACAGCGCCATATTTCCATCTGGTGGCAGTAGCGCAACTACAATTTTTCAGCATACTCTGCAAGGACGCCAATTAATGAACATTCTGTGATGTTTCAGCATTGTGCCATGTATACAACCCACACTGCAGTGCTTGAAACACTGTCAGTTTAATTACAACCACTTGGTATGCTTAATATCGACTTCTTGCTATGAGAGCAGGGTGCTTTTCATACAATTTGACCTTTAGTAAATTCAGAATATAGGCGCTGTGATCTGTCAAGGACATGTTATACAAGTTCTGTGATTATCATTCACCAGGCTTTTTTATCAGCAGTTCGTGTTTTCTTGATTATTACAGTGTGATAATTGTGACCTCTCTCAGTCTCTTGTAATTAAATTGCGCGATATTGGAGTGTGTGTCACGTCTGTCTCACCATTCAAAACAGCCTGAAAAGGCTTGCTATTGTCCATGAGTTATGAGAGTAAGTGAACCATACTTCAACATATATGTAGGATAAATGAATGATGAAGTTCTGGAAGACAGTGATATTCATCAAGGCTATGTAATAGAAATCGGTGGTGATACCAATTCATAACACAAATTGGATGATAATGATGACGATGTCCACAGAGGAACAGAGAACAAAGACATATCACAGTGATGAGTGCTTTTATGGTCAGGGATACACTTTGAAATGGAGAAATGTACAACCACAAACCAATGCTGACATAAGACAGCATAATGTTGCTCTTGGCCGGCCGAAGTGATCAAGCAGTTCTAGGTGCTATGGTCTGGAACCGCGTGATCGCTACGGTCGCAGGTTCGAATCCTGCCTCGGGCATGGATGTGTGTGATGTCCTTAGGTTAGTTAGGTTTAAGTAGTTTTAAGTTCTAGGGGACTGATGACCTCAGCTGTTAAGTCCCATAGTGCTCAGAGCCAAGCCATTTGTTGCTCTTGTCAATTCCTGGCCTGTGAATTAGTGGTAAAGCATTAGATAGGAATCCCGATGTTCAACAAGTAAATGGGTGTACTTTCCACTCAAGATATTTTAGATGACATTTAACAATGGTGAAACAAAATTTTGATAATATAAGAACACGTTTAAAAGAATATATCTTTTATGCATGATATTGATGTTTCTAAGCACTTATAGGATTCCTTGTATTCGCAGCAGTCTTCATATCTGAAATCAAATAAATAGATAATCCTTTCTTAGTAGGTGGAATGAGATATAATATTTTACACAGTATTGGAAAGTAACTGTATTTGTTCATAGCAACAGCTCTTCAATTTGAGAATAGAGAGAAGGAGAAAGGAAAGAAATAAAGGAATGAAATAAAGGCAGCTGCCATAGTGTCAAACTTTTTGAGCTGTACTGTAAACCATCAGCAATATCACTTTCCAGGCTGTACTATATATGTTGATAAAGTGCTTGTACATTTCCAGATCAATGTGTGATTAGTTAATGGATGTACCTGCCAAGAAAACTTCTGAAATGCGGAGTAAAGATTAAGTATATGAGAGACACCACGACCCAGTACTTACATAATATCTACATTCTGACCGCTTAAAAAATTGGTAATTAACATCAAAATTTGTGTATTCTTAAAGTTTTCCAGAAATTGTGTTCCTTGTTTTCGGTTGTTTATCAAAGACTGGCGTAGCATAAAAATTATGATTAAAAACTTTATTTCTGATATCTTAAGAAGCATAGGGGAGTACTTATCTGGAACCTTATTTGCATTTTTTTAAATTTTCTTGTTCGTTATTAATATTCAGTTGCTTCACTTCCATGTGTATGAAAATACATGTTGTAACTAGTTGAATGAAAACAATCCAAAAATTTAAGACAGTATGTACTGATTCATTTGTTAACGTCTAGAATCTGACAAAAATGATGCCAGATACAGTAAAAATTCGTATGATACCAGGTAATAGTTAAAAAACATCCTAAATTTACTGTATACCATGCCAAAAAAATGTATATATATCCAACACAATGCAGAATAGTCACAAGTTACAATCAGAATACAAGGAAAAACACTGGAGCATGCATGCCCTCATAAGTTTGCAATCTTCAATTCCCAACATTATGCACATAATGTGAACCTGAAAGGCATCTCATTTCCATTCTGTGGGAAAGAGTTTAATTGCTTGTGGAATGATTGCACCAGAATACTACAGGGGTAGCTTGTGCACCAGCAGCCATCGCTGACAGTCAGTAGAGTATGTTAGCCTGCACTGTGTCTGATGGGTGGTGAGGTGGCCATTGATATGTGGGTCTGATTCATTCAAGGTTCTACTGGAATGCCACATGACCAGCTGTTGGGAAGATGTACATATGTTTCAAAATGGCTAGCTCTAAGTGTACTGGCAAATTTACAACCGTTTCCACCTTTCCAAATAGTATTTCTATTTGCTCAAGGCTTCACATAAGCAGCAGTGCCAAAAACACAGACTGAAAAGATCCATAAATGTGTCTTCACGCTCATTCATGAGTATGCAAATTGCTTTTTTTAATTTTTTTAAAATTATGGCAGTCATTACCCAACTGATTGGCAGTTATACTAGATAGCCAGTAAAAATATTCGAGATTGCGCTAGTTCTTGACTCACTAGGAATCAAACAATAAAGAATTCTTTTTTACTTGGTGAAATAAATTAATCATTGGTGGTTGTATCAATTTCTTTCGAAATCAAAGGCACTTGCAGAGCTATTATGATGGAAGAGGAACACTAAAAAAATTATAACAATCTACCTAAAAGTTCCAAATCATATCATCAATGAATCATATTGATTATTATTGAATTTCCTCTGGTTATTTTCTCTTTAAACCGCCTTTGATTTACCTTTCCTTCCTTCTGGTAGAATATTATAATTTTAAATCGCTAACATTTATTGAATGTCTGATTTTGTATGTAAGTACATCTATGAGTTTTGGCCTATGGTCCTGGATTTCTGGACACTGACGTACAGTTTCTATGGTTTGTACATATCAATGTTTAACATTCTCCTCCTCACTCCTCAGATTGATTCAATGTACTAGTGGGAGCTGTGGGATTTCGTTTGAAGAAACTGTTCACCATGGACTGGTCAAGAATGAGCTGGAGAGAGGGAGAGAGAAGTCAACACATGAGTGTGGTATTCATACACAAGAATTAACTATGGATGAGGATAGCTCGCTTAGCACCAGATATGAATGTAGTATGACAGAAAAGGAATTTAATGTATTTAGTTGTAATTTCTGCCTACAGAGCTTTCCTTCAAAATACAGACTCATAATGCATGTGTTCATGCACATTGATGGCACGAAACCTCCTATGTATGTTTGTAAATGGTGTGGTGAGGTATTTTACAGTAATTTTAGCTTGAAAAAACATTTGAGAATGAGTGAGAATTATGGAGTCCTTACTGCTGGCAATCAGGAGAACAGTATCCTCTTAGATAGCGAGATAGAACGTTCTCTCACAGAAGACACTGAGCAATCTTCACGTAAGGAAACTTGGAAACCTTCTAAAAAGTCCTGTAATGACACATGTAACGCTCATATACGACATGATTTTGAGAAACCAGGTGGTCATGGAACTTTACCGACAGCTGGTTCCCATGCTGTTCTACGTACAGCAAACAGATCCCACAAATGTGGTATTTGTAACAAATCGTTTGCTGTATTGGGTTATCTCAAGAGACATTCTGTAATTCACACTGCGCAGAAATCTCACAAATGTGATACTTGTGACAAATCTTTTGCTAGGCCAGAATATCTCAAGCAACACACATTAATTCATATTGGAAAGAAAACTCACAAATGTGAGGTATGTGGCAAATCGTTTCGTAGTGCAGGTTATCTGAAGAATCATGTGTTAATACACACTACAGAGAGACCACACAAATGTAATATTTGTGGCAAATCTTTTGCTTGGTCACGTTATCTGAAGACACATATATTATTTCACACTGGAAAGAAATCTCACAGATGTGATATTTGTGGCAAATCTTTTGCTGTGCTGGGTAATCTCAAGAAACACGTTGTAATTCACACAGGAACGAAATCTCACAGGTGTGATATTTGTGGCAAATGTTTTACTGAGGTGGGTAATCTCAAGAGACATGCATTAATTCACACTGGAAAGAAATGTCACAGATGTGATATTTGTGGCAAATCTTTTGGTGTGATGGCTACTCTCAAAAGACACACATTAATTCACACTAGAACAGAATCATACAAATGAGATATTTGTGGCAAATCTTTTGCTGTGTTGTGTTCTCTCAAGACATGTGAAGTAATGAATATCAGGAAGAAGCCACAAAAAAGTGTTACTTTAAGCTATTAGGTTGGTCCAGTTGGTACCCACAAGTTCTATAGAATAATGGATATTTCAGAGAGAAATCAAATTGGTGCTGCTTGTGAAGTAACATTAAAATATGCCAGAATTTTGAAAAAAGGCGCAAAAAATGTGTATTATAGATGATTCATAGATAGTGTGACAATATATAAATATATATTGTGAAACGTCATGAAATTGTAGTACTAAATTGTACTGAAAAGTGAATCAAATGTGTTTTTGTCATTTACGCTGCTATTTTTTGTATTGGATTAATCCTTCACCTATGTCAGTAATCGGAAGCAACATGGAGTATTCAGTGTATGGGTAAGGAAGTGTGATGGTTTCCTTCTTATTAGTCGAAAGATAGTCATCATATAATACCTGCAGTTCTGCATCATAGATACAGTGACAGCCAAAATATATTTATGGCACATCCTAAATTCAGGCTAGTAAACTAAACTGTGGAGGTAGATAATTGGGACTGATGACTGTAGTTTGCTCCCTTTACTCCTTAAACCAGCCAACCAAAGATGATTGTGGCAATTATTCTATTCATGTATGCTTTGTCAAGAGATGTATGTTTTATGTAATTAATAGTATGTGCAATCTGTGTTGTTTTAATACTAATTATCCATTAATAATAATCTTATAATGACATATATATGCTTATAAGCCAAAATATTATGAGCCCTTGCTTAATATCACGTTGGTCCACTTTTGGAATACAATACAACAACAATTCTGCATGGCATGAACTTGACCAGTTGTTGACAGGTTTCTGGAAGTATGTTGCACAATATGGCTGTACATAGTTTTCTTACTTCTTGTAAATTTCCATCAGGTGGTTTGTGAGTGCAGACCTATTGCCTGACAGTATTGTAGATGTATTCTATCAGCTTCAGATCGGATAAATTACGTGGGCGAGACATCACTGTGGAGCTATCATAGTCACTTGACATAGGCAGTTACTCTGCTGTAAGATGCCTTCACCATCTGAGAGCACTTCATGCATGAAAGAATATAATCAGTTGCAATAACAGTCATCTACTCTGCAGCTACAATCGTGCATTCGTTTGCTAACGGGTGTCCCATGGGGGCCCAAGTGAATGCCTGCAAGTGGTGCCGTTCACCTAGATGATGACATATCTAAATGTGCCTGCTGGCCTGGTGTAAGACGAAATGTCACTCATTCTGGTGGGTGACATTTACATTGACCTACATTCCAGTCTCAATTGTCCCTCGCCAACTGCAATTGTGATTGAAAATTTTGTTTTATCGGTATTGAATATACAGTGGCCATATGTTGTGGAGGCCCATGTTGAACAATGTGCTCTGAATGTTGTGTTGCAAAATGTGTGTGCCTGCACCATCATTGCTTTTTGTCATTATATATGCCACATATTGCCACCTGTCCATCTTCATGGAGCAGTAAAGCTCGTGACCTCTATGTTTTGTTATGAGGTGTTGTGTTCTTCACCTTTTCATCAGGTTTTGGATTTATCAGCCTTCAGCAACTTTCCACAGACGTTTGCAGTGGTAGCATACTACCATCAGACCAGCTTCACTTTGACACTAGTTCCCAGCTGCCAAGCTGGAACAATTTGCTCCTTGTCAAAGTCACTTATATAATTAGTGTTGTATGTTGGCAACCCATATCTTTGCTAGAATAATTCCTTGTTGATCTGTGGTCTGCTTATATACTCACACTCTGCTTACAGTGTCTTGTGCCTGCAACATGTGGCATTCAGTCTCCTGGTGGACAGTGTTCATAAACGTTTTGTTCATTCATGCATAATCAAATAAATGAGGCAGTTGGTAAAATGTGTAGTCTAACAAATTCGTCATCTTTGGTTGCCCTTCACACCAATGCAGAGTAGCTACATTTTCTGTGAAATACTTTTTGGGTTTCACAAAGCTTTGTACATGATTAAGATATAACGTAGACATGTGTTATGCACCAAAGCTCTTAATCACATATTCAGCATTTGATACTGTGTAAACACTATACAAAATTAAACAGGTAAATGTTTAATGATACAGTTTGGTTCCAGGTATTGGCATACATAAGAACAACACTTCAGACAGCTTAGAATGTGATTATTAATTACATGAATTTAATCCAAGTGAATAATATTTATGCTAGTAAATAAATGCTTCAAATGAGAATTTTTTTTGTTGTGTTGTTTAAAAAGTTTTCATTCTGGTTATTTTTATACTTTCTGTAAATAAACATGTAAACATGACGTTTTTGGAGTTCTGTACTTAACACTTTCCCTGCGGCTGACGCTTATAAGAGTCTGCGCTCACTGTCGTATTACTCAGTCTAGTTGTTTTGTTTGGTCAGTTATTGAACTATATTTTTCGTAATGGCGGATAATGAACCGACACCTGGGCCTTCCAATTTGAAAAGGAGTAGGAAAGTGTTAAATTGACAGAGGAACAGTTACTTAGTGTACTAGACAACAGTGATTTTCTGTATAGTGAGAACGAGGCATACCACGGAGATTGTCATTTAGAGGCTGCAGAAGAATTGCAGGGTGATGATAGCGTGGAAGCACAGCTTTCGAATCTGTTTCGTGGCAGTTCCGAATCTGACGATACGGATCACGACGATTGTGTGGAAATCGACGACAAAAAAGAGCCTGACCTGTCACACGGAGATAATCCAGGTGAGTCCTGGCATATAGAACCACATAATATGCGATATCACCTATTTACAAAGGAAGAAGTGGCAATCCTGCTGGCAATTCTCCTGTGGATTTCTTCAGATTATTGGTAACAGACGAAAAGCTGCAACTTGTAGTTGACGAAATGAACGATAACGCAGTCAACATATTGCTGAGCGAAAATACAAAAGAGGGAACTAGGATAAATGGAAATCTCTAAGTATAGGCAAATTACTGGTTTTCCTGGGTCTTTCGTTACCAACGTTAAATGGCGGCAATTGCAAGACTACTGGAAGGAATAACTGCTGTTTGAGAATAGAGTAATAGTGATAAGTATAAGCAGAGACTGGTATCTGATCATATTACGATCTCTGCATTTTGCAAAAAAACCACTTCCAGGAAACCCGAAACCAGACGATCGTTTATATAAGATATGACCTACATTGGATTATTTTAACACGAGAATGTCTAAACTGTATTACCCGGGAAGAGATTTATTAATAGATGAATCAATGATTCTTTGGAGGGGAAGATTGTCATTTACACAATACATAAAAAGCAAACGTAATAAATATGGCATTAAAATCTACATGCTCAACAATCCAGACGGTTTCAGAAATAAGTGTGCTGTGTACACGGGAAGTAGCGGAGATTCGGGGGGGGGGGGGGGAAAGGTCACGCTGAAAAGGTAGTTTTGCATTTGATGGCAGAAAAGCTGCATGTTGGTCATCACATTTACTTGGATAATTATTATAACAGTTTTCATTTAGCTACAACTCTGTTGAACCTAAAAACACTTTCCATAGGTACTTTAAAATTAAATAGGAAATACACCATGGGTACTTTAAAATTAAATAGGAAATACAGCCCTGAAGACATTGTATCGGCAAAAGTTGGGATAGGAGAGACAATTGCGCAGTATTCTAATGGAGTTATGATTGGAAAATGGAAGGATCGACGAGAGATTTCCTACATTTCCACAGAACATCTAAATGTTATGGAGCAAGTGATGAATGTGCGCCAGCAAATAGTCACGAAACCTTTGCCTGTTATTAGGCACAATGCGTGTATGTCTAGGACTGATAAAAAAGATCAGATGTTATTGTATTATTTATGTGAACGAAAGACTATCCTGTGGCCGAAAAACTATTCTTTCACGTCATTGACAGGCTAGCTTTCCATTTTTCTATATCTGTACACAAGTATCAGGAAATAAAATTACGTGGTATGATTACAGACTGAACATTATAAAGGCCTTCCTTCCGCGAAGTGTGAGCAAGAAACATCACCAAAAAACACACGTTGTGCAAATGCGGGAAGCTACTGCAGGGAAGAAGCAAGTTATGAGGAAGTGGTGTAAGAAGTGCGCGGAACAAGGCAAGCGCACTGATACACCATACGAGTGTACAACCTGCCCAGACAAACCTGGATACTGCTTGAACTGCTGTATAATTTCCCATAAGTACCAAAAACGCCATAATATCGCGGAAATTCCGATTATCAAAGACAAATTCTTTTATTTATTTTGACATTTCATGGTTTCTTTTTATGACGTGAAAGGTTAGAACTTTTTTTCACGAGTACTCAGAAATGAGGTTTTCTTTTGTGTTAAGTCGACTTATTTCTTACTGCGTTGTAAAGCATTCACTTCAGTTTTTTGCGAAATAATTTGTTGTGCTAAATTTGTTTTAATAGCACCACAGTTGAAGTGATGGGGGACACGAGAGAAGCCTCTACATAGGGTGTGTTTCGCTTACTAATTTCCACATTTCCTGGCATCCCCTGGGCGTCTGTGATAAATGTAGATGGCTAATTCTCTCATAGAAGGAGCAAACATGCTACTAAATTGACGACCTCTATCAGAGTCAATCTTAAAAATGCGCATTTGAAGTAAATATAATTTCAAATGAATCCAGTTTCCTTTTTCCTTTTTTTCTTTCTTAAGAATTTGCGTTTTGGAATCCAAATGTTTCCTGAATGCAATGGATTTGTTGCTTGGTTTAATTGTATTTTTTGTTACATTACCAACAAACCACGAATTTTGAGTGACGCCTGTGACCCCTATAGGTGTCAGACAGCAGACTGACTTTAAAACATGTCCACAATACAATCGAAGCTCATTTGAAGTAATGCATCTAAGGTGTCATCATTAAGTCAGTAGAGAACATGATCCTGCAGATCTTACAAGTTCTTGACGTCAGCCTGTGGCTCAGGGGTGCTTAGGAGCGTCAGCTCCGAGCGGTACCTGCCGTTTCAGAGTGTTACTGGCCCACTCTCGAGCGTTACCGGCCCGCACTCACACGTTGCTGGGCCGCGCTGGTGAGCTGCGCGCCTGCACCGATGCTGCAGCGAAAGTGTTAAGCTTTGTTTTCAAATTCAGAATGATTATTTTTGTTTTTCATATCCTATGTATTTGTTATTAGTGAAAATGGTTTGGTGTATTTCATCATACGTGTAACAACTTGAGATAGTTATCATTAAGTGATTGGTATTGATCAGATTTGCTACACTTCATCTGTGACAATTGGTAGTGAAGTGATTGTGTTTTATCCCGTCTTTCTCTTGGTAGGACATACACAACAGCTGTGTAGATTATTCGTAATTGGTAACACCACATACATTTGTATTCAATTTTATTTTCCAATAAAAGGAAAGCACAAAAAGCTTTAAGGATAACAGGCCCTTCTTCAGTTGCAACTGAAAATGTCCTACTAAATGTGGCGACTATACATTATGAATGTGCAAGAAAAACAATGAAATTTTTAGTGACATAAAAAAGGCGCCACAGTAAGTATTACCAATCTTTAACTAACACAGATGGATATTCAGTATAGTGTTTATCTGGTATGTGAAGTGTAAACAGAAAATGTACATCATATTTTGTGGTTGTGTCGAAAACCATTCAAAGAATTTGACCTGCGGAAACAAAATAGTTACTCATAAATTCATGAGTGTATCTGCACCTAATGAAATCGTAAACGAAATGCATGCTAACTGATGAACAACCCATTGTATAATAACTGTCACGGACAAGAGAATTTAGGATGTGGGATCCAGAAATGCATCAAAATGGAGCATATTCTTTAAAAGAGAACGAAGGATTGTTATTCAAGACAACTGACTGGTGTTTACTTTTGTAATCGACCTGCCTGGGAGGCCACTAACACACTGAGAGGCATACTGCCCGAGAGAGGGATGGAAGGCATGTCACATCAGTTTGAAACCTGGTAACCAAGAGCAAGTCAGATTGGTTCCTGTTTTGCTGTGGGGACCCATGTGACTATTTACAGCTGTCTGCAGTAACACTATATAATTGTTTTATTAAATTTTGATTCATATGCGTCTCAGTAAAACTATTAGGTCTACAACTTTGCTTCCGCCGTTTTGCAGTAGACGGCAGTGGAAAGAAGTGGTGCAAATCGTTCGCCATAAGTGTCATACAGTAAACTTAGGCATTTGAGAACATAAGGCCATCAAAATATCAGTCGATTATTGATTGCATCATAAAGTTATTCTCGACTGAAAACATCAACTTATGAGCCCAATTCTCATCATCTGCGGGAGCTTTTAATTTTCTGCTTTGATTTGAAGATATCTGCAGCTGAGTCTCATAAAATGCTGGGTAAGACGTATGATGAGACGCCTATTAGTGACAGAACTTCGCAGAAAATAGTTTCTATGCTTCAAGAATGGTTATTTTCACATTGAAGGCCGGCATGGTTGTGAACAAGAGAACGGTTTAGATGCTAATGCGACCATCGGGAAAAATCACAGGAGATCGTTATCGAAAGCAATTGATGTGTTTGAGCCGAGCACTGAAAAACAAAAGGCCACGCTACAGCGATAGACATGAAAAAATGATTTTGCTGCATGACAGTGCACGACCGCATGTCGAAAATCCCGTCAAAACATACTTGGAAGCGTTTAAATGGGAAGCTATACCCCACCTGCTGTATTGTCCAGATATTCCTTCCTCTGACTGCCACATTTCTCGATCTATGACACACGACCTAGCTGACTAGCACTTGCGGTCATATGAACAAGTGCAAAATTGGATCGATTCATGGCTCCCCTCAAAAGATGCCCAGTTTACCTACACTGTGAGATTCGTATACTGCCCTAAAGCTAGGAGAAAGCAGTGGCCAACGATGGCCAATACTTTGAAAAACGTACAAAAAATGTACGATTCACAGTAAAGCCTCGAACTTCGACCAAAAACGGCAGATGAAAAGTTGTAGACCTAGTAATATTGATTGTTAAATCGTAAGTCATTGGTTTGATCCTTAACGAAGTAGAATATAATGATCTTTAATATTACAAAATACGCAGAAAGACAAAATTAAACAGCAAAAACAAACTGATGTATGCCAGCATCTCATCTCCTAATGCTTAGTCATAAGGAAGAGCCATGACTGAATTGCACCAGGTTCCAAATTGCCAGTAAATATGATAATCACAACAGCTGCTGTTCAAGCGTAGCTGCGTTTGGTGATTTGAATAATTCATAGTTTCCTTGATTGCACATGGTTCATTTAACGATTCTGAGGACAGCTACAGTTACTGGACGAGAGACGACACTGGGGACAACCACTCCATCCAGGTATTCCAGCTTATTCCATTCAGTGATATGTGGAGTGGAGTTTTCAAAAGGGTAACTTGAATTATTAGCTTGGGAATATGGCATCAATGGATTGCAGAAGACGAGTGTTCAATTTATTTGGTTGTGTGGGCAAGCTGTCAATTGGGGCCAGCACAAAAGGTGTCTGAGGCAAATATAGCAGAAAAGGTTAAAAGCTATTATGTTGTAAGCTAAGTGAGCAGATAGCGTAATGGTGGGTATGATACATCATAATGAGAACTGTTTAATTAAAGTCCACCATCAGAGAAACCCAATTAGTTTGTGACATAAATGCATGGTCATAACAAAGAACAGCTTCTGCAATTGGCTGCGTGAAAGCAAGGGAATGCTTTAGTTTCACAATTCGCAACACTACTGCAGAGTAATAAGGTAGGACAATGCAATAATTAGTGGAATGCGCAGTTGAAACTTGAGCTACATGACAGATCCTGTTTGATGATCCTTGCTAACAATCAGGATATCCTTTGTTTGCCAAACACATTCATAAGCACCTGCCCAGGCGACTGGTAAAGGGAGGGTACTTGCAACTGCTTCAAGTTATGAACAGAGATATCTGTACATTTAATACATCTACAGATCATGACAGTCGTCCTTAGCAGTAGTGTAATAATACAGCAGGGTTGAATCCCGTGTGGTGTAAATTATTTACTTGGGTGATGATACATGAAATGTAATCCTATCTAAATGATAGCTTGCTGCTGTGTTGCGTGGGTGCTATACAAATAGAGCTGTATGGCTTTGGTTAATTCCAAAGTAGTGGTCAGTTTTCACAAATCCCTGTGTACAGTTATTAAGTCACACTGGATTGGGTTTGTAAGTTCCTAATATTGCAGACTTTCTCAGTGGCCATACCATGGATTTGTCAATTGGTAACCAAAAAGTTGTCATCAGTGTGAGTGAACTGCACATGTTGGCATACTAGGATTTCATGGATGTTGGTAACAAAGAATGTCGCCTTGCGGAGAGTCTTATCCCAGTGATCTGCATCAACCTGATCAGGAGTACAAAATTTGTCTTGAACACGGCTGCGCTGCTTCCACATTAACCAAACTCACATACAACAGCAGAGTGGTATTGGGACAGGATGTTCACAGGATGAATGCAGTGAAGGAGAACTAAGTCAGTGTTAAAGGGTAGAGGCGGTAGGAAACATGATGTGGTCGTTTCTGCTTGCAGGTTGCAAGTGTCAGCACTCAAGTGGAGGTAGTTGCAACATGTTACCAAGGTTAGATTGCTTTGCAATCAAGATGATCATCAGTGTTTCTAGTGTGTTGGCAGATGCTAGGTTTTTTGAACCGTACTTTCGAAAGTGAGTATTTATATTAAATGGGGCTGAATACTCAGACTACTAAATTCCGAGATAATGGTGAAACTGGTGGAGGTGGTAGTGATAGTCATTTTGCATATTTTCGAAAGAATAGAAGAACTAGTGACCAGACACATGGCAGAATTAACTCAACAGTCAACAATTGTGAATGATTTACCATGGTTGTGCTGATTCTGTACTTTATGGGGAAACCCAGAGTGAGATTCTATTCCCACTCTTAGGGAAATCTAATGAAAATGGAACCATATTTTGGAAGTATCCATCATATAATATAGCATTAATATGGAGATGTTGGATTTAGGAGAAGGATAGCACAACAGGAGCCAGTAGGCTAACCCGGTACTGATAGCCGGCTGAGTGTACTATGGGAAACAATAGAGACCATAGTTGTCACAATAAATGGCAAACCCAATTTCAAATTGTCTGTAACGAAGGTAAAGTTGAGGGTATTGGTTAAATGTATACAATGTGTTAAAATATATAGGAAGGAGCAATAAGGAAGGAGGTGAGCTAGGAAGGCAGATGTGATCAACTGTCCAAGCACCTAACCTCACAAGCAAACTGGCACGTGGTACACTACATAGGGTAGCCAGCTATGTGATGAGCTAAAGACAGGTGTTCACAATAGTCACTTTTTGAAAAGGACTGTGGTATTGTAGCTACTCAGGGACCTAACTGGTCCATGCCAGCACTAATTAAATTAAACGAAAAGAACAGTTGGCAGAACATGACAAAATCAAGTGACAAATAGAAATACAGAAATAGGAAAAGAGATGACACCATGCACTACCGTTACTGCAGCTTACATATAATCATAAATGGATGTAAAAGGAGCGACAGGGGTTTGTTGCTAGATGAATCCAACGTTTTTCGTCATTTCATCAGCATGTCAAGTTGTAAGGATTCTACGAGTGGTACGAATTGAAGTGAGTGTGCTACTACTATACATGATTTGTGCTGTGAAGTTATATATATATATATATATATATATATATATATATATATTCTGCTGCTATAAGAGTATGTAACAGCTAAAGCAATGAGAAACTGAGCAGAAATTCCCATAAATAAGTGAGTTTAGAAAATGCCTTAAAAGAGTCAAAAAATTTACAGTTTTGCTCAGTGATGCAGTTCTAGCAAGCAGCACATTAATTTTGTATGTGTATAAAACACATTGTGTCCAGCTGTATAACTGTTTATAGTGTTCTACGTGTGAGTGCAAAATGGTGTACGTATCAGTGGAAATGAAAGGGACTGAGAAGTAGCCTGTATCAGTAGTGTCTGCATATTGACAGATGGGGAAGTACACAGCAATTGAACATATTACATAGAGGATGGTAAATTTTCCCGTGAACAGAATGGTCAACATCAGACGAGTTTGCATTAACATAATCAAAATAACAGTACCTGACTGGCGGGTAAAACACGTTACTGGAGGGAAAAGTGCACAAAATTATGGGCTGGTGAGTGTATGAACACAACTGGTAACATTGGTGGTGGACAAATTGGAAAAATATATCATTATTCATATTTTTCCTGAAGATGCAGTGCAGGTGCATCAGCTGGAAACTGTTTCATAAAAGTGATACTGTACTGCTGAGTGCCACATTCGATTCAGTGTAGATAATGTCTGAGGTCCCGTTTTGCACAACAAATGACAGGCAATGAGTAGTGTAGGACAAGGAGGCTCCAGTATTATTATAAAAACATCCTGAACAGACAGATACTCACAGGCAGATTAGTGTTCACAGTTTAAACAATGTGGAACATTATTGGCTGTATACACATAGTGTTCAAGGCAGTGTCAGTGGTAGGTAAAACAGAATGAGTCAAAATACACTACAACCCTAATTGAGGCACTGTAGTTCTCCATCTACAAGTGAGGCATGTATGTTTTTGTATGACAGCAAGACGAAAGATGGTAGAAAGATCATAGTACGAAGTGAGTGCTATGACCAGATTGGTCATGTGAACTAGAGGAATGACAGTTGTTTGCACTGTTGTTGGACCAGTCTCTGCAACACAGCACAGTTTCATGATTATGCCTGTGATTTCAGTGGAAGGTGAGATACTGTGCCCATTGTAAACAGTCTTTCTGCTCATCTCACTGTTTATTTGATGAATTGCACATTGATTATCTCTTGTAATAGATTTTGTTTGAAGTAAGTACCAAGTCACACACTTGTTTAACATCCCATTGTATATTGTTTCTTTTCAGTGAGTTGTTTCTTCCTTTATATTGAGATATCCAACTTCTTAACATGTATTGTTTATGTAAATACGGGAAATAAGCATTATAGCGACTTTTGGTGTCATGTTTCCAACGCTTTACTGATACTTTGTGGGTCGTATAGTTCATAAACGCTTGTCCCTCTGCTCCTAAGATTTCACAGTTTTTGTACTTGTGACATAAACCTTCAGAACATACATGGGTTTCTGGCAAACCGATACCAAAGGTGGGGGGGGGGGGGGGGTTATGTGTCAGATGCCCCTTTTTCAGGTTGAGAGAGACTGCAGTCAATTAGACTGCGATGTGTAAACAATTGTAAGTGACCAAAACCTGTGGACTAAAGTCCATATGATAGCACAGCAGATATCTAAAAGGAAACTGCTTAACTTTCAGTATGTAAGATCAAGTAGACGCTCTGAGTATCAAAATAATATCAACAGGTCACAAGAATCGTTTCCCCAATTATAGCTAATGATAGGCAAATATACTTTTAATTAAGAGAAACCTCAAACATACTCGTATATAAGAAAAAAGTAAAAGGAAAGACTTCTATGATCACCCACACTGATATGTGTTGATATGTGTGTGATTGTCAAGGCGTGCACATTCCAGAGTGGGTGATGTAGAATGGTGTAGCAACAATAGGTTAGAAGTAGGTGTAGTTGGCATTAGATCGCAAGTATCGAGTTCTTCCAAGGCTGCTAGTAACATATCTAGTAATGTAAGATGGAAGTTAAAAAATAACAAAATAGGTCGAATTAATTCCAGTTCCAAGTGAGTAAATTCATTTTTAGTTTTCAAATGTTCTCTTGTATTTCTGCATTAATATTACCAATGGTTGCTGTTAACATGATTTACTAATACATGCATGATATGAAACTTTGTATGTCAGTATGGTTAACGAATATGTATAACCTGTTTAGAGTTTCCAGATAACACGTCTAAAATTCGTTGCAGTACATTTTAAGCAATCCTATTTAAATTTATTGCATCTATTCATGCATCGACATATTCGACATACTTACATCTGACACCTGACAACTTTAAACCTCCCTACTTAGCAGAATTCCATCTGGCCAACTCCAAACATGCCGCACATCACAAACTTACTGTAAGAAAGTTGTAACATTTCCATTTGGCTTTCCCGAAAAGTAGGTATATAGGAGGCTGCAGGGAAACTACTTGCTACAAATGCTGCAGAACTAGCTGTAGGGTTTCCTAAAAAGAAGCTTGCCGCACTCCTACAGGCTTTATGCTCAGTTTCTTGCCTTCGCGCCTATTCTCCACACTGTTCCTGTAACTCTAACTTCAAGGTAAGTATATTAACTTGCTCATCTGGCATTCCCAGCAGCGGCTACTTCCGTCACTCTTCACTCGAATCGCTCCAGAATGTGTATATGGGTTGGTTATAAAACAGGGAGAAACAGTTACTTTAAGACCAAAATGTAGACTTTCACGGCCGGAAATATGTCCATTATAATTATCCGGGCTGTTATGCCGTGGTCGGTTGATGAATTCTGTGTCGATTCCCAACGTTTCGTCTCCGACTGCGGGAGACATCTTCAAGGGGGTCCGTAGCTCAATGGAAAGACCAACACACCCACTGGCTCGCTACTGACTGCCGTTAAATTCCGTGTCCGCGCGCTCCCACGCCGCGGCGTGACGTCACGTCACGTCAGTGCAATTGGCCGCTGTCCGTCGCCGTCGATCGCCGTTGCCATCACCCAGTAGTGGGCGGGTGGTACACATCTTCTTTAACACCGGCGTCCATATGCCGTTTAATTTCACACCCTCCTCCTTACGGTTGAAATTATTTGGGTGTTTAGCGATTTCGATTGCCTCCCGTAGAGCCTTTCGTAATATCCGCTTGTCGCCGCTAGTACTTGCGTCTCCTCGAAACGAATATGGTGGTTCCCTGGCTGGAAAGCATGCTCCGCAACAGCTGATCGTTCCGTTTCTCCTCTTCTGCAATTTCCCTTATGCTCTTCCAAACGTTTAGAAACAGTTCTTTTAGTGGTACCCACATAAACATCACCACAGCTGCATGGGATCCTATACACTCCAGCTTTTTCCAGTGGTTTGCGAGCGTCCTTGGCAGGCTTAAGGTATTCCTGTATGTTCATGGTGGGCTTGTAAAGGAAAGAATAGGGAGGATCTTGACGAAGCGAAATATTACCGTAATTTACATTTTTAACAAACGGCAGGAAAACCTTAGATTTTGCAGTAGCCTGTACGTCGGTCGGTATGATTTCTGCGTGGCTGCCTCAACGCACGTTTTATTTCGGCGGACGAATATCCGTTCTTCATTAGTGCATTGTGGAGATGTTCCATCTCAGCGTCGAGCAACTCAGGTTCACAAATATTTCTAGCTCTGTCCGCTAACGTCTTGATAACACCCCGCTTCTGTTGTGGGTGGTGGTTCGAATCCCGGTGCAAATAACGGTCCGTGTGCGTGGGTTTGCGGTACACTGAGTGGCCCAAACTACCATTTTCGTTTCTAAAAACAAGCACATCGAGGAAATGCAACTTGCCGTCTACCTCCTCCTCCATTGTAAACTGAATTCTCGAGTTTATACTGTTCAGATGTCCGTGGAACCGGCTTAGTTCCTCCCTACCATGTCTCCACAGCACAAACGTGTCATCCACGTATCGGAACCATACATTTGGTTTTTTGCTGGCAGTACCTAAGGCCTGTTCTTCGAATTTCTCCATAAAGAAGTTTGCAATTACGGGACTTCCCATAGCCACGCCATCCGTTTGCTCATAAAACTGTTCATTCCACTTGAAGTATGTGGTCGTCAAACAACACTTAAACAGTTCTGAAATATCGGCAGGAAAAATTCGATCCAGCTGTTCCAATACATCATTAAGTGGAACCATGGTAAACAGCGATACTACATCGAAGCTGACCAATATGTCCTCCGGCTGGACCACTATGCCATTCAATCTGCTGATGAAATGTGTCGAATTCTTTATATAAGAGTCCGAACGGCCCACATGTGTTTTTAGCAGCGTAGTCAAAAACTTGGCTAACGAGTAGGTGGGCGAACCAATGGCACTTAGTATCGGTCTTAACGCCACATTTTCTTTATGAATTTTGGGCAATCCATAAAGCCTCGGTGGTAGCGCAACCGAATTGCAGAGACCTTTCTGTGCACTCTCTTCAATGGAGGACTTTTTTATTAAGCGCGACACAGTTCTGAGAACGCTGTTAGTGGGGTCCTTATTCATCTTCCTATATGCTTGCGGATCCAGTAGATCAGTAATTTTACTCCGATAGTCGGCCACATCCATAACCACCGTTGCGCTTCCTTTGTCAGCTGGGAGAACCAAAGTACTATCGTCGTCATTCAGGAGTTTGAAAGCTCTTCTCTCACCCACAGTTATATTACTTTTCGGCGGTTTTGCATTGGCTAATATTCTTACTGTTTCTATACGGATTTCTTCAGCTCTTACAGAATCCACACTGCGAATTCCTGCTTCTACACTGGCTATAATTTCTTCCGTGGGCACAAAACGCGGACTAACAGCAAATTTTCCTCCCTTGGCAAGCACAGATGTCTCATCGTCAGATAACGAACGTTTGGACAAATTGATAACGGTCCGGGAAACGTCTAAATGCCGAAAAGTCTGATTAGGTAGCAAATTGTCAAACTTCTTCTTCTGTCTACTAGACGTTGTCAACATACGCTTCCCCATGGTATCATGCAGTAGTCTATCAATTTTATCCCAGTCACCGCTGCACAGTTTATTACTGATCGTAATATGGAGAGACATTAACTTACAGTTTGTGCTTGCCAAGTCCCGTCGGGTCTGCTGAATGCGCTCTCGTAGTAAGGCCTCCTCAGTCCGTTTGAAAATGCGTTGTGCCTTTCCCGAATAGAACAGTCGCTTTATCTTCAGAAACTTCGGTATAACGCCGACGGCTCTACAACGAGACAGGAATGTGAGGGAACACAAAAGCTGCACTCTCTTCTTCTTGAGTCCTTCCAGGCGTCGCACTTCTCTTGACATCTCCTCCCCGTAGTGGCGTCTGATACTAAAATGTGGCCTTTCACGGCCGGAAATATGTCCATTATAATTATCCGGGCTGTTATGCCGTGGTCGGTTGATGAATTCTGTGTCGTTTCCCAACGTTTCGTCTCCGACTGCGGGAGATATCTTCAAGGGGGTCCGTAGCTCAATGGAAGGTCCAACACACCCACTGGCTCGCTACTGACTGACGCTAAATTCCGTGTCCGCGCGCTCCCACGCCGCGGCGTGACGTCACGTCAGTGCAATTGGCCGCTGTCCGTCGCCGTCGATCGCCGTTGCCATCACCCAGTAGTGGGCGGGTGGTACACATCTTCTTTAACACCGGCGTCCATATGTAACGGAAAGAATAGGGAGGATCTTGACGAAGCGGAATATTACCGTAATTTACAAGCCCACCAGGAACATACAGGAATACCTTAAGCCTGCCAAGGACGCTCGCAAACCACTGGAAAAAGCTGGAGTGTATAGGATCCCATGCAGCTGTGGTGATGTTTATGTGGGTACCACTGAAAGAACTGTTTCTAAACGTTTGGAAGAGCATAAGGGAAATTGCAGAAGAGGAGAAACGGAACGATCAGCTGTTGCGGAGCATGCTTTCCAGCCAGGGAACCACAATATTCGTTTCGAGGAGACAGAAGTACTAGCGGCCACAAGCGGATATTACGAAAGGCTCTACAGGGAGGGAATCGAAATCGCTAAACACCCAAATAATTTCAACCGTAAGGAGGAGGGTGTGAAATTAAACGGCATATGGACGCCGGTGTTAAAGAAGATGTGTACCACCCGCCCACTACTGGGTGAAGGCAACGGCGATCGACGTCGACGGACAGCGGCCAATTGCACTGACGTTTTCAAAACACGTGACGTCACGCCGCGGCGTGGGAGCGCGCGGACACGGAATTTAGCGGCAGTCAGTAGCGAGCCAGTGGGTGTGTTGGACCTTCCATTGAGCTACGGACCCCCTTGAAGATGTCTCCTGCAGTCGGAGACGAAACGTTGGGAATCGACACAGAATTCATCAACCGACCACGGCATAACAGCCCGGATAATTATAATGGACATACTTAAAAACCACATAACTTTGACAAAAAAGGTGTAAAAATATTCTCGCAGAGAGGCAGCGATAGAGTGTAAGCACATGTGGCTAGTGGGACTGACTTTAATTTTTCGACAGGGAAGTGTGCGCCGGTGGCGACGTTGACTGCGGCGGCATCGACGACAATAACGGAACGTCGACCGCATGGACGATGACCAGGACTCTTAGAAATGTGCATCGATCCACGGTGCTCTCTGGAACTCTCATATGTAGGTGTAAGATTTAAAGACGGCAGCGGTGGCCCGGGCGGACTGCCACCCACAGCAATGTGGCAGCAGTGCGGCCTAGAGAATGTGCTCGCTGGGGAAAGAAGCCATCTGTGGCCAGAACGTCGGGAAGTAGGGGCCCACGCGAGTTCTCATGTGGATTGGAATATGTGGACGCATCTGGGGGACTAGAAAGGTTGGGAAAACGACTTACAGTGTAGTCTGGCCGAGCTCTGCCCGTGTCTATGACAGTGTAGCGTTGCTATGCGCTAACGGCGTGTAGCACGCAGCAAGCTCCCTAACATAGACATAATTAAGTGGCATCCATCGGAAAACAATACACTCATAGGCCGAAAGCGAGTGTGTGTTCTAATCCCGCAGCTGATACCTAAGTAGAGGAACTGGTGACAGCAAGGCAGTTTTGCATTGAGAGGCCGAGATCGACGTACAACGAAAAACCTAACAGAGTTCCAAAGAGTGGCCCGATTACATGGAGCATCAGTAACCAAGACTGCCAACATGTTTTATGTTTCGAAGCAACTGTTTCAACAGTCATGACAGCCAACACAAAACATGGGAGAACATCATCGTGTAAACGTAATACTGGACACAAATCAAAACTAAATGACAGAGATCGTCGGTTACACGAATTGTGTCAAAACAACACAAAACTACGGTTGTAACCTGCCAACAGTAAAAATATAACTATATAATATTTAGCGTAACCTCCCAATAAAAAATATAATTATAGCATTCACATTCAGCGTAACCTACCAACAGATAAATTCCGTAAACTACCAATAATAAAAATGTGACTAATCTCTCAATAAAATTGTGGCTCACTTATAACCTTTCAATAAGTGACTGTGAATCTAAAACTGGTAAATTTGAACGACAGCAGTGCTGCGTCATGGCCCTGAAAATTCATTCTGAATAAATTGAAAAATCTTACCTCAATGATGTCGCTGGATAACGCGTATACATCTGCCCCTATAAGAAATTTTTCTGGCACAGTGCGATGCTGGCCGATAGATTTGTCATGTATAAAAAGAAACAACAGATTTTTCTTTACAATAATCGGGATGATCATGGATTGGAGAAATTAGTAAATTCTTTAAATTGAGATGAATGATTGTCAAAAGTTAATTTTTATAAGAAATATTATTACTAAGTGATTTCTTTTTAAAAACACTTACATGGGGCTTGATATAACAATACTACATATGCGCGAGGCTGCTTTTACCTTATACTACAACGCTCAGGCACCGCCATCGCTCCCCACGACCGGCCCAGCCAACTCCATACACACGACCGCAAGCTACTACTTACTCCTACTGCTACACTGTTCCTACTGCAGCCAACACTGCTCTCTGGTCTGAGATTCTCTTATAGCTTACATATCACAGGCAGCGCGTGAGCAATCCATCTAAATTACATCTGCTCGAGTGCACTAGCAATAAATTTCTTAGTTATGGACCTCTTACACGGTGGCTAAAGTAACTGCAGAACTCAATAGCCATCTTCGAGACCCTGTATCTATCGACACTGTCTGACGAGAACTCCATAAAGCGAATATTCGTGGACGAGCTGCTCTACCGAAAAAAATAGTGACGACAACAAACGCAAAGAAGCGCAAAACACGGTGTCAGGAGCATAAATCCCGGACGGCTGATCACTGGAAACGTGTCATATGGTCCGACGAGTCAACGTTTTCGTTATTTCCTACAATGGGCCACGTTTATGTCTGGAGAACGCCAAAAGAAGCCTACAATCCTGATTGCTTGATTCCAGTGGTTAAGCATGGAGGCGGAAGTGTGATGTTGTGGGCACCCATATCATGATATTCTGCTGGTCCCATCGTTGGTCCCGAATCCGTGTTACAGCCAACTATTATGTGAACATTTTAGGTGTCCGGCCGAAGTGGCCGTGCGGTTAAAGGCGCTGCAGTCTGGAACCGCAAGACCGCTACGGTCGCAGGTTCGAATCCTGCCTCGGGCATGGATGTTTGTGATGTCCTTAGGTTAGTTAGGTTTAACTAGTTCTAAGTTCTAGGGGACTACTGACCTCAGCAGTTGAGTCCCATAGTGCTCAGAGCCATTTGAACCATTTTTGAACATTTTAGGTGATCAGGTGCACTCCATGATTCAGTGTTGTTCCCCAACAGTGATGCCATATTTTAGGACCATTATGCATCCATTCACAAGCCAGGACAGTACAGTCGTCGTATGAGGGACGTGCAGCTGAACTGCAGCGCGTTCCCTGGCTAGCACAGACCCCAGACTTCAACATCGTCGAACCCTTGTGGGTTCTGGTTGAAAATTGGCATAACACTGGAGATTATACAATCGTTATATGTCAGTATTCCAAGAAGAATCATAGCTGTATTACGGGCGAATGAGCAGCCCACACTTTATTAATAAACCATCCCAAAGTAAGTACAGGTCTCCACATTATTTTGCGTATCCCCTGTATTTTATACTGGAAATATTGAGAGAACATGCTCAGGTTCGCATGAGTAAAGCGAGTAGGAGAATATACTTCACCCAATAATGTTCTCAACGTCAGTTATAGCGTGACGGATGTTGCTCAAAACAAAGAACTTTCCCCGATTTCGTACGAAAAAAAACTAGAGGAGCTTCTCACAACCGGAAAACGCTGGAGTAGCATTCTCGAGCTGAGTAAGTTCTGTTGAGGTTAAGTTTTACTGACTTTTGGCCGTAACAACAGAATTCATGTTGCTTGGAAGGCAAAAAAAGATATATGTAGCTCAACGAAATGCTGAAGAGAGAAAGTGTAGAAGTTTATACAGGTTTGGCAACAGGAACATTATTTGCTGGGCGGACTTCCTTCTAGAAAATCGCAAAAGAAGAGGGGGGCGACCTTTCAGACGAAGTGAAAATCAAAACATATTTGTTGCTATTTAGTAGACCCACGTTTTCAGACTGATGTACGAGAAGATTTAGGTGTAGGCCTACAGCAGACAACCGTATCACTGACATTTCCAGATGTTCATCGTAATGCCTTCTCACAGCATAAGTCTTATATTTTGTTATGTTAGAAATAAGTAGGAGGATCAGAAAAATTAGTAACTGGTTCATTACAAAATAGGGACCTGTTTCTCGTAACGCACTGCATGGGCGACCGCTTATATACTTAGCACGCAAGCAGACCATTGTGCACAGTAATTAACCAAAATTATCGCATGTTACAAAACGCTGACAGAGTTCCGGTTTGGAGTAGATAAAATGTCATGCAATGTTAACATTTCGTTCGCATAAGGTGTTCACCTAATTTCAGTAATAGAAAAGATTTCCGCAAGATGAAAATTCTGTAACATCAATTTGCTGTTGTACATAAAATGTTTAAAATTGAGTGCAAATCTTCCAGAACAAACTGATGCCAGTTCCATATATGTACACCGAATAGCTTGCCTGTTTGAGCGAGCCGAATGAAATGTAACATCACGCGTGCTTTCTGTTCCGGACGCGTCAGACGACACACACCGAGAACTCAATAAGGTGAGGGGGGACGGGAGGGGGGGGGGGACGCAGAGTGAAGGGGGTGGTGGTAAACTCCTATGGGACCAAATTGCTGAGATCATCGGTCCTTAAGCTTACACACTACTTAATCTAACTTAAACTAACTTAGGCTGAGGACAACACCCACACACCCTTGCCTGGGGGAGCACTCGAACCTCCGACGGGGGGAGCCGCGCGAACCGTGGCGAGGCGCCTCAGACCGCGTGGCTACCCGACACGGCGCAGTGAGAAGGAACAACCTCATCAGAGTATATGGTTTCGAATTTTTTACTCATACGAACTTGCTCGGAGAATGTTCTTTTCTTCTGAGAATCCTCTCCAGAGAAAGACCTCTTGTTTATTCATACGACCCAGTGTGTTTATTGTCTGTTGGGTGCCCGTACAAAGTAGAAAACCAGAGATGCTTCAGGGGGCACACAGCTCCAATGGCCGTGGTGGAGCTTTGATACCGCGCTTCTAGTTTGGGTAGCGTATGATTTTGTGTATCTTCTATAGTTCACATATCACCATTTACAATGAGTCATCTCTAAATTCCGCCAGTCCACTTAATTACGGGAGTCGCATGACATCGTCACTAATGGCTTCAGCACTACAAGCCAAAACCGTGGATCGCACATTGACCCCTACATCTGTACGCAAATTGACGACAATGTCTTCCATGATAGTAGTTTGCCTCGCCTGTCGAAACTCCAGCTCCTTGTGTATGGCGAGTATTTACAGCGTCTTCTGTTGATTTGCCTCTTTGTGTGCCAATGCACGCGACCCTAAACTGAATATGGGAGTCAGTATTGTATCGTTCCTGCTGTGTGGTACACTGGAAAATCCTCCAGAACTTTCGAGGCTTTCATTTCACTTTGTTTTAGTGGAGATTGTACGTTCACCTCCTTCCTGCACTTAAATCCGTTCTTTCGTTGCCTTATGGAATAAAAATTATTCAGACCATTGTCAGTATGTACTACTTCCTCCATTTGTGGTGTGCAGATGATGAACTTCATCACTGCACGGATTCTGTGTCCCAACTTGTTACTGGAGTAGGTGTGGTACTGTACATCCAAGCAGAACAACGCGCTGAGATTCTTCGCACGGAAATGATTTGCGAGCCTTAGCAGCATGGCACCACATGTCTTGGGAGGGACTGCTTTCCGGTGGAACTGGGGACCCAGACATCACACGGAACTCATCATCATGCAGCTTCGTGCTTTAATTGACAATGTTGTTCTCAACTAACAGTGATAACCAAGGACCATGATACAAGGGGTACAGGTTGTTTTGCTTTGTATGTAAACGTTCCATCCTTAATGGGGCTATAAGGAATGCAGTCGCAGCTTATTTAGGAAAAAAAGTCTCATACGCCAAGATCGATTGTGTACCTGATACAGATGCTTCGAAACGATGTACAGAACTCTGACTTTAGGACCACGTTTTACGGCCCACGGTTGCCGTATGATAACTCGCTCTGTCAAAAGAGACACCAACCACTCACGAAGTGGGACCCAGCGAATAGTGCAGAACCAAGTAAACAAACTTTTGTCGAGTCACGTCAGAAAACATGTACTTCTACACGTCAAGGTGCGCGTAGATCAAACATAGCGGTGTGAGACGCTCGACTGCGCACTTTCGGACGTACGCAGAAACATTATAAAAATGCCACGACTCATACTGTTTTCAATGAGTAAAACAAAACACGTATTGTAAAATAAACACACACTTTTGGTAGTTGCAAAGATGGATTTGAAATACCTTAAATCCTCATATCGTGCTGTCCTTAAGCCTTGGATTAGCTGAAAGGGAATGGAGAAGTGGAATGCTTGCGAAATTTTTCTTTAAAGGAAAGACGTATGCTGCAGCAGCGCTTCGGTTCTGCTGTTTAACGATAACGATATAACAGCACAGAACGGAGCGAATGTTGTGCAAGAAATAGTTAACATCAGTATCTCACTCAAATGCTCTGGAATCTAAAGCTGAAATGTCGATATGCTGGAATACTAAAAAACCAATGGGTTAGCGATTGTTTGCTGTGTTTCTATGTCTCCTTTAAAGAATGCAAAAGTTCCAGGTTTGAATTCCAGTACCGGCCTGTGTGACCGAGCGGTTCTAGGCGCTTCAGTCTGGAACGGCGCGACCGCTATGGTCGCAGTTTCGAATCCTGCCTCGGGCATGGATGTGTGTGATGTCCTTAGGTTAGTTAGGTTTAAATAGTTCTAAGTTGTAGAGGACTGATGACCTCAGATGTTAAGTCCCACAGTGCTCAGAGCCATTTGAACGATTTGATTGCCAGTCTGGCACACAGTTTTAATGTGCCAGGAAGTTTCTAGTCCACTGCTGAGTGGAAATCCCGTCTGGATACTTTTACATTCTTGCATAAACCATACATGCTTGGTTTTTAACGTTTAACCTCGCGGATTGTGTTTTACAGGCGGCCGCTGTTGAATGAACGCCTACTGCGCTATCAGCTGTGGAACCTCTCCTTTCCCGACGACTTCAGTGCTCTGTGCGTGGGGCGGCAGCCAAAGGCGTCCCAGATGTTCAGCCTCGCTGCCTCACTGTACGCCGCCTATCGTTTCAACTGGTACACTGTAGCTGTGTACATCGATATGTTCTACGAAGATGAATTCAAGACTGTAGGTAACTTTGATACCCGTCCACTTTACGGTTATGCGCTGACGACTGTCCAATTATTTGAGGAAAGAGGTTCAAATACCGTTCTGAATACCTACTTTTAGATCTTACATGATTCTGGTTGCTACGCAAGATAATCACTGGTGCTCTTTCCAAAGTCAGTTTTTCGACTGCTTCGCAACTCTGCATCTGGACCTCTTACAACCAAACTACTTCATTTGGATGTATTATTGACTCTTTAATTATACAGGGAGTAAAGAAGACTACGTAAACAAAATTTTCGAGTGTTTAGGGAAGATTAAAAAAGAACCAATTTATATGTAACACACATTTCACAGGTGCACCCTCTACCTGGTAGTGGTCCGTGAAGGTTCTGACGTCAGTGATGTACAGAGACTGTGTGATGTTTTAGGGACGTTACTCAAGTGCGAGCTGGGCGCTAATGATTGTCTGACACACTCGAAATAAGTGGATGTTCCACAAATAATGGTTGTAGCCTCAGCCTAACAGGCAACCGGCACAAATGGGGTGTCTGCCAGTGTCTGGTACACGGAAAAACGTCTCCCTCTCGTAAGAGGCCCGCAACATCTCTAAAAGAGTGTCCATCCCACAGCACTTTGAACACCATCTCTGAACATCAGTGGAGGTAAGACCTTCACACATCTGCGACATTTGCTTCATATAAAAAAGTGTTCCTCTTTGTCCTCTATAAACACTCTAAAATTCTGTACATGTAGTTTTTTTCAGACCCAGTATAAGGCTTGTTTTAAAAATGGCGACTGGATTCTGAACAAACAAATTTTTTGTCAATACTGTAACTGTTTTAGTGTTCTAAATTTCTTATGTATGATAATGGTATGATACTGTTCGTATTTACTAATTTTCTTTGGCGAATAATATTTCGATTTGTAATTGAACAGTTAATTGGACAAGATCAGGTGTTAGTATTATTCTTGCATATGTTAACACTAGGATGTGTAGTAGATCTGAGAAAACTCTGTACGAATGTGTAATCGTGATGGAGAATCGTTTTAAGAAGTTCCTCTTAAAGCGTTGCACACCAGCGAGATATGGCTCTGAACACTATGGGACTTAACATCTGAGGTCATCAGTCCCCTAGAAGTACTTAAACCTAACTAACCTAAGGACATCACAAACATCCATGCCCGAGGCAGGATTCGAACCTGCGACGTAGCGGTCGCGCGGTTCCAGACTGAAGTGCCTAGAACTGCTCGGTCACACAGGCCGGCCCAGTGAGATAGTCGGGCGCGAGTCGCCGGACTGTACGCTACAGTGACCACTCACGGGTGGAAGGGGCAGGGAGGGGGGAGGGGGGTCGGCGCTGTCGTCGCGCTCGCAGCGTTGGCTGGTGGGGCGGGGGGGGGGGGGGAAGGAGTGCAGTGCATGCTGCTGACTTGGCTGCTCGGCTGCCTGGAGGGGGGAGAGGGGGCTGGAGGGGGCCGGCATGGGCGAAGTCAGTCAGGTGGAGGTGGGTGTGTGAGGAGGCAGAGGTTGGCACACATTCAACGAATCTGACTGTATGGTTTCCTCAATCCAACATTCCGCTGATGTGCCCTCCCCGAACTGGTCCCACTACAATGATAAGGTTTGAATTGTAAACTTTGTCACTCATCTCGTTCACAAAGGCTGAAACATATATACAGGCTGGTCCATTGATCGTGACCGGGCCCAATATCTCACGAAATTAGCGTCAAATGAAAAAACTACAAAAAACGAAACTTGTCTAGCTTGAAGGGGGAAACCAGATGGCGATATTCGTAAACCCCTATTTTTTATAACATATTCATGTAGTGCGTCAAGAAATATGAATGTTTTAGTTGGAGCACTTTTTTCGCTTTGTGATAGATGCCGCTGTAATAGTCACAAACATATGGCTCACAATTTTAGACGAACGGTTCGTAACAGGTACGTTTTTTAAATTAAAATACAGAACGTAGGTACGTTTGAACATTTTATTTCGGTTTTTCCAATGTGATACATGTGGATTTATCATTTCCAAGAACGCATGCTGTTACAGCGTGATTGCCTGTACATACCACATTAATGCAATAAATGCTCAAAATGATGTCCGCCAACCTCAATGCATTTGGCACTACGTGTAACGACATTCCTCTCAACAGCGAATAGTTCACCTTCCTGCATTGACAACGCGCTGACGCATGTTGTCAGGCATATTCGGTGGATCGCTATAGCAAATATCCTTCAACTTGCCCCCACAGAAAGAAATCTGAGGACGTCATATCCGGTGAACGTGCGGGCCGTGGTATAGTGCTTCAACGACCAATCCACCTGTCATGAAATATGCTATTCCATACCGCTTCAACCGCACGCAAGCTATGTGCCGGACATCCATCATGTTGGAAGTACATCGCCATTCTGTCATGCAGTGAAACATCTTGTAGTAACATCGGTAAAACATTACGTAGGAAATCAGCATATATGGCACCATTTAGATTGCCATCGATAAAATGGGGGCCAATTATCCTTCCTCCCATAATGCCTCACCATACATTAACCCACCAAGGTCGGTGATGTTCCACTTGTCGCAGCCATCGTGGATTTTCCGTTGCCCAATAGTGCATATTATGCCGGTTTACGTTACCGCTGCTGGTGAATGACGCTTCATCGCTAAATAGAACGCGTGCAAAAAATCTGTCATCGTCCCGTAATTTCTCTTGTGCTTAGTGGCAGAACTGTATACGACGTTCAAAGTCGTAATCATGCAATTACTGGTGCATAGAAATATGGTATGGGTGCAATCGATGTTGGTGTAGCATTCTCAACACCGACGTTTTTGAGATTCCTGATTCTCGCGCAATTTGTCTGCTACTGATGTGCGGATTAGCCGCGACAGCAGCTAAAACACCTACTTGGGTATCATCATTTGTTGCAGGTCGTGGTTGACGTTTCACATGTGGCTGAACACTTCCTGTTTCCTTAAATAACGTAACTATCCGGCGAACGGTCCGGACACTTGGATGATGTCGTCCAGGATACCGAGCACCATACATAGCACACGCCTGTTGGTCATTTTCATCACAATAGCCATACATCACCACGATATCGACCTTTTCCGCAATTGGTAAATGGTCCATTTTAACACGGGTAATGTATCACGAAGCAAATACCGTCCGCACTGGCGGAATATTGCGTGATACCACGTACTTATACGTCTGTGACTATTACAGCCCATCTATCACAAAGCGAAAAAAGTGGTACAACTAAAACATTCATATTTCTTGACGTACTACACGAATATGTAATAAAAAATGGGGGTTCCTACTTTAAAAATCGCAGTTGATATCCGTTTGACCTATGGCAGCGCCATCTAGCGTGCCAACAATAGCGGCATCTGGTTTCCCCCTTCAAGCTAGACGAGTTTCGTTCTTTGTAGTATTTTCGTTTGATGCTTATTTCGTGAGGTATTTGGCCCAGTCACTCTCAATGGACCACACTGTATATAAGGTAATATACACACATCAAAAAAAGTTTTGCATTATCCCAGTTCCCAGAACTCCTGAAGAAAGACGTTGACTGTGGATATTGGATCACGGACACAGTCCATTTAGCTGTTCACAGATTTCACTAAACCCACCAAAGATGTAAACTACCATGCATGAGCAGTACCTATTAGACGGAGGGGGATCGACAGCCGATCAGTTCCAGTCATCCCACCTGGAAGGAGGTACACAGTTTGTGTTGCCTGTAGTTCAACCCTGCCCAGACAGTCAATACCGCGGTTCGATCGCGTCCGCATTACTTTGCGCCAGGAAGGTCTCTCAACAAGGGAAGTGTCCAGGCGTCTTGGAGTGAACCAAAGCGATGTTGTTCAGACATAGAGGAGATACAGAGAGTCAGAAACTGTCGATGACACGTCTCACTCAGGCCGCACAAGGGCTACTACTGCAGCGGATGACCGCTACCTACAGATTATGGCTCAGGGGAACCCTGACAGCAACGCCACCATGTTCAATAATGCTTTTCGTGCAGCCACAGGACATCGTGTTACGACTCAAACTGTGCGCAATAGGCTGCATGATGCGCAACTTCACTCCCGACGTCCATGGTGAGGTCCATCTCTGCAACCACGACACCATGCAGCATGGTACAGATGGACCCAGCAACATGCCGAATGTATTGCTCAGGATTGGCATCACATTCTCTTCACTAATGAGTGTCGCATATGCCTTCAGCCAGACAATCTTCGGAGACGTGCTTGGATGCAACCTGGTCAGGCTGAACGCCATAGACACACTCTCCAACGAGTGCTTGAAGGTGGACGATCCCTGATGTTTTGGTGTGGCATTATGTGGGGCCGACGTACTACGCTGGTATTCACGGAAGGCGCCGTAACGGTTGTCTATACGTGAATGCCATCCTCCTACCGATAGTGCAATAATATTGGCGAGGCATTCGTCTTCATGGACGACAGTTCGCGCCCACATCTTGTGAATAACTTTCTTCAGGATAACGACATCGCTCGAATAGAGTGGCCAGCATGCTCTCCAGACTTGAACCCTATCGAACATGCCTGGGATACATTGAAAAGGGCTATTTATGGACACATGACCCATCAACCACTCTAAGGGATCCACGCCGAATCGCCGTTAAGGAGTGGGTCAATCTGGACCAACCGTGCCTCGATGAACTTGCCACGACGACTACAGGCATGCACCAATGCGAGACGACGTGCTATCGGGTATTAGAGGTACCGGTGTGTACAGCAATCTGGACCACCACCTCTGAAGGGCCCGCTGTATGGTGGTACAAGATGCAATGTGTGGTTTTCATGAGCAATAACAAGGGCCGAAATAATGTTTATGTTGATCTCTATTCCAATTTTGTATACAGGTTCCGGAACTCTCGGAACCGACGTGATGCAAAACTCTTTTTGATGTGTGTATAAATATAAAACCAGTTCTTCTTTGAGAGTACAGACTAACCAATTACAACAGATAATTACTCTGTCCTGATCAATCATTCACATTTTAAGAGCTACTAGAAAACCATATATCATGCATAAGTAAAAGTTAAAAAAATCCCGAACGACGATTTCGGTACAGAACACTGATGTAGTTGATATTACTTGTATTACATTATCTAGTTGCCGTTCTGTTCCAAGTCTTCCTCGCCCTTTGCTTGCTTGTACAGTTTCTTCTAGAATTTCACAAGGGTCCCGTTGTGGTGCACTGTGTGACCTATCCACTCACACTGTCTTCCTCCATTTTTCCCTAAATCGGTGATGTTAGGGAACAAGTAAATTATAGCCTTTGAATCTCGTAGATGTTACGAATTTTCGTGTGTTCTGTCGAGACAAAGCTTGAAGCATTTGTAGCCAACTTTCTAGTTTACTGAGACGACCACTGAGCAACAGAAGCCCCAGGAGAAAGTGTCCGCTCCACAAAACACTCAGAAAATATGCCTGAAGCACGACGCAAATTTTGTAAATCGATTTCGGGAAGTTGTGTCTGTGATTTATTTTTTCCATCAGTTCTTAAGTACTAATTTCAGCAGTGGCTCCTGTCTGTTAAACAATTCTATTTGTTCGAATCACTATATATTTTAATTCATTATTTTATTCTCGTTGCTGGACTTTATCTCTTACTCGATCATTCTATCTGTCTGTCGTGCACCAGATTTGAAAGGAGTTTTAATCGTTCATTTCTCACTTTGTAACTGCCTGATAGCTTCCTGCTCGGTAGGGAGTAACTCCATTTAAATGAGAAAAGGGGAGGATAGAGAGCTTGTGCTCTCTCCGCGGGAAAATTAATTATGCCTGCCGGTGTCGCTCTTGCTGTGTCGTGGGCCCCCACCACCACGGCACAGCGCGTCCCCAGGTTGCGGATAGGGGATACGGCCTTCAGATATGAAGGGTAGCTGCGAATACAAGAAATAAGCAGTCGTGGATAACCGGTGGGGAGCAGGCGATGGCGTGATGAACCATCCCTGTTTCTTCTTCTCTTACTATCAAATCTATTCATCAACAATCAGTAACACTAATGGGCATGGGTCCCATTGAAGTAAAATATTCTGGAGGTAAACTAGGTTCCCATTCGGATCTCTGGCCAGAACCTGCTTCGAAGAGATTCAGGCCAAAAGGAACTTTCAGGTTGGGAGCATGGATCGTTAAAAGTTTGAACAGGCCAGGAACGTTCCAGACATTATTAAACGAATTAGATAGATACGATGTAGACATTACAGCTATTCAAGAAACACGGTGGCAGAGGGAGGGTGGCATAACGAGGGGGTAACTATACGTTTTCCTATGGAGGTGCGGAAACTCACAGTTTCGGAAGGGGTTTCGCAGTACAGAGAAAAATGCTTCACGCAATCAGAGATATAAGGTTCATTAGTAACCGACTATCAGTTATAGTGTTGTCCGGCAGGTGGAATAGACTAGTAGTAATTGTGTACACGCACCAACTGAGGACATGGAAGAGGTTGTTAAAGACGGCTTTTATGAAGAACTAGATCAACTGTGGGATGAGTTCTCCTCGTACGATACAAAATTAATCATAGATGATTTTAATGTGAAGATAGGGAAGGAGGAAGTATTCCGGCCTACAATTGGGAGCGAAAGTTTGCATAACATTTCGAATGATGATGGCACAAGGGTGGTTAATTTTGCTGTTTCAAAAGAAATGATTGTTGAGCGCACATATTTCAAAAGGAAGGACATTCATAAAGCACCTTTGGTCTCTCCAGATGAACACACCCGAAACCAAATTGATTATGTTCTTGTAGATCGGAGATGGCACACTAGTATAGAAAATGTTAGGACTTTCAGGGGAGCAGACTGCGATTCTGATCATTTTGTTGTAGTTGCCAAAGTTCACCAACGGCTATCTACAGCAACGTCAAGGTGTCACAATGCAGAACTTGTTAGGTTCGACACTGACAAGTTAAATGATGAAAAGGTACATGATATAAATTTCAAATAGGTTTGATGCTCTCAGCACATACGAATATCAAGGCGAGGATGTAACTAAACAGTGGATCACTGTGAGGAATAATATCAAAGAGGCAGCGAAGGTCCCAATAGGTACAATTAAGAAGAACAGGAGGAAACCGTGGTTTGATGAGGAATGCAAGAAATTGGTAGAGGAAAGGAGAAAAGCGCGATTAGATTGGGATAGAATTGGAGACAGAAAACGAGAGTTCTTGAACATGAGAAGGGAAGTTGGTCGTAGGCTACAGGCAAAGAAGAGGGATTATTTGAACAACCAAATTAAAAAAATGGAAACAAACAGTAAAACAAAAAACATTAGGGAACTTTACCTAGACGTAAATGGGTATAGGAAGGGGTTCAAGGCTAGGATAAATGCACTTCAAGGGGATGCCGGGGGAATACTGACAGACCCGAGTGCTATATTAAGTAAATGGAGGGCTTATTTTGAGCATCTATTAAATGTACACCAGGAAGCAGGAAATGAGCAGAACCCCAGATACCTAAACCAACGTTAAAGGAAGTAAGAGATACAATCAACAAACTGAAAAACTATAAAGCTCCACTGCATAACTGCAGAATTAGTTAAAAATGGGGGACAGAAATTGGTGGAAGTAGTTCACAAAATTATAACTAAAGTATGGAACTAAGAGATGATACCTGAAGAGTGGCAGGAGTCGATTGTGATCCCAATTTTTAAGAAGGGCGACAAAATGGATTGTAGTAATTATAGAGGGATATCACTATTACCAGACTGTTCCAAAATTTTCTCGAATATTCTGCTAAGCAGGCTTACACCATATGCAGATGAAATTGTGGGGGATTACCGAGCTGGCTTTCGGAGGAACAGATCAACTATAGACCAAATATTCACCCTGCGTCAAATTTTGGAAAAGAAATGGGAATACAGTAAACCAGTTCATAATATTTTCATAGATTTTACAAAAACATATGATTCAGTATTGCGATCAAAATTGTACAGAATTCTGTTGGAACTTGGAATACCAAAGAAGTATGTTAGACTTATAGAAGCGAGTTTGAAAAACACAAAAGGTAGAGAAAGTGTGGGGAAATTGGAGTCAGAAGAATTTGTAATAAAGAATGGGCGTAAGTAAGGAGATGCCCTGTCTCCGCTACTTTTTAATTTAGCCGTAGAATATATTGTACGAATAGCAGCAGATAATTGAGAGGGTGCGGAGTTAAATCGAAATATTAAGATATTAGGGTATGCAGATGATCTAAACATCATTAGCTATAGGAAAGAATCTGTAACAGCAAATGCGAATGCGTTAATCAAGGCTAGTGAAGATATAGGTCTAAGGATAAGTGAACACATTTAAGTATCTAGGCGTGGACATCACTTCGAGAAATGAGATTGAATCCGAACTGAATAAGAGATTACGGGCGGGAAATGCGTGCTACTTCTCACTGAACAGATTAAATTCCTAGACAATATCCGTGATGAAAGTAAAGATTAGAATATACAAAACTATTATTCTACCAGTTATGCTGTATGGATGTGAGACTTGGTCTCTCACTGTGCAAAATGAAAAGCCGTTTCGAGTATTTGAAAACAAAATTTTGAGGAAAATTTTCGGAGCAAAAAGGGATGACATTAGCGGAGAGTGACGAAAACTGCATAACGAAGAGGTTCACGAACTCTATTCAAGCCCTGACGTAATCAGTATTACTAAATCACGTAGGCTCCGATGGGCGGGTCACGTAGCTCGAATGCATGAGGGCAGGGCAGCGCGCAGAGTACTGGTAGGGCACGTAGAGGGAAAACGTCCTGTGGGGAGACCGAGGCGTAGATGGGAGGACAAAGTGAAGGCTGATTTGAGGAGCCTAGGTATTGAAGGTGAATGGAAGGAAATAGCCCAAGGCAGGGGCAGGTGGCGAAAATACGTTGCTGCGGTAATGGAGTCTCGAGTCCGGTATGACCAGTGAGTGAGTGGTGTCCCTCTTGACCGCTGCAGACAATCGAACTTGCAGGGTTTTAATTGGTAGTAAAGCGACTAAGTAAGAAACTAAGATGGTCGAAATGGGTTACAACAGATAAAGAAGTAAGTTATCATAAGAATATGCGTATATTAGAACCCAGAACTCTAATACTGCAAAGAAGGGCCTTTGCAGAAAATTATTGGCAACAGCCGAAATTTTGTAGACACTTATAAGCATAATAGTGGCACATAAACGGAAATAGGCATTGTTAGCAAGTTAGTAAACGAGTAGACGTTTGGCGAATGAGAGACCCTTACGTCATCTGTTGCTAGACTGTGCTGCTCTCTGCAGCGTGTCTATAATTATGACTGAAACTGTAATGGACGCGGAGACAAACGTGTTAGCTGAAGTTAATGTTTCAATTCCTTATAATACTAGCGAGTGACCGGCCTGTGTGACCGAGCGGTTCTAGGCGCTTCAGTCTGGAACCGCGCTACCGCTACGGTCGCAGGTTCGAATCCTGCCTCAGGCATGGATGTGTGTGATGTCCTTAGGTTAGTTAGGTTTAAGTAATTCTAAGTTCTAGGGGACTGATGACCTCAGATGTTAAGTCCCATAGTGCTCAGGGCCAGAGCCACTAGCGCGTGGCGACAAGATATTAATGAGTGAGCATCGACAAGAGCTTACAGACTTGTGGACTTACAGACTTGTGAACAACTAGCCGTTTGTCTGGAAGCTAACTTTAAGCCCGATATTGAAGTTATCGTCAGGGGAAAGTTGTCGTGATAATCCAGAGAGACTGTGGCAGTTCCGTCGAGATAGCAAACGAGGGGGGTGGGGGAAGAAGGAACGGGTGCGAATCTCTTCCGAGCACATGGCGATGTTGGAGGCGCCTTGCACCGTCCAGCAGGCTGCTACAACGCCCCTGTCTGAAAGAGTTGCCCTCGCCACCATTAAAACCATGGCGCTTTAAAGTCGGCTTCTTTACGCATGTGGTGTCCAGCAGAACTAGAACCTCGCTCACAACTGACCAATGTAACGCCCTGATTTGCTGTCGCTGTCATTGTGTAGAATCAACTAAATTGCACATCCAAGCCTACAGATGTCAAAAATACTTCCAGTGTGACGACTATCTGTCCCAGAATCGCAGAACCACCTGACCTATCCCAATTACAAACAGGACCACCCGTCAGTATAACGAAAAACCAGTCCAAGTTGCAAATTTTTTATTTTTTATTCATTCGATGGCGTGTTTCGGACCGAGACCCATTTCAAATCGTCATAACATAGTCGAAAATGGCATTTACGAAGATGTCAAAAACTTGCAATGAACATTTACAGCGCATGCAGATAACTCATCTAATGAACAAAAACTTGGACCTATTTTTCGTTCACTGCTTAACAGAAGTTGCTGACCCAACTACTGCAGCATCCTGGAAGTTCATAAAACCACCCATGTTGACTGTACCCAAATGTACAATCCTTGCACAACTGCATCATCTACACAGCCTTAACTCGCATGATCTAATAAACGCAAAGTAAGGGCATTATTCACTACACTAAACTTACCATCCTCGTCCCAACAACTCCATGCATTGCATCCCCACCATCAAAAATATCGAGTTCAGAACCACAGTTTTCCACACCATCAGTCGAACTCACTGTCATCATCCCAACAGTTTCTTGTGTCGCATCCCTAACATGAAAGACATTCAGTTTAGAACAACTGTTCTCCACAACATTCAGTCTCTTTGAACGTCCACACATAGTCCAACAGATAACATCCCCATTACCTTTCATTTTAACATCTAAGTCACCTACTCCAAAAGCGAATCCTACTTTATCTTCAGCCACCCCAAAACATCAGCTTAAAACCTATACCTAACCTTATTTCGCCACATAACACATCAAGATAAAGCAGTAGCGTAGCATTCCATTCATACGTCTGTTCCATCAGCTCCAGCGAGATCATCATCACTCACATGTTATCTCAATGCTACAACCATACCTTAATGAAAATTGTTACAATCACATAACACAATCCCATTGTCACTCTACACTCTACAAAGCACAGGTAACTGCTACAACATACCATCAGATGATGTTGCGAATGGGTGCTTGTGAGATATCTTGATACCAGCCTCTCGTTCTACAGACCAAAAAATCCCTGGGATTGGTGACACACATGAAGAAAACCACTACCACATTTTGCATAATCTGAACAATGCATTGAAAAGGATTCATTCTGTTCATTATCCTCTTGTCCATAACAACCACATGTTGCGAAACAACCTCAACAAGCCAGACTCAGTTCCTCATATCTTAAAGATATCTTCCTTGATCCTCATTGTTCCTAATGACTGCTCGACCATTCGGTACATACAGTGTCGCACAAATACGACGACCACATCTTTTGCTCCCAGTTTAAAATACCTGTCTATAACGCCACAAAGTGAATTAAATATAGCATTTACAACAAAAGACTAAAACGACACATTCCTGAAAATGCTGATGAGACGCTGCTCGTGATTACATTACTTTCAACCATCCTAAAAAAAAAAAAAAAAAAAAAAAAACACTTCTTTATTTCCTACTAGCTCTAGTAAAGTTGTGTGTCATACTGTATGCAAGTTTCTATCCATATGACTTAAGGGTAGCGTCTCTGAATACTAATCAAGCCAGATTCGAACATTACTACTGCTTAAATTTAGATAAGAATCATCAGTAAATCAGTTGTGGTGCAGGGGCGGACAGAGCTCCAGGACGCTCTTTTGCCCTTGGCATGGGTAACTGCTCCTAAAAGCCTGAAGAGTCAGCAGTGATCAAAGGCACGAGCATGCAGAAGGTAATGGGAACCACTGATCTGTATCCACAGGGCATGTGGCCTGTAATTGAAAAGTGTTGTGATGACCCCTCCATTGGCGAAATATTCCAGACTAGTCCCCCATTCGGAACTGTGGGAGGAAATTGCCAAGTGGCAGATGTCCCAATGAATTATGTTTGCTGTATAGCTCCTTGTCCTACACATCACGCTTCTTTTGTCACTGTAAATCTTACTCAACAGCATATCTTCATCTGCTTCAATAACTTCACCTCATGGTGTAGCCTCTGCTACATCAAAATCAATTATGTGAAAAACCCAAGGAATTATTACAATAAATACCACCAATCATTTCTATCTCCTTAACTTCCACCATGGCACACATAAACATGGTTGTGTGGTGGCACTCGCATCGGAGGTAAGATAGTTCCAATCCAGGTGATGGAAGAAATTTCCGTCCCTAGTATTTTATCTACATCTACGTCTACGCGATTACTCTGCTATTCACAATAAAGTGGCGGGCAGAGGGTTCAGTGAACCACCTTCAAGCTGTCTCTCTACCATTCCACTCTCGAACGGCACGCGGGAAAAACGAGCACTTAAATTTTTCTGTGCGAGCCCTGATTTCTCTTATTTTATCGTGGTGATCATTTCTCCCTATGTAGGTGGGTACCAACAGCGTGTTTTCACAATCGGAGGAGAAAACTGATGATTGAAATTTCATGAGAAGATCCTGTCGCAACGAGAAACGCCTTTGTTTTAATGATTGCCACTTCAATTCACGTATCATGTCTGTGACACCATCTCCCCTATTTCGCGATAATACAAAACGAGCTGCCCTTCTTTGGACTTTTTCCATGTCATCCCTCAGTCCCACCTGACGTGGATCCCACACCGCACAGCAGTACTCCAGAATAGGGCGGACAAGCATGGTGTAAGCAGTCTCTTTAGAAGACCTGTTGCACCTTCTAAGTGTTCTGCCAATGAATCGCAGTCTTTGGTCTGCTCTACCCACAATACTATCTACGTGATCGTTTCCATATAGGTTATTTGTAATTGTATTTAGCTGAATTTACAGCCTTCATGTTGGTGTTACTTATCACGTAATCGAAATTGAGCTGATTTCTTTTAGTACTCATATGAATAACTTCACACTTTTCTTTATTCAGGGGCAATTGCCACTCTTCGTAATATACAGATATCTTATCTAATTCGTTTTGCAAGTCGTTTTGATCATCTGATAACTTTACAAGACGGTAAATGTCAGCATCATCTGCAAACAGTCTAAGACGACTACTCAGATTGTGTCCTATGTCGTTAATATAGATCAGGAACAATAGAGGGCCTATAACCCTTCCTTGGGGAACGCCGGATATTACTTCTGTTTTACTCGATGACTTTCCGTCTTTTACTGCCAACTGTGGCCTATCTGACAGAAATCACTAATCCAGTCGCACAACTGAGGCGATACTCCGTAGGCACGCAGTTTGGTTAGAAAACGCTTGTGAGGAACGGTGTCGAAAGCCTTCTGGAAATCTAAAAATATGGAATTAATTTGACATCCCCTGTCGATAGCACTGATTATTTCATGAGTATAAAGAGCTAGTTGTGTTTCACAAGAACGATATTTTCTGTATCCGTGCTATGTGTCAATAAATCGTTTTCTTCGAGGTACTTCATAATGTTCGAATACAGTATATGTTGCAAAACCCTACTGCAAATCGACGTTAGTGATATAGGTCTGTAATTCAGCGGATTACTCCTACTACCCTTTTTGGATATTGGCGTGACTTGAGCAATTTTCCAGTCTTTAGGTACGGATCTTTCTGTGAGTTAGTGGTTGTATATAATTGCTAAATATGGAGCTATTTTATCAGCATACTCTGAGAGGAACTTGACTGGCATACAATCTGGACCAGAGGCCTTTATTAAGTGATTTAAGCTGCTTTGTTATACCGAGGATATCTACTTCTATGTTTCTCATCTTCGCAGTTGTTCTTGATTGGAAGTCAGGAATATTTACTTCGTCTTCTTTGGTGAAAAGAGTTTCGGAAAACCGTGCTTAATAACTCTGCTTTAGTGGCACTGTCATCAGGGACTTCACCGTTGCCACTGGTGTGCTTTATGTATGACCAGAATCTCTATGGGTTTTCTGCCAGATTTCGAGACATAATTTCGTTGTCGAAATTATTAAATGCATAACGCACTGAAGTATGAGTTATATTTCGAACTTCGGCAAAACTTTGCCAATCTTGAAGATTTTGCGTTCTTTTAAATTTTGCATGCTTTTTTCGTTGCTCCTGCAACAACAATCAAACCCATATTGTATACCACGGGGGATCAGTACCACCACTTCTTAAATATGTGGTTTATATCTCTCAATTGCTGTCGATACTATCTCTTTGAAAACATTCCACAACTTTTCTGCACTTACATGATCAGATGTGAAGGAGTGAAGACTGTCTCTTAAAAAGGCGTTAAGAGCATTTTTATCAGCTTCTTTAAATAGATATACTTTGCGTTTCTTTTTGATGGTTGTAGGTGTTGCTAAAAGGTCAAGTATGCTTTCGCAACCATTTACGCTTCGAGTGGGCTCATGAACTACTTGTTCAAAATAATTTTCTGAGAACGCATTCAGTACAATTTCGGATGTTTTATGCCTGCCGCCGGCTTTAATCGTATAATTTTTCCAGCATATCGAGGGTAGATGGAAGTCACCACAGACTATAACTGTATGAGCGGAGTACTTATTTGAAATGAGACTCACATTTTCTTTGAACTGTTCAGCAACTATATTTTCTGAGTTGGGGGGTCGGTAAAACGATCCAATTAATAGTTTAATCTGATTGTCAAGTATAACCTCTACCCACACTATTTCACATGAGCTATCTACTTCAATTGCGCTACAAGGCCAACTACCTCTGACAACAATAAATACTCCACCACCAACTGTATTCAATCTACCTTTGCGAACATTGTTAGATCATTTGAAAAAAATTCGGCTGAACTTATTTCCGGCTCTCTGTACCTACAACTATTTGAGCTTCAGTGCTTCTATTAGGGCTTGGAGCTGTGGTTCCTTCCCCAACACAGCTACGACAATTTACAACTACAATACCAATCGTTTCTACACCTACCTTACTGTGTTTTACCTGCTCACTTTTAGATGGATGCCCCTTCCGTGGTTCCCTGAGACATTCTAATCTAAAAAAACCGCCCAGTCTCTTCCACACAGTCCCCGCTAGCCGTGTAGCCACCTCCTGTGTTTAGTGAACTCGTGACCTATTAAGCGGAACCCGGAAACCCACCACCCAATGGCGCAAGTCAAGGAATGCGCAGCCTACACAGTCACAGAACCACCTGAGCCTCTGAGTCAGACCCTCCACTCGGCTCTGTACCAAAGGACCACAGTCGGTTCTATCGACGATGCTGCAGATGGTGAGCTCATCCTTAATCTCGGAAGCAAGACTGGTAGACTTTACCATTTCAGCTAGCTGCCCGAAACCAGACAGAATCTGCTCCAATCCAAAGCGACACACGTCATTGCTACCGACATGAGCCATCACCTGCAGTTGGCAGCAACCTGTACTCTCCATGGCATCCGGAAGCACCCTTTCCACATCCTAAATGAATCCACCCCAGAATTCACACACACAAAGTGCACACTGGCTTCCTTCCCCTCCTTGGCAGCCATGTTTCTAAGGGGCCCCATTACTCGCCTAACGTTGGAGCCCCCAACTACCAGCAAACCCACCCTCTGTGAATGCCCAGACATGGTCAGCCACAGATAACACCCGAAACCTGCTCGTCAAATGAACCGGGGAGCCCTACGATCGGCCCCTCAGAATGTTTTTCGCTGCCTGCCACACTTTGGAATGATCTTCCACTCGACCATGGGTGAGGGGTCAACCTCAGTGCAGGCAGTACCCAGGGAGGTCACAGCAGTGGACTGATCAGAGGACACGTAGGATGTGCTCGACATCCCTCACATCCCCGTGTTCAGTCCCCCACAGTGGCGCCCCTTGGCAGCATGGAAGCCAATGCAGCCTGGAGTTGTGAGCAAAGGGTCGCCAACTCAACTCGCATCTGTACACAACAGTCACAGTTCCTATCCATTACTGCAGTGACTCCTGTTTGAAGCTCGTAAAAATATGCAACAGCCAGACGGTGTACTCGCCTTATTAGCAGAGGGAAATCGAAGTGCTCTCTCACTGACAGTCTAACTGACACTCAGCTGTTCTAACCAAAAAAACAAAAGCCTGTACGATACAAGGGTCGATAGCAACGGCGGTACTGTACACTACACTGTTATTGAAATAAAAGGCTGCACTTCGTAAGCACTCGAACACACAAGAAATTACAAAAACAAACTAGTAACTCCACAGATAACTGAAAATAAGTCGCTCCTGTTTGAAGCTCGTAAAAAATATGTAACAAGCGGATGGTGCACTTGCTTTATTAGTAGCAGGAACTCAGGGGCGCTCTCGCTGACGGTCTAGCACCAGTAATGGGAGGGGGGATGGAAGCATAAAGTTTCACATCACTGGGCCTGAGACACTGTTGAAGGTGATACCTGTGGTGTCGACGATAATCGCCTGCAGCTAATCGTCAATCGATCATCACAGAGATGCTGTACGCCTAAGCAGCATCACCAGGTACCAGTGAGAAAGAAACAGTAAGCCACTCCTCCTGTAGTTTTGAGGCACCACACACGACAAGTTTTTCCAGCTCTGCCAGCGCCTGGTACGAGTTCTGTCAGAGCAGCCTGAGTTCTGTCTATGAGAGTATCAACAGTTCCATGATGATAGCAGTGTTGGTGTAACGTCACTCAGGCAAGCCTAGACCAGGCATTCATGTACAGAGAGTCGAGGCCCAACAATAGACACTTACTTGTCACAGCTGCAGTAAACGTTCAGTGTTCATCATCTGCAGACTTGTGCTGTAATGCCGCTCAGTGTTTTCAGCAGCTCCTATATATTTGAACCCCAGTTAATACCACACATGCTCATACAGCCACAACCACAAGGAGATAAAGATAAGTGTATTACTTTCCAAACAATAAGGCGTTCTGTTCATTGACTGTTTCATTTATCTACTTGTAAATTTATTAAAAGCATACACAACAACATGCGTGTCAGATGTGGATATTAAGCTATTAACGCATCCACACCTACACTCAACAGATTAATTAGAGTCACAGTTCTCTCACAATACGAGAACAGTGCCCAATTACGTGGAGGAAGATAAGCGTTTACAGTAAGGCGGCGGACCTGCTGCTCCAGTTCTCTTTGCTGACATGGGCAGAGGACTCTCACTTTCTTTCTCATATCTTGGAATAATCATGCATCCCCAGCCTACAACAAACTCAAATCAAGAAAACAGCAAACTCGACAATGTGGGGATTCCATCATTCAACCATCCTCTGTACTTGGAAAAACCCACTGGTTGAGGCAATACTGTGGTAAGCTGGTGTCTCCAAACTTGATTTTCGACCAAATTCAGTTTCTCTGTGATGTCCCTCCACAGCTTAAGGTGAATGATACGACGGTTCCTATGGATGGAAACAGCCGTCCTGCTTCCCCATTCTTCCCAGTTCTGGGTTATGCTCTGTCTCTAATATCTGTTTCATCCACAGGATGTTAACCCCTAATCTTGTTTCTTGCTTCGTCTTTCCAAAAGCCTTAACCGCCCCAGTGTTACTTCCACCAATATAGCTTCGATCTCAGCACTCTTAAAATTTTACCATTCCTTACAGTCTTAGAACACCTTTGCATTCTGTATTGTCTTTTGCGTCTCACACGCAACCTCTACTAGCTGATTAGATTGCCCTCTCTTCTGAAGTTCCTCAAACTTTGTCACAAATTGTATACGTTCCATAAACTTGGGGATCAAAAGCAGATTTTTCTCGCCTATCCTCTGCATTCCTAGGCTTCTGCTGCGCCTATACCAACGCGTCATACCTACTCTCCATTTGCCCCCCTTCTTTATCCTATTCCAGCGAAACGTCAGCTGGCTGTTTCTTCCTGTACCAGAACAGTACGTACACACTTACTCATCCAACCAGCTATAATCCTAGCGTCTATGTCTCTTCAATATGTAGATTTTCCCGTTTCCAGCGTCCTGACCACCGTAATCTCTCCCTCACACCTCACTCTACCCACGTCAACTTCTCAATCATACTTACCAGCCCACTCCAACTCCTTGAAATACATACACCCTTTCTGACCTGCACCAGCCTCATACTGTATTGCCCTCGTAGTAGTTATTGGGAGCTGACTCCCAATGACTTGCCAGATGCACTAGCTTTATCCTCACCACAGCACCATCATCAACTTCAATGTACGTTTTTTTGTTTTTTTTTGTTTTTTTAGAGACGCTATGCCTTTTTTAATCTATCATTTTATTCATTCTAACCGTAAAAACTATACAACGTGTCTGCAGCTTGCCCACCTCCCAATCATTTGGTGGGAGTGAAATAAGTAAAAAAAAATAAGTGTCTACATCAAAGTCGTATATTCGGCCTTTCACAGAATCTGCCTGTGTATAAGAATCTTTCCGAACTTCTTCGTCTTACCGGGTCTACATTTGCGCTCAACATGCCAATGAACTATGTACATTGGATGATGTATAGCGTATCAGTATCATTCTTCTTTGATTTGTACTCTGAACATGAATAGTGCTCGAGGAAAACAACTATCAGGACTTCTCAGATTGCAGTCGATAAAGCTGTTCTCAAGCTGAGGCCTGGTTTGGTCACCACAGTGCTTTGCGAGCCATTGTTCTACTGCAGGTTGTGGTCACTCGCCGTCTTTCTACTTTTGAACTAACTATCCCAATTAATAATTGTGGGACACAGTTAATTATTGGGTCTCCGAACAATTCTGCAGTTCCAACATTTACGATTTCGATAAAGCAGTGTCACAGGTGGAAGAAGTGATAAGTGACAGAAGGAGTCTCGGGAGCAATGCCTGAATCCCAAGTCTCTGGAGTTGTTATCCCACATTCATCCACTCAGCAGCCGAGGCATATATATCCCAATTTCGTTTATTGGTGCATTATTTCATCACACAAGGGACGAGTGAGACGATGTAATTGCATTTTTCTGCGTGTCTTTGAATTTATGCTAACAGAATACTAAGAGTAAACCGTTCATTGTGGTAAAGGTACTCCCTAAATCGTCAGCTACTGTATTTTGTAGTGATTTTCCTCGACATTCTCGCGTTAGCGAAACAAACTGGTGACAAATCTGCTCCATCACTTTTCTTTACGCTGCGTGATGGGGTCACAAAGTTCATGGAGAAAAGCGAAATATCAGAAAGACGAGAATTCAGCCTGCATCCTCTTTCTTTGTACAGCATGCCCATAGAGTTATGTCAAAAGAGTATGTTCTACATTGACGTACTTAGATATAAAAAAAATACGTATCCAGCGGATCGGTATATGGACGGTCACACCTTACACAGAGATCTATGTGTCTCGCTGTCCCCTTTGCTTTATTGTCGATCGTCCTTGTATTTCTGCTTAGAAAGACTTCCTCAACACTTGCGTCAATTTTCCATTGATCTCTTAACGCTGAGCCACATGGGACTTAATTAATCATCATATTGAGTTTCTGGCGTGGTAAGATCTGAAATCTGTCATGCCCATTTCCAAGGGTTGTTGAGGTGGTAATATTGGGATATCGTGCTCACCTGTTTAATGTGCTTCAAATGTTGCAGAACCGCACACAATCCGAGGCCAAATTGTTGATTAAGGAACCCACACACCTCAGTAACAAAACGTGACCCAAGCTCCTTCCTACTACAACCACACACGATCTGTGACTGCATTGTCATGGAGCTGAGGTACTGGGCTTTTCTGTTGTACAGAGAAATGAAAGTTCCCATTCATGTAAGCTTCAAAAGAATGTGGTCCTAACAGGTATTGTAATCACACCATGGCCCACATAAGATGAGATGGGTTCCTTACCAACTCTTGCTGATAATGAGTATTTCCCTTAGACAAGAAAACAATATTTTTCCTGAGCAAACTCTTATATATGGCACATTTATCAGTAAGCAACACTCTTGAGCGAGGCATGGCAGAAGTTGTCACAACGAAGTACCGTAGGCTACAAATTGTTACTCCATATCTTTGTCAGATAATTCCGTAACAAACACCGCCCTAAATCCTTTCGTATTCAAATTTTTTCAGTGTGGTTGTGCATTGTTCAGCAAGATGCCTGAAGTCGAACTACTCTTTTGCAAACTTATTTCATTGGAGACTGCTCATCTGATTAAGAGACGTGACACACGTTTCCTCTCACTTTTTATTGCTTCCAATACGTGGCCTGTCTTTGAGACAGCCTGAAAATACAGGACATTTATCTCAATCAGGAGGGGCTGCTTTACGAGGTGGACCGTGGCAAATGGTCTCGTCGTGCCTTTCATAGTGTTTACTAATGCAGGTGTTCATGCACCCACAACTCCGCCACTAATCTCTCCTTTACAATATAACTGCTGCTCCATGGATTCGGAACTCAAAGACTGCAGTGCTGAAACAAAAATATAATTCTGATAACATTGTTTTTTTTGGCCATCTTCAAAGCAGGAATATCAATAAAACCTATTTACTTCCTCATTTTTATTAAGAGCCTTACAAGGACTTTTTGGACACCCTGTAGATGAAATAGACTTGCATATTAATAATGATGTCTGTCTTTGTCAATACTCTTAACTTGTGTTGGCTTGTCGCCTTACATAATTCTGGGTAAATGCTCCAGGATAATGTAGGAAAACAATGCCCAATTTTTTCTCATCCAGAGAAGGCCTTGGATTCACCTACCTGCAGTGTATGGGCACCACTTACTTGCTGTCATTTTTTTGCAGACGAGGAGTGGCAGTTGGAGGACAGAAGCCACACTACGCTCTCATTGGACACTGACTGCGTGCAGCTGTTGGCGAACGCCCTGGACCACCCCACGTGTCCGCTGGAAGACCTGCCTCTGGAAGCTGTTAAGCTTCGCGAGCAGTGCTGTGTGCAGCTGTGGGACGACGTGGTGCAGAGGTCGCCCCACATACCCGTGACCAGCTACCTGGCCTACACGCAGAGGGTGAACGTCAACCTCTGTCTGCTGGCCAGGATGGCAGTCAACTCGTACAGCATTTGTCAGGGTGTCCCATTCAGTATGATACAGTCCGTGCATGATGCTCGTTGCTATTTCGATAGACCTGACGATCAATCTTGTCTGCAATCGAACATTACAGATGCCATCTGCTTTGTTTCCAGAGCTATTATCTTGCTGAAGTGTCGCGATTTTTCCTCCTTTAAGCATTGCCATAATTGTACGCTCATTTATTTCCAATTTCTATCGAGCGATCGTACTAGCAGCATACTGCATCAAAAGCTAACGGAAGAAACACTTAACTACAAAAACAGTTTAAATAACGCTACCTTAAAATACAAGGATTTCAAAATCGACAGCTTGAAGCCTTTAGAAATCTCATTTATAATGGTAAATATTACTTTCCGTTTTACGACTGCCGGAGTATACGTGTACCTTCCCCAGTTACGTAACTTGCCTGGAAAGATACTCTTGTCCTTTCAGATCACGTGTACAATCCAGATCCTGTGTTCTGAGGTCGTGTATCGTATAGCAGGTTTCCCTGACTTACCTACAGCAGTACTGATAGACAGCGCCCTCACACTTCTCAGCTGTATCTGGCTGAACTCATTCTGCTACCAGATGTATGCTTGTGTTCGTCATCTCAGGCTTCCTAACGACCTGCTACCTGCTGAAGTAAGCAAGTTATTCCGTCGTCAGGTGTTGTACGTGTTAATACCGTGGAGTATAGTATGTGTGGCAGCTGTTGCTTTGGAAAAGACGAGTAAATATTACCTGATCCACAGTCGTGTGCTAGTCCTTGTGCGCATTTCACTGTCAGTGGCTTTCAATTTGGTTTGTCTCGGCCTGGTTGGATATATGTACCTACGTACTCGGTATTCAATGCGGCAACTCAAAATTGTTGGTAACAATAAATTTGCCTCAATGAAGGAATGTCGTTTTATGTCAGTTAAGACAGTTATCTTAAGTGGATTAGGTATTATTATTAGAATTGGGTTCCACCAGGCTCAAGGGATAGCGCAGTTTGTGTATTACGTACATCTAGCTACAATGGTGCAAGGACCAGTGCTCTTCGTCTGTTTCGTTTGCAATGGAACGACGCTCCCCATAGTGAAGAACAGGATACTAGCGTGGTTTAACCCAACTAACATCCCTGCAGGGGGACACCTCTGCTCAGCAGCTGAGAGGAATCTGGCCAGGAGAAACAATGAACTGTCTCTCTGGTTGCAGAATCCTCTCTGTAGCCTCGTTCAGTATTTTTCTCAAATAACTGTCTTCACAGTACACTGCATTAAAGCCAGGAATAAACATTGAATCTACCTGATATGAGAATGTTAAATGTCATTAAATGTGATATTGTACATCCAGTACTTCTGTTTCCTAATATGTTCTTCATTTATAACTGTGTGCTTGCTTGCAAATGGTAACCTCTGTCTAATGCACTGATATCACTTACTAAAATTGTTGGGAAACGCTTTGTGTACCCAAACATTATATATATATATATATATATATATATATATATATATATATATACTCACTCCTGGAAATGGAAAAAGAACACATTGACACCGGTGTGTCAGACCCACCACACTTGCTCCGGACACTGCGAGAGGGCTGTACAAGCAATGATCACACGCACGGCACAGCGGACACACCAGGAACCGCGGTGTTGGCCGTCGAATGGCGCTAGCTGCGCAGCATTTGTGCACCGCCGCCGTCAGTGTCAGCCAGTTTTCCGTGGCATACGGAGCTCCATCGCAGTCTTTAACACTGGTAGCATGCCGCGACAGCGTGGACGTGAACCGTATGTGCAGTTGACGGACTTTGAGCGAGGGCGTATAGTGGGCATGCGGGAGGCCGGGTGGACATACCGCCGAATTGCTCAACACGTGGGGCGTGAGGTCTCCACAGTACATCGATGTTGTCGCCAGTGGTCGGCGGAAGGTGCACGTGCCCGTCGACCTGGGACCGGACCGCAGCGACGCACGGATGCACGCCAAGACCGTAGGATCCTACGCAGTGCCGTAGGGGACCGCACCGCCACTTCCCAGCAAATTAGGGACACTGTTGCTCCTGGGGTATCGGCGAGGACCATTCGCAACCGTCTCCATGAAGCTGGGCTACGGTCCCGCACACCGTTAGGCCGTCTTCCGCTCACGCCCCAACATCGTGCAGCCCGCCTCCAGTGGTGTCGCGACAGGCGTGAATGGAGGGACGAATGGAGACGTGTCGTCTTCAGCGATGAGAGTCGCTTCTGCCTTGGTGCCAATGATGGTCGTATGCGTGTTTGGCGCCATGCAGGTGAGCACCACAATCAGGACTGCATACGACCGAGGCACACAGGGCCAACACCCGGCATCATGGTGTGGGGAGCGATCTCCTACACTGGCCGTACACCACTGGTGATCGTCGAGGGGACACTGAATAGTGCACGGTACATCCAAACCGTCATCGAACCCATCGTTCTACCATTCCTAGACCGGCAAGGGAACTTTCTGTTCCAACAGGACAATGCACGTCCGCATGTATCCCGTGCCACCCAACGTGCTCTAGAAGGTGTAAGTCAACTACCCTGGCCAGCAAGATCTCCGGATTGTCCCCCATTGAGCATGTTTGGGACTGGATGAAGCGTCGTCTCACGTGGTCTGCACGTCCAGCACGAACGCTGGTCCAACTGAGGCGCCAGGTGGAAATGGCATGGCATGGCAAGCCGTTCCACAGGACTACATCCAGCATCTCTACGATCGTCTCCATGGGAGAATAGCAGCCTGCATTGCTGCGAAAGGTGGATATACACTGTACTAGTGCCGACATTGTGCATGCTCTGTTGCCTGTGTCTATGTGCCTGTGGTTCTGTCAGTGTGATCATGTGATGTAGTGTGTGTATATATATATATATATATATATATATATATATATATATATATATATATGTTGAACATTAATAAAACCAACAAACTGCAGGGACGGATTCGTGATGGTAACTGTGGAAAAAAGGTCCTATGAACATGTGCCCAGAAATGCACCATTCGCACGGTAGATGGCGCTGACGAATTAAAGTTCCACTGACCACTTGCTGTGCGTTCCTTCAATATAGCAGGCTGGGTGGTTGGTTGAACCAGCGTACTGTAAACAGCATATGGTCGAGCATTCAAGTCGGAAACAAGCAGAGCTGGTGTCTGTGCACGGTCAAAAAGATGGAAACGGTCGACAGGCAGCACAGCTATACCTAAGCAAGCGCCGTCAAAGACAAGAACCACGTCACACAACATTTCAAGCCGGTTTTGTGCATTTGTGAGATAATGTCTCCCTTAAGACAGATGTACATGCAGGGAGGTGGCCGACTGTGCGTACACCAGTTCTGGATGACTGGTTTCCGCAGAATATTGAGACGAATCCGCGCAAAATGTCCAGGAAAGTGGCCCGCTATTGGCACGTGCGAGCCTCTCTCTGAATTGCGGGCTGCATGACTGGAGCTCGTACTACGGTTTGTCTCAGTATCCTGTACGACCTGGTCCTCCAGATCTGGTGTACGCACAGTCCCTGACCACCCTGCACGTTCGTCTGTGTGAAAGGACACACGGTCACACAAACGTTTGAAAATGGCTCGAAATATTGTGTAATGTGCTTGCCTCATGTGAGGCCAGTTGTTTTGGTTTAGCTGTGCTGCCTCTCGACCGTTTCCATCTGCTTGACCATACAAAACACACATTGCTTGTTCGCAATACAAATAGCAGCATACAATATGCTGCGTCAATCACACAGCCTGTTATATACAAGGAACACACGCCACTGTCTTTGCAGCTTGTCGGTTTTATTAATGTATAATATATGTATATAACATATGTTGTCTGAAACAAGGAAATTTTCTATATGTGCGTGAAACTTGTACTTTTATATGATGTAAGTACCATGAGAAGAGACAGTCGTATCCTTATAAAATCGAAAGAGAATCCAATGGCTGAAGTAGTGTGTGGACGAACGTGCAAATGGGTTTGTTGAGCTTATTAGTCGTTCGATTCCATAGAGTGGCTCAAACAGGTATAGTAAAAAAGTAATAAATAACTTCTTGTGTGAAATGTGGCTTCAAGTGAACGCACAGTGTCGAATGACAGAGTTATATGAGATCTGAGACAAGATGGTGATTTGTTAAGCTAGAGGTTTCTAAGGGTACTGTAGCATATTTTAAAAGTTAGTGTTCCTTGCGTTACTCTTACACAAGGAAGACATTACCTAAAGGCGCATTTATAGAAACAGTACATATCCCAGTAGTGTGAGTCTTGGAACACATGTGCCATAGTAGCTTAACTAGAAGGACACAGTACACTCTAGTTATTGTGATTCGTAATCAATAGACGATCTCGCATTTGTTCAAATGAAACCTGAGTGAGGAAAGTGAAGGACTGTCTGTGTGAATGTAATATCCAGCCCAACTGAAAATCCTGCAACAAATAATATCACGTGGACTGATTTTCGGAAAGCCATCATCACTCATTTAGCAAGCATGCGCAGTGTTAACAGCGAATTTTGTGAAGGGACAGTTGCCGTATTGGACGCAGTGGAACCAGAGACTGCAGCGTGACCCGCCGCCCTGACACGTCATGAGGCAGGTGCCGGCTGCAGGCTGCAGGGCTGCCCAACACCCCCCCCCCCCTCACCTGGTCACGTGGCGCACTGGAGGCGTCTACTGGAGGACCCAGACAAGTGTCCTGCACCGATACAGGCGTAAAGTCAGTCTGACACAGTGGTCGCCAGCCAAGCCTTGACCCGCAGGACAGGATCGAGCTTCATCGCTCAAAAGCCAGTAATTGACAGCCCTCATGCTACCTACTGTACAGGATGGGCGTATGGGCAGGCGGTGGGCGTTATGGAATTATAGTGTAATTTTTAGAGAAAGGCCATTTATTGGCTAAGGCATGATGAAAGGGGCTACATAGGCCTAGGGAGGTGAGGGTGAGCCAGAGCTTAGAGTTTGGCGAACATTGTTCGCGAAGCTACCGAAAGTTGTTGTCTGCCAGAACTAAGTCCACAGTGCCGTAGCACCGGGAGAAGCGGGAGATGTTCAGTGCTACAGGACGCGCATCCGACTCGCGGGTGAGCAAGAATACAAGAGAGCGGGCCCGGCGACGGGCGGCCGGGTATGTTCGACGCACCACGCGGCTTCCTCCGCCCTGATTGGTCAGGACCGAGCAAACCGTGCGGGCGGCATGGAACTTTCCAGAGCGTTGCCTGCTAAGCGACGCCTGGGGCGGCGTTACCTCGTCAGCACACGAGAGAGGCGCGTGAACAAGGTGCCCTTTCTCGGTGCTGACTTCCTGTTACTAGACCGTTGGACGAAAGAATTTACAGGCAGCTAACACTGCCGGTCGTGGCTTGGCCGTAATGGAAAAATGAAGTTACCGGTTGGAGGCTCATATAATAAAGTAAAATCCCTTATTGTCTGGCTCATCCTTTACATTCCTCCCCCTTCCGTGGGAGCGGAGAACGTACGTGAATTCGCTCAATGTAATTATTATTTGAATGTAAACAAATTTATCTTGCAAAAGAAAGTGAACATCACTTGATTAAGAAAGGCCCTCACGGAAGACGGCAGGTGTCTTAATCTATGGGAGGGTGTAGAGACTCTAAAGACCTCCTAAGGGTCGCAAGGGGACTTACATCAACAATATTTGTGTATACAAGAATCATCATAAAACATCAAAACATACAGTGTGAGTTAGGTAAACATGTCAAGTGTTCTTGTTGCTAAGATGGAGTAAAAATGTCTTTTTTAAAAAAATAAGTTGAAAATGTAAACATATCACCACTGATGAGTCACGGCGAGGGCGACAGACGCGAGGCGGCGTGGTGTGTTGTCCTCAGCGGGCAGCGCGCAGGCTGCCGACGGAAAGGGGGCGTCTCCGTGGCCAGGTCCGTGCACTGCAACTCAGCGCAGGGGGTGTATGAGGGGAGTCCCACATGTGTCAAACACAGTTGAAAAGGGAGTTATCACTAAGGGAACACTTCACTACACTACACTAGTTTTTCCACATTATGTGATATTACCATTGCACTCTTAAAACTAAAGGAGGGCACATGCCTGATAGGTTTTTGTTTTCTCTTTTTTATGGGTTTAGTTTGTGGCTGTTTGTCATTCATTCAAGTGTGCCAACAGGCGAACGTAAGAAATTTGTCCTTTTTCATGTTTTAGCAAGTCATCAATTGACGATAGGTGATCATTTGATTTATTAGATAAAGCTGGCAAGTTAGCTGACAGAGGAATCATGAAATGGCTTTCAGGTATAAAAAAACATAATTAAAGGGGCGCGAATAGTAATTGAGTAAGCCATAGTGGCATGAAAGGTTATTAATGATGTTGCAACAGGAACCGTTTGCTGAAGATCTGCGCGGAGGCTACGTCAGAGTAGCAGCTGACTGCAAGGCCAATCTCGCGCTACGTCAGAAAGGTGCGTGGCAGATAACTTCAAAAGGCAGCGCCGCGTCAGAGCTGCACGCGGCAGCTGAGAAGCGAAGTGCGCACGTGTGCGGCGCAGGAAGCATGCGTCAGATGTAAGAGCGAGAGAGAGCGATGAAGCCTACCGACGCTGTTCACTGCGCTGTCTGTATTTTACGCTCTCTCCACATGTTCTTGGGCTCCTGCGCCAGATGAGCGTATTTATGTGCTTCAAAGTGACGAACATTAATGTCACAAAGTGGAATAATGTCACAAAGTGGAATAGATGTACCTCATCGACATGGTTTTTTTTTTCAATGATGACCAACAAAATAGAAGTGGGATTACTCGCAACATCACGCTAGATGAGTTGTTACAGCAGGTTCTGTTTAAAATTACATTATGCCATAGTGAATTGGTTTATAAGTGACAGATACCTCACAATCCCATAACAAAGTTCCTATGATATCCATTTTGGCTCAAACATAATTTTTACATAAACATGAAAATATAAAAATGAAGTACACAAATATCATATTAAATTGTTGCAAATACCATATCAATAACTAAAAAAAAAGTTAACTGTCTCCTTGGGCTAACCATCCAAGTGTAATAACATTCACATTTTGAGAGGAAGTTTCTTAAGCGTCAATATATTTGAAAAACACCATCAAGTGAAACTGAGAAAAAAAAGTTACACCAGTTTGGTGCAGGTGGGGCGTAGATTGTGTCGTTGGATGTCAAGGCTGTTGCTAACAAGAGGAGAAAAATAAAACTCCAAGGGAATGTAGAGATTTCCATAGTGAACACAGAAAGCGTAATGAATTGGATTAGAAAAGACTAAGTTGAGCGTAATTTCTGAAAGACATTTCCTTTATGAAGATATAGTGCATGGCGCATCGTTGACACGACGTTATCGCCTACTTAACTGTGTACATGACAATGCTGCGACTCCAAGATAGCTACTTCATACTTCTTCTACAAACTCGACTTCTCTCACATAAAAAAGAAACTTTAGTGTGCGACAAAATTCGCCGTCTTTATCCTCTCAACATCTTGCGACTAACTTTACTTTGCGACCAAATTCGCCGTCTTCATCCTCTCAAAATTTTGCGACTATACTCGCCGTCTCTATAACTCCATGGTGCTGGCCTCCTCGGGCCCAGCTGGTTGCTTAAAACTCCGCCTATCATTGGTTATCTCGCGGTGTCCTGGGACACGTCATACAGTTAAATGTTACTACTTCAATAGTCGGTATTCCTTCGGAAAATACAACGGCAAAGCAGTGTCAAAGAAGGCTCAAGGTTTTGAACAGAGATTTCCGCTTACTGGTGTTTAGCTGCGGGCTAGACGCGGTTCGCGTCTGATGGTGCCTGATCAGCTGTCGTCAGAGAGCACGGAACACTGTTCTCGTGAACTCTTCTTCGACATGGAAGATCAAAGTCTGGGCTGAATAGTTTTGTGTCTGTTGAAATTTGACAGATGAAAGTGGGTAGGATGGACTATGCCGCGAAACGGAAAAGTGAAGAAACGACACAGACAGCTAAGGGACCGCGCGGGTGCCAACCGCGTCACGTAAGGTACGTGCCGTCGCGGGTTGTGCATAACTCATCATGTGTTGTGTTGAGAGAGGAAAGATGAAAGTGGGTAGGTTGGACTATGTGTCGTTTCTTCTCTTTTCCGTTTCGCGACAGACAGCTGAGGGACCGCGCGGGTGCCAGCCGTGTCACGTAAGATACGTGCCCTTGCGGGTGTGGTTCTCTTGTTCATCCAACAGACTAGGTATATGGCCAAAGCTTGCTCGTTCTGTGGGTGTGATTCACTCTGTTTACGTTATCTATCACGGGGGTAGGCATGTGGTATGTCCCTCCAAATAAACATTCAAATACAAATCAAAATAAAGCATGGTTACATCCTAAATTACCCTTCCAAAACAATTTATTACCTAAGACATCATTATTACTAAACAAATAATTGGCAGTACTTGGGAACTTACTCTAGCATACTTGAAATCCTACAAAATGATTATCCTCATCAATATAGTAACACAGCGACACATGGAAACACTAGGTTGATACAAATACTAAATTACTGGTGCTGGCAAAACTTTAGCAAAATTCTCTAAATAGGTAGTAATAAAACAGTAAAAATGAACAACAATAAGATAATACATGGACTTAAGTAATTGGACACAAGTAATTAGACATAAGTAATTGGCAACTCGTCATAGTGATACAAGACATGGCAAAACCGCAACAAAAGCAAAAGTTCAAAATAATATTTCCTTCAAACAAAACTTCCTTATCCTCCAGTTACATTTCGTTTGGTATTACTTTATGCTCTCGTTTGCATTTCCATACCAACTGATCTTTGGTACTTCTACCCACAAGAAACTGTCATTAAGTAATGGCAATGTTGTGTGTAATGCTGTGGAATAGTGTGATGTCACGTTAATACTTCCTTTAACAAGATTCTGATGAGAAGTGGTTTTGTGTCGCCTTCAATGAACAGACCAATAATTATTAAACATGTGATATGCTGTTTGCCGTGTTGATTTGTTTTTGCAAATATTTGTGATTATCAGTCACCCAGTCAATCGTACAGGGATATGATTGTTGTTCCTTTTGTTAATTCTCTCACCTACCTGCTTCCATATAATCATTATCGGCGGCTCGACGAAGCTAGTTGCATCTCGGAAGACGTCGATATGACTTACCTGTCGGCGCTTTTGTTTTTAATAAAGTCAGAGTTCATTTGCCATATAAAAAGTGTGTAGGGAGCAAAGTAAGTTCCTTACTATTGAAAATGTGCATAAAGTTATTCAAAGGGTTCGTTATACAATGGTTAAGTATTTCTGTGTTGAGATTCAGTGCAGCTTGAGGTGCTAAGGTGCGACACGCGTCGCGCTCGTGAGATTGTGAGTTGCTGACAGCACAGCTGACAGTACGGCTGCGTCCGGTTTCACTGGCTCGGCGGCATAACTGGCGTTCACGCTGGGTCCGTCCTCTTGCTACGCATGGAGTTTATCTCTCGGTACAGTCACAAAATTTCCTTCCAGAGTTATGTTGTTCATGACAGTTATGCATGGAGGATGTTCTTTTCTAAGGGACTGTAATAACTTAAATCGCCAGAGGTCACAAAACTATCGGGTTCCAATTATTTTATTTAAATACTCTGTTCTTCTAAGATTTAGGTAACTGGCAGGTGTTAGGCTTCCAGATAAACTGTATTTTGCGATGGCATTCCAAACCCAACTCCTTGGCTAACGCGTTTCCCACACAGCGGTCGTTTACAGGACAGATATAGCGACAAGTGCCGGCTTCCTTGACACCATATAGATCCGTCTATTAACCGTGGTGGTAATACAACATAGCCGGAGATCGATCTGAAATTCCAATGTTTTCTAATCCTGATAGTTTCCACAATGCGTACCAGGAAAAAGTTCTCTCTCCGACAACACAAATAGATCCCTAATCTTAGATCAGGCTAGTAAAATCTGTAGGGCAATATTGAGCTGGTGAATTTATTTCTATAATTATCACTTTAGGTTTGCTGTTTAAACTGCAACGTACGAATGTACGAAGGTGTAATGTGGCTGACGCATGTGGCGTGCAGGGCGCAGGGATGGTGTTGAGGAGGGGCGAGGGGAGAGGTGCAGATGCTGTATGCGCCAAAGACAGAGGCGGTGGATGGGGAAGTGGGAACTGCAATGGCCGCCCTCTCGGCAGGCCGGAGAGAGGGAAGGGAAGGGAAGGGAAGGGAAGGGAAGGGAAGGGAAGGGAAGGGGGCCGCGTCGCCAGCTGACAGGGAGGGGCGGGACTCGCCGCATGTGAACAGCTGTAGACAACAGCGGCGGTATTTACGCGACTCCTTCCGTGGCATTTGATATACAGAA